>NW_028270147.1:702882-1302882 GCF_037043375.1 Chiloscyllium plagiosum
ATGCTGTTGCTGCCCTGCAATTAAATGCAGTTACTTTTTCTCTGATGGAGTTATTTGAGTTCTTTGATACTTTTGGCCTGTTCAACAGGCCAAATGTCTGAGCTGAGCAGATTTTGTTAACGACAGTCTGTCAGAGAGTGAGGACAATCTTTCTCAGTTTGAAGTAGCATTATTATTAATATCCTGACCTCCCAATCTCCATTCTATTCCCTGTTGGACTGAGGTGAAACGTTCTTTCAGTTTGCCTGTACAAGGGGAGATGCAGAATACTGTGGAATGTTCTTTCTTTCCTGCTCTCATTAACTGTGTAAATCACAGCCTTAAAGCAGACAGTTGAGGAATGAAGCAAATTTGAAACAGAGAAAGTCTATTACATCCCTTCAGCAGGTTTCCACACTGTAAGTAATCTAATCTAATCTAATCTAATCTAATCTAATCAAATCTAATGTCCTGCCATTCCCTCAGATTATAGCTGATCTGTACCTCAACACTGTTTCCCCAGCTTTGTTCAAAATCTCTCAATCCTTTTTATCAATTTGAAAACCTCAGAAAACACCCCAGAATCTATATCATTTCTGGGGCAGCACGTTACAGATTCCACTGAGGTGGTGTGAGTTGGATTGGGGTTCACTGGGTTAGGGACATTAGGGTGAGGGTATGGGGGAGGTTGGTCTTTGTGGAGCTGAGATTGGAGTTGGAGGGGCAGTTTGAGGTTTGTGGAGGTGTTGGGAATAGGAGGGCTGTTTTGAAATGAGTTGTTGTATTGGGATTGGGTTGCAATGTGATTGGTTGTAAGGCTGTGTTTGGAGTTGGATTCCTGAGTAACTCTTGAATGATGTTCAGTGTACATGTGGTTATTATCATTGAGAAACTGACTGGATGATTGTTTTCAGGGATCTCCTGGCGAGCGAGGAGCTGCTGGATCTGCTGGACCGATTGGTCTTCCTGGCCGTCCTGGTCCTCAAGGGGGCCTTGGTCCTGCTGGAGAGAAGGGAGCTCCTGTAAGTGTTGTCCATCTTCACGGGGCTGAAAGATCAGCCTGTAGTTACATACAATTATAGCCCTTTGCTGCAGCCGCCCTGTTCTGGGGTCTCTGCTCTACATGGAGCCTCTCAGCTGCCTTCACCCTAATACCACATCCTTTGAACCTTGTGTATTTACCCAGCTTCCTCTTCATATTATCAATGCTGTTCACCTCGAACCATCCCAGTGCGAGTGAGTTCCACATTCTCATCACTCCCTACCTTCCTTTCTGCAAGTGGAATCCATGCTCTTTGTCATCGCAAAACTCTCCTTCAGGTCAACCCTCGCATTTTGTAGTGAACGAGTCAGCTATCCCATCACTCCTCTCTTTGCTTTTCTCAATCAGTCTTGCACCTTCCCTTCTGCATTAACATTCTTTTCTTGAATCTGGAGTGCATAACTCAGCACAAGTTCGATGCAGGTTCATTAAAATTCTGATCCTCCAAAAATGCATGCCAGCTGTTCACTCTGGTATGTTTAATGATCTTATTTGTCTGCACAGCTACTCACCATCATCCAGAGACTTCAACACCTTCAGCTCATTTGCAGTCTTACTTTCCAAACTGTGAATTACTTCCATGTTCTTCTTACTAAAATAGTTCATCTTACACCTAATCAAGTTCGTAATTTACCCACCATTGCCTGGTCAAGATCTTCGTTAATGTCTGGTTCCCAGCTAACTCTGTTCATCAGAAACTCACTAATGTGGTTTCAGAGTGGACCTCAGCAATCCTACTCTTTCCCAATGAGTTAATGACCCTGATCTTCCTACGAATGTGCACCACCTCACACTTGCTGATATTCATACACAGACTGCAAGTTCCCTGATGCTGCTGTGTACTTCATCAATGTCTGTCAGGAATCATTCTGTGCTGGAGATCCTTCAGCCTGTCAGCTCTCTTTGACAGAATAGTCAGGATTATTCCCATATTCTTGTGTCTTGTCCAGGCCCTGTACAAACCCCACTAAAAATTATCATTAGAATGAGGTCCTATAACCTTCCCGGGTTAAGCTTTCCAGGTCAAAAGCTCTCCACATGCAAAGGCATCTTTGTCTCCCATCCATCATTTGTCAATAGTTTTGACACTATGACCTCTGCTAATTGACTTTTGTTTCTTGATCAAAACCCCTCATTTTACATAGACGTTACAGCGCAGCACAGGCCCTTCAGCCTTCGATGTTGCACTGACCTTGAAATTAATCTGATGCCCATCTAACCGACACTATTCCATTCTCATCCACATGTCTATCCAATGGCCATTTAAATGCCCTTAACATCAGTGAGTCTACTCCTGTTGCAGGCAGTGTGTCCCACGCCCCTATTACTCTGAGTTAAAAAGAAAACACCTCTGACATCTGTCCTAAATCTATCACCCCTCAATTTAAAGCTCTATCTCCTCATGTTAGCTTTCATCATCCAAGCAAAAAGACTGTCACTGTCCACCCTAAACGTTGATTTTCATGCTCCTCGGATGCTGCCTGACCTGCTGTGCTTTTCCAGCAATCAACTCGAATCTCCAGCATCTGCAGTCCTCACTTTCACACTATCTAACCCTCTGATTATTTTATACATCTCGATTAAGTCACCTCTCAACCTTTTCTGCAACAAAAATAGCCTCAAGTCCCTCTTCCTTTCCTCGTCAGACCTTCCCTCCATACCAGGTAACATTCCTAGTAAATCTCCTCTGAACCCTTTCCAAAGCTTCCACATCCTTCCTATAATGTGGTGACCAGAACTGCACGCAATACTCCAGGTGCGGCCTTACCAGTGTCTTGTACAGCTGAAGCATGACCTTGTGGCACCAAAACTCAATCCCTCTACCAATAAACACCAACATACCGTATGCCTTCTTAATAACCCCATCAACCTGGGTGGAAACTTTCAGGGATTTATGTACCTGGACACTGAGATCTCTCTGTTCATCTACACGGCCAAGACTTTTACTATTAGCCCCATACTCTGCATTCCTATTACTTCTCCTGAAGTGAACTACCTCACACTTTTCTGCATTAAACTCCATTTGCCACTTCTCAGCCCGGCTCTGCATCTTATCTATGTCCCTCTGTAACCCACAACATCCTTTGGCACTATCCACAACTCTGCCTACCTTAGTGTCATCTGCAAATTTACTAACCCATCCTTCTACACCCTCCTCCAGATCATTTATAAAAATGACAATCAGCAGTGACCACAAAACAGATGCTTGTGGCACACTACTGGTAACTGAGCCCTAGGATGCACATTTCCCATCAACCACCACCCTCTGTCTTCTTTCAACTCGCCAATTTCTGATCCAGGAAATACTCTAAACCTCTAAGTCACCTCTGAACTCTTGCTTGTTGTGAGGGGAAGGGTTTGAAGTTTCCTACGTCTCAGAATTGAACTCCCTCATCCCTCATAACAGCCTGAAAAATGTACCGTAGACCTTCCTCAGGCCTTCACACCATTCAGGGAGAGCACCGCTGTGAGGCTTCAGCTGAGGGCTAGTTAATAGATTTGATCTGCCACCTTTTAGGATTCACAGATTTGAACATTTGGAACGCTACTGCTCAACAATATTTTAAAAAGTGACAAATGACACATCCTTGTGATTGAATATTAATCATCCTGAAGTGTTTCATCTCAAACTCCTCCATCTCTGCCAAACTGGGGTAGCAGCTGGCAATGTTTCTGCCCGTTCCACTCCGTCAGTCACACTGGCCTCAAACCCACCATGTGACCTGCTGTCACAGCCCACATGGCCAGGGCCCTCTTCCTCAACTCCAACCAAATGTTAACATTTTTAAAATGACACAAGTTCCTACATTTCCCTGACTTTTAGACCAATGTCAATAGAAAGCAAGGCTCCTTTCTGAAATGAACAAGAATTATTTATTATAAGTAATTAGACAATTAGTCAATTAAATATCTGCTTCCCAGTTTCGATGTTGAGATAATCGTTCTTTGGTTAGCCAGGCCAATGTCCATCAAGTCTGAACCAACACTCCGAAGAGCTTCACACTCAGACCTAGCCCCCTACCATATCCCCACGACCCCCCCTAGTTACGATGGCCTATGCTCCTAATCTGCACATCTTTGGACTGTGAGTGGAAACTAAATCATGTGGAGAAAACCCATGCAGACAGAGGGAGAATGTACAAACTCCACAGAGACAGTCACCCGAGTCTGAAATCGAACTTGGGTTCCTGCCGCTGTGGGGCTAACCACTAAGCCTCTGTGTGGCCAGATGTCTTTCTCTGGAAGCTTCCACTTTTTTGTAAGAAGTGGAGAGCAACTGATTCACTTGGAAAATGTCTCTGATTTATCAGCCCTCAGCAACTGCTGCAGGAGAAGTAGCTGATTCTCTTCAAGCTTTTTTTACTGCAGAGAACAGGCAGCTTCTGCTGGGGAGAACCACAGCATACCCTTCAGTGTCTTTTTCTTTTTCTCAGTCCCACTGTCTCTGTAACTTGTTTCTACTTCCAACCTACTCGGTTACCTGAGAACCAATCAGCTTGACTTGTAGACAACTCCTTGCATCCTGATAATCCGCACATTGCAGGAATACACAGCCACAAAGAAAAGATTTCCCAATAAATATGAAGGTTCCTACTATGAAATTATGCAGCCATCCTGGTAAATCCCTGCTTTGTAAAACTATTCTTTATATGGTAGTCCACAGTTTCTAAAAAAAAACACAGTCTCTACACTGTGGACGTTATATGTTACTGTCTCTCACACTCTGTGTGGCTGTACCCTCTGGGTCTCGGAACATCTTCCACCACTCCCTGTGCTTCCTGTCACTAATCACATCCTGGATCAGACCCTCCACCAGGGCGATTTCTTACCGAATGCATCTTCCTGAGGAGCAGGTTGGCAGGTAACCAGAGGGAGCTAATTGGTCATAGTGCCATGGACCTTGATCTTTTCATCTCCCCAAGTGACTAACACAATATTTCATTCAGGAGGAGGAGGAGACATTGGGCCTCCTTCCACCTCTTGGCCAGTTGAGACTTTTTATTGGTCAATTAATAACCCTATTAATAAGCAATGCCCTCTTAACTACCACTAACCCTACCCTCACACCACCAGCTGTAACCTTTCCTGCAAAGGACAGAGGCTGGCTTCAAGTGTAACTCCAACAGTTTTTACTTTTCATGTTGACTGTGACCAGATAGGGATAGACCTCCTTTGTGAGTCTATTCAGCCCCTCAGTGACACTGCAATGATATTTCCCAACACTACATCCCCCACCCCATGCTGTTCCCCTCCCTTTGAACTGTCTATACCTTGGATTCTCACCCCCATGGCATCCTGGTTGATGCCTGTCAGTCTGGGCTTAGCAATACACCTCACTTTCCAGTACAAAGTCAGAGATAACCTGTCAATCACTGGCTGCAGTACCAACATTGACCTGTGCTCCTAGGGGCGCTGCTGGCCATTTGCTTAGAGGTGGAGCATTTCCCCAGGGAGTGGAGGAGGTCTCACCTAAAGCCACTAACATTCTGCTCACATCAAACAGCTACAGGGAAGCCCAGCAGAATGGGTTCACCCCAGCATTTTTACTAGGCGTTGGGATGACCCTGGCCACAAGTAAAATAACCACCATTATTTCCTTTACACAATGAGCGTTTTATTTTTAAATAAGTCTCTTGTTCTGACATGATGTCAAATACCATCTGACAGGCCAGATATCCAACATCTGCTGCAGCAGAGTGATCAATATTCACTTTTCCTTCAGTGACATTATTCTAATTGATCTTAACAATATCTAAGCAGTCTCTCCCTAATTAACATCAGCCTTTCCAAATGGATGGTCACTCGTGTCTGTGGTCATGCGGTAGGGTTCATAACAACAGAAAATGTTGCCGATACTCAGCAAGTCTGATAGAATCTGCAGAGCCAGAATCAGAGATAACAACATTTTAAAGTGCAAATATTCAACAGGACATGATGACATTGCTACCAGACCTGTGGGTATTTCTAATGTTTTCAGTTTTTATTTCAGAAAAGTATTTTGCTGCAGTGACTCCCTGTCACTGATACCAGGCTGATTGGCCAAACAGCAATGTGGCACAGAGTTGGTGTCCCGATAGATAAATGCTGCTGATCCAATTATGTAGTCTGCTTCAATCTCAAACTGTCTGTTTGTAAACCTGCCGCTGACACCTTCAGGATCGACTGAACCCCTCCCTTCCTGGTTAATTGAGGCATGATGAATGGATTTTCAAACCTTTACCCATGTTTCACTTGCCTCTTTTTGTCCTCTTCCAGGGGGAGAAAGGACCCCCGGGTCCAGCTGGTCGTGATGGGGTGCAGGGACCAGTTGGTTTGCCTGGTCCTGCCGGGCCACAAGGACCTCCGGGAGAAGATGGTGACAAGGTGAGCGAGCACTCCACCTCCCATTATTCTCCTATCACACGCCTGACTTATTGCCTTTCCAATGGTTGACAAGGTGATGGTGAGACTTCTTGACTTGTTACTTAAGGTCATTTCGCAATTCATAGAGATTAAAGGTGGCCATTCAGCCCATTACACCAGCTCCATAATTTATAGATGAGGAAAGAGCCTTATTGTCTTTGGGATCGATCAGGCCAGATGTAGATATGAGCTTCACTTACCCAACTTTCCACAAATCCCTCAACATCCCAGAAAAAAATGTTTAATCTCTTTTAAAACGTCTCATTGATCCCACCTTCCAACGTCATAAGTTGTTTTGAGAGAATGTTCCAGAACTCCTTCCCATCCTCCCCCCCTCGTGAAGGGGAGGTATTTCCTGTCCCTCACTCGTGAATGGCCAGGCTCTGATTGGAAGGTTTTGCCCGTCCACAGGGGAATCAGATTCACTCTGTCAGCCCAATCAACTCCTTTTAATTATTCTAAACACCTTTAATTATTTTAAAAGTAATGAATTACATTCCAAAATACACCTTTTTTCCTCAAACAATTTAACTTCAACCTCCAGATCATCTGGAGAACTTTGGTCACCACACCAAGAACTGAACACCTTCCTTCCACCATCCCTGACCCCTGACCCCACTGTCCCTCCCAATGGCCTGCTACTTGTTGACCAGCCTGTAAACAGAGGGGCCATGCATCTGTTGCCCATTGGCTGTGGGGACAGTGACCATGAGATTTCCCGAGAGATGGAGACGGTGTGGGGGAGGGGGACATGGAGCGGAGGAAACACAGGCACCTCCCCCTCCCTGCCCCCCCACTCTTAAGCGCCCCTTCCCCCCTCAAATTATAACGTTTCCACATTGTTTATCACCAATCAGATTTAAGCCAGGAGAATGGATCAGGGTGGGGAGCTGGACAGGGTCAAGGGAAGGGAGGGAGTGGGAGGGGTTTGGAGGATCAGGGTGTGATCATGATCTGGGGACGTGGATCTGGTGGGTGTGTCGTTCAGAACTGGGGATGGAGGGGGTACATGGTGGATGGTGGGAGGGAGACATTTCCTGACACAGCGAACGTGAGGGTGGAGGGGTGGTGAGGGTCGAGGGGACAGTGAAGGTGAGGGTGGAGGGGTGGTGAGGATTAGGGTCAAGGCGACAGTGAGGGTCGAGGGGTGGTGAGGGTGAGGGTCAAGGGGACAGTGAGGGTCGAGGGGTGGTGAGGATTAGGGTCAAGGCGACAGTGAGGGTCGAGGGGTGGTGAGGGTGAGGGTCAAGGGGACAGTGAGGGTGAGGGGACAGTGAGGGGACGGCGAGGGTCGAGGGGACAGTGAGGATGAGGGTTGAAGGGGCGGTGAGGGTCGAAGGGGACAGTGAGAGTCGAGGGGTGGTGAAGGTGAGGGTCAAGGGGACAGTGAGGGTCGAGGGGTGGTGAGGGTGAGGGTCAAGGGGACAGTGAGAGTCGAGGGGTGGTGAGGGTGAGGGTCAAGGGGACAGTGACGGTCGAGGGGTGGTGAGGGTGAGGGTCAAGGGGACAGTGAGGGTCGAGGGGTGGTGAGGGTGAGGGTCAAGAGGACAGTGACGGTCGAGGGGTGGTGAGGGTGAGTGCCAAGGGGCGGTGAGGGTCGAGTGGACAGTGAGGGTGAGGGTTGAGGGGACGGTGATGGTCGAGGGGACGGTGATGGTCGGGGAGACGGTGAGGGCGAGTGGAGAGTGGACAGTGAGGGCAAGTGTAGAGTGGACAGTGAGGGCGAGTGCCAAGGGGCGGTGAGGGTCGAGGGGACGGGGACGGTGAGGGTCGAGGGGACGGTGAGGGCCGAGGAGTTGGTGAGGGTTGAGGGACAGTGAGGGTCGAGGGGTGGTGAGGGCGAGTGTCGAGGGGACAGTGAGGGCAAGTGCCAAGGGGCAGTGAGGGTCGAGGGGACGGTGAGGGTCGAGGGGACGGTGAGGGTCAGGGTCGAGGAGTTAGTGAGGGTCGAGGGACAGTGAGGGACGAGGGGACGGTGAAGGTGAGTGTCAAGGGACGGCAAGGGTCGAGGGGACAGTGAGGGTCGAGGGGACGGTGAGGGTCAGGGAGACGGTGAGGGCGAGTGTCGAGGGGACAGTGAGGGCAAGTGTAGAGTGGACAGTGAGGGCGAGTGCCAAGGGGCGGTGAGGGTCGAGGGACGGTGAGGGTGAGGACCAAGGAGTTGGTGAGGGTCGAGGGACAGTGAGGGTCGAGGGGGCGGGGACGGTGAGGGTCGAGGGGACGGTGAGGGTGAGGGCCGAGGAGTTGGTGAGGGTCGAGGGACAGTGAGGGTTGAGGGGTGATGAGGGCGAGTGTCGAGGGGACAGTGAGGGCAAGTGTAGAGTGGACAGTGAGGGCGAGTGCCAAGGGGAGGGTGAGGGTCGAGGGACAGTGAGGGTTGAGGGGACGGTGAGGGTGAGGGTCGAGGGACAGTGAGGGTCGAGGGGACGGTGAGTGCGAGTGTCAAGGGGACGGTGAGGGTCGAGGGGACGGTGAGGGTCAGGGAGACGGTGAGGGCGAGTGTCGAGGGGACAGTGAGGGCGAGTGCCAAGTGCGGTGAGGGTCAAGGGGACAGTGAGGGTGAGCAGACGATGAGGGCAAGTGTCGAGGGGACGGTGAGGGTCGAGGGGACGGTGAGGGTCGAGGGGAGGTCAGGGTGAGTATCGAGGGGACGGTGAGTGTTGAGGGGTTCAGTCTGAGATTTACTGATCCACTCGGTGTGCAGTCAAAGTGAGTTAGGATTCCTGAAGAAGGGCTTATGCCCGAAACGTCGATTCTCCTGTTCCCTGGATGCTGCCTGACCTGCTGCGCTTTTCCAGCAACACATTTTCAGTCAAAGTGAGTTACCCATCCCAGCAGAAATGACCAATTGATGATCCCATTTCTGCGATTAATCTTCATTTCTGGCATAAATATGCAATATGGGGGATCTTTCAATTTAGGGAGAGACCACCAGATCTGGGATTTCTTCCCAATCACTGGATCATTCTCAATATTGTGATTTATTCCAGTGTCTGGTCCTGGTGTTTATTTCAAATTCAAGATCAAAGCCCAATTCCAGTAACGAATTCCTAGTCCCGATTAGTTTTATAAAGACATTGCCTTGGGATCATTGGTAATTCCGAATTTCTGGAGTATTGATCACTTGGGGAATAGAGGTTGGGATTGGTGAAACTGCACCAAAGCAGGATGATGCTAAAAAGTTTGAAAAATATAAAGATAGATAAGTCCCCTGGGCCAGATGGGATATATCTAAGGTTGCTACAGGAAGCGAGGGAAGAGATTGCTGCACCTTTGGTGATGATCTTTGCATCCTCACTGTCCACTGGAGTCTGCCAGATCATTGGAGGGTGGCAAAAGTTATTCTCTTGTTCAAGAAAAAGAATAAGGATAATCTTGGGAATTACAGACCAGTCAGTCTTACATCAATAGTGGGCAAGGTGTTGTAGAGGATTCTGAGAGACAGGATTTATGATAACTTGGAAAACATAGTTTGTTAGAGATAGTCAGCATGGCCTTGAGAGGGGCAGGTCATTCCTCATAAACCTGATTGAATTCTTTGAGGATGTGACAAAACACATTGATGAAGGTAGAGTAGTGGGTGCGGTGTATATGGATTTTAGCAAGGCATTTGATGAGGTTCCCCATGGTAGGCTCATTCAGAAAGTAAGGAGGCATGGGATACAGGGAAACCGGTCTGTCTGGATACAGAATTGGCTGGCCCATAGAAGACAGAGGGTGGTAGTAGATGGAAAGTATTCAGCCTGGAACTCAGTGACCAGTGGTGTTCCACAGGGATTGGCTCTGGGACCTCTGCTCTTTGTGATTTTTGGAAATGACTTGGATGAGGAAATGGAAGGGTGGGTTAGTAAATTTGCCGATGATACGAAGGTTGGTGGAGTTGTGGATAGTCTGGAGGTCTGTTGTAGGCTGCAGTGGGACATTGACAGGATGCAGAACTGGGCTGATAAGTGGCAGATAGAGTTCAACCTGGAAAAGTGTGAATTGATTCATTTTGGAAGGTCAAATTTGAATGCAGAATACAGTTCAAAGGCAGGATTCTTGGCAGTGTGGAGGAACAGCAGGATCTGGGGGTCCATGTCTATAGATCCCTCAAAGTTGCCACCCAAGGTGATAGGGTTGTTAAGAAGGTGATGGTGTGTTGGCTTTCATGAGCAGGGGGATTGAGTTTAAGAGCCATGAGGTTATGCTGCAGATCCATAAAGTCCTGGTTAGACCACACTTGGAATATTGTGTTCAGTTCTGGTTGCCTCTTTGTAGGAAGGATGTGGAAGCTTTAGAGAGGGTGCAGAAGAGATTTCCCAGCATGCTGCCGGTACTGGAGGGTGTATCTTATGAAGAGAGGTTGAGGGAGCTAGGGCTTTCTCATTAGAGCAAAAAAGGATGAGAGGCGACTTGATAGAGGTGTACAAGATGTTGAGAGACATAGACAAAGTGGATACCCAGGGACTTTTTCCCAGGGTGGAAAGGGCTATTACGAGGGGGCATCATTTTAAGGTGATTGGAGGAAGGTTTAGGGGTGATGTCAGAGGTAGATTCTTTACACAGAGAGTGGGGGGGGGGTGTGGAATGCACTGCCAGCGGTGGTAGTAGGGTCAGAGACATTAGGGACATTTAAGAGACTCTTGGATAGGCCCATGGATGATAGTACAATGAAGGGCACGTAGGTTAGTTTGATCTTCGAGTAGGATAAAGGATCGGCACAACATCAAGGGCCGAAGGGTCTGTACTGTTCTATATTCTATGAAGCTTTCATTTGATTGTTTGTTCCCACAGGGTGAGGTTGGGGAACCTGGTCAGAAAGGAACAAAAGGATCAAAAGGGGAGCAGGTGAGTGAGGCGACTGATTCCTGATGGAAATATTCCCATGGTTCCTCCCTCTCTGCTGTTTTACAGCACGTGGCTCCATTCAGAAGTCTCCAGTAACTCAGCATTTTCACAAAAAGTCCTGTTTGTATCAAACTCCAATCCCTCAGCACTGACCCTCCGACAGTGCGGCACCCCCTCAGCACTGACCCTCTGACAGTGCGGCACTCCCCCAGCACTGACCCTCTGACAGTGCGGCATCCCCTCAGCACTGACCCTCTGACAGTGTGGCACTCCCCAGCACTGACCCTCTGACAGTGTGGCACTCCCCCAGCACTGACCCTCTGACAGTGCGGCACCCCCTCAGCACTGACCATCTGGTGGGGAAGCCTTCACTGTTTCTGGGTGTTCTTTCAGAGTGGGGCCTTGTTGCTATGGCACACCTTTCACCCATTCCCTCTGTCTGGGATGCTCCCAGTGCGAGCTGAACCTTGATGGACAAGCCCAAGATTCCCTTCAGCCTCTCGCTGTCTCACCTGAACCAGCTCAGCATCTTCCCAGGCCTTACTGAGCTACCATTGTCGTCTTTACTCATGTCAGCGCTGAGTGTCCTCAAGGGAATGTTGTTGTGCAGTAATATTGTCCCTATCTCTGATCCAGGATGCCTGGGTTCAAGTCCCACCTGGTCCCGAGTTGTGTTAAAACATCCTGAACAGGCTGATTCAGGAAATCCATTCCATGACGGTGCAGGCTTGGAGCAGGTCACCCTGTCTGACAGTTTAACCTTGGAGCCTGGTTTTGTGCGACAGCCCAGTACTGGCTTCACCTCTTTCCTTTTGTCTCTTTCCTCAGGGACCTCCTGGACCTCATGGTCTTCAAGGACCTATTGGACAGCCTGGACCAGCAGTAAGTCACTGCCCTTGCTGTCACTGGTAATTCTACAACAAGGACAATGCTCATCAAAATAATGGGAGGCAATTCATCGAAACATCCAAAGCCAGAGCAGGAATAGGCCATTTGGCCCCTCAAGCCGCCTCTGCCATTGCAGATGATCATTGCTGGTCATTGAATTCTAGTGCCTTTTCCATTTCTTCCCATACCCTGGATTGCTTGGATTCCCTGGATTAGCCGCTACAGTGCGTTCTTACATCTCGTTGGTTATGGGAGATCTCTAACATTGCTCTAATGATCCTCTTAGTTTTCACAAACCGGTAACAGGAACTCGCTGACCAGGAAGACCAGTGGAACCTTGTGTTGGGTTTTCTTGTGTTTCGATGAGTTAGTGGACAGCCATTGAGGAGCAAACACAAAGAGAAGGTTCTCCAACACAAAACCCACCTGATGTCTTTTCTCAGGGCTTCGAGATGTTTGGACAGTATTACACAGTTGGAGAATGTAGTTGCAGATTTGAGTTAGAATCTTCCTCAGAATAAATAAAGACAAAATCTCATGAGGCATTGCATCATTTGTGCATAAACATAGCCACAGCCAATTGGAGATGTCCTACAGCCAAAGTCTCCACAGCTGCCTGTGGGAACGAGTTCCAGAACTCCCATCAGATTTTAAGGAGTTTCCCCCTTGTTCCTGACATCACAACCCCAACCCCACTCCTAGTAACTCACCTCCTGATTCCCCAAAGCCTGTCCAAATTCTACAAGGCACAAGTCAGGAGTGTGATGGAATACTCCCCACTTGCCCCTGGATGGGGGCAGCTCCACTCAAGAAACTTGACACTATCCAGGACAAGGCAGGCCATTTAATTGGCTCAGCATCCACAAATATCCCCTCTCTCCACCACTGACGCTCAGTAGCAGCAGTGTGTACCATCTACAAGATGCTCTGTAGGAATTCACCAAAGATCCTCAGGCAGCACCTTCCAAACACATGACCACTTCCATCTAAAAAACAAAGGCAACAGATACAGAGGAACACCATCATCTTCAAGTTTCCCTCCAAGCCACTCACAATCCTGACATGGAAATATATCACCGTTCCTTCACTGTCACTGGATCAAAATCCTGGAATTCCCTCCCTAAGGGCATTGTGGGTCAACCCACAGCAGATGAAAACAGCTCACCCCCACCTTCCCCCACCTTTGTGGGCGGCACGGTGGCACAGTGGCTAGCACTGCAGCCTCACAGCGCTAGAGACCCGGCTCAGGCGACTGACTGTGTGGAGTTTGCACGTTCTCCCCGTGTCTGCGTGGGTTTCCTCCGGGTGCTCCGGTTTCCTCCCACAGTCCAAAGATGAGCAGGTCAGGTGAATTGGCCATGCTAAATTGCCCGTAGTGTTAGGTAAGGGGTACATGTAGGGGTATGGGTGGGTTGCGCTTCGGCGGGGCGGTGTGGACTTGTTGGGCCGAAGGGCCTGTTTCCACACTGTAAGTAATCTAATCTAATCTAATTCCCCAGAGTAATTAGGGATGGCAGCAAATGTGGGCCAGCCAGTGACCCCCACGTCTCATGAATGAAGGAATAAAAAACGCTTGGGGATTTATCTTACTTTATTCCCGTTAGTTTCTCTCGTGCTTTCTGTGGAGAGTTATTTGGTCCTTGATTATTTTGTAATTTTGGAACGCTATTGGTGTCTTCCACCGTGAAGTATTTATTTAACTGCTCTGCCATTTCCTCATACCCTGTTACTGTTTCCCCATTTTCATTCTCTCAGGGGCCTATGTTCACTCTTGCTTCTCTCTGTCGTTTGATCACAAAAATGCTTCCACGTGGTCACCTCAAACACCTCTCCGGCTTCACTCCCCAGAGTGATATTCCGCACTGTACCGCCCCTTGTGGGCTATCTTCATGGTGATATAAAAAGCTCTCCTCAACACATTTCAAGAAAGCTGTCCCTCTAAACCCCTTACACAACGACTATCCCAATTAAGGTTGGGGATGTTTAAATCTTCTGACATAATTACCTTGTTATTGTTTTTACGCAGCTCAGTAAATTGTCTCTATAATCTGCTCCCCTATTGCCCTCTGGATGTTGGGGGGGTGGGGGGGCTGTATAATACACTCCCAGCAATGTCACTGTCCTCTCTTTGTTCCTAAACTCTACCTGCAAAGCCTCATTTGAAGATCCTTCCAACAATTGCTCCTCTGTACTGCAGTAACTAACTCATAAATTAATAATGTTCCCCCAGCCTCCTGCCTCTCCTTCCTGATGCTGCCTGCCTTGCTGTGTTCCCCCAGCCTCCTGCCTGTCCCTCCTGATGCTGCCTGCCTTGCTGTGTTCCCCCAGCCTCCTGCCTCTCCTTCCTGATGCTGCCTGCCTTGCTGTGTTCCCCCAGCCTCCTGCCTGTCCCTCCTGATGCTGCCTGCCTTGCTGTGTTCCCCCAGCCTCCTGCCTCTCCTTCCTGATGCTGCCTGCCTTGCTGTGTTCCCCCAGCCTCCTGCCTGTCCCTCCTGATACTGCCTGCCTTGCTGTGTTCCCCCAGCCTCCTGCCTCTCCTTCCTGATGCTGCCTGCCTTGCTGTGTTCCCCCAGCCTCCTGCCTGTCCGTCCTGATGCTGCCTGCCTTGCTGTGTTCCCCCAGCCTCCTGCCTCTCCTTCCTGATGCTGCCTGCCTTGCTGTGTTCCCCCATCCTCCTGCCTGTCCCTCCTGATGCTGCCTGCCTTGCTGTGTTCCCCCAGCCTCCTGCCTCTCCTTCCTGATGCTGCCTGCCTTGCTGTGTTCCCCCAGCCTCCTGCCTCTCCTTCCTGATGCTGCCTGCCTTGCTGTGTTCCCCCAGCCTCCTGCCTGTCCGTCCTGATGCTGCCTGCCTTGCTGTGTTCCCCCAGCCTCCTGCCTGTCCCTCCTGATGCTGCCTGCCTTGCTGTGTTCCCCCAGCCTCCTGCCTGTCCGTCCTGATGCTGCCTGCCTTGCTGTGTTCCCCCAGCCTCCTGCCTGTCCGTCCTGATGCTGCCTGCCTTGCTGTGTTCCCCCAGCCTCCTGCCTCTCCTTCCTGATGCTGCCTGCCTTGCTGTGTTCCCCCAGCCTCCTGCCTGTCCCTCCTGATGCTGCCTGCCTTGCTGTGTTCCCCCATCCTCCTGCCTGTCCCTCCTGATGCTGCCTGCCTTGCTGTGTTCCCCCAGCCTCCTGCCTGTCCGTCCTGATGCTGCCTGCCTTGCTGTGTTCCCCCAGCCTCCTGCCTCTCCTTCCTGATGCTGCCTGCCTTGCTGTGTTCTCCCAGCCTCCTGCCTGTCCCTCCTGATGCTGCCTGCCTTGCTGTGTTCTCCCAGCCTCCTGCTTGTCTACTGTGAATGTCAACATTGTTGAACTCCCTCTGCCTTGGGGCCTTTTCAAGAGAATTCCAAAGAGTAATGACCTTCTTTGAACACCTGCCTCCCCCCCTCCAATCTTTGCTTAGAATCCCCTTGTCTTGCATCATGTTTCCTTTCCATTGGTGATGTTATCCTACGGCCAGAGACTGAACTGTGTTTGTGTTCTTTTCTCGAGGGTGGAGATGGGGAGCCGGGTCCCAGAGGTCAGCAGGGAATGTTCGGACAGAAAGGTGACGAAGGACCGCGGGGATTCCCTGGTCCACCCGGGCCAATTGGTCTTCAGGTAATCCTCCAAAAATAATAAAACTGAAACTCTAGGGAGGCGCTGATAATACATGCAGAGAATGCTGGAGAAACACAGCAGGTCTGGCAGCAACTGTGGAGAGAGAGAGAGAGAGACAGTTAATGTTTTGAGTCTGGTATCACTTCTTCCAAACTGAAAGGGGTTAGAAATCTAATTGGTATTTTATACTTTTGGAAAACCTAGAGGGTTAGGTCGAACATCTAGAATGTTCTGGGATTGGTTTAAGGGTGGGAGAGATTAAATATCAATGATGTGATGGACCATAAAGTAAAGGAAATGATCATGGTTGGAGCTAAGTCACAAAGCCATGGTCCGGCGTTCATTAGCTGAATGAAGGACATCGCTGAGAGAATTGAATAGAAACAGGAAAACAAGATAAAGACTGGCATTTGGCAGGAGACCAAGAACAGAAATGTCAGTGTGAAAATCAGGTGGAGAATTCAAATGTCAACTGGAAGATCAGAGCTAAACAATTTATACACAATGCCTGCAATCTCATTAAAATCCCTTTGGGGATCACTCGAGTACTCTCCAATCAAACTGAATATCAAGACAAGACAGGAGATGTTGTGTCGTGACCCAAAGACCAATGAAGAAGGTGCATTTATCGAGCAACTAAAAAGGTGTGAGAAAGAGGGTTAGAGACAGACAGCGATACAGTGAGAGACAGACAGACAGAGAGAGACAAAAACAGAAATTGCTGGAAAATCTCAGCAGGTCTGGCAGCATCTGTGGAGAGAGAAATCAGAGTTAATGTTTCAGGTCCAGTGACCCTCCTTCAGAGCTGATGGTAGCTCAGAAGATGTTGGTGTACATGCAGGAGATAGGGTGGGCGTGAGGACAGAACCCAAAGAGAGAGAGAAACCGTTGGATAGATAAAGGAGTGGATAAAGGTCAGTCTGGGGGCATGAAGCTGCTAATGGGGATTGTTATTAATAGCTGACAATGGGTTGTGTGTGCTAGCAGCCCATGTGCTGACAGAGCCTGGTGTGTGAGGGAGAGGGGTGGGGAAGGACAGGGGGAAGGTGCTCCGGCCCTAAAATTGTTGAATTCTATATTGTGTCCAGAAGGGGAGGCTGAGGGCTTTCAGTGAAGTCTAATCAAAGTTCAGTACAGATTTTGTGTAACAACCCAACTTCTCAATTCAACCCTCTTGAAAAAAAAGTCAAGGTTTTGATTTAGCTTCTGATTGGGGAGCAGTCAGTGTTTTGCATTTCACTCTACACGCAGTCACTGAGTGTGCACCAGGAAACTGAAGGGTACTGTCTTCGTACTCTGGAATTAAATAGAGCACAGAACCCAGGGGTTTAACCAAGATGTTCAAAATCAGGGAGAGAGTTTGATGGAGTAAATCAGGAGAAAGTGTTTCCAGGGGCAGGAGGGTGAGAGAGCAGAGGGAGACAGATTGAAGGGAATCGGGAAAAGCCCCAGAGGGGGAGGGGAGGGGGATTGTTTTACACAGTGAGTTGTTGAGATCTGGAAGGGCGATGGGAGCAGATTAACTCATAGCTTTCACGTGGGAATCAGGGGGATACAGGGAAAGGAACATCACGGAGGGCTGTGGGGAAGGAGAAGGGAGGGAAATTAAAGCAGTTGATAGTATGGGCTGAAGTTAGAAACAGGAAAGGAGAGGTCACCCTGCTGGGACTTTTCTATAGGCCTCCGAATAGTTCCAGAGATGTAGAGGAAAGGATAGCAAAGATGATTCTCGATAGGAGTGAGAGAGACAGGATAGTTGTCATGGGGGACTTCAACTTTCCAAATATTGACTGGGATCACTACGAGTACTATAGATGGGTCAGTTTTTGTCCAGTGTGTGCAGGAGGGCTTCCTGACACAGTATGTAGACAGGCCAACAAGGGGCAAAGCTATTTTAGATTTGGTACTGGATAATGAGCCCGGCCAATTGTTAGACTTGGAAGTAGGTGAGCACTTTGGTGATAGCGATCACAATTCTGTTATCTTTACTTTAGTGATAGAAAGGGATAGGTGTATACCACTGGGCAAGAGTTACAGCTGGGGGAAAGGCAAGTACGATGTGATTAGGCAAGATTTAGGAAACATAGGATGGGGAAGGAAACTGCAGGGGATGGGCACATTAGAAATGTGGAGCTTATTCAAGGAAAAGCTCCTGTGTGATCTAGATAAGTATGTACCTGTCAGGCAGGGAGGAAGCTGTAGAGCGCTGGAGCCGTGGTTTACAAAGGAAGTGGAATCTCTGGTCAAGAGGAAGAAGAAGGCTTATGTTAGGATGAGATGTGAAGGCTCAGTTAGGGCGCTTGAGGGTTACAAGGTAGCCAGGAAAGACCTAAAGAGAGAGCTCAGAAGAGCCAGGAGGAGACATGAGATGTTGTTGGCGGATAGGATCAGGGTAAACCCTAAGGCTTTCTATAGGTATTTAAGGAATAAAAGAATGACGAGAGTAAGATTAGGGCCAGTCAAAGATAATAGTGGGAAGTTGTGTGTGGAGTCAGAGGAGATAGGGGAAGCACTAAATGAATATCTTTCGACAGTATTCACTCTAGAAAACGACAATGTTGTCGATGAGAATACTGAGATACAGGCTACTAGACAAGGTGGGATTGAGGTTCACAAGGAAGAGGTATTAGAAATCCTGCAGAGTGTGAAAATAGATAAGTCCTCTGGGCCGGATGGGATTTATCCTCGGATCCTCTGGGAAGTCAGGGAGGAGATTGTCGAGCCTTTGGCATTGATCTTTAAATCGTCATTGTCTAGAGGAATAGTGCCAGAAGACTGGGGGATAGCAAATGTGATTCCCCTGTTCTAGAAGGGTAGTAGAGACAACCCTGGTAATTACAGACCAGTGAGCTTTACTTCAGTTGTTGGTAAAGTGTTGGAAAAGGTTATGAGATAGGATTTATAATCATCTAGAAAAGAATTATTTGATTAGGGATAGTCAATATGGTTTTGTGAAGGGTAGGTCGTGCCTCACAAACCTTATTGAGTTCTTTGAGAAGGTGACCAAACAGATAGATGAGAGTAAACCGGTTAATGTGGTGTATATGGATTTCAGCAAGGCGTTCGATAAGGTTCCCCACAGTAGGCTATTGTACAAAATGCAGAGGAATGGGATTGTGGGAGATATAGCAGTTTAGATCAGTAATTGGCTTGCTGAAAGAAGACAGAGGGTGGTGGTTGATGGGAAATGTTCATCCTGGAGTCCAGTTACTAGTGGTGTACCACAAGGGTCGGTGTTGGGTCCACTGCTGTTCGTCATTTTTATAAACGACCTGGATGAGGGCGTAGAAGGGTGGGTTAATAAATTTGCAGATGACACTAAGGTCGGTACAGTGTGGATAGTGACGAAGGATGTTGTTGGTTACAGAGAGACATAGATAAGCTGCAGAGCTGGGCTGAGAGGTGGCAAATGGAGTTTAATGCGGACAAGTGTGAGGTGATTCACTTTGGTCGGAGTAACCGGAATGCAAAGTACTGGGCTAATGGTAAGATTCTTGGTAGTGTAGATGAGCAGAGAGATCTTGGTGTCCAGGTACAAAGATCCTTGAAAGTTGCCACCCAGGTTGACAGGGTTGTTAAGAAGGCATACAGTGTTTTAGCTTTTATTAATAGAGAGATCGAGTTCCGGAACCAGGAGGTTATGCTACAACTGTACAAAGCTCTGGTGCGGCCGCACTTGGAGTATTGTGTACAGTTCTGGTCACCGCGTTATGAGAAGGATGTGGAAGCTTTGGAAAGGGTTCAGAGGAGATTTATTAGGATGCTGCCTGCTAGGGAGGGAAGGTCTTATGAGGAAAGGCTGAGGGACTTGAGGCTGTTTTGTTAGAGAGAAGAAGATTGAAAAGTGACTTAATAGAGACATATGAGCTAATCAGAGGGTTAGATAGGGTGGACAGGGAGAGCCTTTTTCCAAGAATGGTGACGGCGAGCACGAGGGGGCATAGCTTTAAATTGAGGGGTGATAGATATAGGACAGATGCCAGAGGTAGTTTCTTTACTCAGAGAGTAGTAAGGGTATGGAATGCTTTGCCTGCAATGGTAGTAGATTCGCCAAGTTTAAGTACATTTAAGTCGTCATTGGACAGACATTTGGACGTACATGGGATAGTGTAGGTGGGATGGGCTTCAGATTGGTATGACAGGGTGGCGCAACATCGAGGGCCGAAGGGCCTGTACTGCGCTGTTATGTTCTATGTTCAGTTGGACAGTTCAAAGATCTGGCATGGACATGATGGGTTGATTGGCCTTCTGCTGTCTCTGAGTTCATGCTCTGCACTGACTGATTAGGAAGAACAGAGATCCTCATTGTCCACCCTTCCCTACCCTAGGCCAGTCTGAAATCCTATTGGATGTGGTCAAGGCTGAGCAATGACCTCTAATTGGACAAATCATTGGGCAGAAATGGCTCTGGGGGAATGACAGTTGAAATTGAATGAGCTCCACCCAATCCAATAGTATCACACAGCCTTTGAGTGGAGGCATTGCAGTGAGTTCCTGAGAGGAATGAATGTGTTGTACGTAGCAGGCACAATTATCTCTGGAGCTAAGTTACTATAGACCTTTCCCCATGCTATCTGTACTACTCCTGCAGTCATCACAAAAGTTAATGATTTTAAGGAAGTCTGAAAATTCCCCAACAAATCTGATTTTTCACACCTAGGTGAACAGAATACATGAGTCAGACTTTTTTTCCCAGGGTGAAGGATTCAATAATGAGAGGTCACACTTTCAAGGTGAGAGGTGGAAAGTTTAAGGGGGATACACGCGACAAGTACTTTACACAAGGGTAGTAGGTGCCTGGAACACGTTGCCAGCAGAGGTGGTAGAGGCAGGCACGGTGGATTCATTTAAGATGTGTCTGGACAGATGGGGAGCAGAGGGATACAGATGCTTAGGAATTGGACAATAGATTTAGACAGTAGATTTGGATCAGCTCAGGCTTGGAGGGCCGAAGGGCCTGTTCCGGGGCTGTAAATTTTCTTTGTTCTTTGTTCTAAAAAGAAATCACGAAATGCAAGTAAGCAGATTCTACAGATAAACAACTATGGACTGTCAACCATGTAACTCCATTCAATAAAAGTCTAACTCATTTATAAAGACACAAACAGATGAACACAAAAAGGGTGTTATAGGCAGAAGCTAGTTCAAGGCTCTTGTCCTTAGGGTTTGCTGAGCTGATCCTTTTGCTGATCAGATGCTGCTACTCAATGTTCCTTCTCCAGATATTCTCCCATCGCTTGTCGGAGGCACAGAGTGACTGGTACCCATGTATAAAGGTTTCTGTTATATTCAGTATTGGTCACAGCCATCAGCAACGGGAAAGAGGAAATGAACTGGCTGCCTTTGGGTTAAGATACCTTTTGCTGCAGCACAGAAACACTGCTCCTTCACTTCCAGAGCTCTAATGGCTTCTGATTGAAACCAACAAGCTGGCAGCCAGCTGCCAGGTGCTTTGCGTAGAAGGAAAATTTGGGAAAGCAGTTCAATGTTTGCTGTTCACAGGGTTCACTGACATAATCCTTTCAGACCATCAAGATCTGCTGCTCCTCCATCTCTAATTTCCAACTACTTTCAGTTCCTTATAGAGCAACTGGTTACAATGTTATAAAGTCTTTGGCTAATTGGGTTAGAAACTTCGAGCAACTGGTGAGGTCAAATAAACTGACTTTCTTCAGACTTTTACTGTTTTTTCCTGCAGAGATGACATCACCTCCCTTTCCAGATGTCTGCAAGGTTAGGATTATCTCATTCACACCCACCAGCTCCCTGGGAGCCAATCACATTGCTGTTGGCAGGCAGAAGGCCTTTGTCATGATAACTAATAGACCAATCAGCTGCTTGTTGCCAGCAGTAGCTTTCTTCATACACAGCCCCCTGACTCCAGCTCACCCGTAACAAACCTCCCCGATGATTTGAACAAACAGCTGTGTAAACAGCACTTACAATGAGGGTCAAGAACACGGCTTTTATAAAGTGCAGTAATGTTGTACACAATCCTTGTTTTTGGAAGTCGTGACGTGGAGCTGCCGGTGTTGGACTGGAGTGGACAAGGTCAGAAGTCACATGACACCAACTTAGTGTCTAATAGGTTCATTTGAAATTACAAGCTTTGGAAGCGCTGCTCCTTCATCAGGTGAAGTGCACTTCACCTTCAAATAAATTTGTTGGGCTATAATCTGGTGTTGTGTGACTTCTGACCTTGTGTTTGGAAACAGTCCTTTCACAGAAAAAGAAACAGATTATATCATACAATAAATGAGCTTATTTGTAAGACAAATGCCTGTTCTATTTAGTCTCACCAGTGATCTATCCTGTCTCACTGAGGCCACAGACTTCGTGTAGAGAAAGAAGGAGTGTTGGCAGAGAATATCAGGGCTGATAGCCCTGGAATTGCAAAACCTGCGCCCACACCTCCTCCCTCACTACCATCCAAGGCCCCAAAGGAGCCTACCAAATCCATCAAAGTTTTACCTGCACATCCACCAATGTCATTTATTGTATCCGTTGCTCCCGATGCGGTCTCCTCTACATTGGGGAGACTGGGCGCCTCCTAGCAGAGCGATTTAGGGGACATCTCCGGGATACCCGCACCAATCAACCACACCGCCCCATGGCCCAACATTTCAACTCCTCTTCCCACTCTGCCGAGGACATGCAGGTCCTGGGCCTCCTCCACCGCCGCTCCCTCACCACCTGACGCCTGGAGAACGCTTCATCTTCCACCTCGGAACACTTCAACCCCAGGGCATCAATGTGGACTTCAACAGCTTCCTCATTTCCCCTTCCCCCACCTTACCCCGGTTCCAAACTTCCAGCTCAGCACTGTCCCCATGACCTGTCCTACCTGTCAATCTCCCTTCCCACGCCTCTGACCTATCACCTCCATTCCCACCCCCATTCACCTATTGTACTCTTTGCTACCTTCTCCCCAGCTCCCCCCATTTATCTCTCTACAATGGAGGCTTCCAGCCTCTATTCCTGATGAAGGGCTTTTGCCCGAAACTTGGATTTTCCTGCTCCTCAGATGCTGCCTGACCTGCTGTGCTTTTCCAGCACCACTATGATCTAAACTCTGGTTTCCAGCATCTGCAGTCCTCACTTTAGCCCTGAGTGGCGCACCATCTTCCTGAGAGAGGGTGGGGTCTTGCCCTACAGTCACTAACACGGTAGCCAAGAGCGGTCAGGCTTGTGGGTAATTCCCGTCCCCGTCCCCCTCCCCCAACCCACTCTGGGGGAGATGGAGGGACAGGGCAGTGACTTTGAAACTTTCTCAAAGCCATTCCTGTGATTGGTCTCTGGATGTATTCTGAGCAAAGTGCTGACAAACCTGCATTTCATCAATGCATTCATTAGTATCGATCTTTAATTAGTTTTCCTTTCGGTTTTAATAAATTGAAAAGCATTTGGTAATAAGATTGGAGATGAAGTCAGGAGTAAAGAGTGCTGTGTATTTTGCTGAGTCAGTAAACAAGGTTAATTAGACTTCCTATCTGTTGAGATGTGAATCTTTCCTCTTTAGGGGGATGCTGTTTGTCCACACCCCCCTAGAAAGGCCATTCACACAATCTGCTGGAAGGTGCTGGTTTGAGTATTCTGGTACAAAGACTTTTCTTCCATCATTTTTTTCCACTTTCTCACTCCCCATGATCTCACAGATTAATCCCTTCCGTTTGCCTCCCAGGAAGTAGCTGTCAAGAGACTCGTTGTCCGTCTGTATCAATCTCACTGCACTGAAGCTTGGTCAGGTTATTTATTCTCTGAGTGACAGGGAATTAATCTCATTTATAAATCTACAGCTCTCAGCAAGTGCTGTGTACCTCAATTCGCCACATGATAGGAGAGATGGCAAGGTCCTGGCGAGAGTGAAGAAGCTGTAACCTTGAGAATTCTCTGCCCCTGAGACAGTGGAGGCTTGGCTGTTAAATAAATCCAAAGCTGAGGGTAATACGTTCTTTCAGATTTTGACAAGTTCTTGTCATTTCTGTTCTGTCAGAGCCAGAACACTGTACCATTCAAGTCACCCTGACTTCCCACAGGATGCTGCACTGGGCTGTTCCAGAATATTAGTTTCAGTCAATACTGCCTGGGAACAAAGGCACTTCATGTTTGTCCTTATCCCACCCTTTGTTGATACTATTTCCTCCATCACAACTCTCATCATCCCACCCTTCCTAAAGGAAGGTTTTTAATAGGCCACTCAAACCATTTCAAGGTGGGGGGAGTGAGTCAATGGAGAGCTGTGTGGGTCAATTTATTTTCTCAGGGTCTGAGTGTGTTGGGATCTGCTGAGGTGTGTGACAGAATGGAATCAGTCAATCTCTGAGCATCTCCATGTATCAGCACCTCACACACTGAGTAGGTAACTGCGACTCCCAGTCTCCAGGCTCTCACCCTCACCCAGGCCCAGGGAGGTACCCAGGTGTCAGGGGGCTGCGACCAGGAAGTTTCCAATCCCAGACAGGGGAATGGTCACGGTAAGGTGACCACTCGAAGTGTTCCCGGTCAGGTCAGTGAGTCACGGTCAGTCCTGGGGCTTTCGAGGGGCCAGACTTGGGGAGGGAAGTCCTAATGCAGTCTGTGTGGGCGGGGCGGGGGGTCTGAGTTACAACAATCAGTGAGCGCTCTGGGCACCTCCCACCCCAGGGCTATCCGGTTCGGTCACTCATGGGGTTTCACTCAGTCCATATGGTCCATCCACAGAAACTGAGGGGAAAGAGGATCCAGGCAGAAATATGGGGGTGCGCTACCCCAGGCAGGAGATTGGACCCCAAGTTGTTCTTCAGGACTGAGGGCAAGGGTGGGATGATGAGAGTTGTGATGGAGGCGATAGTATCAACAAAGGGTGGGATAAGGACAAACATGAAGTAAAGGGGGTCATGTGGAGGGGTTTCTCTACTGATCAGGAGTTGGAGGTGCCAGTGAGTAGCTGCCTCTAAGGCATGGTGACCCCATGTGCCAGGGGCTGGGGCGGGGTGAGGGGGGAATTGAGTAGGTAGGTGGATGGGTGGGGTCCTGAGGGTTGGGGGATCTGGATGTTCCTGACCTGATTAAAGTGTCAAGACTGAGGAGTGTTCAATGTCACCTTCCATCGTGTTGGAAATGGCAAGTGTACAATGGGGGAGAAAATGCTGAGGTTCAGACATGGAGGAGGCAGGGGGAGTGGGGGGAGAGGTCTGCAGGAGACTCTGATTTTAAACAACATGAACACAGAGCAGTTCAGTGTACACGACACTGAGCTAATTTCTGACAAGCTGAATGCATTAGGTGAAAGTGGGTACTGCAGATGCTGGAGATCAGAGTCCGAGGAGCTTCCGAGGAGCTTCATCAACCCTCCTGCCCAAAACGTCAATTTTCCTGCTCCTCGGATGCTGCCTGACCTGCACTTCCAGCACCACTCCAAGCTGAATGCAAAGCCTCCCTTCCCCAGACATGGCTGAGTGACTCATTCTCACTGACAGTTTTGGGAAACTGAGGCAGTGACACCATTAGGTTATTGTTGGACAAGGGGCAGTGGTTTCAGGGTCCTCGATACATCTTGCTCCTGAGGCTGCAGCAAGTTCTCAGCACAGCCATTGATCCACCATGAATGGCCAGTAGCTGTGAGCTGGTGTCACTGTGATGTACAGGACTGGACAAAACAGTGCTATTTATAAAAGAAAATGGCCAAATACTGTCCAGTGCATTGTCATCTGAGCAATCCAATTACCCTCAGTAGGTTCACTTCCCCCTCTTCTCTGCCCCAGCTCCTTGATCAGCATCCCCTGGTCCCTGCCAGGAATTCATTCCCGATGAAGGGCTTTTGCCCTTCATCGTGATTTTCCTGCTCCTCGGATGCAGCCTGACCTGCTGTGCTTCTCCAGCACCACTCCGATCGAGACTCTGATCTCCAGGATCTGCAGTCCTCACTTTTGCCTTGCCAGGAATTGCAGTGCCATCTCCAACTATCTCCATTCTCCAACAACCCATCACTGAACAGGGCAGCTTTGGAATGTCAGGGGGCATGGCAGATTTCTAAAGCTAGCATGGGGTAAGGGAGGCCACGTTTTCCATAGCTACCTGCTGAGTGGTGAGTTGTTTGTGGAACATAACAACTAGGAGCAGGAGTTGTCCATTCGCCCCCACCATTCTATAGGATCATGACTGACCTGGCCCAGATTTCAATTCCTCTTTTGGGTTGAATCCTCAATATTTCAGGAAGTTCATTACGTCTTCTTTCAATATTTTTGATGTTCTCGCCTAGCAGGATGTTGAGACGCTATTACAGTCTTGCAGATACTGATGTGAGGCTAGTAACATACAGTGAGACAAATAACCAAAAAACCTCCAAAACATTCATATCCAAATCAGCCAAAAATCATGCAGTTTAGTCCCTAGATAGAGAAGCAAGCTCCCTGTAGAGTGACTCATTCAGCTGTACTGTGTAGCTGTGGACACAGTTGGATAATCCCTTACTGTTAGAACTCAGGAAGAGGTTCCGGGAGGTTGTAAGCAGCAAGTCTTGGGAGCTGTGATAGGTTACATTGCGCAACTAAAGCAAATGAAAGCTGAAGGAACCAATCCAGATGAGTACTGGCTTTGATGAAGTAAGCTGTTCATGAAAAGTTGGAATCTTTCCGTGAGTACTCCACCAGAACATTGAGGTGGTCCAAGACAGAGTGGTCCTGAGGGGTTTTGAGACTGGGTTAACAACATTGATCAATTGGAATCCCTTATGAAGTTTAATAGGAAGTGGTAGTTGACAGAATCACTAACACCAGGGAGGACTACCCAGACATCCATGGGATCTGTTTTGATCATATTTGCTAACTAAAGTTTACATGGGTAGTTCAACTATTATTTGTCCATTATCCAAATTGCCTTATGTTAAATTTGGATGTTAGTATATAACTTTGCCCTGCAAAATCTAATTTTTTTGTCAATAAACTTTGTGTTTGTTGGATTAAGTTTTATTTGTAATGAGCCCAATTTTATTTTATTGACTAAAAAGCTGGCTGAATTGTTTCTAATTTAAACCTGATACAGTCAAAAACCGTTGTTTTGTCATTGTAACACTCTGGGGAAATATAAACATTAATGTAATCAGTGGAGGAGAGGAGCAGGAAAAGGATTTGCTGCACCGTCCAACTTCAGTTATACCAAAACCTCAAATGTCCAGGGTGCAGAGAAATGGCATTGCAGCAGAAGATCAACCATGACAATATTAAATGGCAGAGCAGACGCAGAGGGCTGAATGGCCTCCTCCTGTTCTTATGTCTTCAGTTCTTAGAGGGGATTGACTAGGGAATGGGAGCAGGGATGAGGGACCTCAGTCAATGTGAAGAGACAGGAGAAGCTGAGATTGTTCTCCTTAAGGCCATAGGTTCAGATATTAAGCCACTCAGCCCATTGACTCTGCCCTATCATTTGATCATGGTTAATGTGCTTCTCAATCCTCTTCTCCAGCCATCTCCCTGTAATTTTGATCCTCTTACTAATCACATATCTATCCATCTCTGTTTTAAATACATTCAGTGATGTGGCTTCCACAGCCCTCTGTGGCAATGTGTTCCATAGAGTCACTAATCTCTGGCTGAAAAATATCCTCCTCATCTCAGCTCTTTAGGGTCATCCCTTCACCCTGAGGCTGTGCTCTTGGGTCCTAGTCTCTCCTCCTGGTGGAAACATCTTCCCCATGTCCACTTGATCCAGGTCTCTCAGTATTCTCTAAGTTTCAATCAGATTCCCCACCCCCTCATCCTTCTAAACTCCATCGAGTACAGACCCAGAGTCCTCAACCACCACTCATACGACAAGCCCTTCATCCGCGGGATCATTCCTGTAAACCCCCTCTGAAGCCTCTCCAATGCCAGCACATCCTTCCTCAGATATAGGGTCTAAAACTGCTCACAATATTCCAAATGCAGTCTGACCAGAGTCTTATACAGTTTCAGTAATACATCCCTGTTTTTTGTATTCTAGACCTCTTGAAATTAATGCGAACATTGCATTTACCTTCCTAACAGCCAACTGAACCTGCATGTTAACGTTAAGGGAATCCTGAATCAGGACTTGCAAGTAACTCTGTGCTTCAGATTTCCAAAACCTTTCCCCATTTAGAAAATAGTCTCTGCTTCTATTCTTCCTGCCAAAACGTACAACCTCACATTTCCCCACATTGTATTCAATCTGCCACTTCTTTGTTAACTGTCCTAGCCTGTTCAAGTCCTTCTACAGCCTCCCCACTTCCTCAACACTACCCGTCCCTCCACCTATCTGTGTCATCTGCAAATGCACCAACAACATCCTCAGTTCCTCCGTCCAGGTCATTAATGTGAACAGTTATGGTCCCATAACAGACCCCTGAAGAACTTCACCAGTCACTGGCTATCATCCTGAAAAAACCCTTTATCCCCACTCTCTGCCTTCTGCCAGTCAGCCAATCCCTATCCATGCCAGTGCCTTGCCCCTAAACACCATGGGCTCTTATCTTATTTAGCAGCTTCCTGTGCAGCGCCTTGTCAAACACCTTTTTGAAGTCCAAATAGATCACATCCACTGGCTCTCCTTTGTCTAACTTGCTCATTACCTCCTCAAAGAATTCTAACAGATTTGTCAGGCATGACCTCCCCTTAATGAAACCATGCTGACTCAGCCCTATTTCACCATGCACTTCAAATACTCCATAATCTCATCCTTACTAATGGACTCTAAAATCTTATTAAAGACCAAAGTCAGTATAACTGCCCTATAGTTTCAGTATAACTGCCCTATAGTTTCCTGTCTTCTGCCTACCTCCCTTCAAAAAAAAGGGGTATAATCGTTGCCATTTTCCAGTCCTCCCTGGCTTCAGAGATTCCTGAAAGATCATCACACATTCCTCTACAATCTCTTCAACTATCTCCTTCAGAACTCTGGGGTGTAGTCCATTTGGTCCAGATGATTTATCCACCTTCAGACCTTTCAGATTCCCCAGAACCTTCTCCTTAATGATGACCACTACACTCACCTCTGCCCCTCACTCTCTTGAAGATCTGCTATGCTGCTGGTATCTTCCTGTGAAAACTGCTACCAAGTACCTATCCAGTTCCTCCACCATTTCTTTATTCCCCATTACTACTTCTCCAGCCTCATTACCTAGTGGTCCAATGTTAACTCTTGTATTTGTCTTAGCTTTTCGATATCTAAGGAAAAACACTTACAATCTTCTTTTATATTGCTAGCTAATTTATTCTCATATTTCATCTTTTTCCCTCTTTATTACTTTTTTAAATGTCCTCTACTGGTTTTTAAAGACTTTCCAATCCTCTGGCTTCCCACTAATCTTCATTAACAATCACATATCTTCACCAAATAAGTATTTCCTTTAGAACATAGAACATTACAGTGCAATACAGGCCCTTCGGCCCTCGAATGGTTAATGAAGGGCTTTTGCCCGAAACGTTGATTTTCCTGCTCCTCAGATGCTACCTGACCTGCTGTGCTTTTCCAGCACCACACTCTTACAGCCAGTCAAAGATAGCATTGAGAAGTTGTGTGTGGAATCCGAGGAGATAGGAGAAGCGCTAAATGAATATTTTTCATCAGTATTCACACTGGAAAGACATTTTTGTCAGGGAGAATACTGAGATACAGACTGCTAGACTGGACAGGATTGAGGTTCACAAGGAGGAGGTGTTAGCAATTCTGGAAAGTGTGAAAATAGATACGTCCCCTGGGCCGGATGGGATTGATCCTCGGATACTCTGGGAAGCCAGGGAGGAGATTGCAGAGCCTTTGGTTTTGGTCTTTATGACATCATTGTCTACAGGAATAGTGCCAGAAGGCTGGAGGATAGCAAATGTTATCTCCTTGTTCAAGAAGGGGAGTAGAGACAACCCTGATAATTATAGTCCAGTGAGCCTTACTTCCGTGTGGGTAAAGTGTTGGAAAAGATATAAGATGTGGGACTTGTAAACATCTAGAGAGGAGTAAGTTAATTAGGGATAGTCAACACGGTTTTGTGAAGGTTGGTGGTGCCTCACAAACCTTACTGAGTTCTTTGAGAAGGTGACCAAACAGGTGGATGAGGGTAAAGTGGTTGATGTGGTGTATATGGATTTCAGTAAGGTGTTTGATAAGGTTCCCCACAGTAGACTATTGCACAAAATACACAGGCATGGGATTGAGGACGGTTTGGCAGTTGAAAGAAGACAGAGGGTGGTAGTTGATGGGAAATATTCATCCTGGAGTTCAGTTATTAGTGGTGTACCACAAAGATCTGTTTTGGAGCAACTGCTGTTTGTCATTTTTATCAATGGATAAGGGCACAGAAGGATGATTTAGTAAATTTGCAGATGACACGAAGGTCAGTACAGTTGTGGGCAGTGCGGAAGGATGTTGCAGGTTACAGAGGGACATAGATAAGCTACAGAGCTGGGCTGAGAGGTGGGAAATGGAGTTTAATGTGGAAAAGTGTGAGGTAATTCACTTTGGAAGGAGCAACAGGAATACAGAGTACTGGGTTAGTGGTACGTTTCTTGGTGGTGTAGATGAGCAGAGAGATCTTGGTGTCCATGTGCATAGATCCCTGAAAGTTGTTAAGAAACATATGGTGTGTTAGCTTTTATTGGGAGAGTGATTAAGTTTCAGAGCCATAGGTTATGCTGCAGCTGTACAAAACTCTGGTGCGGCCGCACTTGGTGTATTGTGTACAGTTCTGGTCACCATATTACGGGAAGGATGTGGAAGCTTTGGAAAGGGTTCAGAGGAGATTTACCAGGATGTTGCCTGGTATGGAGGGAAGGTCTTCTGAGGAAAGGCTGAGGGACCTGAGGCTGTTTACGTTAGAGAGAAGAAGGTTGGGAGGTGACTTAATAGAGCCATACAAGATAATCAGAGGGTTGGATAGGGTGGACAGGGAGAGCCTTTTCCCTCAGATGGTGATGACTAGCACAAGGGGACATAGCTTTAAACTGAGGGGTGATAGATATAGGACAGATGTCAGAGGTACCTCCTTTACTCAGAGTAGTAAGAGAATGGAATGCCCTGCCTGCAACGGTAGTAGATTCACTAAAGGCATTTCAGGGCATTTAAATGGTCATTGGATAAACATATGGATGAAAATGGAATAGTGTAGGTTGGATGGTTTCACAGGCAGGTGCAATATTGAGGGCTGAAGGGCCTGTAACGTGCTGACATGTTCTTTGTTCTGCTTTCATCTGAAATCAATAGCCGGGACTTTGGATGATCAGAAAGTCTTTATTCTAGTGTCAATGGGAGGTGTGTACGTGGACCCTGCTAAATACTGTGAGATTGCCACACTCAAGAAAGTCTAGCCAATTGTGTTTGAAGATTACATTTCTGTCTGAGTCTGAGACATTTTCAAAATAATTGACATAACAATTCACAATCTGTTTCTTCTGTTTTGAAATGAATGCAGGGTCTACCAGGACCACCAGGTGAAAAGGGTGAGACTGGGGACGTCGGTGCCATGGTAAGTTAATCACCGAGACCAGAGTTATTCAGAAAATACAAAGTTAAACTCCCGGTTTAATAGAGAATGCCAGGAGCAGCACCAGGTATACCTGAAGATGAGGTGCCAACCTGGTGAAGACACCAAACCAAACCACTCATGTGTCAACCAGCGTAAGCAGTCAGTGACAGACAGAGATGTGTGGATCTAAGCTGTCCAGTCTTACCATATCCAGTCATGAATGGTGATGGATGATTAAACAACTCACTGGAGGAGGCGGCTCCACAAATATCCCCATCCTCAATGATGGAGGAGCCCAGCACATCAGTGCAAAAGATAAGGCTGAAGCTTTCACAGCATTCTTCAGTCAAAAGTGCCAAGTGGGTGTTCCATCTCTGCCTCCTCCAGTAGGTCCCATCATTACAGATACCAGCCTTCAGCCAATGTGATTCACTCCAATTTGATTGGAGGTACTGGATATTGTTACAACACTGGCATCTACCCGACAATATGGAAAATTGCCAAGGTATGTCCTGTACATAAAAAGCTGGACAACTCCAACCTGGCCAATTACCACCCCATCAGTCAACTCTCAATCATCAGTAAAGTGATGGAAGGGGTCATCTGCAGTGCTGTCAGGCAGCACCTGCTCAGCAATAACCTGCTCAGTGACACCCAGTTTGGGTTTCACCAGGATCACTCAGCTCCTGACCTCATTACAGCCTTGGGTCAAACATGGACAAATGAGCTGAATTCCAGAGGGGAGGGGAGAGGGAAAGCCCTTAACATCAAGGCTGCATTTCACCGAGTGTGGCATCAAGGAGCCCTGGCAAAACTGGAATCAATGGGTATCAGGGGCAAACTCGCTGCTGGTTAGAGTCATACCTGACACAGAGGAAGATGGTTGTGATTGTTGGAAGTCAGTCATCTCAGCTCCAGGACATCTCTGCAGGAGTTCCTCAGGGTAATGTCCAACCATCTACAGCTGCTTCATCACTGACCTTCCCTCCATGATAAGGTCAGAGGTGGGGATGTTGGCTGATGATTGCGCAATGTTCAGCACCATTCACAACTCCTCAGATACTGAAGCAGTCCATGTCCAAATACAACAACATCTGGCTAATATCAAAGACCACCTTCCCCAACAACAGCAAGAGAAAAATACAAAATCAATCAATGGAGGGACCCCATTCCTTGCCCGAAGGCCCCCCCCCATTGGGCAACAAATGACAAGTAACATTTATGCCACATAAATAGCAGGCTGTGGCCATCGCCAATAAAAGATAATCGCACCAATTATCCTAATGTCTCTGTTTGTGTAACCCTTTGGGATCCCTGTGTTTCTCATTGAGGAGCCTTAGTTTGAGTAAGAAGCTGGTTTGGTAACTACAGAAGCGTTGTGTTCGATTGGTCTCCTCGTTGATTCTTATTGTGGACTATAATGTCACCATTGACCTTGTGATGTAAGATCTAATGCTGTCAAGGCTCAGAACAGCAGCTGGTGAAAGTTTTATTAGTGAAATTTGGAATTGGAAGCTTGTTTTGAGAATATTAATTCCCATTGATCTTGTTCATACAGGGACCACCTGGACCTCCTGGTCCTAGAGGACCTCAAGGACCCAGTGGGGCTGATGTAAGTACAAATCTAATATAATGTAACCACTCTCTCCCTCAGAACCATTCTCCTTTAATTCCATTTCTCTCATTTTTTTTCAGGGACCTCAAGGACCATCTGGTGGTGTTGGTTCTCCTGGTGGTGTTGGTGAGAAGGTGAGAGATTTTCTTTCAAAATTACTTGGATTTTGGTAGCTCTGAATTGTGGAATTTACAAACGCATCACTGGGAATGGTGTCAATAACAAACACCCTGACTGCCCTCAATCCCACTCATCCTCGGAGATTCTCCCCTTAAGCTCCCTGAGTGACTGGAGGGTCACAAATCCCAAAACAAGGAGCAGCTCCTAAAATGTTTGGGGTGGGGTAGTTTGGTTAGATAAACTCTGACTCCATGTGGAAATGTGTGGGATTGCTTGGGAATGTTTGGAAGTACAGACAGGGTCATGAAGAAGTTTCCTACAAGTAGAAGCCAGGATGGGGGGACCTTCGGGCAGGGAATGGGGTCCCTCCATTGATTGATTTTATATTTTTCTCTCGATGTTGTTGGGGGGACCTGGTCTTTGATGCAGAACCTCTCACTGCTGTTGTTCCTGATGTTACTCCTAAGATTCCAACTCTCTTGTTATCTCTTACCAATGGGCCATGTCCATTATAGCCTCACACTGCCATCCATCAGGACTCCAACCATTTTAGTAACAATTTCCCATTGACTCTGAGACAGAAGGTGAGTGTCACCCCTTTGAGTTAGTGCTGACATTTAAATAGATGCCAGTTCTCAGCTGTACCCCCACCATTGACAGCCTCAGGTCAATGTCAGATGTTTATTTAAATGGGATGAGAGTTTCTGTGTCCCTAACTAATTCTTTCCTGCAGCATGTGCCCAATTGGCATTCCCAATTTCTCAAGTCCCTTCTCATCTTTCTGCTAATGCCTATCAATCTCTTGCTGTGGTTCAGACGCAGGATGTTGTTAACTGATCTTTTTGTCTGTTTGCAGGGAGAGACAGGGGAGGCTGGTAACCCAGGACCACCTGGAGAGAGGGGGCGATCGGTGAGTTACCCACAGAAATCACAACCACAGAATTCAGCCTGCAGCACAGAGTGTTCAGGTTGTAAGTTTGCTCACTGACTTGGCAGGTTTATTTTCAGACGTTTGGTCACCATGCTACATAATATCATCAGTGAGTCTCTGGTGAAGGGCTGGTGTTATGTTCCACTTTCTATTTAGGTCTGTTGTGGTGGTGATATCATTTCCGGTTCTTTTTCTCAGAGATTGGTAAATGGGGTCCAAATTGATGTGTTTATTGATGGAGTTCCGGTTTGAATGCCAGGCCTCTAGGAATTCCCATACATGTCTCTGTTTAGTCTGTCCTAAGATGGATGTGTTGTCCTAGTCGAAGTGATGTCATTCTTCATCTGTATGTAAGGATATTACTAATAGTTGGTCATGTTTTTTGGTGGCTAGTTGGAGTTCATGCATCCTGGTGGCTAGTTTTCTGCCCATCTGTCCAATGTAGTGTTTGTTGCACAGAGTGTTTCCTGACTGGCATATTCCTCACTCTAACATCACAGAAATGAATATTCATCAGCAATATGAGCAAGCTAATGTCAATGATCTGAAAAATATGGAGATAACTGAAATTATCAATCAGTTTCTGCACCTTTCCAGAAACAAGTGTACTTTGCCGTTTAGGTTTTCATTCAGAATTAGCTGGAACCTGTAATGACAATCCTGTACTGCTGCTCAGATTATCATTGACACCGTTTTAGTTGGTCAGGCACTGCTCTGTCCAATGGGAGTGCAAATCACCCACTAAACTGGAAACCCATTGGCCATGACACAACAAACCGTGAGAGGGTGTGTGTAGATTTCTGATGGAAGGCTGGGGAAGGAGAGAGCTTTGTTTCCAGTGTTTGGGTCAGCATCAGGGGCTATATCCTGACTGTATATTACTGATCTGTCCTTGGGGAAACTGTGGGCACTTTCAGAGTTCACACAAAAACTCAGAAAAGAGTCTGTAGAACGAGAACAAGAACGGTCCAGAAACAATTATTTGGGATAGGAAAAAGATTAGGAGTCAGCATTGATTTGAACACACTTGTCACAAAATGGAATAAAAGTGATAAAAGAAACATTGAAACCATAAAACCATCAGGAATAGGAATGGGATGAGGCCATTCAATCTCTCAAACCTTCTCTGCCATTCAATAGGATCATGGCTGATCCAATATTCCTCACGTCCACTTTCCTGCCCCTTTCCCCATCACCTTCGATTCCCCGACTGATCGAGAATCTCTCGATCTCAACCTTAAATATACACAAGGACTCTGCCCCCCACAGCTCGCTGTAGTAAGGATTTCCAAAAACTCAACCCCCTGTGGGAAGAAGATCCTCCTCCTCTCAGTCTTTAACAGGCTCCTTTCGCCTGAGATTATGTCCCCTGGTCCTAGACTCTCCCATGAGGGGAAACAGCCTCTCAGCATTGACCCTGTCGAGCCCCTTAAGAATCCGATATGTTTCCGTGAGGTCACCTCTCATTCTAAACTCCAGGGAGTACAGTCCCAACCTGTTTACCATTGCAACATGAGACAATCCCTCCATACGGGGGATCTGAGTGAATCTTCTCTGAACTGCCTCCAATGAAATGATATCAATCCTTAAACAAGGAGACTAAAACTGCTTGCAGTGCTCCAGATACGGCCTCCCCAGCACCTTGTATAGTTGCAGTAAGACTTCCCTATTTTTATCTTCCAATCCCCTTGAAATAGAGACCAACATTCCATTAGCCTTCCTGATTACCTGCTGTCCCTGGATGCTAGCTTTCTGAGCACAAGTATCCTCAAGTTCCTTTGTGTTCCAACTTTCTGCAGTTTTTCTCCATTTAAATAGCACCTTGTTTTTTCATTCTCCCTTCCAAAATGAACGGCTTTGCATTTTCCCACATTACATTCCATGTGCCAACTCTGTCCACTTAATTAATCTATCAATATCTCTATGGAAATGTATCCCTTTCACAACCTGCCTTTCCACCGATTGTAGCGCATCTGAAAATTTGGCTAGAGTACATTTATTTCCTTCCTCCAAGTTAATAATATATATTGTAAACAGTTGTCCTGCGGAATCCCACTGGCCCTAGCTCACCAACCTGAAAAATAATTCCTTATCGCTACTCACTGGTTTTCTGCTCATGAGCCAGTTCTCTATCCATGTCAATATACTGTCTCTATTATCTTGAGCTTCTACCTTATGACTTAATCTTTGGTGAGGTATCTTGTCGTGTACCTTCTGGAAGTCCAAATACATCACATCTACAGGTTCCCCTTGACCACCTCCGGTTGAGACACAATTTCCCCTTTGTAAAGCCATGCTGCTTGGTTAGATTATGGTTTTCCAACTGTTCTGCTAATAGTTCCTCAATAATTGGTTCCAATATTTTTCCAACATGGACGCAAAATTAGCTAAGTGATAGGAAACAGAGAGTAACTATCAATGGATTGTTTTTGATGAGAGGAAGTTAGGTGGAGGAGATCCCAGGAGTTGGTATTGGCACCCTTGCTTTTCCCGATGTATGTTAATGATTTGGGGTTTGATAGGCAAGCGACAGTTTCAAAGTTTACAGATAACACAAAAACTTGGGAGAATTGTAAACTGAGAAGGAAACCAAAATAGGTGGTGTAGTGGACAGGTTATCTCAGAGTACAGTGGGACCTGGACAAGGTGGACCAATGGGCTGAGGAGTGACAGATGGTGTTTTATTTAGATAAATATGAGGCGCTCTATTTTGAAAAGGTAAATCAGGGCAGGATGTATATGGATAATAATAGGGCGCTGGGGAGTGTTGCCATGAGACGTAATGGTGCAGGTTGAATAGCCAAGGTCTTTTTCCCAGGGTAGGGGAGTCCGAAACTGGACAGGTTATGGAAAGACCTCCTTAAAAGGGACCTGAGGGGCAACTTAGTTATGCAGAAGGTGATGTGTGTATTGAATGAGTTGCTGTAGGGGGTGGTGGAGGTGGGCTCAGTTGCAACATTTAATAGGACATCTGGATGAGTATGTGAATAGGAAGGGTCTGGAGGGAGAGGGGCCAGGTGCTGGCAAATGGGACTAGGTCAGTTTAGGATATCTGGTCAGCATGGACAAGTTGAATTGAAGGGTCTGTTTCCATGCTATATAAACCCTTTGACTCTATGCCAGCATAGTACAAAGGCTAGGGAGCGATGTCAGATTTGTACAAGAAGCTTGGTAGACATTGGCTGGAGTACAGTTGTGGGTACCACAATGTGTAAATGTTGTGAATGCATTAGAGAGAGATGCAGAAGAGATTCACAAGAATGGTTCTAGGAATGAGAAACTTTATTTATGAGGATACATTGAAGAATGCTAAGAGGAGATTTCAGAAAGTTTTCCAAAATCATGAGCGAGCTTGTGGAGTAAATGGGGAGAAGCTGTTCCCATTGGCAAAAGGAAAATAGAATGAGAGGACACAGAACTGTTAAAGAAGCGAGGATGATGGGAGAAAAAACTTTTTCACTCAGCAGATAGAGTGTGGAATGCAGGCCTGGAAATGTGGTGGAATTAGGTTCAATTGAGACATTTGGGAGGACACTGGCTGGTTATTTGGATAGAAATGGTGTGCAAGAGAACGGGGGGAAGGTAGGAGATTGACACTAGGGAATGATACTCATTTAAAGAATCTATGCTAGGCACAATGGGCCAAATGGTCTTTCTCTTCACTGTAGACACTCTGGGATTCTATGATTCTGCAATGGATCTTGACAATCTGGATAGATTTGTGATAGTTTTAATAAACCGCAGAGAGAGGTGAAGTAATGAAGTGGGGAGAATCAGGAGAGGGAAAATGAACAGGGACAGAGAGGCCTGGGGATATATAAACACAAATGTCTGAAGGTTGAGGCTGAGTTGAGATGGATACTATCAAGATTTCGGTGGACACTATGTTTTATTAATGGAGAAATTCAATACAACAACAAAGAATTTGTTAAAAATTTAAAAATCAGTTGCTAGTTGTCAGCAGGAGGATTGTGTCCAGTTGCAACAGGGATTATAGAAACATTGCAGGCTGAGAGGGAAAGAGCAGGGAGGAGAGACAGCATGGGCAAGATGGTCAGGATGGCCTCCTCCTGTGCAGGTTGGTTCTATGGTGGATAACGGCGCAGTCAATACAACTCCCTTCACATTGTTCCATTGTGCCAGATCATGTGTCTGATGATTTAAACATAATGCATTAAGATACAAAGAGCTGTTGAGTTACAGTCACTGCCAGATCTGGGAGGTACTCAGCGTTGGAGAATTGAGCAGGAGCCAGGATCCAGATAAATCTCTCCTCTACCAGAACCTTCCATTTGCCACAATTCTTTCCCTTAGCTTCCCAGGAGTGGGAACAGAGCCAGGATAAAACAGAGGGAACACTCACAGAGAAACTTGGAAATTGTTGAGGAGAGAGTTGAAAGACATGAATCAGTAAAGTGCTGTGTCTCAATTTGTTAGAGTCATGTAGCTGAGACCATTCGGTCCAACTCATCCATGCTGACCAGATATCCCAATCTGACTCAGTCCCATTTGCCAGCAATTGGTCCATATCCCTCCAAACCCTTCCTATTCATATATCCACCCAGATACCTTTTAAATGTTGCAATTGTACCAGCCTCCACCATTTCCTCTGGCAACTCATTCCATACACGTACCACTCTCTGTGTGATAAAGTTACCCCTCAGGTCCTTTTTAAATCTTTATCCTTTCCCCTTAAACCTATGCTCTCTAGTTTTGGACTCCCTTACTCTTGGAAAAATAATTTATCTATTTACCCTATCCATGCCACTCATAATTTTATAAACCTCTATAAGGTCACCCCTCAGCCTCCAACACTCCAGGGAAAACAGCCTGAGCCTATTCAGTCTCTCCCTATAGCTCAAACCCTCCAGTCTCTGCAATATCCTTGTCAATCTTTTCTGCATTCTCTCAAGTTTCGCAACATCTTTCTTACAGCAACCTGAATTGTGTGCAGTTTCTAAAAGTGGCCTCACCAATGTCCACTGAACATCCTCTGTTCCATCCACAATCATGAGGATGGAGTCTTTAACCCAATGTTCCTTTGCTGGCTCCTTTAACGATTATCTGATTAATCCCCTTTCCCCATACCTTCCCACTAGCTCTAGGAAATACTTTCCTTTCTCACTATCTACACACACCCCCCCCCGGTTCCTGTGTGAAAGTTCTGATGGAATCTGCTCCCACCGCCCTTTCAGGCAGCACCTTCCAGACCCCAACAACTCACTGTGTAAAACAATCCCCCTCCCTCCCCCCCAGGGTTTCTTCCCGATTTCCTTCAATCTGTCTCCCTCTGCTCCCTCACCCTCCTGCCCCTGGAAACACTTTCTCTTGATTTACTCCATCAAACTCTCTCCATGGTTTTGAAAACCTCGGTTAAACCCCCCGGAACCTTCTCTGCTCTAAGGAGAACAATCCCAGTTTCCTCACAGCAGCAAAACACTTGATCTAGCAGTTTTTAAACTTTGTTCAAGAACATTTACCAAATCCACCTCTACTGATGATGTTCAGTAGCAGTAGTGTGCACCATCTACGAGATCATAGCGTCACAGAATCATACACGACAGAAGAGGCCTTTCAGCCCATTGAGTCTGTACCAATAAAAACTACTCTAAATCCACACAAGTCCCAATTTCCAGCCCTTGGCCTTGAATGTTATGACACCTCAAATGCTCATTCAAGTCCTTGTCAAAGGCTGTGAGGTTTCCTGCCTCAACTCTCCTCCCAGACAGTGTATCCCAGATCCCCACCCTCTGGGTGAAAAGATTTTTCTCAAATCCCCTCCAAACCACCTGTCTTTCCACTTGAAATGAAGACCCCTTGTTGTTGACCCTGTAACTAAGGGATACAGCTGCTTTCTATTTGTCTTGTGTATGCCCCACACACAGCCATGTACATCTGGAGCCAGAGAACCACAGAAATGAAACAGCATAGAAGGTAGCCGTTCAGCCCATCTTGTCTCTGATGTCATTTCCAATCCCATATTCCTCAACACTGCCTGTAGCCCTGCAGGTTACAGTATTTAAGCTGCAAATCCAGATACTTTATGAAAGAGTTTATGATCTCTGCCTATACCACCATCTTGGGCAGCGAAATCTAAACACCCCTCCACCACCCTCTGCCTAAGGATGTTTTTATCATGTCCCCTCTAATTCTTCTGCTACGTGGCTTGAATCTATGACCCCTAGTTTTTGAACTCATATGAACATAAGAGCATAAGAACCAGGAGCAGGAGTAGGTCTTATGGCCCTTCGAGCCAGCTCTGCCATTCACTAAGACCATGGCTGACCTTTTCGTGGACCCAGCTCCATTTACCTGCCCTCTCAAAGCATCCCTTAATTACTTCATTGTTCAATATATTATCTATCTTAGTTTTAAAAACTTTTACTGAGGTAGCCTCAACTACTTCACTGGGCGGGGAATTCCACAGAATCACTACCCTCTGGGTGAAGAAGTTACTTCTCAATTCAGTCCGAAATCTGCTCCCCCTCATTTTGACGCTATGCCCTCTTGTCCTAGTTTCACTCGCCAGTGGAAACAATCTCTCTACTTCTATCTTATCTATTCCCTTCATAATTTTATGTTTCTATAAGGTCCCCCCTCACTCTTCTAAATTCCAATGAATATAATCCCAGTTTACTCAGTCTCTCCTCACATGCCAACTCCGGAATCAACCGAGTGAACCTCCTCTGCACCCCCTCCAGTACCAGTACATCCTTTCTCATGTAAGGAGACCAAAACTGTCTACAGTACTTCAGGTGTGGCCCCACCAGCACCCTCTACAGCTGTAACATAACCTCTCTGCTTTTAAACTCAATCCCTTTAGCAATGAAGGACAAAATTCCATTTGCCTTCCTAATTACCTGTTGTACCTGCAGACCCTCTGTGATTCATGCACAAGGACACCCAGGTCCCTCTGCACAGCAGCATGCTGCAACCTTTTACCATTCAACTACCGAAATAGATGACTTCACATTCATTAACATGTATTCCATCTACCAGACCTTTGCTCACTCACTTAAACTGTATATGTTCCTCTGCAAAGTTTCACAGTCCTCTGCACACTTTGCCCTCCCACTCATCTTGGTGTTAGCTGCAAACTTTGAGAATCATCGATGTAAATTGTGAATGATTGCATCCCAATATTGATCCCTGAGGCACACCACTAGTCACTGATCACCAACCAGAAAAGCACTCATTTATCCCCACTCATTGCTTCCTGTTAGTTAACCAATCCTCTATCCATGCTAATACATTGCCTGTAATGCCTTGCATCTTTATTTATGCTGCAGCCTCTAGTGCAGGACCATATCGAAAGCCTTTTGGAAATCTAGATACACCACATCCACTGGGTCCCCAGTGTCCACCTTGCTTGGAACATCTTCATAGAATTCCAGTAGATTAGTTAAGCGTGACCTGCCCTTCATGAACCCATGCTGTGTCTGTCCAATGGGACAATGTTTATCTAGAACTCACTGCCAAGGGAAACAGGTTCCCCATGTCTACTCTATCTCTACCCTTCAGTTATGTAAATCTCAATCATGTCACCCCTCAGCCTTCTCTGCTCCAAAGAAAATAACCCGAGCTTATCTAGCCTCTCCTCATTACTGAAACACTCCATCCCAGGGATCATCCTGGTGAATCTCCTCTGTACCCCCTCCAGTACAATCACATCATTCCTATAATGTGGGAACCAAGCCTCACCAAGATCCGGTACAGCTCCAGCATAACTTCCCTGCTGTTATAATCTACCCATAACAGATAAAGGCAAGTGTCCAATGTTCATTCTTAATTCCCCTATTAACCCTGTCCTGCTACCTTCAGGCATCTGTGCATAAGCTCCCCAACATCCCTCTGTTCCTTTAAGTTTCCTAGTGTCCTGCCATTCACTGAGTCATTCCTTTTCTTGTTACTTCTGCCAAAGTGCATCACCTCACATTTATCAGGGTAAACTCCACCTCCCATCTGACCAACCTCCTGTAAACGCATCACCTTCCACCTCACTGTCAACCACCTGGACAATCTATGTCACCCTCAAATTTAATTATCATCCCCCCACATTCTCATCTATATTGTTTTTATGAATCACAATCAATGGAAATTCACCAAGGCTCCTCAGACAGACCTTCCAAACCCATGACCACTTCGATCTGGAAGGACAGGGGCAGCAGATTCATGGGAACACCACCCCCTGCAAGTTCCCCTCCAAGTTGCTCACCATCCTTATTTGGAAATATATCGCCATTCCTTCACTGTCGCTGGGTCAAAATCCTGGAATTCCCTCCCTAAGGGCATTGCGGGTCAACCCACAGCACATGGACTGCAGCGGTTCAAGAAGGCAGCTCACCCCCATCTTCTCAAGAGGGCAACTAGGGACGGGCAATAAATACGCCAATGTCCCACAAGTGAAAAAAACATGTTTTGGGTTCAGTTCTGGGCCTGATGCCTCAGGAAGGGGAGACTGGCCTTAGAGGAGGCAGATCAGATTCACCAGAATGATCCCGGGGCAGAAAGGATTTAATGATGAGGCCGGGTTGAATCAACTGGACTGTAATCTCCTGAGTTTTGAGTCATCGGGTGAATTGGGAAATTTAGATTCTGAAGGAGAGGTTTACTCAGTTAGAGAGAGAGAGATTAAGGTGGAAAACAAGGTTGGTGCAGTTCAGCCATGACCTGAGGACCTGACAGATCCAACTGGAAGGGCGTATTGGCCTCTCGCTGTGCCTTTGGGGATGTTCAATGGAGGGGCTGAATGGCCTCTTGCTGTGCCTGTAGTGGTGTCCAATGGAGCAGCTGAATGGCCTCTTGCTGTGCCTATAATCGTGTCCAATGGAGGGGTTGCATGGCCTCTTGCTGTGTCTATAGTGATGTCCAATGGGTTCATCAGCATTTTGTGTCTCTGTTTCAGGGGCCTAAAGGTGATATCGGTGACAAGGGGGAGGCGGGGCCCCCAGGGGCAGCTGGTCCGGCTGGTCCCAAAGGCCCACCAGGAGATGATGGGCCAAAAGGCAACCCGGTAAGTGAGACACTATGTTCTATGTCCCTATCGTTTCCACCATTAAACTCCCTTCGCACCTTCCTCACCCCTCAAACTCCCAACCCTAAGCCTCATGCTCACCCTCACTCCCTCACCCATCCAGACTGTCACTCCCCGACTCTCCATCATCCCCTTCACCCTTCTTCATTCAAACACCTGTCAAACTCCCCTTATCCTCCCAACCTCTCCACCACCACTACCTCACTCCCCCGATTGCTCTCATTCTCACTCACAACACCTCCCTCAGATATTCCCTCCTGCATCCCATCGACAGTCCAAATGTCGGGGGTTGGTCTGGTGTTGGGGCAGGAGCTTGGGGGTGTGGGGTGGCGTGACTGAATTTTTAAGAGGTAGAGTATGGGGTTAGAGGTTTAAGGCCAGGATCTGAGGGTGTGGGTCATTCAGAGGTGTAGAGGTGGGGTTTTGGGTGTCTGGGAGATTGGTGTTGGACTGTGGTGGGTGGGCTGTGGGAAGTGTAGGGGTATGATCTGGTAGTTCGGGGAATGGGGCTGATGGGTGTTGGTGGGGCAATGGGGATGAGGTGAATGGTGTGGGGGTGAGAATGATGGATGTTGGAGGGATGGTGGGGGTGACGTGTGGAGTGAGTGGTTTGGGGGGATGGTGTGTGGGTGTTAGTTGTGGGAGGCTAATGGGGTGGGTGTGTTTGGGGGTGATGGGAGTGATGGGTGTGGGTGTTGATGGTGTGGGGGTGTGATGAGGTGGGTGTGTTTAGGGTGGGTGTGTTTGGGATGATGAGGAAGGGGTGGGGTGGTGGTGTGGGGAATGATGGGGTGGGAGTGATGGGAGCATGAGGGCTAATGGGTGTGGTGTTGGATGATGGGGGTGGTCCTTGTGAATGGTGTGGGGTTGGGTCTATTGAATAACCCAGTACTGTTCATTTCTGTTGATGCTCTCTCCTTTAGGGTCCTGTTGGTTTTCCTGGGGATCCAGGACCTCCCGGGGAACCAGGACCATCAGTAAGTACCAGTCCTTCCTCTTTCAACTCCGTGCTGCCAGGTGCTTACTATGTTCTGTCACAAAGAAACCTTCATCATTTTGGAGAAATGGAACCAAAATAAAGGAATAACGTTGAGTTTTGGTTTGTGCACAGCAGACGTTGATTATAGCAGTGGTCTCCGCATTGCTTCCTACATTTACTAACTGTACAGGAACACACCTGGCTCATTGTAATGCTTTTGTTAACAGGAACTAGTTAAATATTAGAGGAATGTTATGCAAATTGGTTCAGAAAAGTAATTAGAGAGAGTGACACGTCTGTGATGTTTTGTATGCATTAAGTAAAATGTGATATCTATTGCAGGGAACAGATGGAATTCCTGGTGAGAAAGGTGAAGATGGAGAGGCAGGACAACCTGTGAGTACCTTTCACAATAATGCATGGGTGTCCGCGTGTGTGTGTATCTGTTATAAAGGAAATGTTAATGCACATTTATGCAAATAATGCAACATTAGGCAGAATCAACATGGTAAAAACAAGGATTGCAGATGCTGGAAACCAGAGTCTTGATTAGAATGGTTCTGGAAAAGTGCAGCAGGTCAGGCAGCATCCAAGGAACAGGAGAATCGATGTTTCGGGCATAAGCCCTTCTTCAGGAATGAGGAAGGGCTCATGCCTGAAACGTCGATTCTCCTGTTCCCTGGATGCTGCCTGACCTGCTGCGCTTTTCCAGCAACACATTTTCAGCTCTGATATGTTTCTCAACCCCATTCTCCTGCCCTGTACCTGTAACCCTTGACCCCCTTACTAATCAAGAATCTATGTATCTCTGACTTAAATAACGCTCAGTGACTTGGCTTCCACAGCCCTCTGTGGCATTGAGTTCCACAGATTCCCCACCTTCTGGCTGAAAATATCCTTCCTCACCTCAGTTCGAAAGGGTCATCCCTTCACCCTGAGGCTGTCCCCTCGGGTCCTAGTCTCTCCTCCTGGTGGAAGTATCTTCCCCATGTCCACTCGATCCACCCCCTCAGCCTTCTAAACTCCATCGAGTACAGACCTAGAGTCCTCAACCCCTCCTCATATGACAAGCCCTTCATCCCCAGGATCATTCCTGTAAACGTCCTCTGGATGCCCTCCAATGCCAGCACATCCTTCCTTAGATATGGAGCTAAGACTGCTGACAATATTCCAAATGTAGCCTGGCCAGAGTCTCATACAGCCTCAGCAGTGCATCTGTGCTCTTGTATTCTAACCCTGTTGAAATTAATGCTAACATTGCGTTTGCCTTCCTAACTGCCAATGGAACCTGCATGTTAACCTTAAGAGAATCCTCAACCAGGAATTCCCAAGTCACTTTGTGTTTCATATTTCCAAAACCTTTCCCCATTAAGAAGATAATCTGTACTTCCATTCTTTGTAACAAAGTGCATAACCTCATACATTTACACATTGTATTCCATCTGGCACTTTTTTGCTCAGTCTCCCAGCCTGTCTAAGTCCTGCTGCAGCCTCCCCACTTCATCAGCACTATCTGTCCCTCCACGTATCTTTGTGTCATCATCGTGACTGTATTCCCCAGAGTTTTGAAGAATGCAAGATTGATCCTTTGAAACTTCTGAAGTTTTTACAAGACATGCTCGGGTGACAGAGAGTATATTTCTCCTGGACGGCTCGTGAGCCTAAAACCAGGGACACCGTCTCATAATAAGGGGCAAGTTATTGAGATGAGGAGGAATCATGTCATTCAGAGACTGGGGGAATCTTTGGAATTGTCTACCCCAGAGGGCTGTGCAACTCAGTCATTGAGCAGCTTCAAGACAGAGTTCAATAGGTTTCTGGATACCACGGACATCAAAGAATATGGGGGAGATAATGGCATTGAATTAGATGAGCAGCCATGATCTAGAATTATATGGCAAGGCCAGTGGGCTGAATGGCCTCCTGCTGTTCCTATCTTCCTCAGCTAGGAATATTTTCATTGGAGAAAGGAAGGCTGAAAAGCAACCTGATGGACATGTTCAAAATCATCAGCGATCTTCACAGGGTTAATCGTGAGAAACTGTCCCCACTCTCTTTGTGATCATGAGTTCTCAGTTTTAAAGAAGTTAGCTGAGAAAGAAATGATGATGGGAGGTACTATTTATTACATTTTAAGTTATTAGTATTTGGAATGAACTGCCTGAGTGTGCAGTGGAGGTATATCCAATCATGACCCTCGACAGAGAATTGGATCATTATTTGGAAAGGAGAATGTGAAGGACTACAGGGTGAAGGCAGGCTAGTGGAGTTGTGGTTTATCAGGTCAACCATAATCTCATTGAATGGAAGTTCAGACTGGATGGGGTAAATGGCCAATTTTCATAACTAAAACTTATGGAGTGTCACTAAGTGAACTACTCTTGCAGAACCAGAAGAGAGATGGTGGGCAGAATGGCCTCCTCCAGGCACAGACCATTCTGTGCTGCTGTAATCCTGTTTTTTGAAGATGTCTTTGCCACATGCCAAACCGTTTATCAACTGATCTTTGAAGAAAGCAGTCACTGTCTGTAATTTGATTGGTGCATTGTTGATGTTGGGGCAACATCTGAGGATCAGGAGAGTCAATGTTTCGGGCATAAGCCCTTCATCAGGAATGGGGTTTGGGGAAGGGAGCTGAGAGATAAATAGGAGGGTGGGGATGGGGAAGGTAGATGGGAAGGCGATAGGTAGATGCAGGTGGGAATAATGGTGATTGGTTGGAGAGGAGGGTTGAGTGGATAGGTGGGAAGGATGATGGACAGGTAGGACAGTTGAAGAGGGTGGTGCCGAGTTGGAGGGTTGGATCTGGGATGAGGTGGGAAAAGAGGAGATCAGGAAACCAGTAAAGTCAACGTTGGTGCAGTGTGTTTGAAGGATCCCAAAGCGGAAGATGAGGTGTTCTTCCTCCAGTCGTCAGGTGGCTTAGATTTGGCGGTGGAGGAGGCCCAGGACTTGCATGCCCTTGGTGGAGTCAGAGGGGGTGTTGCCTCCAACAGCAGGATATAGACCAATTGGAGGTGTTGGCAGAAAAATGGCAGATCAAGTTTAATTCGGACAAATGTGAAGTGATGCATTTTGGAAGGTCAAGTACAGGTGGAAATTATACAGTGTATGGTAGAACCCTTAGGAGCATTGATATGCAGAGGGATCTGGGTGTGCAGATCCATAGATCACTGAAGGTGGCAGCGCAGGTAGGTAAAGGAGTGGAAAAGGCCTGTGGCATGCTTGCCTTCATTGGAAGGGACATTAAGTATAAGAATAGACAAATTATGCTGCAGCTTTATAGAACTTTAGTTCGGCCACACTTGGAATATTGTGTACAGTTCTGGTCACCAAACTACCAGAAGGATGTGGATGCTTTGGAGAGGGCACAGAAAAGGTTTACCAGGATGTTGCGTGGTATGGGGAGTTTAGTTATGAAGAAAGGTTGGATAGACTGGGTTAGTTTTAGTGAGTTTTGAGAAGATTTGAAGGTCAGGCTGAGGTTTTGGATGCAGATTTGCTCACTGAGCTGTCAGATTCATTACCAGACTTTTTGTCACCATACTAGATAACATCTTCAGTGGGCCTCAGACAAAGCAGTGTACATAATTCCTGCTTTCTATTTTACGTTTGGGTTTCTTTGCGTTGGTGATGTTATTTCCTGTGGTGAAGTCACTTCCTGTTCCTTTTCTCAGGGGGTGACAGATGGAGTCTAACTCGATGTGTTTTGTTTTCACTGGAACGCAGGAGGTTGAGGGGCAACCTGATAAGATTGTGAATGGCATGGATAGAATGAGACTTTTCCCCAGGGTGGAGGGGTCAAATACTAGGGGACACAGGTTCAAGGTGCAAAGGGGGAAGTCTTTCACACGAAGAGTGGTGAGTGTCTGGAATGTGCTGCCAGACGAGGTGGTGGAAGCAGACACAACAGCAGCACTCCAGAAACACCTGGACAAACACATGAATAGGAAGGGAATAGGAGTGAAGACAGCTTTAGTATGGAAGGGCAAATTGGGTTGGCACAGGCTTGAAGGGCCAAAGGGCCTGTTCCTGTGCTGTATTTTCCTTTGTTCTAATTTTAACTGGAGATTTCGTTTTAAAGCAAATACAAAACTACGCATTAAGAATGAGAGCAGAAAGGGTGCATCCAATTAAATTAAATTGGAAATATATTCAAAGCTGTTATTTTCACACGACTGTCAGGGTATGAATTAAGCCTTCACTATCGTGGAAATTGTAGAAATTTAGTTTCAGTGCAATTATATCACCAGTTATTCTGATTGGACAAAACCTGAGAGGTGATCTCATACAGGTCGAGAAACTGTGCAGAGACTTGATAAAACTAACGCAAAAAAGAAGTCTTCATGTATCTGGGAATCAAGAACTCGAAACAATCAACATCACAGAGTCCTGAATAAATCCCATCGGGAATGTGGGACTCCCACTCACAGGAGAGGGATGGGGGTGAAATGTGGGACTCACTCCCACAGGGATGGGTTGGAGAGGAATAATGTGGGTACATTGGAGAAGAATCCTCGACACAGGACAGATGTGAATGGCCCATTTCTGAGCAGTGAATTCGAGCGTTGAAGATGCACATTGTAGTTTGTTATGAGAGTACGTCAGTCACTGAGTTGAGTTTTTGATGTATTTCAGGGACCTCCCGGACCATCAGGAGAAGCAGGGCCGCCGGGACCTCCTGGGAAACGGGTAAGAATGCTCACTGCTGCTACTCAGAGTGTGGGGAGGTGGGGAACCCCAATCAGGTTTCAATCCACTCATTGTACATAAAGACCTAATCACCCATCACTTCAAGCTCAATTACACTGGCTCTCTCTCTAACAATGTTCCCTGTCACCTCCTCCAGTTCCTAAATCCCTCCCTAACTCTGTCACCTCCTCCAACCCCCATACTCCGCCCTATCTCTGTAACCCCCTCCAGCCCCTACCCCCCTCCCTCTCTCCGTCACCCCCTCCAACCCCTACACACCCTCCCTATCTCCATCACCTCCTCCAGCCCCTACACCCCTCCCTATCTCCGTAACCCCCTCCAACCCCTACACCCCTCCCTATCTCCATAACTCCCTCCAGCCCCTACACCCCCTCCCTATCTCCGTCACCTCTTCCAGCCCCTACATCCCTCCCTATCTCCGTCACCCCCTCCAACCCCTACACCCCTCCCTATCTCCGTCACCCCCTCCAGCCCCTACACCCCCTCCCTATCTCCGTCACCCCCTCCAGCCCCTACACTCCTCCCTATCTCCGTCACCCCCTCCAGCCCCTACACCCCCTCCCTATCTCCGTCACCCCCTCCAGCCCCTACACCCCCTCCCTATCTCCGTCACCCCCTCCGGCCCCTACACCCACTCCCTAGTTCCGCCTGTATCCCGTGAATGAATAGAAGGAAATTATTTGGAGCAGCTGCTGTTGAAGCTGTGGGTGGGAATTCCTGACCTGCTGCGGATCTGGGTCCGTTCTCAGTTCACGGCCTCTCGATGTGTGAGCCAGATCTGTGTTGATGTTGGATGTTGTGTTCATTTATTTCAGTCTGTTCAATGTTTATTGATCTCCAGCATCTGAAATGCAACCTTTATTAATGGATTTGGAATAGAGGATTCGTTATTGATTTCTGAATGGTCAAGGTTCATTAAGTAGAGTTTTATTGCATTTCAATATTCAAGAAAGTCATTTGAAATCTTTTCCTCTGGAACACATTGACATTTTCCTTTTCCTCCCTATCTTCAGCTCAATTCAGAAACAATTAATCAGGTTGAAATTATTCTGCTCGTGTTGAGTAAACCCTGGAGTGATGCAGCTCATAACAATCTTTAGTTGCAATTCTTCAGCACCTTCTACTTTTAACCTGCATAATCTGACAACAGCCTGTTGGATACTCAGTTTCTGTCTCCTCTGAGACTGCAATATGTCCCAGGCAAATTCCATTTATCAAAGCTATTTAATGAGCTTGAATGGACAAACCTCACCACGTCAGACCTGAAGATGGTTTTATATTTACAATCTCAGCTTGATGAAGTCACTGCCACAATACTTTGGGTTGACCTGAAGCAAATATTGGATTACTGTGTCGGTCACCTCTGTCCAGCCCGAGATATGGTTACCTCACCGTACTCAAATTGCTGTCCCTTTCCTCATAGAGTCATAGAGATGTACAGCATGGAAACAGACCATTCGGTCCAACCCATCCATGCTGACCACATATCCCAATCTAATCTAGTCCCATTTGCTAGCACTTGGCCAATTTCCCTCCAAACCCTTCCTATTCATATACCCATCCAAATGCCTCTTAGATGTAACAATTGTACCAGCCTCCACTACATCCAAAGCGATCACATGTCTCCTTTTTGCCCTCCTGATTTCCCTCTTAAGTATACGGCTACTTTTGTAAGGATTCACTCTATCTCACCTGACATATGCTTCCATATGTATACCCTTGAGGATGATCAGTCATGATCATGTTGAATGGTGGTGCAGGCTCGAAGGGCAGAATGGCCTACTCCTGCAGCTATTGTCTATTTTTCTTAACCAAACCCTCAATTTCTCTCATCATCTAGCATTCCCTACACCTACCAGCCTTTCCTTTTACCCTAACAGGAATATAGTGTCTCTGGACTCATTTTCCCATTTCTGAAGGCTTCCCATTTTCCAGCCGTCCCTTTTACCTGTGAACATTTGCCCCCAATCAACTTTTGAAAGTTCTCGCCTAATATCGTCAAAATTGGCCTTTCTCCAGTTTAGAACTTCAGCTTTTAGATCTGGTCTATCCTTCTCCATCACTATTTTAAATCTAATAGAATTACGGTCGCTGGCCCCAAAGTGCTCCCCCACTGACACCTCAGTCACCTGCCCTGCCTTATTTACCAAGAGTAGGTCAAGGTTTGCACCTTTTGCTTTCTATTTTACAGCTGTGACTATTTTTCAAAATGATTTTCTTTTCTTGGCAGCAAATTGGAAGATATGAACCATATTTAGGCACATTCGTTTGGTGATGCAGGACATGGGGACAAGTTTCTGCAACTTCCCATCAGGACAACTGCAAGAATGCCAAATTCCAAAGCATCACAATTTATATGACAGGGCATAACGGGTACTGATTGGTTGTGCTGATTGGTCAGTGTATTAGGCTGGAGAAAGCAATGGCTTTCTGGGGAAAGCTATAGGCTCCTTAGACTCCTGGTAATTTCAAAAATGGGACAGGAATATGGGCATCTTCTTTCAATTTACACGAAATGGATTTTTTTGTATCAACATATTTTGCTTTAAGTGAGTATCAGCTATGTTACAAGCTGGACTATCATCTTAGATTGGATGTGGTTGCAGCTATTGGCACCCTCTGGCTTGTTTATCAAGTGCTATCCAATTGTGGAACCATTCTAACAGTAGCTGTTTGGTTTAGTATGTGCAGTCTGACTGATTATTGTTTGCCTTCTGCATGGTGTTAAAACAGCCCATTTTTAATGTGATCAATCATGTCATGCCGGAGGATTGGAAGGAGGTGAATGTTGTTTCTCTTTTCAAGAAGGGGAATAGGTAAATCTCTGGTAATTACAGACTAGTCAGTCTTCCATCTATAGTCAGCAAGGTTTTGGAAAGAATTCTGAGGGATACGATTTATGACTATTTGGAAAAGCAAAGTGTGGTTAACGGCAGTCAGCATGGCTTTGTGAGGGGCAGGTCATGCCTCACAAGACTTCTTGAGTTCTTTGAGGAGGTGACAAGTCAGGTCAATGAAGGTCAAGCAGTGGATGTGGTGTATATGGACTTCTGCAAGGCATTTGATAGGGTTCCCCATGTTAGACTCATTCATAAAGTCAGGATGTACGGGATACAGGGAGATTTGGCTGTCTGGATTCAGAATTGGCTGGCTGACAGAAGGCAGAGGGTGGTTGTAGATGGAAAGTATTCTGCCTGGAGGTCAGTGTTGAGTGGAGTCCCACAGGGCTCTGTACTTGGGCCTTTGCTCTTTGTAGCTTTTATAAATGACTTGGATGAGGAGGTTGAGGGGTGGGTTAATAAATTTGCAGATGACACAAAGGTTGGAGGTATCGTTGATAGTATTGCGGGATACTGCAGGCTGCAGCGCGACATAGACAGGATGCAGAGCTGGGCAGAGAAATGGCAGATGGAGTTCAACCTGGATAAATGCGAAGTGATGCATTTTGGAAGGTTGAACTTGAATGCTGAATATAGGATTAAAGACAGGATTCTTGGCAGTGTGGAGGAACAGAGGGATCTGGGTGTACAAGTACATAAATCCCGCAAAGTTACCACCCAAGTGGTAGGGTTGTTAAGAAAGCATATGGTGTTTTATCTTTCATAAACAGGAAGATCGAATTTAAGAGCCGCGAGGTTTTGCTGCAGCTCTACAAGTCCCTGGTGAGACCACACTTGGAATATTGTGTCCAGTTCTGGTCGCCCTACTATCGGAAAGATACAGAGGCTTTGGAGAGGGTGCAAAGAAGGTTTACCAGGATGCTGCCTGGATTGGAGGGCTTGCCTTATGAAGAGGGGTTGAATAAGCTCAGACTTTTCTCTCTGGAGAGGCATGGATAGAGTCAATAGCCAGAGACTTTTCCCCAGAGCAGGATTGACTGGTATGAGGGGTTATAGTTTGAAGATATTAGGGGAAAGGTATAAAGGAGACGTCAGAGTAGGTTCTTTACGCAGAGAGTTGTGAATGCATGGAATGCGTTACCAGCTGTCGTGGTGGAAACAGAGTCATTGGGGACATTTAAGCGACTGCTGGACATGTACATGGATAGCAATGAAATTGAGGGGTGCATAGGTTAAGTTATTTTATTTTACATTAGGATTAATCCTCATGGGCCAAAGGGCCTGTTCTGTGCTGTACTTTTCTATGTTCTATATGGACATGTAGCCCGTAAGGCTGTGATACACTATTTGCTGAATCATGTGGTGAGCTCTTTCTGGGTTGCCAGCACCTTCCTACGTTCTTTTAGATCTCTTTGTCAGTGGATCCCTTTGGACCCAGGCTGTGGGCCGTGCAGTTATTGAATATTCTGATGCTGGATCTACTCACCCTGCCATATGTGGTTGGGATGGGGTTGGGGATGGGGGCAGGGGTTTTATCGGGATTCTGGTTGGGGACGTGAGGCTGAGGAAGTCAGGTAGTGTTTGAGGAGGCGACTCGGGATGTTTCCGTTTTTCTAAGCTCCTTCCACTGCTTGCTGTAGCCTCCCAGCTGGACCTATCAGAATTGTTGGTACCTTTTAGAGATGCTTCTCCTCCAGTCTGGGTGATATTGTGTCAGCAATCCTTCCAAAGTTGGGAGGGTATTGTGTTTGAGGAAGGCCCTGAGGTGTTTCCTCTGCCCTTCCCGACGACCTGGGGCAGTGATGGAGCTCAAGGTAAAGAGCTGGTTTCAGGGATTTGGTGTTGGATTGTGGATGATGTGAGTTCTCCAGTATAGCTGGTGGATGGTAACTAGCACCTCAAAGCTGGGCATGTTTGCTGGAGAGAGGACACTGATATTGGAGGATCCCAATGTTTGGGAATTGATCCACATTATCCAGTGGCTCCTTGTGGATCTTGATAGCTGCGTGCTGCAGCAAAGCTGTCAGATATAGGATAAATGATTAGCTCAGACCCATTGTGTCACAGAGCTCTGAGAATACAGTGATGTTGGATTGGTCCTTGAATCTGTGTACACTCCAACAGCTTCTACAACTTGGTGACCAAGGTTTCAATTGTCTTGGTTCTAGACAGCTGGAACAACTTTCCATTTGTCTGAAAGAGAAGATCCAGTAGGAAGCTGATTGGATAATGGGGTAAGATTTTGTAGTGGGGAACATGGTAAACATGGATCAGGAGTGAAGAGCCAAGCTTGCAGTTGCTGTGCAGCAGACGATGCTGAAGAATTTGTTGGCTGCGAAATTTGAGGAGGATGTTCAATGATCCCTGGTGCTGGAAGAGCACAGCAGTTCAGGCAGCATCCAAGGAGCATCAGGATTATTCCTGATAAAGGGCTTTTGCCCGAAACATCGATTTCGAAGCTCCTCGAATGCTGCCTGAATTGCTGTGCTCTTCCAGCACCACTAATCCAGAATCTGGTTTCCAGCATCTGCAGTCATTGTTTTTACCCTGTTCCATGATCCCTTCCCAGTGACAGGGTCGAAGACCTTTGTGAGGTCAAAGGTGACATGTTTCTATTCCCTGCATTTTTCTTTGACTTGTCTTACCATGAAGACCATATTCACTGTGCCCCTCGTTCCATCAAATCTTCATCGTGACTCCAGGAGGAGGTCTTCAGCCACTGGGCGGAGAACAGTATGAACATTGTTTTGTAGTTACAGCAAATTGCCACAACTGTTTTGTTGAAGATGGTCACAATTATTGTGCCTTTGACCTTTCCTATCACGCTTTCATTCTTCCAGATGACAGAGGTGAGGCTGTGCCAAGAGTAAGTCTCCACCACCTGTTTTCAGGGAGTCCATCTGACTGGTTCTCAGCTGTCAAATACCATTTCAATCTCACGCCTGGCTTGGCTTGTGCTAACTTAGGGCACTCAGTTAAGAGCTAAGCCTCAGTTGAAGAAATTCTTAAGGTGTTCCTTCCAATGAGCACTATCTCTGATCTTGATGAGCACCACTCTATTCTTAACTCTCAGTAGAATATTGTCTTGGATGTTGGTGCTGAAGAATCCTAGCACGGATTACATTTTAACCCCTGGATCTCTGAGTCATTCTCATTAACCCAGTTTTCAGGTTTTCTGGCAGACAGACCAAACCTGCCCTGACATGGAATGAAGGAGGTGATGGACTGAAGGGACTGAAGGAGGTGATGGACTGAAGGGACTGAAGGAGGTGATGGACTGAAGGGACTGAAGGAGGTGATGGACTGAAGGGACTGAAGGAGGTGATGGACTGAAGGGCAGACCAGGTGCTGCAGACATGGTATAATCCTTAGGTTCCAATATCTTGGGCGGGGGGAGGGGGGAATTTGCTAATGCTCTTTGGGTGTATTTAAACTAATGCAGCAGGGGATGGGAACCTGAAGTGTAGTTCCAGTGTACAGGAGGTTGAGGGTAGTGAGGTCAGGGATAGGTTTACAAGGTCATGAGAGGGCACCGGCAATCAGGATGTTGGTTTGAAATGTGTGCACTTCAACGCCAGGAGCATCCGGAATAAGGTGGGTGAATTTGCAGGATGGCTTGGTACTTGGGACTTCGATGTTGTGGCCATTTCGGCCATTCGGGTAGAGCAGGGACAGGAATTGTTGCTGCAGGTTCCGGGGTTTAGATGTTTCAATAAGAACAGAGAAGATGGTAAAAAGAGGGAGGGAGGTGTGGCATTGTTAATCAAGGGTTGTATTACAGCAGCCGAGAGAACATCTGAGGACTCATCCATTGAGGTAGCTTGGGCTAAGGTTAGAAAAGGGAAAGGAGAGGTCACCCTGTTGGGAGTTTTCTATAGGCCTCCAAATTGTTCCAGGGATGTAGAGGAAAGGATAGCAAAGATGATTCTTGATAGGAGTGAGAGTAACAGGGTAGTTGTTATGGGGGCTTTAACTTCCCCAATATTGACTAGGAGTACTATAGTTCAAGTAGTATAGCTGGGTCAGTTTTTGTCCAGTGTGTGCCGGAGGGTTTCCTGACACCGTATGTAGACAGGCCAACAAGGGGCGAGGCCACATTGGATTTGGTACTGGGGAATAAACCCAGCCATGTGTTAGATTTGGAGGTAGGTGAGCACTTTGGTGATAGTAACCACAATTCAGTTATGTTTACAATAGCAATTGCAGGGATAGGTATATACCGCAGGGAAAGAGAAAGGCAATCATGATGCGATCAGGCAAGATATAGGATGCAGAGGATGGGGAAGGAAACTGCAGGGGATGGGTACACTTGAAATGTGGAGCTTATTCAAGGAACAGCTACTGTGGGTCTTTGATAAGTATATATCTATCAGGCAGGGAGGGAGTTGTCAAGAGAAGGAGCCATGATTTATTAAATTCATTGAATCTCTTGTCAAGAGAAAGAAGAAGGCTTTTGTGAGGATGAGGCATGAAGGCTCATTTAGGGGGCATGAGAGTTATAAGTTAGCCAGAAAAGATCTAAAGAGAGGGTTAAGAAGAGCCAGGAGGGGACATGAGAAGTTGTTGGCGGATAGGATCAAGGAAAATCCTAAGGCCTTCTATAGGTATATCAGGAATAAAAAAAATGACGAAAATAAGGTTAGGGTCAGTCAAAGACAGTAGTGGAAAGTTGTGTGTGGAATCTGAGGACATAGGGGAAGTGCTAAATGAATACTTTTTGTCAGTATTCACATTGTAAAAGGGTAATGTTAGTGCAAATACGGAGATACAGGCTACAAGATTAGATGGGATTGAGGTTGACAAAGAGGGGGTTTTAGCAATTTTAGAAGATCTGAAAGTAGATAAGACCCCGGGCCGATGGGATTTATCCTTAGATTCTCTGGGAAGCCAGGAAGGAGATTACAGAGCCTTTGGCTTTGATCTTTATGTCATCATTGTCCGCAGGAGTAGTGCCAGAAGACCGGAGGATAGCAAATGTTGTTCTTTTGTTCAAGAGTGGGAGTAGAGACAACCCTGGGAATTATAGACCAGTGAGCCTTACTTCAGTTGTGCGTAAAGTGTTGGAAAATGTTGTAAGAAGTAGGGTTTATAATCATCTGGAAAAGAATAATTTGATTAGGAATACTTAACACGGTTTTGTGAAGAGTATGTCGTGCCTCACTAACCTTGTTGAGTTCTTCGAGAAGGTGACAAAACAGGTGGATGCAAGTAAAGCAGTTGATGTGGTGTATATGGCCTTCAGTAAGGCATTTGATAAGGTTCCACATGGTAGATTATCGTACAAAATACGGAGTTTTGGGATTGAGGGTGATTTAGCGGTTTGGATCAAAAATCAGATGAGAAATGTTCATCCTGGAACTCAGTTACCAGTGGTGTGCTGCAAGGATCTGTTTTGGGGCCACAGCTGTTTGTCATTTTTATAAATGACCTAGATGTGGGCATAGAGAATAGGTGAGTAAATTTGCGGATGACACTAAGGCAAGCAGAGTTGTGAATAGTGCCGAAGGATGTTGTGGGTTACAGAGGAACGTAGATAAGATGCAGAGCTGGGCTGAGAGGTGGCAAATGGAGTTTAATGCTGAAGGAGTAACAGGAATGCAGAGTACTGAGCTAATGGTAAAATTCTTGGCAGTGTAGATAAACAGAGAGATCTCGGTGTCCAGGTGTATAAATCCCTGAAAGTTGCCATCCAGGTTGATAGGGTTGTTAAGAAGGCATATGATGTGTTGGTGTTATTTGGTAGGGGGATTGCGTTTGGAGCCATGAGGTCATGCTGCAGTTGTACAGGACACTGGTGCGTCTGCACCTGGAGTATTGCGTACAGTACAGATCATCGCATTATAGGAAGGATGTGGAAACTTTGGAAAGGGTTCAGAGGAGATTTACTAGGATGTTGCCTGGTCTGGAGGGAAGGTCATATGAGGAAAGGCTGAGGGATTTGAGGCTGTTTTCATTGGAGATAGGTGACTTATTCGAGACGTATAAGATAATCAGAGGGTTAGATAGGGTGGACAGTGAGAGCCTTTTTCCTCGGATGGTGAAGGCTAACACGAGGGGACATAGCTTGAAATTGAAGGGTGATAGATTTAGGACAGATGTCAGAGGTAGTTTCTTTACTCAGAGGGTAGTAGGGGTGTGGAACGGCCTGCCTGCAACAATAGTAGACTCGCCAAAAGCATTTAAAGGCATTTAAATGGTCATTGGACATTTATATGGATAATAATGTAACGATACGGGTTAGATGGGCATCAGATTAATTTCACAGGTTGGCGAAACATCGAGGCTGAAGGGCCTGTACTGCGCTGTAACGCTTTATGCTCTATGTTCTGTGCTTATCCAGTGTTGCCAGACTGACTGCAAAATACCGACTCAAAATGTCTTTCTTCGTAGAATCCCAGAGTCCATTGAAGTTGAATTTCCCTCAAGAGCGTTTCTGGTGCCGCACTATGTTAGGGCTATGTTGATGGAGATAGTAAACGGGGTTAGGCAGTGGTTAGTCCAGCAGATGTCAGCTCCTGTGATGGAGTAGTTGGCGCAGACATCCACAAGATCTCTCGGTCAGACAATGACTTGATCAAGAAGGTGCCAATGTATAGAGTTAATGTCTGTTGCCATATGATGTTGTATTTGTCTCTCTGATGAAGTAAGATGTTTGTTAAGCCCATGTTCTAGACATCCATTAAGGCATGCACACTAATGATTATGATGGATGGTTTCTGGGTCAGGGTGAGATAAAGGGTCATGAGGCATTTACCAATCCCATGGCATAGACATCATGAGACAATCAGCTTTCATTTTATGTTTCGGGTTTTACTATGATATGGAGATGCTGGTTGGACTGTGTGGACAAAGTCAGAAGCCACACAACACCAGGTTATAGTGCAACAGGTTTATTTGAAATCACCAACTTTCAGAGCGGTGCTGCTTCATCTGACAAAGCTACAGTTACCCAAAAGCATATCATTTCAAATAAATCTGTTGGATTATAACCTGGTGTCTTGTGACTTTTGGGTTTTACTACTACAGAGTTGGTCAAGAATGGTCTGTGTTCTGTATATTACCAACAAGGCAAGGAACATCTGATTCAATCAGCCAATCACTGGGATGGACAGCTTGCATATCACACTCTCACTGAAATTCATTCACAACATTTACTGGACTTTGTGACGATGGGTGGGACCCATACACAGGGGCCCATCTCGGCCAATCAGAATCAACTGCACAACCAATCAGCCTCCTTCCCCCGTTGTATAAATTGTTCTGAGGAAGGGTCACTGGATCTGAAATGTTAACTGTATTTTCCTTCACAGATGCTGCTGGACTTGCTGAGCCTTTCTGGCAATTTCTGTTTTTATTTCTGATTTACAGCATTTGCAGTTCTTTGTTTTTTTTTGTTTAATATAAATTGTTGTGATGGTTAGGAATTTGACATTCTTGCATTTGTCCTGATGGATGCAAGATGGGAAATTACAGTAACATGGCCCTTTTTTCCAAAACCTTCACATAGAATTATACATTCAAGGGCAACTAAGGTTGGGCAATAAATTGGGGTCAGCCACCTCCTATGAATAAAAGAAATTGTGTGTAGCCCCTCCCCACCCACCCCCCCCCCCCCCCCCCCCATTCACTGATTGCATATAATCTCACTGAGCTCAAAGAATGTCCAGGTAAATGCTTATTTTAGGTAAATGTAATTTACGCTAAATTACCTGTTTGAAAACACTGGCAGTTAAATCATATATTTTTATTTAGTGGCAGGTTTGTCAATCACACCATCTGCACAAGAACCTTGAATAATATGTGTCCCTCTCACAGACCCTTCACAGAATTACGATGTAATTCCTGATCCTGTACAAAATGCTCGATCTTTACAGTTGGAGACAGCTTTATAATAGGTTATTGATTTCAATGCTTTGAGTGGCAGCTAGCTATAACAGTTCCAGATTGCTGCTGATATTCAGTGAGAGAGATTAAATGAAGCTAGTGTTCCTCACTGATGTGGACAGTGTATGTAGGACCCAATTACTCGCTCTCAGATTCCTCCGACAGAAGTCAGCATTTTGTAGCTCAATTTTAAAAAGGATTGTGTTCTAATTCCCCAACCAATATTTTAAAAGATGAAGTGTGTGTCTGGGTGTCTGACACAGCGTTTAGTATCCTGCTGCTTGCACTGGATTATATTTTATAATCAAGCTAATTTGAGGCTTTGAGAAAGAGCTCGTTGTGCAGAGGGGTCCAGGGAATAAAGTGTTCAGGATGTTATCAAGAAACGTCATTAGAGTCAGAGCCATGTCTTTGACCATCGTTTTGGTCACTGGGGAGATATCCCCTTGTGGTTCTCTGTCAGATTCTCCATGTTGAGATGATGAAAGTTCATTTGGTGAGTGATTCTGTACCTGGTTGTTATCTGATCCAGGGATGGTTCTGTTTCTGTGTAAATTATTTCATTTTCTCAGTAGTGCGCATTGAAATGGATTTCACATCCTCTCTGCCTTCAGGGAGAGGTATTTAATGTTTGATGGGCTCTGTGCTCAGGGTAATTCTCTCAGCAATTTGCTCCTTAGTCAGAGTTCTCCAGTCTCCATTGGTCAATTAGGATTCGCTTCTTGGTACTTACCATTTCAATCGCAGTGTGTGAGATAAATAATGATTACATCTCCTGAGCTGAAGCACGAATCAAATGAACTGTTAAATTCTCTGTCTAATACAGTCTTGTAAAGAACGATTCCTCATTTGATCGCTGTATGAGGAGATTTTCTTGCACAGTGAAGCCATTCAGTGCAAAGTTCTCCGGCTGGCTCCTTGAAACAGCTATCCAATTCGATCCACTGACCCCACACTCAGTGCCCAGTCCATCAGGGGGCTTCCTTGTGATTATTTCTCCATTTCCCTCTCCTGCCCTTGGAATCATACTCTCCTGATTTACTCGGTCAAACTCTCCAGCATTTTCAAAACGTCAATTAAAGCCCCAAAACCTTCTCTGTTTCACTACACTACACCCCTCCCTATCTCTGTCACCTCCTCCAGCCCCTACACCCCTCCCTATCTCTGTCACCTCCTCCAGACCCTACACCCCCTCCCTATCCCTGTCACCTCCTCCAGCCCCTACATCCCCTCCCTATCTCTGTCACCTCCTCCAACCCCTACACCCCTTCCCTATCTTTGTCACCTCCTCCAGCCCCTACACCCTCTCCCTATCTCTGTAATCTCCTCTAGCCCCTACACCCCCTCCCTATTTCAGTCACATCCTCCAGCCCCTACACCCCCGCCCTATCTCTGTAACCCCCTCCAGCCCCTACACCCCCTCCCTATCTCTGTAACCTCCTCCAGACCCTAAACCCCTCCCTATCTCAGTCACCTCCTCCAGCCCCTACACCCCCTCCCTATCTCTGTCACATCCACCAGCCTCTACACCCACTCCTTATCTCTGTTACCCCTTCCAGACCCTACACCCCCTCCCTATCTCTGTAACCCCCTCCAGTCCCTATATCCCCTCCCTATCTCTGTAACCTCCTCTAGCCCCTACACCCCTCCCTATCTCTGTCACCTCCTCCAGCCCCTACACCCCTCCCTATCTCTGTCACCTCCTCCAGCCCCTACACCCCCTCCCTATCTCTGTCACCTCCTCCAGCCCCTACACCCCCTCCCTATCTCTGTAACCTCCTCTGGCCCCTACACCCCCTCCCTATCTCTGTCACCTCCTCCAACCCCTACACCCCTTCCCTATCTCTGTCACCTCCTCCAACCCCCACACCCCCTCCCTATCTCTGTCACCTCCTCCAACCCCTACACCCCTTCCCTATCTCAGTCACCTCCTCCAGCCCCTACACCCCCTCCCTATCTCTGTAATCTCCTCTAGCCCCTACACCCCCTCCCTATTTCAGTCACATCCTCCAGCCCCTACACCCCCGCCCTATCTCTGTAACCCCCTCCAGCCCCTACACCCCCTCCCTATCTCTGTAACCTCCCCCAGCCCCTACACCTCCTCCCTATCTCTGTCACCTCCTCCAGACCTTAAACCCCTCCCTATCTCAGTCACCTCCTCCAGCCCCTACACCCCCTCCCTATCTCTGTCACCTCCTCTAGCCCCTACACCACCTCCCTATCTCTGTAACCCCCTCCAGTCCCTACACCCCCTCCCTATCTCTGTCACCTCCTCCAGCCCCTACACCCCCTCCCTATCTCTGTAACCCCCTCCAGTCCCTACACCCCTCCCTATCTCTGTAACCTCCTCTAGCCCCTACATCCCCTCCCTATTTCAGTCACCTCCTCCAGCTCCTACACCCCCTCCCTATCTCTGTAACCCCCTCCAGCCCCAACACCCCTTCCCTATCTCTGTAACCCACTCCAGACCCTACACCCCCTCCCTATCTCTGTCACCTCCTCCAGACCCTACACCCCCTCCCTATCTCTGTAACCCCCTCCAGCCTGTAAACCCCCTCTCTATCTCTATCACCTCCTCCAGACCCTACACCCCTCCCTATCTCTGTCACCTCCTACAGACCCTACACCCCTCCCTATCTCTGTCACCTCCTCCAGCCCCTACACCCCCTCCCTATCTCTGTAACCCCCTCCAGTCCCTACACCCCCTCCCTACCTCTGTCCCCTCCTCCAGCCCCTACATCCCCTCCCTATCTCTGTAACCCCCTCCAGTCCCTACAGCCCATCCCTATCTCTGTCACCTCCTCCCTATCTCTGTCACCTCCTCTAGCCCCTACACCCCCTCCCTATCTCTGTAACCCCCTCCAGACCCAACACCCCCTCCCTATCTCTGTAACCCCCTCCAGTCCCTACATCTCCTCCCTATCTCTGTAACCTCCTCTAGCCCCTACATCCCCTCCCTATTTCAGTCACCTCCTCCAGCTCCTACACCCCCTCCCTATCTCTGTAACCCCCTCCAGCCCCAACACCTCTTCCCTATCTCTGTAACCCACTCCAGACCCTACACCCCCTCCCTATCTCTGTCACCTCCTACAGACCCTACACCCCTCCCTATCTCTGTCACCTCCTCCAGCCCCTACCCCCCTCCCTATTTCAGTCACCTCCTCCAGCCCCTACACCCCCTCCCTATCTCTGTCACCTCCTCCAGCCCCTAACCCCCTCCCTATTTCAGTCACCTCCTCCAGCTCCTACACCCCCTCCCTATCTCTGTAACCCCCTCCAGCCTGTAAACCCCCTCTCTATCTCTATCACCTCCTCCAGACCCTACACCCCTCCCTATCTCTGTCACCTCCTACAGACCCTACACCCCTCCCTATCTCTGTCACCTCCTCCAGCCCCTACACCCCCTCCCTATCTCTGTAACCCCCTCCAGCCCCTACACCTCCTCCCTATCTCTGTCACCTCCTCCAGCCCCTACCCCCCTCCCTATCTCTGTCACCTCCTCCAGACCCTACACCCCCTCCCTATCTCTGTCACCTCCTCCAGACCCTACACCCCCTCCCTATCTCTGTCACCTCCTCCAGCCCTACACCCCCTCCCTATCTCTATCACCTCCTCCAGACCCTACACCCCTCCCTATCTCTGTCACCTCCTCCAGCCCTACACCCCATCCCTATCTCTGTCACCTCCTCCAGCCCTACACCCCCTCCCTATCTCTATCACCTCCTCCAGACCCTACACCCCTCCCTATCTCTATCACCTCCTCCAGCCCCTACACCCCCTCCCTATCTCAGTCACCTCCTCCAGCCCCTACACCCCCTCCCTATCTCAGTCACCTCCTCCAGCCCCTACACCCCCTCCCTATCTCAGTCACCTCCTCCAGACCCTACACCCCTCCCTATCTCTGTCACCTCCTCCAGCCCTACACCCCCTCCCTATCTCTGTCACCTCCTCCAGCCCTACACCCCCTCCCTATCTCTATCACCTCCTCCAGACCCTACACCCCTCCCTATCTCTATCACCTCCTCCAGCCCCTACACCCCCTCCCTATCTCAGTCACCTCCTCCAGCTCCTACACCCCCTCCCTATCTCTGTAACCCCCTCCAACCCCTACACCCCCTCTCTATCTCTGTAACCCCCTCCAGCCCCTACACCCCCTCCCTATCTCTGTAACCCCCTCCAGCCGTAGACCCTTTATTTTTCTGTACATGGTTTCTTCCATATTCCTGATTTTTATTTTCTCCATCATTGGCAGCCATACCTTCAGCTCCCTGGGCGTTGTTTCTGGAATTCCCCCACCCTGGACCTTCTTTGCCACCTCCCTCCACCACACCTCCTTTCAGAAGCTGCTTAAACTGAACATCTTTGTCAATCCTTGTGGCCACCTGTCCTTATATCTCCATGTGTGTTCAGTTTGTATTATTCTGTCTATTTGTGCTCCTCTGAAGCACATTTTGAGATTTTATTGTATCGTAGGTGCTATATAAATGCATATTATTGGGTCAGGTATGAATGACTCATTCTCCAGTGTGGAGAAAAGGAGAGGAATTGAATAGAAAAAAAATCTTGAATTTCAAAAGATTGAGGAGTGGCTGGCCTGACCGAACATTACCTGGGGCAGCTTTGGATTTCAGTGCAGCTGAAGGTCCACAGCCAGAAATTGGATTAAATCTCTGATTGTGAAACTCTTGTAAAAAGAAAGTGATTTACCTCCTGAAAGAATAAAAAGGAGGTTTTTCTTTAATATGATATTCCCAGGATATTGTGGAGTTTATGGGGAAAAAAATTATCATCTGACGTGGAAAGGGGATTTGCTGCAGGGCAGTTATTATCAAAAATAAAGGTGTCTCTGACAAGTCTGATACTGCAATAAAAAGCAATGAATCTTTGAAAGGAGCCATGTTGACTTTATTTGCCACTCAGAGATGATTGAGACTGTGGAGGATTGTCTCCCAATTTCTGTCGAGTTTTATATAAGCAACTGTTTGTTTCTACAGGGACCACATGGAGCAGCTGGGGCCGAAGGAAGACAAGGAGAAAAAGGAGCAAAGGTACAGAATTGCATTCCCATTGGCTACCGTCACTCTGATTGACACTGGAGCAGGACGTTGAGTCTTCTTTTTAAACAGGAATATAGAAGGAAAAACATCATCATTGGAAATGTGTCAAATAAGCTAGTGCTATCCAGTGAACAAGCACAATGTTTAACTATCTTATCACGATCACTGAAGCTCACCACCAATGGTAAAGCAGCCCACCTGATTAGCAGCACATCCACAAGCAGCCACTCCCTCCACACCGTCGCTCAGGAGCAGCAGTGTGTACCATCTACAAGATCCTCAGACAGCACCTTCCAAACCCACAACCATTTCCATCTGGAAGGACAAGGGCAGCAGATACATGGGAGCACCACCCCCTCCAAGCCCCTCACAATTCTCACTTAGAAATATATCGCAATGCCTTCAGTGTCATTGGGTCAAATTTCTGTAAATTTCTGCAGCATCTTCTGGATGGTACACACGGCAGCTACTGAGCATCGGTGGGGGAGGGAGTGGGTATTTGTGGATGTGGTGCCAATCAGGCAGCTGCTTTGTCCTGAATGGTGTCAAAGTTCTTGAGTGTTGTTGGGGCTACTCCCATCCAGGTAAGTATTCCATCCCACTCCTGACTTGTGCCTTGTTGACGGTGGGCAGGCTTGGGTGGTCAGGAGATGTCATAACTCTCCAAGAGAGTGTGCAGGAAAATAAACCCCACTAATTCCAGAGTCATCATTAATGTGAACACTTTGATGAGACCACTGAATTGTGCAATGGATTTTGAATCATAAACATGAACATCATCATTTGTTTTAATGCAAGTTCTTTTACTAATGGCAAGAAAGAAATATGAATTGCTAACTTATAACTTTTTCACTTCAATTCCTTCTTTAAATTCCTGAACATACACAAAAAAAACACGCAAAGAGAAAACACTGAATTATTGTAGGTGAGAAAAGAAGTTACGGAAGTCCAGCTCAGTCACCAGTGTCTGGGGCACAGTCATCAATGAGTTGTTTTCTTCCAATTACTTTCAGGTCTTTTGTAATGACATAAAATTGTGGATACACCAATGCTCTGGTGAGGATTTGCCTTTTCAGAGTCTCTCAGGTGGTTTCCCCTTTATCCTTTCAGGAAATGATGAGTGAGGACAGCTGCCCATCAGAGTTTCCTTGCCATTTGGGAAGGAAAGAAAGAGATTTGATGCGCTCTCTCCCTCTCTGTCTCTCTGTCTCTCTCTCTCTCTCATCTAGAAGGGTCTGTTGAATTGTCCAGACACAAAGCTGAAGCCACTTGCTTAGGAACCAATCAAGAGGTTATATTTAACCCTCCTGAGCCGACACAATTAGATCTTGTAGAATAAAACAAATGGAAGACTGTCTCCGAGCAAAATTGACCTGAGCATACTAACATGTCTGGTATTGTCTCTCCTGCTGCTCAAGTCAGCCAACATTGTAAATGTGACTCACAGTCAGTTACTATGACTTGTTTTAAAACCAGAAATAATTTCATAGATGGATTTAAAGCAGTATCTGTTTCCATATTTTCGTCCACAGTTCAAGGAATAAAAATGTTTTTTACAGGTGATGAGCAATGTGCTGCAGTATTCCTAGCCTCTGACTTGCTTTTGTAACCACATTATTTATATGACCAGTACAAGTCAGTTTCTGGTCAATGGAAACACCCCAGATTGTTATTAGTGGGGGAATTCAGTGATGGTAACACCATTGAATGTCAAGGAGCCGTGGTTAGATTCTCTCTTGTTGGAGATGATCATTGCCTGGCACCTGTGTGTCCTGAATGTCACTTGTTACTTCAGAGTGGTGCTGAAAAAGCACAGCAGATCAGGCAGCATCCAAGGAGCCAGAAAATCAACGTTTCAGGCAAAAGCCCGAACGTCCTTTTGCCCAAAACATCGATTTTCCTGCTCCTCAGATGCTGCCTGACCTGCTGTGTTTTTCCAGCACCACTCTGGTCTAGACTCTGGTTTCCAGCATCTGCAGTCCTCACCTTTTGCCCTGTTACTTGTTACTTGTTAGCCCAAACCAGGATATTGTCCAATTCTTGCTGCATTTGGAGATGGATTGATTCAGTAATTAACCAGGTTAGATTTGTCCTGTTTTTTTGTGTACAGCATATACCTGAAATTTCCCACATTGATGGGTAGATGTTTGTGTTGTAATTGGAATGGAACAGATTGGCTAGAGGAGTGTCAAGTTCTGGAGCGCAAGTCTTCAGTACTATTGCTGGAATGTTGTCATTATCCAGCATCCAGTATCTCCAACCGTTTCTTGATATCACGTGGAGTGTACTGAATTGGCTGGAGGCTGGGATCTGTAATGCTAGGGCCTCCCAGATTCGAGAGAATGTGTCTGATCTGGTTATCACCTAGTGAATATCAATAGTTAATAGGAATTTTCTGGTCATCCGACAGTCAGTTAATGGGAATGATCTGGTTATGTCTCAGTGAGAGCGGGTAGTTAATGGGATTGATATGATTATCTCATGGTGACAGTTGGTAGTTAATGGGATTGATCTGATTAACTTATGGTGATGGTTGGTAGTTAATGGGATTGATCTGATTATCTCTCGGTGATGGTCTGTAGTTAATGAGACTGATCTGGTTATTTCATGGTGATGGTCGATTAATGGGATTGATGTGGTTATCTTATGGTGATGGTCAGTAGTTAATGGGATTGATCTGATTATCTCATGGTGACAGTTGGTAGTTAATGGGACTGATCTGGTTATTTCTTGGTGACTGTTGATGGTTAATGGGATTAATCTGGTTATTTCATGGTGATGGTCAATAGTTAATGGGATTGATCTGGTTATCTCTCAGTGATGATTGGTAGAGGATGGGGTCTGGTGCCATTCCAAGGTTGACGACAGTTTAACGTTGCGTTATAATGATTCGAGGTGAATGGGTGTGTAGTCTCTGTGGCACGATGAGTGGAGATTTCTGATATGAAGAGGTCACATTGAACCCCTGGCTAATGGAGAAGATTGTATTTGTCATTACTGCTCATTTCGAATGCTGACATTGACAGCAGATCATGTGACCTGTGCTGACCTCTGAAAGTAGCTGCTGATTGGTCACTAACCCATATGACACTGCAGTCTGGTATTAGTGGGCGGCACAGTGGTTAGCACTGCTGCCTCACAGCGCCAGAGACCCAGGTTCAATTCCCGCCTCAGGCGACTGACTGTGTGGAGTTTGCACATTCTCCCTATGTCTGCGTGGGTTTCCTCCGGGATGCTCCGGTTTCCGCCCACAGTCCAAAGATGTGCAGGTCAGGTGAATTGGCCATGCTAAATTGCCCGTAGTGTTAGGGGCAGCGGTAAATGTAGGGGAATGGGTCTGGGTGGGTTGCGCTTCGGCGAGTCAGTGTGGACTTGTTGGGCCGAAGGACCTGTTTCCCACACTGTAAGTAATCTAATCTAATGTAATCAGTGCTGAGGATGGATGCTATAATCCTATATATTGAAACAGTCACAAGCTCCGTCCCTCCCTCCATACTGACCTCACTCTGAACTGGTCAGTGCGTTAAAGGAGAAGATGCTGGATAGGACATTGCCCTTAAAAAACTAGACACAGGTCACCAAGCCAGTGATGGTTTCAAACAGAACCTTGCAATGGGCAGGAATCATCCACAGTTGCTGCAAATTTTGACAAAGAATAAGGAGACTGAATATGATGGAACCAGTCTGGTTCGACAGGCAGGGGCTGGTGTACTGTCAGATGGTCATTCAGAGATAGGAAAAGGCCACTCAGCCCATCAATTAAGTCAGTTACTTGAGCAATTTAATGATGCCACTCCCCCACTCTACCCCTGGAGCTGCAAATTTACTTTTTCCAGTCAGCTCCCAAAAATCATTAGAAGAATAAAACTAACTGAGATCTGTGGGAGCTCTTTAAAATGATGAGAGGGTTCACTTGCTAGGCAGGGAGAAGACATTACACCCCCATCCGCACTTCGTGTGAAGGAGACCAGACTCAGGGCCATCGATATCAGACATTCCCTAATAATCCCGAATAAATCTCAGCTGGAGTTCAGGAGAAGCCTCTTCCCACAGGGAGTGGGGGGAATGTGGGATTGACTCCCAAAAGGGAACAGGGGGAATAAAACATTGAACATTACAGCACAGTACAGGCCCTTCGGCCCTCGATGGTTTCACAGGTCCATGCAACAATCTGAAGCCCATCTAACCTACACTATTCCATCCTCATCCAGATGTTTATCCAATGACCATTTAAATGCCAAGTGTGAGGCTCACTCCCACAGGGGATGCTGGATAAACACAGGAGGGGGACAGGAATGGAGGGGTCTCCTGACAGGGTGAGGTGACAAGGGGGCTGGGACCAGCCAAGGGGGGAGAGTAAAACCCCACAGAATGGCCTGTTTCTGTCCTATGAAAATTGATTGGAGAATGACATGTGGAGATTACAGAGAATTCAGCAGGAACAAGGCACTTTGGATCGATGGTTCCCAAGGCTGTCCGCCACTGGAGGGCAAAATCAGAAGTCCCACGACACCAGGTTATAGTCCAACAAGTTTATTTACAATCACAAGCGCTGCTCCTTCATCAGGTAAAGCACTCTGAAAGTTTGTGATTTCAAATAAACCTGCCAGACTAGAAACTGGTGTTGTGTGACTTCTGATTTTGCCCATCCCAGTCCAACACCAACACCTCTATATCCTCCCCACTGCGGGGAGGTTTGGGGATGGTTTCCTCAAGTCTGCTGTATCGAAACGATTCTGTCATTCTGTCATCTCCATTGTAATGCAAAGCAAATATTTGAACAGTGACCCTCCTAAAACCCAATAAATTTCAAATCTAAATATTAAAACACTCTCCACCTTATTCACTGTCTATTGTCACATGACCCACTGATAACAGAGTCAATGACCAATAGAACGATCCAGCTGTGTCAAAGCGTTCTTGTCAAATTCTCTGACTTTTTGAATAGTTGGTGTTTGAAATTTCTCACATTTTCTGATGGTCACTGCTAAATCTTTTACTTTTCTTTACAATGGAACCAACTCCATGAAGATGATATTTTCCTGGCTCTCCAAACGGACAATCTATCCTTTGGAAAATAATCAGACCATTCCTCTCTAAGGCCTCTTAGTTGTCATAACTGGAAACTACAGTGTACAGTGACCTAATGTGATGTAAACTCAAGAGTAACAGCTAAACAAGTAATGTACCAGAGACCAGAAACTCAGCTGGACTCACCACATAAACACAGTGGCTACAAGAGCAGGTCAGTGGCTAGGAATACTGCAGCGAGTAACTCACCTTCTGACTCCCCAAAGCCTGTCCACCATCTACAAGGCACAAAGCAAGGTGTGATGGAGTTAAAAATACATTGCCCTTAAATTGTTAGACCATAGAAGCCTCTCAATGGTGTGAAGTGTTGACAATAAAGTGGGCTGCAATGCTGAACATTGACTGTTTTTGTTTGGCCTCAGGGTGAACCAGGAGCAGAGGGGCCTCCCGGAAAGACTGGCCCAGTTGGCCCTCAGGGACCTCCAGGAAAATCAGGCCCCGAGGGGTTGCGGGGAATTCCTGGACCTGTTGTAAGTAATCACAGTGATCTTTACGTTTAATTGGCTTCTGCTCATCTGTGGAAATGACAGGGAATAATTTGACAAAAACTGACATTTATCTGCTTTACAGGGTGAACAAGGTCTCCCTGGGCCACCAGGTCAAGATGGGCCCCCAGGACCAATGGTAAGTGAATGGTTTATGTTGATGATGTTGATTAAAGCTCTTGGAGAAAGGTTACAGAATGACATAACTCACCTAATGAGCAGGTTCCACAATAAACAACAACATTATCTGTAAAGGAATATCCACGCGCCTTACAAAGTCAGATCAATAATTGACCACAGGTCTTTGAGTGAAGTATCAGGACATGTGACCAAACGCCTGGTCAAAGAGGCGGCTTTAAGGAACATCTTAAATGAGAGTGAGAGGGTCAGAGAGGCAACTCCAGACATTGGGGCACGCAGCTGAAGGTAAAGCCTACTTTTCTGAGCTGAAAATGTGTTGCTGGAAAAGCGCAGCAGGTCAGGCAGCATCCAGGGAACAGGAGAATCGCCGTTTCGGGCATAAGCCCTTCTTCAGGAAATTTACTATAAACCGACCGACTCCCACAGCTACCTAGACTACACCTCCTTCCACCCTGCCCCCTGTAAAAACGCCATCCCATATTCCCAATTCCTTTGTCTCCGCCGCATCTGCTCCCAGGAGGACCAGTTCCAAAACCGTACAACCCAGATGGCCATTCCTGAAGAAGGGCTTATGCCCGAAACGTCGATTCTCCTGTTCCTTGGATGCTGCCTGATCTGCTGCGCTTTTCCAGCAACACATTTTCAGCTCTGATCTCCAGCATCTGCAGTTCACACTTTCTCCTACTTTCCTGAGGCAAAGGGAATCTGGTTCAAGACGCCAGAGTGAGAAGAATTCTACCTCCATAAGTTTGAGCTCAGACAGACTCCATCTCGCTCTGCTTCACTTTTATCTCCTAATCAGGAGGACTTGAGACCTCCTGAATGTTTGTACAATGGAAAATTTCAGATTTACCCAGTCACAACAAGACACTCCCAGTACAGGGACAGCACAGAGTTAGATACAGAGTAAAGCATCCTCTACACTGTTCTCCCTCAAACACTCCAGGGACAGGGAAGAGACAGAGATAGAGTCAAGCTCCCTTTACTCAGAATGGTCTGATGATGTAATTCAATTTCTGATTCTGATGTCCTATTTCTCTCTCTCGCTGTAGGGTCCACCTGGTCTACCCGGATTGAAGGGGGTTCCAGGTAACAAGGGTGAGAAGGTGAGTGAGTTGGAAGCTGCTAATTTGCAGCTGTCACCTGTGACTGTGAAACCTTCTGTTTCAGATGATGCTAAAACTGGATCAGTTTTTTTTCCCACGTGGAAAGACTGATCCCGCTTCCTCAAAGCCAGCTCAGAGTGGACAGAACCGCTGGCTCACTGTCTTTTTTTCTTCTTTTTTCCACACACACACACTGGTCCAGCTCCCTCAAGATTCGGCTCTCAGAGTGAATAGTCCACATGCCTGTTTTTTTGTGTGTGTGTGTGCAGGTGTGAGACACAGCGAGAGACACAAAGTGCATGAATCTTTATTCACTTTCCACCACCAGGAAGAAAGGAAAACACCCGGGTGGCCAGTGACAAACATTGCCCTTCACATCAAAGGGCAGTGCTGTGTGATCAAAAACAGTGAAGGGGAGGGTAGGGACTAAATCAAAATAGAGTTGGAGGGAGAAATGATGCACTCCACTCCCTGCGGCGCCCACCTCTCCCTGAACAACTCCAGGGTGTTGGTCGACACCGCGTGCGCCTTCTCCAAGGACACCCGGGCTCTAACGTAACCGCGGAAGAGGGGCAGGCAGTCGGCCCTAACGACCCCCTCCACGGCCCGCTGCCTCGACCTGTTGATGGCCAGCTTGGCCAGGCCCAGGAGCAGACCCACGAGGAGGTCTTCAGACCTGCCCTCCTTCCTCTGTACCGGGTGCCCAAAGATCAGGAGCGTGGGACTGAAGTGCAACCAAAAGCAGAGGAGGAGGTTTTTAAGAAAATCAAAAAGGGAGTGCAAACGCCCACACCCAATATACACGTGGTCCACGGACTCCACAACGCTACAGAACAAGCAGTTGGGCTGGGAGTCCGTGAACCACCGCAATCTGCGGTTGCAGGGGACTGCTGCATGCAGCACCCTCCCCCCCAGATCCCCGAGAGAAAGGGGGAGGACTCCCGCGTAGAGAGCCCTCCACTGGGGATCCCCACCGCCCGGTGGCAAATGGGCACGCCAAGGCGTGTCCGGAAGGTGGATGAGGGAGAAGATGTGGATGGTGTGCAGCAGCAGTCTGTACAGGGCCCTCCTTTTTACCCCCTGGAAGGGAACAAAATTAAAGTCTCGGAGGCGGCTCAGGTTGTGGGGCACAGGCTCCCGCGGGAAGTACGGGACCTTGGGGCCAATGTGAAATTCCGTCCGGGCTGGGGTGAGCGCGGACGGGATCCCACCGCACACCTGAGCGTCCTCCAACTGGTGCACTACGTCGGGTCCGAGCACCGCCGTTTTGAGGCGTCGGATGGCGGTGGCCACGCACCGGACATCTACCGCTGCCCTGCCTGCTATGTCCTGCGGCAGCGTCCAGCCCAGGCCCCCGGCACCCAGCACGTCCCCGACCCTGGTCACCCTCGCCGCCGCGGCCCTCCCCTCCGACAGCCACTCGAACCCGCGAGTACGGAGGTGCGGATTCCTGAGCAACGGCTCCCTGACGACAGCCGCTACTCCAGCCGGAGGGTAACTGGATCAGTTTTTGTTTAGTGCACGAATCTTTATTCAATTTCCACCACCAGGAAGATAGGAAAACACCCGGGTGGCCAGTGACAAACACTGCCCTTCACATCAAAGGGCAGTGCTGACTGGATCAGTTTTTTTTTGGTTTTTTTTTCTTTTTTTAATTTAACCCCTACACTACCACCTAAGTGCGGTAGTGCTTATTTGTCCTCTTTTATTTATTTTTTTTTCTTTTTTTTTAAATTTAACCCCCGCACTACCACCTAAGTGCGGTAGTGCTTATTTTATCCCCAGCACCCATGGTGTGTGTGTGCAGGTGTGAGACACAGTGAAAGACACAAAGTGCACGAATCTTTATTCAATTTCTACCACCAGGAAGATAGGAAAACACCCGGGTGGCCAGTGACAAACACTGCCCTTCACATCAAAGGGCAGTGCTGACTGGATCAGTTTTTTTTTCTTCTTTTTTTTTGTGTGTGTAAGATCTTCTGTTTTTTTTCATAATCTCCTGTTTATTTTTTTTTCTCTTTTTTTTCCTTTTTAACCCCCACACTACCGCCTAAGTGCGGTAGTGCTTATTTTATCCCCAGCACCCATGGTGTGTGTGTGTGCAGGTGTGAGACACAGTGGAAGACACAAAGTGCACGAATCTTTATTCAAATTCCACCACCAGGAAGATAGGAAAACACCCGGGTGGCCAGTGACAAACACTGCCCTTCACATCAAAGGGCAGTGCTGACTGGATCAGTTTTGTTTTTTTTTTTTTTTTTTTTTTCTTCTTCTTCTTTTTCTTTTTTTTTCTTTTTTTTTTTTTTTTAATTTAACCCCACACTACCACCTAAGTGCGGTAGTGTTTATTTTATCCCCAGCACCCATGGTGTGTGTGTGTGCAGGTGTGAGACACAGTGAGAGACACAAAGTGCACGAATCTTTATTCAATTTCCACCACCAGGAAGATAGGAAAACACCCGGGTGGCCAGTGACAAACACTGCCCTTCACATCAAAGGGCAGTGCTGACTGGATCAGTTTTGAGTGAAATATTCTGCGTTGCCATTGGTTCCTGTTTAAACAGTTGCTGTTGTTAAAATGACTTCTCCTCGTTTGCAGGGTCATCCAGGTTTGATTGGATTGATTGGACCCCCAGGAGAACAAGGTGAAAAGGGAGACCGGGGACTCCCAGGGCCACAGGGAGCTCCAGGGGTGAAAGGTGACAGTGTAAGTGAATCCCAATGAACTGTGCTTTCACAGAGAGGTCATAATATCTCCCACACAAACACTGTCCTGACTATGGTTTCAGAAGTAAACTCCTGCCTTCTTAAATAATATCAATCCATCGCTCCAGCATATGTCTAAACACTCCACTGACAAGGAAACACTGCTGTAATGTGGTCAATGAAGGTAACAACTGCAGAGCAAGATCCCACAATAAGCCCATTGTGTGAGAGATCTGCAAGGTCATTCAAAAGACATTCTGCTGAGTAACTGAATCGAGAGTCGATCAGAAGCAGAGGAGTCAAGAATAGACTCCCTCAGCACTGATCCTCTGACAGTGCAGCACTCCCTCAGTAATGACCCTCTGACAGTGCAGCACTCCCTCAGTACTGACCCTCTGACAGTGCAGCACTCCCTCAGCACTGACCCTCCAACAGTGCAGCACTCCCTCAGTACTTACCCTCTGACAGTGCAGCACTCCCTCAGTACTGACCCTCCGACAGTGAAGCACTCCCTCAGTACCGACCTTCCGACAGTGCGGCACTCCCTCATTACTGACCCTCTGACAGTGCAGCACTCCCTCAGTAATGACCCTCTGACAGTGCAGCACTCCCTCAGCACTGACCCTCTGACAGTGCAGCACTCCCTCAGTACTGACCCTCTGACAGTGCGGCACTCCCTCAGCACTGACCCTCTGACAGTGTGGCACTCACTCAGTACTGATCCTCTGACAGTGCTGCACTCCCTCAGCACTGACCCTCTGACAGTGCTGCACTCCCTCATTACTGACCCTCTGACGGTGCAGCACTCCCTCAGTAATGACCCTCTGACAGTGCGGCACTCCCTCAGTACTGATCCTCTGACAGTGCGGCACTCCCTCAGCACTGTCCTTCTGACAGTGCGGCACTCCCTCAGTACTGACCCTCTGATGGCACTCAGTGGTTGAGGAACGGTGGCTCCGGATATGAGATGATATTTATAGAAAGACATCAGAGAGAATTAGAAACAAAAATTAATATTATGAAATTTAGAATGAAAGCAGTTTTGAAGTGAAGCTTTTTTCTGTTGCTCAGAGTTACTGCTACTCTCTCCACAGGGCATTACCGGATCCTCTGGACCCCTCGGCCCCCCTGGACCCCCTGGTTTACCTGTAAGTAAAAAACAGAGCAAACTGAAACCATTCTGCAGAAACTCAGCTACTGAGTGAGAGCATTGAGGATCGAAGAGCAGTCCCAGAGACCCTGGTGGAACTGATGGTCCCCTATTGAGAAATATGGCACTGAAGATAAGCAAGCAATCAGAAATAAAAACACAAGTTGCTGGAAAAGTTCAGCAGGTCTGGCAGCATCTGTGAACAGAAATCAAAGCTCACGTTTCGCTTCCACTGACCTTCCTTAGAACTTCCTCAGTTCTGAGGCAGGGTCACTGGACTCGAAACATTAATTCTGATTTCTCTCCACAGATGCTGCCAGACCTGCTGAGCTTTTCCAGCAGCTTGTGTTTCTGTGTCTGATTTACAGCATCCGCAGTTTTTTCAGTTTGAAGGAGCAGTTCTAACGACCAGGATCCATTGAGCAGTCTGTAGAGCTTTGCTCAAGAAAAGACCCACTGAGGGGGAGCTGATTGGGAAACAGAGGGTTAAATAGAGAGAAGATGTTTCCACTTGTGGGGGAGCAGAACTCACGGTCATCAATATCAGACAGTCCCTAATAAATCCCAGTGGAAATTCAGGAATAACATCTTCCCCCAGAGACTGGGGAATGTGGGACTCACTCCCGCAGGGGCGGGGTGGGGACATGTGAAACCCAGGGAGGGTGCGGAAGGGAATATTGTGGACACATTGAGGGGGAAGCTGGATAAACACACTATTATGGGGGACTTTAACTTTCCTGATATTGATTGGGAAAGCTATAGCTCAAGTTCGTTAGATGGGTCAGTGTTTGTTCAATGTGTGCAGGAGAGTTTCCTGACACAATATGTAGACAGGCCAACAAGAGGTGAGGCCATACTGGATTTGGTTCTGGGTAACGAACCAGGCCAGGTGTTAGAATTAGAGGTAGGTGAGCACTTTGGGGATAGTGACCATAATTCGGTGATTTTTACACTCGTGATGGAGAGGGATAAGTGTGTACTACAGGGCAAGAATTATAGCTGGGGTAAGGGAAATTATGATGCGGTGAGGCATGACTTAGGATGTGTGGCTTGGAAAAGTAGACTCCAAGGCAAGAGTGTAAATGATATGTGGAACTTGTTCAAGGGGCAACTATTGAGTGTCCTTGATAATTATGTACCTGTCAGGCAGGTAGGAAAGGGTCGTGCGAGGGAGCCGTGGTTTAATAAGGAATTGGAATCCCTTGTTAAATGGAAGAGGGCGGCCTATCTCAAGATGAGACGTGAAGGTTCAATTGGGGCGATTGAGAGTTATAGGGTAGCCAGGAAGGACCTGAAGAGAGAGCTAAAAGCAGCAAGGAGGGGACATGAAAGGTCCTTAGTAGATAGGATTAGGGAAAACCCTAAGGCTTTCTATAGGTATGTTAGGAATAAAAGAATGACTAGGGTAGGAATAGGTCCAGTCAAGGATAGTAGGGGGAAGTTGCGTGTGGAGGCGGAAGAGATTGGGGAGACACTGAATGAATACTTTTCTTCAGTATTCACTCAGGAACAGGGCATTGTTGTCGATGAGAATACTGAGGCACAAATAAGTAGAATGGATGGCTTTGAGGTATGTAGAGAAGAGGTGTTGGAAATCCTGGAAAAGGTGAAAATAGATAAGTCCCCTGGGCCTGATGGCATTTATCCTAGGATTCTCTGGGAAGCAAGGGAGGAGATTGCAGAGCCATTGGCCTTGATTTTTATGTCCTCTTTGTCTACAGGAGTAGTCCCAGAAGACTGGAGGATAGCAAATGTGGTTCCCTTGTTCAAAAAGGGGAGTAGGGATAGCCCTAGTAACTATAGGCCGGTGAGTCTCACTTCTGTTGTGGGCAAAGTCTTAGAGAGAATTGTAAGGGATAGGATTTATGCACATCTAGATAGGAATAATGTGATCAAGGATAGTCAGCATGGTTTTGTGAAGGGCAAGTCGTGCCTCACAAACCTTATTGAATTCTTTGAAAAGGTGACGAAGGAGGTTGATGAGGGGAAAGCGGTAGATGTGGTATATATGGATTTTAGTAAGGCGTTTGATAAGGTTCCCCATGGTAGGCTACTGCAGAAAATACGGAGATATGGCATTGAGGGTGAGTTGGAGGTTTGGATTAGGAATTGGCTGGATGGAAGAAGACAGAGGGTAGTAGTTGATGGCAAAGTTTCTTCATGGAGTGCCGTCACTAGCGGTGTTCCGCAAGGATCTGTTTTGGGACCATTGCTGTTTGTCATTTTTATAAATGACCTGGAAGAGGGGTTAGAAGGTTGGGTGAGCAAGTTTGCGGATGACACGAAAGTCGGAGGAGTTGTTGACAGTGAGGAAGCATGTGGCAGGTTACAGCAGGATATAGAGAAGCTGCAGAGCTGGGCAGAAAGGTGGCAGATGGAATTCAATGTAGCTAAGTGCGAGGTGATTCACTTTGGGAAGAATAACAAAAAGATGGGGTACTGGGCTAATGGTCGGATACTTGGTAGTGTGGATGAGCAGAGGGATCTTGGTGTCCATGTACACAGATCTCTGAAAGTTGCCACCCAGGTAAATAGTGCGGTGAGGAAGGCATATGGCGTACTGGCTTTTATTGGTAGAGGAATTGAGTTCCGGAGTCCTGAGGTCATGATGCAGTTGTATAAGACTCTGGTACGGCCGCATCTGGAATATTGTGTGCAGTTTTGGTCGCCATACTATAGGAAGGATGTGGAGGCATTGGAACGGGTGCAGAGGAGGTTTACCAGGATGTTGCCTGGTATGGAAGGAAAATCGTATGAGGAAAGACTGAGGCACTTGGGGCTGTTTTCACTAGAGAAAAGAAGGTTTAGGGGTGACTTGATTGAGGTGTACAAGATGATTAGGGGGTTAGATAGGGTCGACAGTATGAACCTTTTCCCGCGTATTGAGTCGGGTATTACAAGGGGGCATAGCTTTAAATTAAGGGGGGGTAGATATAGGACTGATGTTAGGGGTAGGTTCTTCACTCAGCGAGTCGTTAGTTCATGGAATGCCCTGCCAGTAACAGTGGTGGACTCTTCCTCTTTATGGGCATTTAAGAGGGCATTGGATAGGTATATGGAGGATAGTGGGTTAGTATAGGTTAGGTGGGCTTGGATCGGCGCAACATCGAGGGCCCAAGGGCCTGTACTGCGCTGTATTCTTCTATGTTCTATGTTCTATAGCTGGGGAAGGAATCAAAGGGTCTGCTGTCAGGCTGAGATGACGAGGAGCTGGGTGGGGACAGAAACCCCAGTGTAGGCCAAATGGCCTTTTTTCTGTTGGAGAACTTGAAGTAATTCTGGCATTGGGAATCAGGGTGTTTTATCATTGCTTCCGGTACATTCTCTGCAGAATTGGGACACATTGCTAAATGCGATGTGTTGTATAGTTTGTTATTGACCAAGAATTGAATGTGTTGCTCTGAGCTGGTGAACCATCAGAGGTGAAGTTTCTGAATTCTCTTTGTTTTATCGTAGGGTCCACTTGGTCCAAAGGGATCAAAGGGTTCAGTAGTAAGTAATGAAACAGTTTGTTCACTGCTTTTCTTTTCAAAGTCATGCTCGTGACTGACAGTTCAACTCTGAAAATCTGCCTCAGGTGTTAGTATTTAATGGAGGGACTGTTCACCTTGGAGAGGCAATGGTGTGATAGGGGTTAGAGTTTACGGGTAAATGCTGTGTGCCCCGGGGTAAGGGAATGTCCAGCTGGCTGCTTATAACCTAACCTGGGATCTCTGGAACTTAGTCCCCATTAAAGTCATCTCACCCTCACCCCCACCAATTCCCAAACTCCTTAGAACATAGAACAATACAGCACAGAACAGGCCCTTCGGCCCACGATGTTGTGCCGAACATTTGTCCTAGCTTAAGCACCCATCCATGTACCTATCCAAATGCCGCTTAAAGGTCACCAATGATTCTGATTCTACCACTCCCACAGGCAGCGCATTCAATGCCCCCACCACTCTCTGGGTAAAGAACCTACCCCTTACATCCCCCCTATACCTTCCACCCTTCACCTTAAATTTATGTCCCCTTGTAACACTCTGTTGTACCCGGGGAAAAAGTTTCTGACTGTCTACTCTATCTATTCCTCTGATCATCTTATAAACCTCTATCAAGTCACCCCTCATCCTTCGCCGTTCCAACGAGAAAAGGCCTAGCACTCTCAACCTATCCTCGTACGACCTATTCTCCATTCCAGGCAACATCCTGGTAAATCTTCTCTGCACCCTCTCCAAAGCTTCCACATCTTTCCTAAAGTGAGGCGACCAGAACTGCACACAGTACTCCAAATGTGGCCTACCTACCTATGAGAACTTCTATAACCGTTCATCTCTTATCCCCCAGAGACACACTGGAGATGTGAAGGAGTTGAACAAAACATACTACTAACATTCTAATACAGTTCTCATTAGTATACACTTGATAGGTTCTAAATCTTCTCTCCTGGTTAATCTGCTGTAAAAACAAACAATGTGCATTCAGGCCCCACACCAAAGACAGCTAATCTTTTAGTAGCCTTTTTTAACTTGTCAATAAGCTGTGAACTCATAACTTTCTGTTGAGATAATTGCAGCTTTTGAAACATAATAAAACATTCATAATGATCTAATATCCCCCAGGGAAATGTTAAAAAGGTACTCGATTGAAGCTACAAATGTTATTGTCCTTTTCTAACCAACACCGGATGGCCTGTTAATTAAAGCAGTCCAGCAGAAGCTGTTTAATCAATTCTCTGTAACAGATCCAGTCTGTCTGTCTTGATGTTTTAAAGATCAGGATATTTAAAAAGGCTTTAGATAACAGCAAATAAACAGACCTTCTCCACATTTCAACAGCATTTATCTCCATCAGTCTGGGACTCCCATGATGAAGGTTAAATCACTCGACAGTCTAAATACAAACTATTTAAACTGACTACCCTACATTCAATTGGTTGTGCAGTGCTTCAGCTTCTTCCCTGTCCCAGTTCTCCTGATTCCCAGACCAGCACATAATGGGGCTAGGACTTACATTCCTATGTCCCTTTGACATTTTTAATAGTCCACAGTCTTTCTGAGATTGTGAATCTGTCTGTAGTTAACTGTGAGCAAGACAGAGAGAGAGAGAGTGTGTGTGTGTGTGTGTGAGAGAGAGAGAGAGGGAGACAGAGACAAAGGCTGTGAACGAGAGAGAAAGACCATGAGAGACAGAGTGAGCGTGACTGAGAGACAGAGACTGAGACAGAAAGAGTGAGTGTGAGCAAGAAAGAGAGAAAGGCCATGAGTGAGTGAGAGAGAGAGAGCATGAGCACCAGAGGAAGTGTGGGCGAGAGAGTGTGTGAGGGACAGTGAGAGCTTCCTAGGCAGTGTCTTGTGTTGCTAAGTCTTTCTTCTTGTTTTCAGGGTCCTGCTGGGCAGAAAGGAGACACTGGATTGATGGGACCTCCTGGGCCTCCTGTAAGTGATGAGCAGCTGTGGGAAACAGTATGGATATGGATTGGCTGAAATGTTGATCCAGGAACTTACTCAACAGAAAGTGAAAAACAGGACCTGCATTTCTATAGCACTTGTCAGAATCTCAAGCTGTCCCAAAGCTTGTCACAACCAATGAAATAGTTTAATGTGTGATCCTTGTTGTAATGAAAGAATTTGAATAATTTTAAATTGCCCAGAACTCAGTCCCTGCCGCTAACTGTTTATAGAGCAATGCCAGAAAATCCATCCATTTTGCTAAGCACCGATTTGTAATGTTTTAATCAATATCAAATTAACACAATTTCTCAGCCCAGCCTGGCCTCGAAAATCCTTACCTAGAAATTCCAAAGTGCAATATCCATCTTATCCTCTGAAATTTGAAACCTCTGGAGATGGGAATTAGATCGATCACAGATTAAGAGCCAAGACAATATGCTGGAAATCATGTTCACATACACCCCCCACCACCTTCCTCATCACTGTTGTATTTGAAGGTTGGTGGATATGGAGGGCTCAGCGGAGGATGGGTGTGATCCAGGCTCCCCCCCCCCCCGCCGTAATGTTCAGTAGTGAAGCCAGGTTTCAGGTCAATGAGTTGACAACCACCCTACAGTGGGTGTGGTGGGTGAAGAGAGGTCTGCGCACTGTGCTGAGAATTACAACAACTTGTAATCCCCTGCTCTCAGTAAAGCTGTGGTGGTGCCATTAAAAACCCATCTGGTTCACCACTGTCCTTCACAGAGACAAGCTGCAGTCCTGGTGCACGTGGGAACTTGGGTAACTCTTTACCGCTGTCTGAAGTGAGCATGATACTCGGTTTATATTTATTCATTTGTGGGATGTGGGATGTGGGTGTCACTGGCTGGGCCAGTATTTATTACCCAGCCCTAGTTGCCCCTTGAGAAGGTGGGGGTGAGCTGCCTTCTTGAACCGCTGCAGTCCATGTGCTGTAGGTTGATTTGAAATGCCCTTAGGGAGGCATTTCCAGGAATTTTGCAAGGGGTGGTGTTCCCATGAATCTGCTGCCCTTGACTTTCTAGTTGGAAGTGGTCATGGGTTTAAAAAGTGCAGACTGAGGATCTTTGGTGAATTTCTGCAGTGCATTTTGTAGATAGTACACACTGCTGCTGCTGAGCTTGGGTGGGGGAGGAACAGGCTGCTTGTCGATGTGGTGCCAATCAAATGGCTGCTCTGCCTTCGATGGTTTCAAACTCCTTGAGTGTTGTTGGAGCTGCACTCATCCAAGTAAATGGCAAATCCCATCACATTCCTGACTTGTGCCTTGTAGATAGTCAACAGGGTTTGGGGAGTGAGGAGGGGAGCTACTTACCACACTATTCCTAGTCTCTGATCTGTTCATGTAGCCACTGTGTTTACATGGTATGTCTAATTGACTTTCTGGTCAATGGTTACCCCCAGGATGTTAATAATAGGGGATTCGGTGGTGGTAGCACCATTGAATGTTAAAAGATGATGGTTAGATTGTCTCTTATTGGTGATGGTCACAGCCTGGCATTTGTGTGGCATGAATGTTACTTGCCACATGTCAGCCCAAGCCTGGATATTGTCCAGATCTTGTTGCATTTGAACATGGACTGCTTCCGCATCTGAGGAGTTGCAGATGGTGCTGAACACTGTGCAATCACTGGCGAACATCCCTACCTCTGACCTTATGATGAAGGGAAGGTCATTGATGAAGCAGCTGAAGATTGTTGGGCCGAGGACACTACCCTGAGGGTCTCCTGCAGAGATGTCCTGGAGCTGAGATGACTGACCCTCCACAATCACAGCCATCTTCCTATGTGTTAGGTATGACTCCAACCACAAGAGAGTTTGCTGTTGGATACCTAGTTTTGCCAGGGCTCCTTGATGCCACACTCGGTCGAATGCAGCCTTGATAAGGGCTGTCACTCTCCCCTCTCCTCTGGGCAATCTTTCACATTGTCGAGTAGATGTCAGTGTTGTAACTGTGCTGGAACAGCTTGTGACCAGTGGAGTACCACAAGGCTTGGTGCTAGGTCCTCTACTTTTCATCATTTATGTAAATGATTTGGATGTGACCATAAGAGGTAAAGTTAGTAATTTGCAGATGACACCAAAATCGGAGGTGTAGACCATAGAACAATACAGCACAGAACAGGCCCTTCGGCCCACGATGTTGTGCCGAACATTTGTCCTAGCTTAAGCACCCATCCATGTACCTATCCAATTGCCGCTTAAAGGTCACCAAAGATTCTGACTCTACCACTCCCACAGGCAGCGCATTCCATGCCCCCACCACTCTCTGGGTAAAGAACCCACCCCTGACATCTCCCCTATACCTTCCACCCTTCACCTTAAATTTATGTCCCCTTGTAACACTCTGTTGTACCCGGGGAAAAAGTTTCTGACTGTCTACTCTATCTATTCCTCTGATCATCTTATAAACCTCTATCAAGTCACCCCTCATCCTTCGCCGTTCCAACGAGAAAAGGCCTAGCACTCTCAACCTATCCTCGTACGACCTATTCTCCATTCCAGGCAACATCCTGGTAAATCTTCTCTGCACCCTCTCCAAAGCTTCCACATCTTTCCTAAAGTGAGGCGACCAGAACTGCACACAGTACTCCAAATGTGGCCTAACCAAGGTCCTGTACAGTTGCAACATCACTTCACGACTCTTGAATTCAATCCCTCTGCTAATGAACGCTAATACACCATAGGCCTTCTTACAAGCTCTATCCACCTGAGTGGCAACTTTCAAAGACCTATGAACATAGACCCCAAGATCCCTCTGTTCCTCCACCTCACTAAGAACCCTACCGTTAACCCTGTATTCTGCATTCTTATTTGTCTTTCCAAAATGGACAACCTTACACTTGACAGGGTTGAACTCCATCTGCCACTCCTCAGCCCAGCTCTGCATCATATCCAAGTCCCTTTGCAGCCGACAAGAGCCCTCCTCACTATCCACAACTCCACCAATCTTCGTATCATCTCCAAATTTACTGACCCACCCATCGACTCCCTCATCCAAGTCATTAATAAAAATTACGAACAGCAGAGGACCCAGAACTGATCCCTGCGGAACTCCACTTGTAACTGGGCTCCAGGCTGAATATTTACCATCTACCACCACTCTCTGACTTCGACTGGTTAGCCAGTTTTCTATCCAATTGGCCAAATTTCCCTCTATCCCATGCCTCCTGACTTTCCGCATAAGCCTACCATGGGGAACCTTATCAAATGCCTTACTAAAATCCATGTATACTACATCCACTGCTCTACCCTCATCCACATGCTTGGTCACCTCCTCAAAGAATTCAATCAGACTTGTAAGGCAAGACCTACCCTTCACAAATCCATGCTGGCTGTCCCTAATCAAGTAGTGCCTTTCCAGATACTCATAAATCCTATCCCTCAGTACCCTTTCCATTACTTTGCCTACCACCGAAGTAAGACTAACTGGCCTGTAATTCCCGGGGTTATCCCTATTCCCTTTTTTGAACAGGGGCACAACATTCGCCACTCTCCAGTCCCCTGGTACCACCCCCGTTGACAGTGAAGATGAAAAGATCATTGCCAACGGTACTGCAATTTCCTCTCTTGCTTCCCACATAATCCTAGGATATATCCCATCAGGCCCGGGGGACTTGTCTATCCTCAAGTTGTTCAAAATGTCCAACACATCTTCCTTCCTAACATGTATCTCCTCTAGCTTACCAGTCCGTTTCACACTCTCCTCTTCAACAATACGGTTCCTCTCAATCGTAAATACTGAAGAAAAGTACTCATTCAAGACCTCTCCTATCTCTTCTGACTCAATACACAGTCTCCCACTACTGTCCTTGATTGGACCTACCCTCGTTCTCGTCATTCTCATGTTTCTCACATACACATAAAATGCCTTTGGGTTATCCTTGATCCTATCCGCCAGAGATTTTTCATCCCTCTCTTGGCTCTCCTAATCCCTTTCTTCAGGGCCCTTCTGGCTATGCTGTATCCCTCCAACGCTCTGTCTGAACCCTGTTTCCTCAACCTTATGTAAGCCTCCTTCTTCCTCTTTACAAGACATTCAACTTGTGTAGTAGACAGCGAAGAGGGTTACCTCAGATTACAACAGGGTCTTGACTAGATGGGCCAATGGGCTGAGGAGTGGCAGATGGAGTTTAATTTAGATAAATGCAAGGTGCTTCTTTTTGGGAAAGCAAATCATAGCAGGTCTTATACACTTAATGGTAAGGTCCTAGGGAGTGTTGCTGAACAAAGAGACCTTGGAGTGCAGGTTCATAGCTCCTTGAAAGTGAAGTCGCAGGTAGATAGGATAGTGAAGAAGGCGTTTGGTATGCTTTCCTTTATTGGTCAGAATATTGAGTACAGGAGTTAGGAGGTCATGTTGCGGCTGTACAGGACATTGGTTAGGCCGCTGTTGGAATATTGCGTGCAATTCTGGTCTCCTTCCTATTAGAAGGATGTTGTTAAACATGAAAGGGTTCAAAAAGGATTTACAAGGATGTTGCCAGGGTTGGAGGATTTGAGCTGTAGGGAGAGGCTGAACAGGCTGGGGCTGTTTTCCCTGGAGCGTCGGAGGCTGAGGGGTGACATTATAAAGGTTCACGAAATTGAGGGGCATGGATAGGATAAATAGACAAAGTCTTTTCCTTGGGGTGGGGGAGTCCAGAACTAGAGGGCATAGGTTTAGGGTGAGAGGGGAAAGATATAAAAGAGACCTAAGGGGCAGCATTTTCACGCAGAGGGTGGTACATGTATGGAATGAGCTGCCAGAGGATGTGGTAGAGGCTGGTACAATTGCTACATTTAAAAAGCATCTGGATGGGTATATGAATAGGAAGGGTTTGGAGGGATATGGACCGGGTGCTGGCAGGTGGGACTAGATTTGGTTGGGATATCTGGTCAGAAGGAAAGACTTGGATCGAAGGGTCTGTTTCCTTTGCAGTATACAGTGTTTCCAACTGTTTCTTGACATCACATGGAGTGAATCAAATTGACTCGACACTGGTATCTGTGATGCTGTGGACTATCAGAGGAGCCCGAGATGGATCATCCACTCAGCACTTCTGGCTGAAAATTGTTGTCAATGCTTTAGCCTTTCGCACTGATGTGCTGGGATCCTCCATCATTCAGGATGGAGGTATTTGTGGTGCTTCCTCCTCCAATGAGTTGTTTAATTGTCCACCACCATTCATGACTGGATGTGGGCATAATTACAGAGCTTAGATCTGATCTGTTGATTGTGGGATTACTTAATTCTGTCAATCACTTGCTGCTTATGCTGTTTGGCAAGTAGTCCTGATTGGTGTTGTCACCAGGTTGACACCCATCTTCAGGTATGCCTGGTGCTGTTACTGGCATGCCCTCCTGCACTCTCCATTGAACCAGGGTTCTAGATTAGAGTGATGCTGGAAAAGCACAGCAGTTCAGGCAGCATCCAAGGAGCAGTAGAACCAGGGTAATGGTTGAGTGGGGGATATGCCAGGTCATGAGGTTACAGATTGTGCTGGAGTACAGTTCTGCTGCTGTTGGTGGCCCTCAGTGCCTCATGGATGCCCAGTCTTGAGTTGCTCGATCTGTTTGAAGTCTGTCCTGTTTAGCACGGTGGTAGTGCCACACAACACGATGGAGGGTATTCTCAATGTGAAGACGGGACTTCATCTCCACAAAGACTGTGCAGTGGTCACATACAGTAATGGACAGATATATCTGCAGATGGCAGATTGGTAAAGATGAGGTCAAGTTTGTTTTTTCCCTCTTGTTGGTTCACTCACCACCTGTCACTGACCCAGTCTAGCAGCGGTATCCTTTAGGACCCAACCAGCTCGATCAGTGATGCTGCTGCTGAGTCACTCTTGGTGATGGACATTGGGATTCCCCCCCGTCCCCCTCAGAGTACATTCTGTGCCCTTGCCCCCCTCAGGGCTTCAACCAAGTGTTGTCCAACATGGAGGGCCACATTCCTGAGGAAGGGCTTATGCCTGACTCTTGTCGAATCTCCTCCTCAGATGCTGCCTAACTGGCTGTGTTTTTCCAGCACCACACTCTTCAACTCTGATATCCAGCATCTGCCGTCCTCACTCCCTCTAACACGGAGTACTAACCCATCAGTCACGAGAAGACAATACATGGTAGTCAGCAAGAGGTTTCCTTGTCCAGGTTTAATCTGAAGCTATGTGACTTATTGAGGTGCAGAGTCAGGTTTGAGGACCCCTAGGGCAACTCCATCCCTCCCTGTATCCCATTTTCCCACACCTCTGTTAGGTCTGTCCTGCCGGTGGGACAGGGCTTGACCAGGGATGGTGATGGTGGTGTCTGGGACATTGTCTGTAGGGTATGATTCTGTGAGAATGACTGTGTAGTCTCATGATAATACCACCGGGCCATCACCTCCCCTCAGCTCTCGGGATTCTGCTATTTGTCAGTGCTGACCTGACCACAATGACAGTAACTGGGACAGATAACATCCACGAGGTCAGTTTAACGTGTTCATCCAAAATGCAGGATCAGAGTCAACAGCTGGTTCACCCTCTTCATTGAAGGGAACACCAGGCAAGGCAGTCACTCTGTGTGATTCTAACTCACACTCAACATGCTGCACAGCAAGAGGCCATTCTCTGTGCAAACTCCTTGAACGGTATCTTCAATTAATCTCACTCCCCTTTGCTCTTTCCCTATAAACTAACCCACTGTCCTGCATTTCCCTGAATCATTTTTAAAAGTTGTTATTGAATCTGCCACCCCCTCCCCCCCGCCCCCCCCCCCCCCCCCGACCCACTTCTTCAGGCAGCACATCAATCCTGGCATTGGGATTGGTTCACTCGGGGGAGGATGTGATCCACTCAAAGGGTGTGATTGTCTCACTATTCCATTTGATCATTCAAGGGCCCTCCTGGTGAGGTCATTCAGCCATTGCCAATCCGGACTCCAAAGAAAACACGGAGATCTTCTGACGGGATCCAGGCTGATGAGGCTGACAACATTCTCGATTACACCAATGGGATGGAGGACATCTTTGGCTCCCTTGATAACTTGAAAATGGAAGTTGATCGAATGAAGAATCCAATGGGAACACGCAGCAACCCTGGCCGGACCTGTAAGGACCTGCAGCTGTCTCATCCAGACTTCCCAGACGGTGAGTGGAGCTCCTTCAGTATCTAGCACCGTTACAGACAGGCCATTCAGCCCTTTGAGCCTGTGCCACCATTCCCAGAGAAAAGTGGAGACCCTTCCCCTGATCTTACTCCAACACACACAGGGACGAGGAGAGGCCATTCAGCAACACACACACTCCAGTCCATTAGATGGTGACTCATCTACATCTTAATATAAAGGCCTATAGAGAGGGGTCAGCACAGACTCAATGGGTTTAAGGGCCTCTTTTATGCTGTATGACTCTATGACTCTTAACAATTTCTATCTGCTTGGCTCCATTTTTCTAACTCCACAAAAATCCACCATCTTGGTCTTAAAAGCTTGATTGACCCCCTGTTTGCACACCCCCATTTTTGTGGAAGAATGTTCTGGACCTCAGACACTATTGGGTCCTGCTCATGTCTAAAACTGTTTGTTATTCCAAGGATATCCTGAAATGCAAAAATAACTTCCAGTTTTTTGTAATAAATTAAAGAATGTGGGTGTTGCTGGACAGTGCAGCATTCAACATTCCTAATTGCCCAGAGGGTATGTAAGATTCTACCAAATAGTTAGTTCTTCCAAATAGTTTTGTATAGTGTGATTATAGTTCATTGCTTTTTGTTCTTCTTTCCCTACATCTAGGGTTTGAGTATTACTGTACATCCTCACTGCCCTAGAATGGGACCATTTCAGAGTAGGGTTAAAAGTAAACCACAGTCCCATGGGTTTGGAGCCACATGTCAGCCATGAGTGACCCAGATGGATTTTTCCCCAATACTGGAGGTCATCATGAGACAGTCAGATGGTGTGAGTAGGGTGTCAATAGCTGAATAGCAATGATCGACCCTCCATTCACACCATTTGTGGTATCTTTTGATGCTCTTAATTACTGGAATTGTCTTGCCATTATCTCTCTGCCTATAAAGTCTGTGTCTGAGCATAGAACATAGAACATCGAAGAATACAGCGCAGTACAGGCCCTTCGGCCCTCGATGTTGCGCCGATCCAAGCCCACCTAACCTACACTAGCCCACTATCCTCCATATGCCTATCCAATGCCCGCTTAAATGCCCATAATGAGGGTGAGTCCACCACTGCTACTGGCAGGGCATTCCATGAACTCACCACTTGCTGAGTCCCTCTACTTCACTTGATGAAGGAGCAATGCTCTGAAAGCTTGGGATTTCAAATAAACCTGTTGGACTATAACCTGGTGTCATGTGACTTCTGACTTTGCTAACCCCAGTCCAACACCGGCACCTCCCCATCATTAACACTGAGACAACGTGCTCATTAAATATTCCAGTCCTGCCCTATGCAGCACCCTCCTTGTCCCAGATCACACCCACTCCTCTTGCCATCTGTTAACTATTTACAAAGTGCTGGCTGGTTTTGGGGTTCTCTTTCACGTTAATGACAATTCAATTCATATGCTATCGATTGACCCTTAGGCAGAGAATTCCAGGAGTTTGACCCAGTGACACTGAAAGAGCAGTGATTATGTTTATAAATCACAAGGACTGAGGACAGAGGGGTACTAGAGAAGACACAGGGAAAATTCACAAAAAGATCACCAAGCTAGAAGATTTCAATCAGGGAGGTTGAAAGAGAGGGATTAGTTTTCTTTAGAATTGTGTCACGAGAGTTGAGTGAGCTTTTAAATTTAAAAATTGAATTGAAAGGGTGGATGATGTGAAATGTGGAGGAGTTTAAAATTAGAAGCCATAATTGTAAGATGATTCCTAATAAATCCAATCAGGAGTTCAGGAAAACATTCTTCACCAAGAGATTAGAGAGAGATTGTGGGATTCTCTCCTCCCCCACCCCTGTGGAAATGGGAATGTGGGACACTTGGGGCAGATGGGCTGAATGGCTTGTTTCATTGCTGGAAATTGGATATTTTTCTGTATGTTGAGCTTGCTTTATGTTTCTGGAATGTTCTGCTACATTTTGTTGCTGATGGGGCTGTGCAGGCAGTCGAATCATTCTCACACTGTAAGGATGTGTCTTTCTGTCTCTACTCCCCATCAGGTGAATATTGGATTGATCCAAACCAAGGTTGCTATGGAGATTCCTTCAAGGTGTACTGCAACTTCACCAGTGGAGGCGAGACCTGTATCTATCCCGACAGGAAATCTGATGGCGTGAGTACTTCATTATTTCATACAAACCATCAGCTCAGGAGCACGGCATTCAGCTGATCCCACCCATACTAGATCTGTCAAAGAACTATCCATTCATCCCACTCCCAGCTTCATGGAACCAGAGAGTGATTTCAGCACAAAGGGATAGTGACCACAAGCAGGAAATAATCCTCTCACTGTGCCCTAGCAATCAGCTCCCTGCTCAACGTCTCCATTTATGAAGCTCAAACATCCCATTGCTGTGCTCTCTGCAATTTCAGTATGTCCAGCCATCTTTAAAACTCAGCCCACATTAACGCCCAGGACCCGATACAACTCACTGAATCACAGCAAGGCAATAAGTACGATTTTGAATCAACAGGAATATTAAAGGTTTGGGGGAATGGTTGGTGTGAAAAAGCCGATAGGAGAAACAAAGAAGAATTATGAGAAAAGACGAGCAGCTAACAAAAGGGAAATCCCAAAATCTTCAATGGGCATAGAAACAGTAAGAGGTAGGCTAAAGGAGGAATCAGGCTGATGAGAGACCAAATGGCACATTTACAGACAGGGTCGTGGCTGAGGTACATAGAACATAGAACATTACAGCGCAGTACAAGCCCTTCGGTCCTCGATGTTGCGCTGACCTGTGAAACCAATCTGAAGCCCATCTAACCTTCACTATTTCCTTATCATCCATATGTTTATCCAATGACCATTTAAATGTCCTTAAAGTTGGCTAGTTTACTACTGTTGCAGGTAGTGCATTCCACGCTGAGTAAAGAAGCTACCTCTGACATCTGTCCCATATCTATCACCCCTCAATTCAAATCTATGTCCCCTCGTGCTAGCTATCACCATCCAAGGAAAAAGGCTGTCCCTGTCCACCCTATCTAACTCTCTGATTATCTTATATGTCTCAATCTAGCCACCTCTCAACCTTCTTCTCTCTAACGAAAACAGCCTCACGTCCCTCAGCCTTTCCTCATAAGACCTTCCCTCCATACCAGGCAACATCCTAGTAAATCTCCTCTGCACCCTTTCCAAAGCTTCCACATCCTTCTTATAATGTGGTGACCAGAACTGTACACAATACTTCAGTGCAGCCGCACCAGTGTTTTGTACAGCTGTACCATAACCTCATGGTTCTGAAACTCAATCCCTCTCCCAATAAAAGCTAATGAATCCTCTGCATCCGTCTTTGTAAAACTCTGTCATGAGTAGAAATCAAAATTAATGAGAATAATGTCTTGGTTAGATCGTTGGCACTTAACCTTGACAAGCTACCAGAACTGGCTAAGATACATCCAAGGATTTTGAGGGAAGTGAGGGGAGAATTTGCAAAGACACTGACCACCATCTTCCAGTTTTCTCTGAACTCAGGGAGGCGCCAGAAAATTAGTGAATTGCAAATAATGTTCTTGTCTTTATTAGCGGAGGCCGAGAAGACTGGAGGGTAGCAAATGTTGTCCCCTTGTTCAAGAGAGGGAGTAGAGACAATCCTGGTCATTATAGACCTGTGAACCTTCCTTCGGTTGTGGGTAAAGTGTTGAAAAGGGTTATAATAGATAGGATTTATAATCATTTAGAGAGGAATAAGTTGATTAGGGATAGTCAAGGGTAGGTGGTGCCTCACAAACCTTACTGAGTTCTTTGAGAAGGTGACCAAACAGGTGGATGAGGGTAAAGCAGCTGATGTGGTGTATATGGATTTCAGTAAAGTGTTTGATAAGGTTGCCCACAATAGGTTATTGCACGAAATAGAGGCATGGCATTGAAGGTGATTTAGCGGTCTGGATCAGAAATTGGCTAGCTGAAAGAAGACAGAGGGGGGTGATTGATGGGACATGTTCATCCTGGGGTTCGGTTACTAGTGGTGTGCCACAAGGATCTCTTTTGTGGCCACTGCTGTTTGTCATTTTTTAATATATGATCTAGATGATGATGTAGAAGGATGGGTTTGTAAATTTACAAATTAACTAAGGTCAGTGGAGTTGTGGACAGTGCGGAAGGATGTTGCAGATGACAGAGGGACATAGATAAGCTGCAGAGCTGGGCTGAGAGGTGGCAAATGGAGCTTAATGCAGAAAGGTGTGAGGTGATTCACTTTGGAAGGAGCAACAGGAATAAAGAGTACTGGGCTAATGTTAAAATTCTTGGTAGTGTAGATGAGCAGAGAGATCGCGGTGTCCAGGTACATAGATCCCTGAAAGTTGCCACCCAGATTGATAGGGTTGTTAAGAAGGCATACGGTGTGTTAGCTTTTATTGGGAGAGGGATTGAGTTTCAGAGCCATGAGGTTCTGCTGCAGCTGTACAAAACTCTAGTGCAGCCACACTTGGAGTATTGCATACAGTTCTGGTCACTGCATTATAGGAAGGATGTGGAAGATTTGGAAAGGGTGCAGAGGTGATTTACCAGAATGTTGCCTGGTATGGAGGGAAGGTCTTATGAGGAAAAGCTGAGGGACTTGAGGCTGTTTTAGTTAGAGAGAAGAAGGTTGTGAAGTGACTTAATTGAGATATATAAGAGAATCGGATGATGATGGCTAGCACAAGGAGACAGCTTTAAATTGAGGGGTGATAGACATAGGACAGATGTCAGTTTTACTCAAAGTAGTAGGGGCATGGAACACCCTGCCTGCAACAGTAGTAGACTCGCCAACTGTAAGGGCATTTAAATGATTATTGGATAAACATACGGATGAGAATGGAATAGTGTAGGTTAGATGAGCTTCAGATTGGTTCCACAGGTCAGCGCAACATCGAAGGCCGAAGGGCCTGTACTGTACTGTAATGTTCTATGTTCTATGTTTCTCTGTGACTATCACATATTGGAATTTTTCTCCTAACATCATGGTTTAATTTCCTGACTTGGATCGATGAGTTTTGTTCACGTAATCAGACATCTGTTCCTTATGTTGCAGGTTCGAATCTCTCCCTGGCCCAAGGAAACTCCTGGCTCCTGGTTCAGTGAGTTCAAGAGAGGAAAACTGGTCAGTTTTACTTGTCGGAAATTGTTCGTTATTCTCTTTGTTTATTGTCTGATTGAACCTGTAGCTTTAAGTTAGACAATTCACTGCAACAGGGATTGCGATGTTGTGGCCATCATGGAAACAGGGATAGAAGAGGGACAGGAATGGTTGTTGGAGGTTCCTGGTTACAGATGTTTCAGTAAGATTAGGGAGGGTGGTAAAAAAGGAGGGGGGGTGGCGTTGCTAATTAGAAATGGTATAACGGCTGCAGAAAGGCAGTTCGAGGGGGATCTGCCTTTAGAGGTAGTATGGGCTGAAGTCAGAAATAGGAAAGGTGCAGTCACCTTGTTGGGTGTTTACTATAGGCCCCCCAATAGCAGCAGAGATATGGAGAAACAGATTGGGAAACAGATTTTGGAACGGTGCAGAAGCCACAGGGTAGTTGTCATGGGCGATTTCAACTTCCCAAATATTGATTGGAAGGTCTTTAGATCAAGTAGATTGGACGGGGCAGTGTTTGTGCAGTGTGTCCAGGAAGCTTTTCTAACTCAGTATGTAGATTGTCCAACCAGAGGGGAGGCCATATTGGATTTGGTACTTGGTAACGAACCAGGACAAGTGATGGGCTTGTTAGTGGGTGAACATTTTGGTGATGGTGACCACAATTCTGTGACTTTCACCTTGGTTATGGAGAGAGATAGGTGCGTGCAACAGCGTAGGTTTTACAATTGGGGGAAGGGTAAATACGATGCTGTAAGACAGGATCTGAGGAGCATAAGTTGGGAGCATAGGCTGTCAGGGAAGGATGTCGTGGAAATGTGGAACTTTTTAGATTTAGATTAGATTAGATTACTTACAGTGTGGAAACAGGCCCTTCGGCCCAACAAGTCCACACCGACCCGCCGAAGCACAACCCACCCATACCCCTACATTTACCCCTTTAACCTAACACTCCGGGCAATTTAGCATGGCCAATTCACCTGAACCGCACATTTTTTTGGATTGTGGGAGGAAACCGGAGCACCCGGAGGAAACCCACGCAGACACGGGGAGAACGTGCAAACTCCACACAGTCAGTCGCCTGAGTCGGGAATTGAACCCGGGTCTCTGGCGCTGTGAGGCAGCAGTGCTAACCACTGTGCCACCGTTCTTTTTCAAGGAACAGATACGATTTGTCCTTGATATGTATGTACCTGTCAGGCAGGAAAGAGATGGTCGTGTGAGGGAACCTTGGTTGACGAAGGAGATGTCTTGTAAAGAGGAAGAAGGAGGCTTACATAAGGTTGAGGAAACAGGGTTCAGACAGAGCAGTGGAGGGATACAGGATAGCCAGAAGGGAGCTGAACAAAGGGATTAGGAGAGCTAAGAGAGGGCATGAAAATTCTTTGGCAGGTAGGATCAAGGATAACCCCAAGGCATTTTATGCGTATGTGAGAAACATGAGAATGACGAGAACGAGGGTAGGTCCAATCAAGGACAGTAGTGGGAGACTGTGTATTGAGTCGGAAGAGATAAGTGAGGTCTTGAATGAGTACTTTTCTTCAGTATTTACAAACGAGAGGGACCGTATTGTTGAAGAGGAGAGTGTGAAACGGACTGGTAAGCTAGAAGAGATACTTGTTAGGAAGGAAGATGTGTTGGACATTTTGAACAACTTGAGGATAGACAAGTCCCCCGGGCCTGACGGATATATCCTAGGATTATGTGGGAAGCAAGAGAGGAAATTGCAGAACCGTTGGCAATGATCTTTTCGTCTTCACTGTCAACGGGGGTGGTACCAGAGGACTGGAGAGTGGCGAATGTTGTGCCCCTGTTCAAAATAGGGAATAGGGATAACCCCGGGAATTACAGGCCAGTTAGTCTTACTTCGGTGGCAGGCAAAGTAATGGAAAGGGTACTGAGGGATAGGATTTATGAGTATCTGGAAAGACACTACTTGATTAGGGACAGCCAGCACGGATTTGTGAGGGGTAGGTCTTGCCTTCCAAGTCTTATTGAATTCTTTGAGGAGGTGACCAAGCATGTGGATGAGGGTAGAGCAGTGGATGTAGTGTACATGGATTTTAGTAAGGCATTTGATAAGGTTCCCCATGGTAGGCTTATGTGGAAAGTCAGGAGGCATGGGATAGTGGGAAATTTGGCCAGTTGCATAGAAAACTGGCTAACCGGTCGAAGTCAGAGAGTGGTGGTAGATGGTAAATATTCAGCCTGGAGCCCAGTTACAAGTGGAGTTCCACAGGGATCAGTTCTGGGTCCTCTGCTGTTTGTAATTTTTATTAATGATTTGGAAAAGGGAGTCGATGGGTGGGTCAGTAAATTTGCAGATGATACGAAGATTGATGGAGTTGTAGATAGTGAGGAGGGCTGTTGTTGGCTGCAAAGGGACTTAGATATGATGCAGAGCTGGGCTGAGGAGTGGCAGATGGAGTTCAACCCTGTCAAGTGTAAGGTTGTCCATTTTGGAAGGACAAATAAGAATGCGGAATACAGGGTTAACGGTAGGGTTCTTAGTAAGGTGGAGGAACAGAGGGATCTTGGGGTCTATGTTCATAGATCTTTGAAAGTTGCCACTCAGGTGGATAGAGCTTGTAAGAAGGCCTATGATGTATTAGCGTTCATTAGCAGAGGGATTGAATTCAAGAGTCGTGAGGTGATGTTGCAGCTCTACAGGACCTTGGTTAGGCCACATTTGGAGTACTGTGTGCAGTTCTGGTCGCCTCACTTTAGGAAAGATGTGGAAGCTTTGGAGAGGGTGCAGAGAAGATTTACCAGGATGTTGCCTGGAATGGAGAATAGGTCGTACGAGGATAGGTTGAGAGTGCTCGGCCTTTTCTCATTGGAACGGTGAAGGATGAGGGGTGACTTGATAGAGGTTTATAAGATGATCAGAGGAATAGATAGAGTAGACAGTCAGAAACTTTTGCCCCGGGTACAACAGAGTGTTACAAGGGGACATAAATTTAAGGTGAAGGGTGGAAGGTATAGGGGAGATGTCAGGGGTGGGTTCTTTACCCAGAGAGTGGTGGGGGCATGGAATGCGCTGCCTGTGTGAGTGGCAGAGTCAGAATCATTGGCGACCTTTAAGCGGCAATTGGATAGGTACATGGATAGGTGCTTAAGCTAGGACAAATGTTCGGCACAACATCGTGGGCCGAAGGGCCTGTTCTGTGCTGTATTGTTCTATGTTCTATGTTCTATGTTCTAAAGCAGAGCGAATGAGAGCTGTGTGTTTTAAATGTTGATTTCCTAATTCCACTGATTTCTGAGAATAATTTAAACTCTTGTCTCCGTGCTCCTTTCACAGCTGGCATATGTGGACGCCCAGGGTGAGCCGATTAACTTGGTTCAAATGACATTCCTGAAGCTGTTGAGTGCCTCTGCAAGGCAGAATCTCACATATAACTGTCAGAACTCCGTGGCCTGGTACGATGCAGCCTCAGACAGCTACGATAAGGCACTCCGATTCCTGGGTTCCAATGACGAGGAGATGTCACATGATAATAATCTGTACATCAAAGCCATCTCAGATGGTTGTATGGTGAGTGCTGTATGATTGGTCTGTGTAAGACTGTATAAAGTTTAAGTCTCTGTTCAACTCAGATTTTATCCTGTGCTGAGGCTGTAAATATCTATGTTGTTGTTTTTTCAGTTCCGGAAAGGTTTAGAAAAGACTGTACTCGAGATTAACACTCCAAAAGTGGATCAAGTGCCTATCATTGACTTGTTGGTGAGTGACTTTGGCAACACGAACCAGAAGTTTGGATTTGAGGTGGGTCCTGTTTGTTTCCTGGGCTAAGAGACTGAGACAAACCAAAACCTTCATCGCACCCACCCACTACAAGACACGTGCAAGTTTTGATCCTGGATGGAGTAAACATTCTCTCACTGTGTATGTATGTACTATTATCTAGAAATTATTAAATGCCCTTGTGGGGTCAGAATCACATGACTTAAACCTATTGTGGGGATCCTAGAGGAACGTACAATGGTGTGGAGTTGTATCGCTGCCAAAGGGAAAGCTTTGGTCCAATCTGGAGGGAGAACATCAGCCAACAGAGAGTGGCAGAAACTGTATAACTGACTACTCAAGGTGCTCACACACGTTGCCAAGGTGGTCTGAAGGTGTATTTTAATGAACTGTAATTATTTTATTGTAAAATACCATTTATATCTGTTTCCACTCTCAGAACTTGCATGTGTCTCTCTAGCTGCCATTTTTTAAAGAGCCATTTTTAACTTTTTTTTGGAAACTCAAGAAGCAAACTGTAATAATTAGAAAGAAACAAAATAAAATGTTAGCCTCTTGTGAATGAGCTGTATTCTTTCCTGCACTGTACTTGTGTGAACAGATGCTGCTCTTTAACATGTAACTGGGAGCTGAGCTGAGGCCAAGTGAATATCATTGGAACTCGAAGCCAATTGAAGAATTCCTTTAAAAGGGCCACCCATGGTGATGAAGTGAACTGTATGCTCCTGTAACTGACAGCTCCTTTTAGGATGCTGCTGATGTCTCCTTTTACAGCGACTTGCCCAATTGTGGAGACTGACTCTGCAAAAGGGTGCAGGACACTGTGTTATGGTGCTATATTTATACATTTTCATTGGATTCTGAAATGTCCACGATGTAAAATGGAGTCAAAAGCACTTGCAGAATTGACTAATCTACATTTGATAAGTTCAGGCTTCTCCAGTGAATCTCAGCGATTTACACAGCCTGCGTTTAAGAACGCATTCTCCTGGCCTCTTGCTGTGCTCCCCTCAAAACACTCAATCTTTCTGCTTTGCTTGGCACTCTTTAGTTGAAGCAGAGAAATTGGTTCTCCAGTGGTTGGAACATGAGGTCTATGGGTTATTTGAGACACCTTTTATTAAAGCTAAGTGCTGCCTGGAGAAGCTAGACTGGGCTGCTCTCTCCCTTTAAACAAACTATTTAACTCATTGTTCATGAAAGGCCATGCAAAGACCATAATATGTCTAGGTCATGTGATTCTAACTCATTGCTAAGAAACAAGTAAGTAATGATCCACTTACATCCAAAAATTCCACATTCATTGTTTGTTAACATTGGATTTTGCAATTCCTTCTCTAACAATTTCCATCTTGGAATTTGTTTCCTGATCGATGTAAGACTTGAAAAGAAGTGTTTGGTTAACTATTAACCTTCAAAGTTGATTGGTATTCAGACTCCATCCAATAATCTGTGACACTTGAGATTCAAATGGAAATACTGCCTTTCCTCTCATTTCCAGAGCAACGTTTGTAAATATCGACCTGGAAAATAGTAAGAGAATTTCATGAATAAAAGTCAAGTCTTGTCTACCTTGGTAGTTCTGCTTTTTTAAAAGAGTATTTTTTTTGGAGCTTGGTAGAAATTTGTTTGAATTAAAACCGGAGAAATCTCAGGGTAAGCATGGTGTTGTGGGGAAATTTAGAACCTGGGCTAAGCCCTCACAACAATCTGACGTAAGGAGCTTACAATGAACCAACAAACTTCCTCCAAGTTAACAGTGAGAGGGGTTTCTCACCAGTTCAGTCCCAGCTTTATAACTAAATCAATCATGTCAAAGACTACAATCAAAAACAGATACCTCCTTGAATGGTTTCCTATTTATATAGATTTATGAAGAACACACATGGCAATCTTATTCAGTCTTCTGTTGGTGTATAAATTAATTGTAGAATGATTTGCGTTAGATGAGAAAATCAAACTGCTTTCAGATTTACAGTTACGTTGTATTGCTACACCTGTAGCAAATCACTTTCTGTATTTTACTAAAAAAAGTTTATATAAAAATAAAATAATTTTCAAAGCTTTCGATCGGATTGCACGATTCAGCACTTCTTCTCAGCTTGGGTGTGTAAAGCTATTAAAATGAAAGTTTCTGCCGTCTCTACAGTTTGCTCATTGGACAGAGAGAGAGAGAGAGAGAGAGACAGGGAGAGATGCATCTGATAGTGAGTGTATCCTGAGGGTCCCTGCTCCTCAGGGGAGGGGAGGGGAGGGAGGTAAGGCTACAGAGTACCTTTACCAAGACAGGAGTTGGACCTGTGCAATCAGTATTACTCTGCGTTGCAAACCAGCTGTCCCATCTCAAAAATGTCTGAACAGCCTGCTCCTGAATTCTTTCCATTGGTTCTCCCCCGTCTGTATAGCGCCTGAATCAGTCCCATTGCTGACATCACAGGCTCCCAGTGGAAAGGGAGACTTGCATTTCTATGGCATCTTCCCATGACACACCACGATCCAGTATGAAATATCATTGTCGCTTTGATAGAAAAGATGACAGTACACAGCAAGCCTCCATAAACAGTAGCCTGACAGAAGGTGGTAGGTCAGAGAGGAGGGTGGAGCGGATAGGTGGGACAATGACGCTCTTGAAGCTTTTGCTCAAACAGCTGTGGGTCAGGTGGAGGGAGTGGGCAGTGTGATCGCCCCTGGATATGTATAAGCTAAAGACTGTGATCCTGCCAAAAACAGCGCAAGCACGGAGAGTATAGCATCCCCCTCTGGAGCAGTGTGGGAGAGGGATTAGCCCAGACAGACTGCAGATCCTGGCCGAACTCAACCAGCCTGACCGCCCCCCCACTGCTGATTCATAAACTGGGGCATCTTTAATGACAGGGACATCACAGCTCAGTAGACCCAGGGGAAATACTGTATACAAAACAGGCCCACAGTGTTCCACCTTTGTCAGCTGCTCAAACAGGGATACAGAGCTTCCCTGTTCTGCCTCCTTGAACTGTTATAGTCCATGTCCTGGAAGAAGGGAGTTCCTGGATTTTGATCTGGTGGCACTGACATAATGGCAATGTATTTCCAAATCGGGATGGTGAGGGGCTTGGAGGGGAATTTGCAGGGTGTGGTTTTCCATGTATCTGCTGCCCTTGTCCTTCTAGACGGAAGTAGATGTAGTTTTGGAAGGTGCTGTCTGAGGATCTTTGGTGAATTTCTGCAGTGCGACTTGTAGATCCCCGTTTGCTTGGATGGGTGTGGCTCCAACTACACTCAAGGAGTTTGACACCATTCAGGACAAAGCAGCTGACTTGATTGGTGCCATATCCACAAGCATCCACTTCCTCCACCACTGACACTCAGTAGCAGCAGAGTACACCATCTTCTATAATCTGTGAATTATATCCCAAATTGCACACACATTTTATGATTTCCCATTGAGGGATAAAGGACAGCAATTAAAAAAGCCACTTATAACTCTCCTGAAGTATACTTGTATGGTGAGGTACCTGTGAGCACTGGCCTGGGTTTGAATGTTCATGAGTAAAGATCGCAGGTAAGGAACTATCCTCGATCACCCCTGTGTTGCAGTTCGAGGAACTCTCACTCACTGCTAGAAGTCAGTTACTACAGGCCAAGCAAAACAAAAGAGGGCAACAACAGTATTCAGGGAACACAGGGAGGAACTGAAGGAAAACCAGTATTATGAGGGAAATAGTGTTGGGGGAATTGGTGGGAATGAAGGCTGAAAAATCCCCAGAACCTGATAAACTACATCCCGAGGACTTCAGGAAGTGGCTCTAGAAATAGTGGATGCATTCATGTTCACCTTGCAAGATTTTTTATACTTTGGAAAAGTTCTAGAGATTGGAGTGTAGCTAATGTAACCCCACTATCTGAAAAGGGAGGTAGAGACAAAATTATAAACCAGTCACCCTGATGTTCATTATAGAACATAGAAAAATACAGCGCAGTACAGGCCCTTTGGCCCTCGATGTTGCGACGGTCCAAGCCCACCTAACCTACACTAGCCCACTATCCTCCATATGCCTATCCAATGCCCGTTTAAATGCCCATAAAGAGGGAGAGTCCACCACTGCTACTGGCAGGGCATTCCATGAACTCAAGACTCGCTGAGTAAAGAATCTACCCCTAACATCTGTCCTATAACTACCACCCCTTAATTTAAAGCTATGCCCCCTCGTAATAGCTGACTCCATACGTGGAAAAAGGTTCTCATGGTCAACCCTATCTAATACCCTAATCATCTTGTACACCTCTATCAAGTCACCCCTAAACCTTCTTTTCTCCAATGAAAACAGCCCCAAGTGCCTCAGCCTTTCCTCATATGATCTTCCTACCATAACAGGCAACATCCTGGTAAACCTCCTCTGCACCCGTTCCAGTGCCTCCACATCCTTCCTATAGTATGGCGACCAAAAACTGCACACAAAACTCCAGAGTCTTATACAATTGCAACATGACCTCAGGACTCCGGAACTCAATTCCTCTACCAATAAAAGCCAGTACGCCATATGCCTTCTTCACCGCACTATTTACGTGGGTGGCAACTTTCAGAGATCTGTGTACATGGACACCAAGACCCCTCTGCTCATCCACACTACCAAGTATCCGACCATTAGCCCAGTACCCCATCTTTTTGTTACTCATACCAAAGTGAATCACCTCACACTTACCTACATTGAACTCAATTTGCCACCTTTCTGCCCAGCTCTGCAACTTATCTATATCCCACTGTAACCTGACACATCCTTCCTCAAAGTTTGGGTGAAGATTTGTAGCTCGGGTGCTTGTTGTTGTGGTTCTGTTCGCCGAACTGGAAATTTTTGTTGCAAACGTTTCGTCCCCTGTCTAGGTGACATCCTCAGTGCTTGGGAGCCTCCTGTGAAGCGCTTCTGTGGTGTTTCCTCCGGCATTTATTGTGGCCTGTCCCTGCCGCTTCCGGTTGTCAATTTCAGCTGTCCGCTGTAGTGGCCGGTATATTGGGTCCAGGTCGATGTGTTTGTTGATGGAGTTTGTGGATGAGTGCTATGCTTGTGGATGAGTCCCAGCAACATGAATTCGACTGGGACAACACTACCATTATAGGGCAAGCCAAACAGAGAACAGCCAGGGAATTCCTAGAAGCATGGCACTCATCCATAAACTCCATCAACAAACACATCGACCTGGACCCAATATACCGGCCACTACCGCGGACAACTGAAACTGACAACCGAAAGCGGCAGGGACAGGCCACTATAAATGCCGGAGAAAATACCACAGAAGCGCTTCACAGGAGGCTCCCAAGCACCGAGGATGTCACCTAGACAGGGGACGAAACGTTTGCAACAAAAACTTCCAGCTCGGCGAACAGAACCACAACAACATCCTTCCTCACTGTCAACAACTCCACTGATTTTCGTATCATCTGCAAACTTGCTCACCCAACCTTCTAGCGCCTCCTCCAGGTCATTTATAAAAATGACAAACAGCAATGGTCCCAAAACAGATCCGTGTGGAACACCACTAGTAACTGCAAATTATAACAGATTTAATAGCAGAGCACCTGGAAAACAGTGACAGGGTTATACACAATCAGAATGGACTTAAATGGGGAAAACAGGCTTGACAAATCAACTGGAATTCTTCAGGAATGTAGCTCGTGAATGTAGCTGATCAGGGAGAGCCTGTAGATGCCGTTTATTTGGTCTTTCAGAAGGCTTTCAACAAAGTCCCACATAAGAGATTAGTGAGTAAAATTAATGTTCATGGGATTGTGGGTAGTGTTAGTGATGGCTGGAGTGGAAACAAAGTAAATGGTAAATTGAAACAAAGGAACTGTGGGTGTTGGACATCTGAAACAAACATTGCTGGAAAACCTCAGCAGATCTGGCAGCATTTGTGGAGAGAGAAACAGAGTTAACGTTTTGAGTCCAGTGACCCTGATTGCAAAAAAAATTAAACAAAATCTAATTTAATGTACCACTTACTTCATTGAGACAAACATGTTAATTATTAAAAACAAACTCAATTGTACACTTCTGGCTTATGCCTTGTAGATGATAGACAAACTGTGGGAAGGGCTGCTCGGTGGTAAGCAAGGTTGCCTCACAGCACAGGGAACCAGGAACCTGGGCGACTGTCTGTGTGGAGTTTGCACATTCTCCCAACGCCTGTATGGGCTTCCTCTGGGTGCTCCAGTTTCCTCTCACTGTCCAAAGATGTGCAGGTTAGGTAGATTAGCCATGTTCAATTGCCTCTGTGCAAGCAAGCCATTTCAGAGAAAAAAATAATTGCCCATAATGTGCAGTTGTAGGTGGGTTAGCCATGAAGGTACAGCCACGGTACAGCTTGGCTAGGGGATCGCCAAGTTTGGAACACAAATCTTCAGTACTATTGCCAGGGTGTTGTCAGGGCCCATAGCCTTTGCAGTATCAAGTGCCTCCAACCATTTCTTGACATCACGTGGAGTGAATCGAATTAGCTAAAGACTGGTATCTGTGATGTTGTGGACCACAGGAGGAGTCCGAGATGAGTCGTCTACTTCTGGCTGAAGACTTTTGCAAATGCTTTAGCCTTATCTTTGTATTGATAAGGCTAAAGCTTTTGCCCATCATTGGGGGTGGGGATATTTGTGGAGCCTCCTCCTGCAGTGAGTTGTTTAATTATCCACCACCATTCACCACTGGATGTGGAAGGACTGCAGAGATTAGATCTGATCCATTAGTTGTAGAATTGCTTGGCTCTGTCTACCACTGGTTATTTATGCTGTTTGGAAGTAATCCTGTTTGGTGGCTTCACCAGGTTGGCACCTCATCTTCAGATCTGCCTAGTGCTGCTCTTGGTATACCCTCCTGCACTCTCCATTGAACCAGGTTTGATCCTCTGGCTTGGTGGTAATGGTTGAGTGGGGATATGCCGGGCCATGTGGTTGTAGATTGTATTGGAGTACAGTTCTGCTGCTGTTGATGGCCCACAGTGCCTCATGAATACCCAGTTTTGAGTTGTTAGATCTGTTTTATGAGGAGAAGTTGAGTAGTTTGGGTCTGTACTCATTGGAATTCAGAAAAATGAGGGGTGACCTGATTGAAAAACAGGATATTCTGAGGACACTTGCCAGAGTGAACATGGAAAACACTTTGTAGAAGAATCTAGGACCAGAGGGCATCATTTCAGAATAAGATGTTGTACATTGATAACAGAAATCAGGTGGATTCATTTCCCTCAAGGAGAGCAAATCTGTGGATGATTGGACTGTTGAGGCTAAGACATTAAGTATTTTCAAGGTTGAGAGAGACAGTTTTAGGATCTATAAGAGAATTACCAGGTTATGGGGGAGAAAGGTAGGACACTGAGAAAGTGAAGGATTATCAAACCAGCCACAATTTCAGTGAATTTTGGGCCAGACATGATGGGCTGAATGGCCCACTTCCTTCTTCTCCTACATTATAGAGTCATATGGTCTACCACCTACTGGATTTCCTTTGCTATCTCCAGTACCATGTTTTAAATGGAGTCCGGAAGCTGGTATTTTCCTTCATGTGTGTCATTTCCCATTGTTACCCCAAAATCCTCATTGCCTCAGTTTCAGGATTGATCCTGGTTGGGCCCCCAGCTTTGACAAACCTCACTGGGATAGTGCACTGGAAATCAAGCTTTGCTATCCTAGAGTCATCATGGAAGTTCAAGATTTAATCAAAGTTAACAAAATTCCCATCTTACCTATCTTTTGAGACACAAGTTAACAAAACACAAATATTGCTTCTATACTCAATGATTATTCATAAGAAATTAATAGATTCTCTCTCAAGGACCTTTGGTGTAATGGGTGAAGGGAAAGATTTTGAAAGCAGTTCAAAGGTCACGACATAGAATTCACTGAACAACCTAGCTCTCAATGCCAGCAAAAGCAAGAAACTCATTATTGACTTTTTGCAGGATGTTACTCATGTCCCCCCTACACATTAACAGCACAGAGGTGGAATGAGTGGAGAGTGTCAAGCTCTTGGGAGTGGTCATGTGAATGCACTGGTTATACAAAGGCCCAACAATGTCTCTTCTTCCTCAAACAGCTGAGGAAATTTGGCATGACAGTGAAAACCCTTGCCAACTTTTATAGGTGTGCCATCGAGGGCATTCTGTCTGGATGTATCACTACCTGGTATGGCAACTGTACCATTCAAGATCAGAGATGGTTACAGAGAGTGGTGAACAATCACAAAGGCCAACCTCCCATCTATAGAATCCATCTACCAGGCCCACTGTCAAGGAAAGGTCACCAGCATTCTCAAAGATCCATCCCACGCCGGCAATGTTTTTCTACAACCTCTACCATCGGGGAGAAGGTAAAGCAGCCAGAATACACGCACCAGCCGGTTTCAAAACAGTTTCTACCCTATTGTTGTTAGAATACTGAATGGACTCTCAAACTCTTAACATTCGCCTGTACCTGTGTTTTTGTTTTTGCAGCAGTTTACGTATTATTTACATATCTATGCTACTTAACTCTGTGATCTGCCTGTATTGCTCGCGAGACAAAGCTTTTCACTGAACCTCAGTACACGTGACAATCAATTCAATTCAATCCCTATCATGACTTTCTGTTCATTGAGTTCTCTCTTCTCCAAACACCTCTATTCTTCCTTGCAGGAGGCACGGAGTGACTGGTTCACAAATTGTAAAGTCTCTTAGCTACTGGTCTTTGAGTTTTTATTCATTCTTAAGACATGAACGTAGCTGTCTGCGCCAATATTTCTTGCTGGAGCCTAGTTGCCTTGGAGACATTGGCGGGAAGCTGCCTTCTTTAATTATTGCAATCCATGAGCTTTAGGGAGGGAACAACTCAAAAGCCGCAGCTTCCAGCAAATGATAAGGGATAATAAGCCAGTTTCCTTCAGTCTTAACATAGTTTTATTTTATGACAGAGAAAGACAGCACCTCCCATTCCAGAGCACTGAAGGCCTCTGGCCACATTGTTCACATTCACAAACTGTTCACTACGTAGTAGCCAGTCACTGAATTTCTGGCAAGCAGAAAGCCAGTGTTATTGACAATTGATCATCATTCTAAACACCAATAAGCTGTTTATTGATTGTTGAATCTGGCTTTGTACACACAGCATGGTGGCAGACTCTCTATAACCAAACTTCTCCCAGACTGTCTCTGACCAAACTTCTCCCAGACCGTCTGTAACCAAAATTCTCCCAGACTGTCTCTGACCAAACTTCTCCGAGACTGTCTCTGACCAAACTTCTCCCGGACCGTCTGTAACCAAACTTCTCCCAGACTGTCTCTGACCAAACTTCTCCCAGACCGTCTGTAACCAAACTTCTCCCAGACCGTCTGTAACCAAACTTCTCCCAGACTGTCTGTAACCAAACTTCTCCCAGACTGTCTCTGACCAAACTTCTCCCAGACCGTCTGTAACCAAACTTCTCCTAGACTGCCTGTAACCAAGTTTCTCCCAGACTGTCTTCAGCAAGCAGCTGTGGTAAGCAGAACTTACAACGAGTGACAGTAACCAGCTGCAAAAATGTGCAGCGATCCCTTCAACAATTTTTTTTAACGTAAAGTCCCTTTCTTATTTTAGTCCACAATCAAAAATGCTGAAAAAGACAAGGATATGGTCTTTATAGTTGACAGATTTCAACTAGGTCTAGTACTCAAGACTGGGCATCCATCAGTCACTGTAGGCCATCAACAGCAGCAGAACTGTATTCCAGCACAATCGGAACCTCATGGCCCGGCAACTATTATCCTCAAGCCAGGGGATCAACCCTGGTTCAATGGACAATGCAGGAGCAGCATCAGGCACACCTGAAGGTGAGGTGTCAACCTGATGAAGCCACCAAACAGGACTACTTCCAAACAGCATAAACAGCTAATCATAGACAGAGCTAAACGATCCCATCAACCAATGGATCAGATCTAAGCTCTGCAGTCCTGCCACATCCAGTCGTGAATGGGGGTGGACAATTAAACAACTCACTTGAGGAGGAGGCTTCACAAATATCCCCATCCTCAATGATGGAAGAGCCCAGCAAATCATTATAAAGATAAGGCTGAAGCTTTCACAGCAATCTTTAGCCAGAGCTGCCAAGTGATGATCCATTCCAGCCTCCTCCAGTAGTCCCTAGCATCACAGATACCAGTCTTCAGCCAATTCAATTCATTCCTCATGGCATCAAAAAATGGTTGGAGACATAGGATACTGCAAAGGCTATGGGTCCTGACAACATTCCAGCAATAGTACTGAAGGCTTGTGTTCCAGAATTTGCCGCTCCCCGAGCCAAGCTGTTCCAGTACAGTTACAACACTGGCATCTACCCGACAATGTGGAAAATTGCCCAGGTGTGTCCTGTACATAAAAAGCTGGACAAATCCAAAATTGTCAATTACCACCCCATTAGTCACTCGCGATCATCAGTAAAGTGATGGACGGTGTCACTAACAGAGCTATCAAGCAGCACCTGCTCAGCAATAACCTGCTCAGTGACACCCAGTTTGGGTTTCACCAGGATCACTCAGCTCCTGACCTCATTACAGCCTTGGGTCAAACATGGACAAAAGAGCTGTATTCCTGAGGGGAGGGGAGGGGAGGGGAGGGGAGAGGGAAAGCCCTTAACATCAAGGCTGCATTTCACCGAGTGTGGCATCAGGGACCCTGAGCAAAACTGGAATCAATGGGTATCAGGGGGCAAAATCTCCCCTGGTTAGAGTCATTCCTGGCACATAGGAGGATGGTTGTGGTTTTTGGAGGTCAGTCATCTCAGCTCCAGGACATCTCTGCAGGAGTTCCTCAGGGGAGTGTCCTAGGTCCAACCATCTTCAGCTGCTTCATCAATCACCTTCTCTCCATCATAATGGTCAGAGGTGGGGATGTTGGCTGATGATTGTGCAATATTCAGCACCATTCGCAACTCCTCAGATACTGAAGCAGTCGATGTTCAAATACAACTAGATCTGGACAATATCCAGGCTTGGGCTGACAAGTGACAGGTAACATTTGCACCACACAAATGCCGGGCTGTGGCCATCACCAATAAGAGATAATCTCACCACCACCCCCTGACATTCAATGGTGTTACCGTCCCTGATTCCCTCACTGTCAACATCTTGGTTATCATTCGCCAGAAACTCAACTGGACTCACCACATAAACAGTGGCTACAAGAGCAGGTCAAAAGTTAGGAATACTGTGGCAAGTAACTCACCTCCTGACTCCCCAAAGTCTGTCCTACATCTACAAGGGACAAGTCAGGAGTGTGATGGAGTACTCCACACTTGCCCTGGATTGGTGCAACTCCAACAACACTCAAGAACTTGACACCATCCAGGGCATTCCAGCCCACCTGATTGGCTCCACATCCATAAGCATTTATTCCCGCCACCACTGATGCTCAGTAGCAACAGTGTGTACTATCTACAAGATGCACTGCAGAAATTCAAAGATCCTCAAACAGCACCTTCAAAACGCACAACCACTTCCATCTAGAAGGACAAGGGCAGCAGATACATGGGAACACCACAACCTTCAAGTTCCCTTCCAAACCACTCACCATCTTGACTTGGGTATATATATCGCTGTTCCTTCAGTGACGCTGAGTCAAACTCCTGGAATTCCCTCACTCACGACATTATGGGTAAACCTACAGCACATGGACTGCAGCGGTTCAAGAAAGCAGCTCACTCCCACCTTCTCAAGGGCAACTAGGGACGGGCAATAAATGCTGGTCAGCCAGTGACACCCATGTCTCACAAAATAAATAAATAAATACAGATGTTTAAATTATGGGCTAGTTCAGGGTTATGAGGATCTGGTGGATTTGAAGAGGCCTGGGGTAAGTCAGCAGTGGTCTTACTGAATGGAAAGCAAGTTTGAGGAGGTGAATGGCCTACTCCTGCTCTTAATGCCTCTATTCTTATGTTTTGTTCATCTTTGAACATTTTTTCTTTTCCTACCGATTATTCTTGTATCTTATCTTTTGTGTGTTTGATTCAATGTGTGGGGGAATACAAAGAACAATACAGCACAGGAACAGGCCCTTTGGCCCTTCAAGCCTGTGCCAACCCAATTTGCCCTTCCATACTAAAGCTGTCTTCACTCCTATTCCCTTCCTATTCATGTGTTTGTCCAGGTGTTTCTGGAGTGCTGCTGTTGTGTCTGCTTCCACCACCTCCTCAGGCAGCACATTCCAGACACTCACCCACTCAGTGAAAGAAAAACTTGCCTCCCGCATCTCTTTTAAACTTTCCACTCCATCCCCACCCCCACACCTTGAGCCTGAATCCCCAAATAATTTACCCCTCCACCCTGGGGAAAAAAAAGCCTCATATTATCCACTCTATCCCTGCCATTCACAATCTTATAAACTTCTATCAGATCGCCCTCAATCTCTTGTGTTCCAGTGAAAACAAACCCAATCTATCCAATCATTCTTCCTACCTAAAACTCTCCATTCCAGGCAACATCATGGTAAACCTTTTTTGTACCCTCTCCAAAGCATCCATATCCTTCTGGTAGTGTGGTAACCAGAACTGTGCACAATATTCCAAGTGGCCGAACTAGAATTCTATAAGTCTGCAGCATAATGTGCCTACCCTTATACTTAATGCCCCTTCCAATGAAGGCAAGCATGCCATCGGCCTTTTTTACTATTATATTTACCTGCACTGCCACCTTCAGTGAACCAGATCCCTCTGCATATCAGTTATCCTAATCGTTCTGCCATTCAATGTATAATTTCCACCTGTATGAGACCTTCCAAAATGTGTTGCCTCTCATTTGTCCAGATTAAACTCCATCTGCCATTTTTCTACCCATGCCTCCAACTGATTTATATCCTGCTGCATCCTCAGAAAGCTTTAGAAAGTGGTAGACTTTAAGGTAAAAATTGAATTTTCTTTTTTGCCATTGGTTAAAAAATGGTTTCACAACAATAAAGAGTGATTTTAGAGTCATAGAGATGTACAGCATGGAACCAATTCATCCATGCTAACCAGATATCCCAAATTAATCTCGTCCCATTTGCCAGCATCCGACCCATATCCCTCTAAACGCTTCCTATTCATAAATCCATCCAGATGCCTTTTAAATGCTGTAATTGTACCAGCCTCCACCACTTCCTCTGGCAGCTCATTCCATACAGGCACCATACCCTCTGTGTGAAAAAGTTGTCCCTTAGGTCTCTTTTAGATCTTTCCCCTTTCACCCTAAACCTATGCCCTCTAGTTCCGAACTCCCCCACCCCAGGTACAAGACTATCCATGCCCGTCATGATTTTATAAACCTCTATAAGGTCACCCCTCAGACCCAGACACTCCAGGGAAGACAGCCTCAGCCTATTCAACCTCTCCCTATAGCCCAAGTCCTTCAACCTTGTTTACCCTATCCATGCCCCTCATGATTTTGTAATTTTTTGTTGTAAATAATACATCACCTTAGGGAGGCAGACCTCGTGATATTACCACTGGACTGTTAATCCTGAGACCCAGGGAATGTCCTGGGACCTGGGTTCAAATCCTGCCACAGCAAATGGTGGTGCTTGAATTCAATAAAAATCTGGAATTAAGAGCCTAATAGAACATAGAACAGCACAGCACAGAACAGGCCCTTCAGCCCACGATGTTGTGCCGACCATTGATCCTCATGACCCTCAAATTTCTGTGACCATATGCATGTCCAGGAGTCTCTTAAGTGTCCCCAGTGACCTTGCTTCCACAACTGCTGCTGGCAACGCATTCCATGCTCTCACAACTCTCTGTGTAAAGAACCCACCTCTAACATCCCCTCTATACTTTCCTCCAACCAGCTTAAAATTATGATCCCTCATGTTAGCCATTTCTGCCCTGGGAAATAGTCTCTGGCTATCGACTCTATCTATGCCTCTCATTATCTTGTATACCTCAATTAGGTCCCCTCTTCTCCTCCTTTTCTCCAATGAAAAAAGTCTGAGGTCAGTCAACGTCTCCTCATAAGATAAGCCCTCCAGTCCAGGCAGCATCCTGGTAAACCTCCTCTGAACCCTCTGATGACCATGAATCCGTTGTTGATTGTCAGGGAAAAAAAATATTGATTCACTAAAGACCTTTAGGAAAGGAAATTGTCATCCTTACCTGTTCTGGCCTACATGTGACTCCAGACTCACAGCAATGTGGTTAACTTTTAACTACCCTCTGGGCAATTGGGGTTAGGAAATAAATGCTGACCCAGCCAGCGACACCCATATCCTATGAATGAATAAAAATAAATAAAAACCTGGTGGATATTCATTTCACAGGAATGAGACAGTTTACTGAAATCAGTGTTTTAATTAAGTTTTGTGTTGACTCCAAGTAGAGTAGAGTTTGATTTCCATGTTATCCAGTGAGTTACCATCTGAGATCTCTGAGCTCTGCCTGGCACCTACCTGGTTTTAATCATTTCACCATTCATTGCCATGGTCGCAGGCTCTGGCATTCCCTTTCCAAAACCTAGCATCATACCAATGTTTATGTAACCAAAAGCTAAGAACAGAAATAGGCCATTCGGCCCTTCGAGTCTGCTTCAGCATTCAATATGATCATGGCTGATCATCCACTCAACATCCTCTTCCCACTTTCTGACCATACCCTTTGATGCCTTTAAAGTTTAACAACACATTAAGCTCTTTCTTAAATATACACAGTGACCTGGCCTCCACAGCCTTTTGAGAGAGAATTCCATAAGGTGACCACTCTCTGAGTTAAAAAATGCTTCTCCCATCTGAGTCCTACATATTTTACTCTTCATTGTGAGACTGTGTTCACTGGTTCAACAATCCTGGTGAGTATAATGAGTGAGAGGGCATTCAGAACCTTAGAGGAACAGAGGGACCTTGTTCATAGATCCCTGAAGGTGGCAGGACACGTTAAATGGGTGGTTAAGAAAGCACATGGGGACACTCGCCTTTATCAGTCGATGTGTAGGTGATAAAAGCAGGGAGGTTATATTGGAGCTGTACAGGCCACAGCTGGAGTACTGTGTGTAGTTTCTGGTCCCTACACTGTAGGAAGGATGTGATTGTACTGGAGGGAGGAGCAGAGGAGATTCACCAGGATGCTGCCTGGGATGGTACGCATATGGAATGAGTTTAGATTAGAGTGGTGCTGGAAAAGCACAGCAGATCAGGCAGCATCCGAGGAGCAGGAAAATAAACTTTTCGGGCAAAAGCCCTTAATCAGGAATACAGGCAGGGAGCCTGCAGAGTGGAGAGATAAATGAGAGAGGGGTGGGGGTGGGGAGAAAGTAGCATAGAGCACAATAGGTGAGTGAGGGTGGGGATGAAGGTGATAGGTCAGGGAGGAGGGTGAGGAAAGGTAGCAAAGAGGACAATGGGTGAATGGGGTTGGAGATGGAGGTGATAGGTCAGAAAGGAGGGTGGAGTCGATAGGTGGAAAGGAAGATAGGCAGGTAGGACAGGTCATGAGGGCGATGCTGATCTGGAAGGTTGGAGCTGGGGTAAGGTGGTGGAAGGGGAAATAAGGAAACTGTTGAGATCCACATTGATGCCCTGGGGTTGAAGTGTTCCGAGGCGGAAGTCCATCTTCTGTAATTACACCGGCACCACTTCCCACCTCTTCCTCCACTACATTGATGACTGCATTGGCACCACCTCGTGCTCCCGCGAAGAGGTTGAGCAGTTCATCAACATCACCAACACATTGCACCCCAACCTTAAATTCACCTGGACCATATCTGATACCTCCCACCGCATCCTGGACCTCTCTATCTCCATTAAGGACAACCAACTTGACACTGACATTTTTTACAAACCCACCGACTCCCACAGCTACCTGGATTACACCTCTTCCCACCCCACCTCCTGCAAAAATGCCATCCCGTATTCCCAATTCCTCCGCCTCCGCCGTATCTGCTCCCAGGAGGACCAGTTCCACCACAGAACACACCAGATGGCCTCCTTCTTTAGAGACCGCAATTTCTCTTCCCACATGGCTAAAGATGCCCTCCAATGCATCTCATCCACATCTCACCCCTCCAACCATAACAAGGACAGAAACCCCCGGTACTCACCTTCCACCCAACCAACCTTCGCATTAACCGCATCATCCGCCAACATTTCCACCACCTCCAAAAAGACCCCACCACCAGGGATATATTTCACTCCCCACCGATTTCTGCTTTCCGCAAAGACCACTCCCTCTGTGACTACCTGGTCAGGTCCACGCCCCCTAACAACCCACCCTCCCATCCTGGCACCTTCCCCTGCCACAGCAGGAATTGCAAAACCTGCACCCACACCTCCTCCCTCACCTCTATCCAAGGCCCTAAAGGAGCCTTCCACATCCATCAAAATTTTACCTTCACTTCCACTAATATCATTTATTGTATCTGTTGCTCCCGATGTGGTCTCCTCTACATCGGGGAGACTGGGCGCCTCCTAGCAGAGCGCTTCAGGGAACATCTCTGGGACACCCGCACCAATCAACCACACTGCCCCGTGGCCCAACATTTCAACTCCCCCTCCCACTCTGCCGAGGACATGGAGGTCCTGGGCCTCCTCCACTGCTGCTCCCTCACCACTCGACGCCTGGAGGAAGAACGCCTCATCTTCTGCCTCGGAACACTTCAACCCCAGGGCATCAATGTGGACTTCAACAGCTTCCTCATTTCCCCTTCCCCCACCTCACCCCAACTCCAACCTTCCAGCTCAGCACTGTCCCCATGACCTGTCCTACCTGCCTATCTTCCTTTCTACCTATCCACTCCACCTCCTCTCTGACCTATCACCTCCATCCCCACCCCCTTTCACCTATTGTACTCTATGCTACTTTCTGCCCACCCCCGCCTCCCTCTCATTTATCTCTCCACCCTGAGGCTTCCTGCCTCTATTCCTAATGAAGGGCTTTTTCCCGAAACATCGATTTTTCTGTTCTTTGGATGCTGCCTGAACTGCTGTGCTTTTCCAGCACCACTGTAATCTAGAGTCTGGTTTCCAGCAACTGCAGTCCTTGTTTTTACCTACATGGAATGAGCTACCAGTGGAAGTGGTTGAGACAGATCCATTAACAACATTTAAAAGGCATTTGGACAAATACATGGATAGGAAAGGATTAGAAGGAAATGGGCCAAGTGCATGGATTGGACCAGTTTGAGCCAAAGACCTGTCTCCGTACTGTCGGACTCTATGAATCTGTGACTCTATTCCAGCGATGAAGAGAAACTGGATAAACTCGGAGTGCTTTCTATAGAGCAGAGAAGGCTGAGGGAGGACCTTAGAGAATAATAGACAATAGACATTAGACAATAGGTGCAGGAGTAGGTCATTTGGCCCTTCAAGTCAGCACCACCATTCATTATGATCATGGCTGATCATCCTGTTCCTGCCTTATCCCCATAACCCTTGATTCCACTATCTCTAAGAGCTCTATACAAATCTTTCTTGAAAGTATCCAGAGACTTGGCCTCCACAGCCTTCTGGGGCAGAGCATTCCACACATCCACCACTCTCTGGGTGAAGAAGTTTCTCCTCAAATCTGTTCTAAATGGCTCTATAAGATTATGAGGGGCATGGACAGGGGGATGGAAAGCAGCTGTTCCCCTTGGTTGAAGGGTAAATAACAAAAGGGCATAATTTTAACTTAAAAAGCAGGAGGTTTAGAGACATTTGAGGATTTTATTTATCAGCCAGAGGGTGGTGGGGGTCTGCAATGAGCTGCCAGGGAGGGGAATTGAGGTGGGTAACCTCACAATCTTTAAAAAGTACTTGGATGAGCACACAAAGTGTCATAACCTTCAAGGCTATGGGCTGAGTGCCCAGTGCTATAGAATGGGGTGTGTTGGTTGGTTGGTTAAGATTCAATGAGCCAAATAGTCTCATCTTTACTGTATGACTCTGACTCCCCGACCAGTGGCAACCTCCTCTCAGCATCTGGTCTGTCCAGCCCTGTTAGAATTTTATATGTTTCAATCAGATCCCCTCTCATCCTTCTAAACTCTGACAATGTTCTGAGATTGAACACATGAAGTGCCCGCTCCTATTGCAGTGGGGTGGGAATGGGGCTAATCTAACACGGGCTTCATGTTGAATTATTCAACCCTGACAGAAACTGAATCAAACAGAGTTAATGCAGACAGTTTAAATTGTTCATTTTGACACATGGCAATGTAGGACAGAGGTTGTATTAATCTGGCTACCAGGAAAATAAGGTGATAAATGGTGAAATTTTTGCTTCCAACAGGTTATCAAACCTATGCAGGACTACCCATGTTAACACTGATTTGGAGATGCCGGTGTTGGACTGGGGTGGACAAAGTTAAAAATCACACAACACCAGGTTATAGTCCAACAGGTTTAATTGGAAGCACACTAGCTTTCGGAGCGTCGCTCCTTCATCAGGTGATAGTGGAGGGCTCGATCCTAACACACAGAATTTATAGCAAAAATTTACAGTGTGATGTAACTGAAATTATACATTGAAAAATTGATTGTCTGTTAAGCCTTTCATCTGTTAGAATACAGTGATAGTTTCACTTCTTTCATGTGTAAATCACAAAACCCTTTTTTTTAAAGTTGCATTCTCAGGTTAGCTGTTAACAATGGTGATAGCTAGACAATATAGAACATAGAACATAGAACATAGAACAATACAGCACAGAACAGGCCCTTCGGCCCACGATGTTGTGCCGAACTTCTAACCTAGATTAAGTACCCATCCATGTACCTATCCAAATGCCGCTTAAAGGTCGCCAATGATTCCGACTCCACCACTCCCACGGGCAGCGCATTCCATGCCCCCACCACTCTCTGGGTAAAGAACCTACCCCTGACATCTCCCCTATACCTTCCACCCTTCACCTTAAATTTATGTCCCCTTGTAACACTCTGTTGTACCTGGGGAAAAAGTTTCTGACTGTCTACTCTATCTATTCCTCTGATCATCTTATAAACCTCTATCAAGTCACCCCTCATCCTTCACCGTTCCAATGAGAAAAGACCGAGAACTCTCAACCTATCCTCGTACGACTTCCTCTCCATTCCAGGCAACATCCTGGTAAATCTTCTCTGCACCCTCTCCAAAGCTTCCACATCTTTCCTATAGTGAGGCGACCAGAACTGCACACAGTACTCCAACTGTGGCCTAACCAAAGTCCTGTACAGCTGCAACATCACTTCACGACTCTTGAATTCAATCCCTCTGCTAATGAACGATAATACTCCATAGGCCTTCTTACAAACTCTATCCACCTGAGTGGCAACCTTCAAAGATCTATGTACATAGACCCCAAGATCCCTCTGTTCCTCCACCTGACTAAGAACCCTACCATTAACCCTGTATTCCGCATTCTTATTTGTTCTTCCAAAATGGACAACCTCACACTTGGCAGGGTTGAACTCCATCTGCCACTCCTCAGCCCAGCTCTGCATCATATCTAAGTCCCTCTGCAGCCGACAACAGCCCTCCTCACTGTCCACAACTCCACCTATCTTCGTATCATCTGCAAATTTACTGACCCACCCTTCGACTCCCTCATCTAAGTCATTAATAAAAATTACAAACAGCAGAGGACCCAGAACTGATCCCTGCGGAACTCCACTTGTAACTGGGCTCCAGGCTGAGTATTTACCATCTACCACCACTCTCTGCCTTCGACCGGTTAGCCAGTTTTCTATCCAATTGGCCAAATTTCCCTCTATCCCATGCCTCCTGACTTTCCGCATAAGCCTACCATGGGGAACCTTATCAAATGCCTTACTAAAATCCATGTACACTACATCCACTGCTCTTCCCTCATCCACATGCTTGGTCACCTCCTCGAAGAATTCAATAAGACTTGTAAGGCAAGACCTACCCTTCACAAATCCGTGCTGGCTGTCCCTAATCAAGCAGTGTCTTTCCAGATACTCATAAATCCTATCCCTCAGTACCCTTTCCATTACTTTGCCTACCACAGAAGTAAGACTAACAGGCCTGTAATTCCCGGGGTTATCCCTATTCCCTTTTTTGAACAGGGGCACAACATTCGCTACTCTCCAGTCCCCTGGTACCACCCCCTTTGCCAGTGAAGACGAGAAGATCATTGCCAACGGTACTGCAATTTCCTCTCTAGCTTCCCACATAATCCTAGGATATATCCCGTCAGGCCCGGGGGACTTGTCTATCCTCAAGTTGTTCAAAATGTCCAACACATCTTCCTTTCTAACAGGTATCTCTTCTAGCTTACCAGTCCATTTCACACTCTCCTCTTCTACAATACGGTCCCTCTCGTTCGTAAATACTGAAGAGAAGTACTTGTTCAAGACCTCTCCTATCTCTTCCGACTCAATACACAGTCTCCCACTACTGTCCTTGATCGGACCTACCCTCGTTCTCGTCATTCTCTGGTTTCTCACATACGCATAAAATGCCTTGGGGTTATCCTTGATCCTATCCGCCAACGATTTTTCATGCCCTCTCTTAGCTCTCCTAATCCCTTTCTTCAGGTCCCTTCTGGCTATCCTGTATCCCTCCACTGCTCTGTCTGAATCCTGTTTCCTCAACCTTATGTAAGCCTCCTTCTTCCTCTTTACCAGACATTCAACCTCTCTCGTCAACCAAGGCTCCTTCACACGACCATTTCTTTCCTGCCTGATAGGTACATACATATCATGGACACGTCGTATCTGCTCTTTGAAAAAGTTCCACATTTCCACCACATCCTTCCCTGACAGCCTATGCTCCCAACGTATGCTCCTCAAATCCTGCCTTACAGCATCGTAATTTCCCTTCCCCCAATTATAAAATCTACCTTGTTGTGCGCACCTATCTCTCTCCATAACCAAGGTGAAAGTCACAGAATTGTGGTCACCATCACCAAAATGTTCACCCACTAACAAGCCCACCACTTGTCCCGGTTCATTACCGAGTACCAAATCCAATATGGCCTCCCCTCTGGTTGGACAATCTACATACTGCGTTAGAAAAGCTTCCTGGACACACTGCACAAACACCGCCCCATCCAATCTACTTGATCTAAAGAGCTTCCAATCAATATTTGGGAAGTTGAAGTCGCCCATGACTACGACCCTGTGGCTTCTGCACCTTTCCAAAATCTGTTTCCCAATCTGTTTCTCCACATCTCTGCTGCTATTGGGGGGCCTATAGTAAACACCCAACAAGGTGACTGCACCTTTCCTATTTCTGACTTCAGCCCATACTACCTCCAGAGGCAGATCCCCCTCAAACTTCCTTTCTGCAGCCGTTATACCATTTCTAATTAGCAATGCCACCCCCCCTCCTTTTTTCCCACCCTCCCTAATCTTACTGAAACACCTGTAACCAGGAACCTCCAACAGCCATTCCTGTCCCACATCTATCCACGTTTCCGTGATGGCCACAACATCGTAGTCCCAGGTACCGATCCACGCCTTAAGTTCACCCACCTTATTTCTGATACTCCTTGCGTTGATGTATACGCACTTGAGCCCATCTCTGTGTCCGCTAGTAGTCCCTGTCAGTGCTACCTTCTCCACAGCCCCCCTACAGTCTTGGGCATCCTGACAAACAGCTAACCTACTTGCTGGACTACAAGTCCGGATCCCATCCCCCTGCCAAATTAGTTTAAACCCCCCCGAAGAGTGCTAGCAAACCTACCCCCCAGGATATTGGTGCCCTTCTGGTTCAGGTGCAACCCGTCCTGTTTGTACAGGTCCCACCTTCCCCAGAATGCAGTCCAATTGTCCAAATATCTGAAGCCCTCCCTCCTACACCAGCCTTGCAGCCACGTGTTCAACTGTACTCTCACCCTGTTCCTTGCCTCACTGTCACGTGGCACCGGCAACAACCCAGAGATGACGACTCTGTCTGTCCTAGCTTTTAGCTTCCAGCCTAACTCCTTGAGCTCTTGAATGACCTCCCCACCCCTCTTCCTACCTATGTCGTTGGTGCCAATGTGCACCACGACTTCTGGCTGCACACCCTCCCCCTTAAGGATTCTGAAGACACGGTCTGAGATGTCATGGACCCTGGCACCCGGGAGGCAACAAACCATCCGTGAGTCTCGCCCATGTCCACAGAACCGCCTGTCCGTCCCTCTAACTAGAGAGTCCCCTATAACTAGCGCTCTCCTCCTCTCCCCCTTTCCCTTCTGAGTCTCAGAGCCACAGACCCCTTCACTGCAGCTTACACCTGCAACGCTGTCCCCCCCAACAGTTTCCAAAGCTGTATATTTATTTTTTAGGGGAACGACCACAGGGGAACCCTGCACTGCCTGCTTCTTCCCCTTCCCACCTCTAACTGTTACCCAGCTACCTCTGTTCTCTGGCGTAACTATGTCCCTGTAGCTTCTATCAATCACCCTCGCAGCCTCTCGAATAATCCTCAGTTCATCCAACTCCAGTTCCAGTTCCCTAACTCGTTCGGTGAGGATCAGGATCTGACTGCATTTCCTGCAGACGAAGTCGGCAGGAGTATCGGTGTTGAAGGTGTTAGCCCCCTGTGTTCTCTGTCTATGACCTGATGTTTAGATTGATTCTAATCTAAAAAGTGAGATAACAGAGTTTTACATAAAGTCATGCAGTTTTTGAGCTCAGAGTTCTACATGAATGTATGTGGTTTTTGAGCAAAGTGCAATGTGACTCTGCAAGTACAAATTCACCACACAAAATATATGTGTGCATGTGGGTCTTTGTCTGTCTGTGTGTGTGTCTATCTGGGGTGGGGGTTGTGAGTGTGAGAAAATGTGTGTGTGTGTGTGTGTGTAGTGAGTGCAGAGTGTCTTAAGTCTGTGAGGGGGTGCATGTGTGAGTGTGGGAGTGTGTGTGTCTATAAGGGTGTGTGTGGGTATCTATGTGCGCGTCTGTGTGTACCTGTGTCCGTGTGTATGTGAGAGTGTGTGTGTGTAAGAATATCTGTGTGTGTGTGTAGTGCAATGGTGATCACCTGTAATGTGACATGAACCCAAGGTCCTGGTTGAGGCCCTCCCTATGGGTACCAAACTTAGCTATCAGCCTCTGCTCGGCCACTTTCCTCTGCTGCCTGTCCCGAAGTCCACCTTGGAGGATGGTCACCCGAAGGTCCGAGCCTGAATGTCCTGGACCACTGAAGTGTTCCCCAACTGGGAGGGAACCCTCCTGTCTGTTGATTGTTGTGCGATGCCCATTCATCCGTTGTCATAGCCTTTGCTCGGTTTCCCCAATGTACCATGCCTCCGGGCATCCCTGCCTGCAACGTATAAGATAGACAATGTTGGCTGAATCACATGAGTACCTGCCATGTACACGGTGGGAGGTGTTCCCACGTGTAATGGTGGTATCTATGTCCACAATCTGACACGTCTTGCAGCGTCCACCGTGACAGGGTTGTATGGAGTTGTCCTGAGAGCCGGGCAGCTTGCTACGAACAATGATCTGTTTGAGGTTTGGTGGTTGTTTAAAGGCAAGCAGGGGAGGTGTGGGGAAGGTCTTGGTGAGGTGCTCATCCTCATTGATAATGTGTTGCAGGTCACAAAGAACATGGCATAATTTTTCAGCCCCTGGGAAGTACTGAACAATGAAGGGTACCCTGTCAGTCGCAGCACGTGTCTGTCTCCTGAGGAGGTCATTATGGTTCCTTGCTGTGGCCCGTCAGAACTGGCGGTCGATGAGTTAAGCATCGTACCCCGTTCTTATGAGGGCATCCTTGAGTACTTCCAGGTACTGTAACCTGGTGTTGTGTGATTTTGAACTTTGTACACCCCAGTCCATCCCACCATCAAACTCACCATGGACTACTCTCGACTGTCTGTCTCATTCTTAGACACGTGCGTCTCCATCAAGGACGGACACCTCAGCACCACACTCTACCGCAAGCCCACAGACAACCTCACAACGCTACACTTCTCCAGCTTCCACCCAAAACATATTAAAACAGCCATTCCCTATGGACAAGCCCTACGCATACACCGGATCTGCTCAAATGAGGAGGAACATGACAGACACCTGGAAGTACTCAAGGATGCCCTCACAAGAAATGGGGTACGATGCTCAACTCATCGACCGCCAGTTCCGACGTGCCACAGCAAGGAACCGTAATGACCTCCTCAGGAGACAGACACGTGCTGCGACTGACAGGGTACCCTTCATTGTTCAGTACTTCCCAGGGGCTGAAAAATTACGCCATGTTCTTTGTGACCTGCAACACATTATCAATGAGGATGAGCACCTCACAAAGACCTTCCCCACACCTCCACTGCTTGCCTTTAAACAACCGCCAAACCTCAAACAGATCAGATGCGCATACAGACTCCCACACATGCACCCCCTCACAGACTTAAGACACTCTGCACACACTACACACACACACACACACACTTTCTCACACTCACAACCCCACCCCAGACAGACACACACACAGACAGACAAAGACCCACATGCACACATATATATTGTGTGTGGTGAATTTTTTTGGTACTTTCAGAGTTACATTGCACTTTGCTCAAAAACCACATACATTCATGTCGAACTCTGAGCTCAAAAACTGCATGAATTTATGTAAAACTCTGTTATTTCACTTTTTAGATTGGAATCAATCTAAACATCAGGTCATAGACAGAGAACACAGGGGGCTAACACCTTCAACATATTGTCTAGCTATCACCATTGTTAACAGCTAACCCGAGGATGCAACTTTAAAAAAAAGGGTTTTGTGATTTACACATGAAAGAAGTGAAACTATCACTTGAAAGGCTATCAGATGAAAGGCTTAACAGACAATCAATTTTTCAATGTATAATTTCAGTTACATCACACTGTAAATCTTTGCTATAAATTCTGTGTTACGATCGAGCCCTCCACAATCACCCGATGAAGGAGCGTCACTCCGAAAGCTAGTGTGCTTCCAATTAAACCTGTTGTACTATAACCTGGTGTTGTGTGATTTTTAACCATGTTAACCTTGTAATATTGAGCAGGAACAAGGTGGTATTGAAGGATCTAAATGTTGCCTATGAGAGTTGGCGGCTAAATACAAATGCTACATTCCAAGGCACATAGTGTCTGGGCTAGTATGAGGCCATTTGATGACTAAAAAAGCATGATTCCATTAGATGGCCATGCTCCAAGTGATCTCAAGTTAACTCCTGACCTTTATACCCATGGGTCATGAATGTGAGATCTTAAAGGAACACTGACGTACCAAATGTGTAGCATAACACAACAGCAAATGGCCCATGTGTACACTGCCCCACACTGAGGTTTCTGCTCCCCCCAGGGCTCCTGTCATCCCTTTGTCATCTCACCCTGTCAGCAGACCCTTCCATTCCTGTCCCCATCATGTGTTTATACTGCTTCTTCCTCAATGTATCTACAATGTTTCCTCCCTGTGGGACCGAGTCCCATGTCTCTCCCCTTCCCTGTGGGAGTGAGTCCTACATTCTCTCTCCCCACCCCCCCAGATGTTTCTCCTGGATTCCTGCTAGCACTTATTGGGAACTGTTTTGTTAATTTTCGGTGCTCTGGTCTCCCTCCATAAAAATCTTCTCCACATCGACCCGATCAAATTCCTCTATTAATTATCAGGTAAAGCCTTAGGTATTGGGTTAAGCTGTGGATTGGAGTGAGAATCTATGCCAGCAGTAATGGTATAAACCATGAGAATCAATGACTCTTTTTAATGTCATCAGCAGTTTCTTTTATCATTGTGGGGAATCTGAAAATCTCCACTTTTCCAGAAACTGTATCTTGCTCAAAGATTATCCCTCCTCAAGTTTGCTGATGACTCCCTTTCTTCTTTGAGGGATAACTTGTGAATGTTCCTCTTCCTTTGAGAGTTACAGCCAGGAGCTGACAATGTCAAAGTGTACAAGAGAATTCTGACAGTTCCTCATTGCATTCTCTCTCTAGAGTTTCACTCCCTCATACTGGACCTTAGAGGGTAAAGGAGGTAAATGGAACATTGTTAACAGCGACGTGAAGGGTAAGACCCATCAGTGTCAAACAGCTGGGCCACACATCAATAAAATACCAGAAACAGATCCAGAAAATAGGAAAGGTTCCTGGTGGATACCAGACCCTTCCCAGGAGCCTAGGATACAGGATGGTGCAAAGTCACCATAGTTCCAAAGGGCTACCCTCTCATTGGAGAGCGATGGAGCAACGTTCACTGGTGGTGGTTTAACCTCAGGGTCACCATGCCTGAGGACAGGCTAAGAAGGCAGGATTTTCCGAGTGACCTCACCTGGAGCCTGCCTTGTTAGCATCACTCTGCATCACAAACCAGCCATCCAGCCAACTGAGTCAACTAACCCCACAAGGTACGACAATGTTTTACATTAACCCATGGGTTGTAGTTCGTGCTGGCTAGGCCAGCATTTATTGCCCATCCCATTTGCCCAGAGGGTAATTAATTGTTGTGGATCTGGACCCACACGTAGGTCAGACCAGGTAAAGATGGACAAATTTTTTCCTAAGGACATTAGTTGGTCAATGATAGTTTCCCCGGCTTTCTGACTTAAATGTAAATTCCACCAGCTGTTATGTTGGAGCTTGAACCCAAAGCATTTGCCTGGGCCTCAGAGAGACCTGGTTCACATGGTGTGAGGGAAGTGGGACCAGCGCCAAGTCCCTGAGCTGAGGTCAGACATAATTAATGGAACTGATATTGGCAATTTCTGGACTCCAAAGGATTACCTCCTAATGGAAGGTAACACAAGCTGGATTTTTATTGCCTGGAATTTGGAATGCTTTGATGTTACTTAGTCAAAGTTTTAAACTAACAGGAGGACGTCAATAGGAACAGCAGGGTGATTGGGTGAGGGACTAAATAGTCTCCTATGTCTACATTTCTATAAAAGTACCTCATCAGTTCAAGAAGGTTCCTCCCCTTTTGAAAGATTTCCCAATCCAATCCTTTCTGACGAAAGCTCAGTAAAAATGATTGGGAAGTTTAATAACAGATGCTTCAACAATTTTTCCTGGCTTTTGATTGATCAGTTTCACTTGCATCAATGATGCATGTCAATTTTGAACTGTTTCCCCACCCCATGGAGAGGTTGTTATTCTCAATTGATCTAAGCCACAAAGTTTTTGTTAAGATTAAATCAACTTTCAGCAACTTCTCTGTCAGTTTATTTTTTTTCAGTCTGGCAAAACAGTTGGTGCATTGTCATTTGATCTGAACAAAATCCACTCTTGTATCTCTTTGTTTCTTTAGAATCCAAACATTTCTTGATCTGAGTATTACATACACTCAACATCTGCCTCAGAAGCGATCAAAATCCTCATTCTGCAATGTGGGATCATGATGTTGTGGCAATAATAGACCTAGCTCAAGGGTTCTGGCTGTTAAATATTCCTGGTTACAAGATGTTCAGAAAAGGTTGGAAAAGAACAAAAGAAAGAGCATTTGGTAAAAGAAGATCATTGTCATTCTGGAGAAAGAGAATATTTCACAGGGTTCAGGGTGGAATTAATTTGGTTAGAACTAAGCAATAAGAAGGGGGCAATTGCATTGCTCAGAGTGAATTATGGATCTCCAAATCATGAGATTAGAAAAACAGGTCAGCACAGAAGTCCCCAGATTTAGACGAGGATGGCAGAATGTGTAAGGGGTAAAGAAGAACAAGTATTCCTGGATTGATTTTGGGAAAGTTTCTTACAGCAATATCTACCAGTTTAACAAAGAAACGTGACTGAATCATTTTCTGATTAATTCACAAGTAGGCCCTGCGTCTGTTGCCTATCCCTAGTTGCCCTGGAGCAGATGGTGGTGAGCTGCTTTCTTGTACTGTTGCAGTCCATCTGTTGTAGATAGACTGACAATGCCCTTGGGGGGGAAACAGAATTCCACGATTTTGACTCAGCGACAATGAAGGTATGGTGAAATATTTCCAAGTTAGGATGGTGTGTGGCTTGGATGGGAACTAGCAATTATTGATTTTTACTGTATATGCTGTCTTTGTCCTTCTAGATACAAGTCATCATGGATTTACATAGAACATAGAACGATACAGCGCAGAACTGGCCCTTCGTCCTTCGATGTTGCGCCGACCTGTGAATTATTCTCAGCTCGTCCCCCTACACTATCCCATCATCATCCATGTGCTTATCCAAGAATTGTTTAAATCTCCCTAATGTTGACTACATTAGCAGGTAGGGCATTCCACGCCCTTACCACTCTCTGAGTAAAGAACCTGCCTCTGACATCTGTCTTAAATCTATCACCCCTCAATTTGTAGTTATGCCCCCTCGTACAAACTGACATCATTATCCTAGGAAAAGGACTGTCACTGTCTACCCTATCTAATCCTCTGATCATCTTGGATGTCTCTATTAAATCCAAAGTTTGTGCGAAGATTTGTAGGTCGGGTGCTCGTTGCTGTGGTTCTGTTGGAAAGCTGGAAGTTTTTGTTGCAAACGTTTCGTCCCCTGGCTAGGCGACATCATCAGTGCTTGGGAGCCTCCTGCGAAGCGCTTCTTTGATGTTTCCTCCGGTGTTTATAGTGGCCTGTCCCTGCCGCTTCCGGTTGTCAGTTTCAGCTGTTCGCTGGAGTGGTTGGTATATTGGGTCCAGGTCGATGTGTTTGTTGATGGAGTTTGTGGATGAATGCCATGCCTCTAGGAATTCCCTGGCTGTTCTCTGTCTGGCTTGCCCTATGATAGTAGTGTTGTCCCAGTCGAATTCATGTTGCTTGTTGTCTGCGTGTGTGGCTACTAAGGATAGCTGGTCGTGTCGTTTCGTGGCTAGTTGATGTTCATGTATGCGGATTGTTAGCTGTCTTCCTGTTTGTCCTATATATTGTTTAGTGCAGTCCTTGCATGGTATTTTGTACACTACATTCGCCTTGCTCATGTTGGGTATCGGGTCCTTCGTTCTGGTGAGTTGTTGTCTGAGCATGGCTGTTGGTTTGTGTGCCGTTATGAGTCCTAGGGGTCATAATTTGTGGTAGGACTGTTTGTTCTAACCTTTGCATAACTGCCTCTGCTATGAGTCCCGAGATTGGTGATCCCATGGGTGTTCCGTTGATTTGTTCGTATATCTGGTTGTTGAATGTGAAGTGTATTGTGAGGCACAAGTCCAGTAGTTTAAGTATGCCGTCTTTGTTGATAGGTTCAGCGTCCTGTTTTCTGTTCTGTATGTCCAGTAGGTTGGCTATTGTTTCTCTGGCTAGGGTTTTGTCAATCGAAGTGAACAGTGCCGTCACGTCGAATGATATCATGGTTTCTTCTTTGTCTCTGTGTATATTTCTGATGATGTCCAAGGATCATCAACGCCACACTCACAGGAATCCGATTCACGAGAGAAGAAGAAAAGGATAGCCAACTCCCATTCCTAGATGTGATGGTACAGAGAACACCGAACGGAGAATTCACTACAAGGGTATACAGGAAAGCCACACACACAGACCAAGTCCTAAACTATGAAAGTAACCACCCCAACACACACAAACTAAGCTGCATCAGGACACTATTCAAAAGGGCCACAACACACTGCAGTACACCAGAACTGCAAAAAGAAGAAGAGGAACACCTATACAAGGTATTCGCCAAAAACGGATACCCACGCAACTTCATCAACAGATGCCTAAGAGAAAGACCACGGAACAAGGACATATCACAACCAAAAGGACTAGCCACACTACCATACATCAGGAGCATCTCGGAACTGACAGCCAGACTACTGCGACCCCTAGGACTCACAACGGCACACAAACCAACAGCCACGCTCAGACAACAACTCACCAGAACGAAGGACCCGATACCCAACATGAGCAAGACGAATGTAGTGTACAAAATACCATGCAAGGACTGCACAAAACACTATATAGGACAAACAGGAAGACAGCTAACAATCCGCATACATGAACACCAACTAGCCATGAAACGACACGACCAGCTATCCTTAGTAGCCACACACGCAGACAACAAGCAACATGAATTCGACTGGGACAACACTACTATCATAGGGCAAGCCAGACAGAGAACAGCCAGGGAATTCCTAGAGGCATGGCATTCATCCACAAACTCCATCAACAAACACATCGACCTGGACCCAATATACCAACCACTACAGCGGACAGCTGAAACTGACAACCGGAAGCGGCAGGGACAGGCCACTATAAACACCGGAGGAAACATCAAAGAAGCGCTTCGCAGGAGGCTCCCAAGCACTGATGATGTCGCCTAGCCAGGGGACGAAACGTTTGCAACAAAAATCTATTAAATCCCCTCTTAACCTTCTTCTTTCTAATGAGAACAGACCCAAGTCCCTCAGTCTTTCCTCATAAGACCTTCCCTCCAGACCAGGCAACATCCTGGTAAATCTCCTCTGCACCTTTTCCAATGCTTCCACATCCTTCCTGAAATATGGTGACCAGAACTGTACACAATATTCCAAGTATGGCCGCATTAGCGTTTTGTATAGTTACAGCATGATATTACGGCTCAGGAGCTCAATCCCTCTACCAATGAAACCTAACACACCGTATGCCTTCTTAACAGCACTATCCGCCTGGGTAGCAACTTTCAGGGATCTATGTACATGGACGCCAAGGTCCCTCTGTCTAAAGAGCCTTGGTGAATATCTACAGTGCATCTTGTCAATAGTACACACTGCTGCATTGGTGGTGGAGGGAGTGGATGTTTGTGGATGTGGTGCCAATCAGTTGAGCTGCTTTGTCCTGGATGGTGTCAAGTTTCTTGAGTGCTATTGGAGCTGCACACATCCAGGCAAGTGGGGAATATTCCATCCCACTCCTGACTTGTAGATGGTGGACAGGCTTTGTCAGTCAGGAGGTGAGTTACTCACTACAGCATTCCTAGCCTCTGACCTGTTCTTGTAACCACTGGTGAGTCGAATTGAGTTTCTGGTCAATGATAACCCCCAGGATGTTGATAGTAGGGGATTCACTGATGGCAATGCCATTGAATATCAAGGAGTTTAGTGAGCCAGTGAAAAAGTAAATAAGAGAAACAAAGAGGGATCGTGAAGACAGACCAGCAGCCAACATGAATGGGTGTTTCAGTGTCTCTTCCAGATATATAGATAACAGACATATATTGAAAAGAGGAGTAGGACTAATTGGAGATCAAATGGGGATTTATCTGGAGGCAGGGGGCATGGCAAAGGTATGAAATAGCTACTTTGAATCTGTCTTTACCCACAATGCAAATGCTGCCAAGGCCATGGTGAAGACGGGGAACCTGAGTCACTGAGACTGTTTATATTTGGTAAGGAGGAACTATTGGACAAGCAGTCATTAGATAAATTTGACTGGAACCAGATGAGATCCATACAAGGATTTTGAGGGAATGGAGGGTGGAAATTGTGGGAACACTGACCACAATCTTTCAGACTTCCCTGGACTTGGGGGAGGTGCCTGAGGATGGAGAATTGCAGACATTACAGCCATGTTTACAGAAGCTTTGTAAAGAATGATCCAATGTTTATAGAGCAGTCCGCTTAGATTCAGCTCATCTTCCTGAGCACGCTGTCTGAAACAGCTGAAAATATTAGACCCATTTCCTTATAATTTCCACACAACCTGTCAATGTCCCCCCATCCCTTGTGCTTCCAATAAATCAGAGGCTCATGAAACAGAATTGAAGGATATGGAAATATTTGGCCTCTTTTGAAGGAGGTCAGGAACCAAAATGAGCAGATCCTGCAAAATCTACCACTGATCTCCTCATCAGAATAGCCGGGAGACTCCAACATTTCTCAACGTTCCTGCTCTCCATGTTCCTCTAGTGACAGAGAGACTGAAATATATTTCCTCCCAAATTGCAAACAGCACCAGAGGCTGCTTTTGTTTGATGGGGTCACTTGGAGCATGAGGGAGCTGGCTGATGGAGTGGCTGGTAATGTCGATGGTAATGAGCTGCTGCCTGGTGCAGTCACACAGAGCTCACAGTCCCAGAGCAGAGCTACTTATACTGAGAGAACGTGATGTATTGGCTTGACACATTGGGAAACAATATGTAAATCAGCAACACATTAACAAACATTAATAATTCACTTGGAGTGTCTACAAGGAAGTTGAAAGGCACTAACAGAAATATAAATTACATCCAAAAAAGCAAAGTCGACTGAAATCTTTACTCTGCCCTCACTTTTGTTTCATAATTCAATCAGGATCTACTTACCAAATAAAAATGAGTCTCTGTTGCTACTTGTTACAGGCACCTGGGCAGTGTCCCAGGATCATGGAACTGAAACAGCACTGAATAAGACCATTCGGCCCATCGTGTCTGCACTAACTCTCACAACAAGCATTATTACTTGCTGCCAATTGCATTGTTTTCCCCAGATTCCTGTACACCATTTACTATCTAATGACCATTCAATGCTCTCCTGAATGTTTTAATTGACCTTGTCCCCACCGCATTTTCAGCAAGTGCATCCCAGATCCCAACTACTCGCTGTGAGAAAATGTTTTTCTCTCACATCACCCTTGCTTTGTTTGCTTTAAATCTATGCCCTCTTGTTCTTGTGTGTTTTATGAGTGGGGACAGTTTCTCCCAAGCTACTTTCTCCTGTCTGCTCCTGATTTTGAAATCCTCTACCAAATCTCCTCTTCGCCCTCCTTCCCTCCACCTATACTACCCGCTGCCTTGGGAAGGTAGCTAACATAATCAAAGACCCTTCCCATCCCAGTAATACCCTTTTCAGTCGGAGAAAAGATACAAATGTTTGAAAACATGTACCAACAGATTTAACAACAGCTTCTTCCCCACTATTATCAGATTTATGAACAGACCTCTCATATATTAGCGTTGATCTTTCTCCACACCTTCTCTGTATCTGTAACACTATATTCTGCATTCTGTTCCATTGCATTGATGTACTTATATAAGGTATGATTTGTTGGGGTAGCATGCAAAACAATACTTTTCACTGTATCTTGGTACATGTGACAATAATAAATCAAATCAAATCAAAATCAAAGAAAACAGTCCCAACTGCTGAGCAATCTCTCCTACTAGCTGAAGTTTATTTTGTCCCTGGAACCATTCCTGTAAACTGCTTTTGCACTCTCTCCAATATGTTCACATCTTTCTTATAATGTGATGTCCACCAAATGACACAATACTCCAGCTGAGGTCTAACAAGTGTCTTATACAAAAGTAGACATTGGGCCACTTCAAACTGATGCTGGAAGCCTAGTGATGGGAGATAAATACTTTGCGTCAGTCTTCACAGTGGAAGACATGAGTAATATCCCAACAATTAAAGGGAGTCAGGGGGCTGAGTTGAGTATGGTTGCCATTACAAAAGAGAAAGTGCTAGAAAAGCTAAAAGGTCTTAAAATTGATAAATCTCCTGGCCCTGATGGGCCACATCCTAGAGTTCTGAGGGAGGTGGCTGAGGAAATAGCGGAGGCGTTGGTTGAGATCTTTCAAAAGTCATTGGAGTCAGGGAAAGTCCCGGATGATTTGAAGATTGCCAATTAGCCTAACCTCGGTTGTTGGTAAAATTCTAGAATCCATCATTAAGGATGAGGTTTCTAAATTCTTGGAAGAGCAGGGTCGGATTAGAACAAGTCAACATGGATTTAGTAAGGGGAGGTCGTGCCTGACAAAGCTGTTGGAATTCTTTGAAGAGGTAACAAGTAGGTTAGACCAGGGAAACCCAGTGGATGTGGTCTATCTAGACTTCCAAAAGGCCTTTGATAAGGTGCCACACGGGAGGCTGCTGAGTAAGGTGAGGGCCCATGGTGTTCGAGGTGAGCTACTGGTATGAATTGAGGATTGGCTGTCTGACAGAAGGCAGAGAGTTGGGATAAAAGGTTCTTTTTCGGAATGGCAGCCGGTGACAAGCGGTGTCCCGCAGGGTTCAGTGTTGGGGCCACAGCTGTTCACGTTATATATTAATGATCTGGATGAAGGGACTGGGGGCATTCTAGCAAAGTTTGCCGATGATACAAAGTTAGGTGGACAGGCAGGTAGTACTGAAGAAGTGGGGAGGCTACAGAAGGAACTAGACAGTTTGAAAGAGTGGTCCAGGAAATGGCTGATGGAATTCAATGTGAGCAAATGCGAGGTCTTGCACTTTGGAAAAAAGAATACAAGCATGGACTACTTTCTAAACGGTGAGAAAATTCGTAAAGCCAAAGTACAGAGGGATCTGGGAGTGCTAGTCGAGGATTCTCTAAAGGTAAACATGCAGGTTGAGTCCGTGATTAAGAAAGCGAATGCAATGTTGTCAATTATCTCAAGAGGGTTGGAATATAAAAGCACCGTTGTGCTACTGAGACTTTATAAAGCTCTGGTTAGGCCCCATTTGGAGTACTGTGTCCAATTTTGGTCCCCACACCTCAGGAAGGACATACTGGCACTGGAGCATGTCCAGCGGAGATTCACACGGATGATCCCTGGAATGGTAGGTCTAACATACGAGGAACGGCTGAGGATCCTGGGATTGTATTCATTGGAGTTTAGAAGATTAAGGGGAGATCTAATAGAAACTTACAAGATAATACATGGCTTGGAGAGGGTGGACGCTAGGAAATTGTTTCCGTTAGGCGAGGAGACAAGGATCCATGGACACAGCCTTAGAATTAGAGGAGGTAAATTCAGAACAGAAATGCGGAGACATTTCTTCAGCCAGAGAATGGTGGGCTTGCGGAATTCATTACCGCAGAGTGCAGTGGAGGCTGGGACGCTAAATGTCTTCAAGGCAGAGATTGATAAATTCTTGATGTCACAAGGAATTAAGGGCTACGGGGAGAATGCGGGTAAGTGGAGTTGAAATGCCCATCAGTCATGATTGAATGGCGGAGTGGACTCGATGGGCCGAATGGCCATACTTCCACTCCTGTGTCTTAGGATCACCTTCCTGTTCTTGTACACCATGCCCCTATAATAAAGCTGAGAATACTGCTCTCTCCACCTGATCTGCCACAAATATACGCTAGTCCTTCTGTCCCTGAACATTCTCCCATTAAAATTGTACCCCCATTTCATAATGTCTTTCAATGTTCTTTCTACCAAAACACAGCATCTCACCTTCTATCTATCTGCCCATTCTACAAACTCGATTCTTCCTTCTGTAGTTCCACATTGTCTTCCTCACAGTTCACAATTCTTCAGTTTTCTGTCATCTCGTGTTGTCACCAGCACACCAAGATTCAGATCATTAATATGCATCATGAAAAGCAACGATCTCAATAATGACCCCTAGTGGATCTCTTCCTTCCTTCAAATTCCATTTGACCATTTGCCTGTTTCCTGTCTCTCAGCCAAATTTGCATCCATGTTGTTTCTGTCCCTTTTATACCAAGACCTATCACTATATAAGTATAACTACATAACTGCACACACAGTTTATTGATGGATTCAACATTTGTCTGTGACAGTAATATCACTGATGATTATCAACTGGATATGTTTAGTTCCAGAGGAACAGTACATTTCTCATTCTAATCTCCAGGTGTTTATGAGTCCGGGCTGTTCTACTTTGCATCATCCCACATTTGCTTGTACTTGCTGCACAGACCACTGGACTTGGTAAAATTGCATTGTGCGTCATTACTTAAAAGACAGCAATTCCAAAAACTGTTACTTGAAGTCCAATACAGAGGTTTTAGTAGAAAGTCAAAGCTCCAAGGATACTCCATCTTTGGGAAGGATGGGAGCAAATGAAAATAAATTGGGATGCCTCCTACAAATGGCTGACCTATAACTTAAACTCTACCTCTTAAATGTCTCCCTTCACAGACAGACAGGCAAGACATGGATGTTAAGGATGGAAAAGGAAAACAAGATCTGCTGACAGCCCCAAAATGCTCTCTGTACACACGTACACTGTACCCCATGTCAGTACACCCAGTGACATCGCTATACCCATTCACTCAGACTTATTATCCTTCCCTGGATGGTCCCTGGATGTTTTTATGGAAGGATATTTCACAAAGTGTCCATGCGCCGAACCATCTTCATGTGAAAATACACCTGTCCGTGATGGGGGACAGGGTGGTGGTCCCAGGAGGCACTGGTCTGCACCAGGAGGTGATTCATTGTCTCTTGCAATTTCTGTCAATTCCTTTTGGTTCTTTGCTGTTGACCCAGAGTTGTTTCCACACCAATGCTCTCTTTCGTTTACTGTCAAGACTTTGTCCTTTCACTGCCTTGAAAAGAATTTTAAGTCTTCTTTCAAAAGGTAGTGCACGGAGAAGGGTGAGTTGAGATGACCAACTGTTACTGAGGAGAGATGCAGACAGAGAGATTCTCTGATGTTTTAGCTTTTCAGGCTCCGCTGCCACAAAAACAGGAATTGCTGGAGAAACTTAGCAGGTCTGCCAGCATTTATGGAGAGAAACAGAGTCCTCTGCTGCACTGTTTCATATAAGCCATGACCACTTAGTCAGGAGCCAATCAGAATGATGTGGTCAAGTAGATCTAGACAGTTTGGAAGAGTGGTCCAGGAAATGGCTGATGGAATTCAATGTGAGCAAATGCGAGGTCTTGCACTTTGGAAAAAAGAATACAAGCATGGACTACTTTCTAAACGGTGAGAAAATTCATAAAGCCAAAGTACAGAGGGATCTGGGAGTGCTAGTTGAGGATTCTCTAAAGGTAAACATGCAGGTTGAGTCCGTGATTAAGAAAGCGAATGCAATGTTGTCAATTATCTCAAGAGGGTTGGAATACAAAAGCACCGTTGTGCTACTGAGACTTTATAAAGCTCTGGTTAGGCCCCATTTGGAGTACTGCGTCCAGTTTTGGTCCCCACACCTCAGGAAGGACATACTGGCACTGGAGCATGTCCAGCGGAGATTCACACGGATGATCCCTGGAATGGTAGGTATAACATATGAGGAACGGCTGAGGATCCTGGGATTGTATTCATTGGAGTTTAGAAGATTAAGGGGAGGTCTAATAGAAACTTACAAGATAATACATGGCTTGGAAAGGGTGGACGCTAGGAAATTGTTTCCATTAGGCGAGGAGACTAAGACTTGTGGACACAGCCTTAGAACTAGAGGGGGTAAATTCAGAACAGAAATGCAGAGACATTTCTTCAGCCAGAGAGTGGTGGGCCTGTGGAACTCATTGCCGCAGAGTGCAGTGGAGACCGGGACGCTAAATGTCTTCAAGGCAGAGATTGATAAATTCTTGATGTCACAAGGAATTAAGGGCTACGGGGAGAATGTGGGTAAGTGGAGTTGAAATGCCCATCAGCCATGATTGAATGGCAGAGTGGACTCGATGGGCTGAATGGCCTTACTTCCGCTCCAATGTCTTATGGTCTTATTTCCTTTAGTTCGGAACCCATCCATGTGGGTTTTCCACTTTGCTCTCACTGTTCCAAGGACATGTAATATTATATACAACCCACAGTGTCTACAGTAAAGGTGATTTTTATTATTGCAGCCATTGGTTTGAACCATCTCCCTGGTTTAACACACAATCCTCCTTAATTGGTTCAACTCCAAAAATCAAGGACATAAAAGAATGTGTCTTAAAATAACTCTACCCTTAGGAAAGATGAAACTCCATTTCAAAAAGTAAGTGACATACTGACAACAAAACATGGTATTTACATCTAATCATCCTCAGTCTCCTCCCCCGATACAATACTTATAGAATTTTTTAATACCTCCTAAATCCTTAACATTTCATTATGTCATTATCAAAACAAGGCAGATGTGATCACATTATCTTTACTATTAATGTGAACACATTTATATTGCACAACACCAGGTTGGACTATAACCTGGTGTTGTGTGATTTTAAGTTTGTACACCCCAGTCCAACACCGGCATCTCCGAATCATGACATTTATATTGAATAGCTAAATGAATAGACTCTATCTAAACAAACTGGCATTTTTAGTTTTAAACTTTCCAACAAATGTCCTTCTCAAAAATGGAAAATTCTATGATGTCTGCACATGCAATGCCTCATTCCAAACAAAAACTAACATGGATCTGGAAAATAGCTCAATATCTATATTCCAATCTTCACTGGAAACCACAAATAGAAATTGAATTGAATTGAATTGAACTGAATTTAATTGAATTTATTGTCACGTGTATTGAGGCACCATGAAAAGCTTTGTCTTGTGAGCAATACAGGCAGGTCACAGAGTTAAGTAGCATAGATCATAAATAATAGGTAAACAGCAGCAAAAACAAAAACGCAGGATATTAGGAGTTAAGGCGAATGTTAAGAGTTTGTGAGTCCATTCAGTAATCTAACAACAGTAGGGTAGAAACTTACGAAACCAGCATATAAACTTAATTCATTTCCACAGTGAATTGCACTGTGTCAGGGTCTAAAATTATATTCAATTAACCTGGCTCCTGGGTCAATGTTCTTGGATTGGATCCTTATCGTAATTTTAACTCAAATAAATATTCCTCCTTCAATTAAGTCATCTTCAAAGCATTATCTGAAACATTTTTCCAGATGTCTGCTCTCAGGTCTGTTTTCATAGAATAGAATCCTTACAGAGCGGAAACAGGCCATTTGGCCCATCAAGTCTTTGCTGACACTCTGAAGAGCATCCCACCCAAATCCAACCCCATCTCTGTAGCCCTGCATTTCTTATGGCTAATCAACCTGGCCTACACATCTCCAGACACTCTGGGTAATTTAGCGTGGCCAATCCCCCTCCATCTTTGGGCTGTGGGAAGAAACCAGGGCACTGGAAGGAAACCCACGCAGACACAGGGAGAATGTGCAAACTCCACACAGTCAGTCACCCGAGGTTGGAATTGAACCCAGGTCCCTGGCGCTGTGAAACAGCAGTGCTAACCACTGAGCCTCCGTATCGCCCACTTTCTTACTTTCTCTTGCAATTGCTTGTTTTCTCACAATTGCTTCACTTAAAAAAAACTTCAAGTTAACCAAAATTAACTTTTCCACTAATACATGAATGGCAATGGCCTTTAAAGGAATAGGCTCTGGGAAATTAAATTATCTTATCATAGTTACAAATAGAAGTAGGTCATTCAGCCCTCAGTTATAGGGATTGTCAGAGAAGTTCTTGTGATGGAGTGGTGGTTTCCTTGCCTCTGGACCAGGAGGCCTGGGTTCAATTGCTGACTGTTCCAGGGGTGTTTTAAAGCAACTCTGAACAGGTTGATAAGAAAATTAAGGATGGCCAGATGCCGTGCTTTGTTTTCAGTAATGATCCTACACAATGTAACAGTTATCTAACAGTGCTCCACAATCTGGGCTGGGTATGGAAGGTGCTGCTCTGATTACACACTAAGAGTTTCATGCCACCTGACACTTATGACATATTTTACAGAGTGGCACTACAGCTTTATGAAGCCCTGACCCACGTAAAATATTTGTTTATCAATGTCTGTATTTTCTGTGTTCTTATATGTCCTGCAACAGTGATTTCATGCGCTACTCACAATACCTCCCAATGATACCTGGAGGGTACCACTGTTAATGAAAAACCATCCAGATCAGTGACGATGTCTCCACTTGCTCATCACAACTCAGTGTTTAACAGAATAACTCTCTGGGGCTCCTTCAGCCTCAGTTTCAGGGTGTGCTGTCTGTGCTCACCTTCTGAACAAGGTTCTGCTGCCTGGGCCCCAACTGATGAAGATGTACCAAACACTGCTTTGAATTATTATGGAGTGTAAGCTCCCAAACACCTGCTTATAGTTTTACTGGAAATAGTGATCCCTTCTTTCTGAAACTTTCGCACACCTCAGTTGAAAAATGCTCATCTTTAAGCAATCCTTTCAGAGTTACCTTGAGGTGCATAAGGAGGAGGTGTTAGCAATTCTGGAAAAATTAAAAATAGATAATGGGCCAGATGGGATTTAACCTGGGATTCTCTGGGAAGCCAGGGAGGAGATTGCCGAGTCTTTGGCTTTAATCTTTATGTTATCATTGTCTACAGGAATAGTGTCAGAAGGCTGGAGGATAGCAAATGTTGCTCCCTTGTTCAAGAAGGGGAGTAGAGACAACCCTGGTAATTATAGACCAGTGAGCTTTACTTCATTTGTGGGTAAAATGTTGGAAAAGGGTTATAAGAGATAGTGTTTACAATCATCTAGAGAAGAATAAGTTGATTTGGGATAGTCAAGACGGTTTTGTGAAGGGTAGGCCATGCCTCACAAACCTTAATGAGTTCTTTGAGAAGGTGACCAAACAGGTGGATGAGGGTAAAGCAGTTGATGTGGTGTATATGGATTTCAGTAAGGCTAATTCAGTAATTCAATATGGATTTGATAAGATTCCCCACAGGAGGCTATTGCCAGAAATACAGAGGCACGGAATTGAGGCTGATTTAGCGGTTTGAATCAGTAATTGGCTTGCTGAAAGAAGACTCAACCAGAGGGTGGTAGTTGATGAGAAATGTTCATCCTGGAGTCCAGTTACCAGTGGTGTACCACAAGGGTCAGTGTTGGGTCCACTGCTGTTCGTCATTTTTATAAATGACGTGGATGAGGGCATAGAAGGATGGGTTAGTAAATTTACAGATGACGCTAAGGTCGGTGGAGTTGTGGACAGTCCTGAAGGAAGTTGTAGGTTACAGAGAGACATAGATAAACTACAGAGCTGGGCTGAGAGGTGGCAAATGGAGTTTTATGTCGAAAAGTGTGAGGTGATTCACTTTGGAAGGAGCAACAGGAATGAAGGGTACTGGGCTAATGGTAAGATTCTTGGTAGTGTAGATGAGCAGAGAGATTGCAGTGTCCAGGTACACAGATCCTTGAAAGTTGCCACCCAGGTTGATAGAAAAGCGCAGCAGGTCAGGCAGCATCTAGGGTCAGGCAGGATCTAGTTCCCTGACCTGCTGCGCTTTTCCAGCAACACATTTCCATCTCTGATCTCCAGCATCTGCAGACCTCACTTTCTACCCAGGTTGATAGGGTTGTTAAGAAGGCATAAGGTGTGTTAGCTTTTAGTGGTAGAGGGATTGAGTTTCAGAACCATGAGATCATGCTGCAGCTGTACAAAACTCTGGTGCGGCCGCACTTGGAATATTGTATACAGTTCTGGTCACCACATTATAAGAAGGATGTGGAAGCTTTGGAAAGGATTCAGAGGAGATTTACTAGAATGTTGCCTGGTATGGAGGGAAGGTTTATGGGGAAAGGAAGAGGGACTTGAGGCTCTTTTTGTTGGAGAGAAGAAGGTTGAGAGGTGACTTAAATGAGATATATAAGATAATCAGAGGGTTAGATAGGGTGGACAGTGAGAGCCTATTGCCTCGGATGGTGATGGCTATCACAAGGGGACAGAGATTTAAATTGAGGGGTGATAGATATAGGACAGATGTCAGAGGTAGTTTCTTTACTCAGAGAGTAATCAGGGTGTGGAATGTCTTTCCTGCAACAGTAGTAGACTCGCCAACTTTAAGGACATTTAAGTGGACTTTGAATGGAATAGTGTAGGTTAGATGGGATCCAAATTGGTTTCACAGGTCGGCGCAACATTGAGGGCCAAAGGCTGTAATGTTCTATGTTCGATGTTCTACTTCTGGTTTTGAACAATCACTAATTTCTTTCTCTAGCTTTAGCTGGTTTTATTACGTTCTCCCCTTCTCAGTGCAAAGGGTCTGTACAAGCATCTCATGCACAGGCTTCACAGAACCATCTCAAGCAAAACAAAATTGATAAAGTCTCTCTCTCACATACACACTCTCTATCACTCTCTCTTTCAAAGCCAAGGGTATTTCCTCTGTATAAAACTCCTGAGTCCAGAAAATTTCTAAAAGACTTTAAAAGCACAATGATCGACCTTTGTTGAGTCATTAAACAATTAAAGTAAACAATAACCCACCAGGGTTGCCAAAGTATCTCTCACAAGTTTTTATTTAAAAATCACCAAGTCTACAGAGATATTTACAATTTACTCACTAACTTCATACGTGCAGAAAACCAAACTTAGAAATGTATGGAAATCAAACAGTTTCTTCTATGTTTTCCATTTCTCCTGTTTACTAACACTTCAATGTTCATCGAACTCTGTGGACAGCCATCTAAATCTTTCTTCAGCCAAAGCGGCATTCGATGATAACCTGCACAGTGACTGCCTTTGCTGTTAAATTCATGTACCACTGGACATCGGAGTGCCTCTGGGAAAATTAACAAACACTGAAATTCACAACTGATCTTAGAGGAACCTGTTTGGGAGAGGTCACAGCACAGAAATAGATATGTGAATAGTTTTAAGTGTGGTTTTGCTGTAAGTCTGCAGTAGTGAGTAGAGTGGGTTCTTTCTTGATTATATGTTTTATTGAGATATGTCCCCTGAGTAAACTTAAAAATATAAGCCGTAAGTAATAAGTCAGTGTTTTTGAGCAGTGTTTTGTAGAGCAGTAAGACAGTGCTATTTTCTGGGTCAGCAGATTGGAAGAAGCAAAAATGGCCCTGAATGCTCTTCTTGTCAGATGTCAGAGTTTAGGGAGAATTTACATGTTACTGAGGATTATATCTGCAATAAATGCCATTGGTTGCGAATCCTATCAATTAAATGGATCGGTTGGAGTGACAGATAGAGGTAATGAGGCATTTACAAAATCTAGGGGGTGTGATGGATGGCAATTATAGGAAGGGAGAAAAGTTGCAGATACAGTCACATAGATGGGTTAACTCCAGGAAAGGCAGGAGAGGTAGACAGGTAGTGCAGGAGTCTTCTGTGGCTATCCCCATTTCAAACAAGTATGCTGTTTTGGAAAATGTAAGGGGTGATGGAGTCTCAGGGGAATGTAGCATGAACAGGCAAGTTTCTGGTATTGAGACTGGCTCTAATATAATGAGGGGTACATCAGGTTCCAAGTGATCGATTGTGATAGGGGACTCTCTAGTTTGAGTCACAAATAGACACAGTGAAAAATCAGAACGTTGTGTTGCCTCCCTGGTGCCAGGATCAAGGGTGTCTCAGAGAGGGTGCAGAATGTTCTCACGGGGGGAGAGAGGCCAGCAGTAGGTCATTGTCCACATTGGAACCAATGACATAGAAAGGGAAAAGGATGAGATTCTGAAGGGAGAATACAAAGACTTAGGCAGGAATTTAAAAAGGAGGTCCTTGAGTGTAGTAATATCTGGATTACTCCCGGTGCTACGAGTTAGTGGGGGCAGGAATAGGAGGATAGAGCAGATGAATGCATGGCTGAGGAGCTGGTGTATGGGAGAAGGATTCACATTTTTGGATCATTGGAATCTCTTCTAGGGTAGAGGTGACCTGTACAAGAAGGATGGATTGCACCTGAATTGGAAGGGGACTAATATACTGGCAGGGAAATTTGCTAGAACTGCTCGGGAGGATTTAAACTAGTAAGGTGGGGGGGTGGGACCCAGGGAAATAGTGAGGAAAGAGATCAATCTGAGACTGGTACAGTTGAGAACAGAAGTGAGTCAAACAGTCAGGGCAGGCAGGGACAAGGTAGGACTAATAAATTAAACTGCATTTATTTCAATGCAAGGGGCCTAACAGGGAAGGCAGATGAACTCAGGACATGGTTAGGAATATGGGACTGGGATATCATAGCAATTACAGAAACATGGCTCAGGGATGGGCAGGACTGGCAGCTTAATGTTCCAGGATACAAATGCTACAGGAAGGATAGAAAGGGAGGCAAGAGAGGAGGGGGAGTGCATTTTTGATAAGGGATAGCATTACAGCTGTACTTAGGGAGGATATTCCCAGAAATACATCCAGGGAAGTTATTTGGGTGGAACTGAGAAGTAAGAAAGGGATGATTACCTTATTGGGATTGTATTATAGACCCCCTAATAGTCAGAGGGAAACGGAGAAACAAACTTATAAGGAGATCTCAGCTATCTGTAAGAATAATAGGGTAGCTATGGTAGGGAATTTTAACTTTCCAAACATAGACTAGGACTGCCATGGTGTTAAGGGTTTAGACGGAGAGGAATTTGTTAAGCATGTACAAGACAATTTTCTGATTCAGTATTAAGTCACAAATCACACAACACCAGGTTGCCTGTTTGTTAGAAAACTAGCCACCAGGATACATGAACATCAACTAGCCACAAAACAACATGACCCTCTCTCACTAGTATCCTTACATACAGATAAGGAAGGACACCACTTCAACTGGGACAACACATTCATCCTAGGAAAAGCCAAACAGAGACATGCACGAGAATTCCTAGAAGCATGGCATTCCAACCGGAACTCTATCAACAAATACATTGACTTCGACCCCATTCACAAGCCCCTGAGAAAAAGAATAGGAAATAACATCACCATAGGAAATGACATCACTATAGGAAATGACATCGCCAACCCAAAGTAACCCAAACATAGAAATAGAAAGCAGGAATCATCAGCAGTGCTTCGTCCAGAGGCTCACTGACAATGTTACCTAGTATGGCGACGAAACATCTGAAAATGAACCTTCCAGCTCAGCGAGCAAACCTGCATCCAGCAGTAGGGGTATACTTATGAGGGAAATCAGGAGGGCAAAAAGACGACATGAGAAAACTTTGGCAAATAGTGTTAAGGAGAATCCAAAGGGATTTTACAAATATATTAAGCACCAAAGGGTAACCATGGAGAGAATAGGGCCTCTCAAAGATCAGCAAGGCGGCCTTTGTGTGGAGCCACAGGAGATGTGGGGAGATACTAAACAAATATTTTGCATCTGTGTTTGCTCTGGTAAAGGACATGGTAGATATAGTATCTAGCGAAATAGGTGGTGACATCTTGAAAAACGTTCATATTACAGAGGAGGAAGTGCTGGATGTCTTGAAACGTATAAACATGGATAAACCCCCAGGACCTGATCAGATGTACCCTAGAACTCTGTGGGAAGCTAGAGAAGTGATTGCTGGGCCTCTTGCTGAGATATTTGTATCCTCGATCATCACAGGTGAGGTGCCAGAAGACTGGAGTTTGGCAAACGTGGTGCCACTGTTTAAGAAGGGCGGTAAGGACAAGCCAGGGAACTCTAGACCAGTGAGAGCTCTGTGCTCACCTTCCACCCTACCAACTTTCACATAAACCAAATCATCTGAGAACATTTCCGCCACCTCCAAACGGACCCCACCACGAGGGATATATTTCCCTCCCCACACCTCTCCGCCTTCCGCAAAGACCGTTCCCTCCGTGACTACCTTGTCAGGTCCACGTCCCCCTACAACCCACCCTCCCATCCTGGCACCTTCCCCTGCCACTGCAGGAACTGTAAAACCTGCACCCACACCTCCATCCAAGGCCCCAAAGGAGCGTTCCACATCCATCAAAGTTTTATCTGCACATCCAATATCATTTATTGTATCCGTTGCTCCCGATGCAGTCTCCTCTACATTGGGGAGACTGGACGCCTCCTAGCAGAGCACCTTAGGGAACATCTCCAGGACACCTGCACCAATCAACCACACCGCCCCGTGGCCCAACTCCCCCTCCCACTCAGCCAAGGACATGGAGGTCCTGGGCTTCCTTCACCGCCGCTCCCTCACCACCAGATGCCTGGAGGAAGAACGCCTCATCTTCCGCCTCGGAACACTTCAACCCCAGGGCATCAATGTGGACTTCAACAGTTTCCTCATTTCCCCTTCCCCCACCTCACCCCAGCTCCAAACTTCTCACTCAGCACTGTCCCCATAACTTGTTCTACCTGCCTATTTTCCTTTCCACCTATCCACTCCACCCTCCTCTCTGATCTATCACCTCCATCCCCACCCCCAATCACTTATTGTACTCTTTGCTACTTTCTCCCCACCCCCACCCCCACCCTGAAGGCTCCCTGCCTCTATTCCCAATGAAGGGCTTTTGCCCGAACCGTCGATTTTCCTGCTCCTCAGATGCTGCCTGACCTGCTGTGCTTTTCCAGCACCACTCTAATCTAGATTCTGGTTTCAAGCATCTGCAGTCATTGTTTATAACTATATATCAGTGAGCCTGACCTCAGTGGTGGGCAAGTTGTCGGAGGGTATCCTGAGGGACAGGATGTACATGTATTTGGAAAGGCAAAGATTGATTAGGGAGAGTCAACATGGCTTTGTGCGTGGGAAATCATGTCTCACAAACTTGATTGAGTTTTTTGAAGAAGTAACAAAGAGGATTGATGAGTGCAGAGCAGTAGATGTGATCTATGTGGACTTCAGTAAGGCATTCGACAAGGTTCCCCATGGGAGACTGATTAGCAAGGTTAGATCTCATGGAATACAGGGAGAACTAGCCATTTGGATACAGAACTGGCTCAAAGGTAGAAGACAGAGGGTGATGGTAGAGGGTTGTTTTTCAGACTGGAGGCCTGTGACCAGTGGAGGGCCACAAGGATCGATGCTGGGTCCACTACTTTTCATCATTTATATAAATGATTTGGATGCGAGCCTAAGAGGTACAGTTAGTAAGTTTGCTGATGACACCAAACTTGGAGGTGTAGTGGACAGCAAAGAGGGCTACCTCAGATTATAATGGGATCTTGATCAGATGGGCCAATGGGCTGAGAAGTGGCAGATGGAGTTTAATTCCAATAAATGCGAGATGCTGTATTTTGGGAAAGCAAATCTTAGCAGGACTTATACACTTAATGGTAAGGTCCGGGGGGAGTGTTGCTGAACAAAGAGACCTTGGAGTGCAGGTTCATAGCTCCTTGAAAGTGGAGTCGCAGGTAGATAGGATAGTGAAGAAGATGTTTGGTATGCTTTCCTTTATTGGTCAGAGCATTGAGTACAGGAGTTAGGAGGTCATGTTGCGGCTGGACAGGACATTGGTCAGGCCACTGTTGGAATATTGTGTGCAATTCTGGTCTCCCTCCTATCGAAAAGATGTTGTGAAACTTGAAAGGGGTCAGAAAAGATTTACAAGGATGTTGCCAGGGTTGGAGGATTTGAGCTACAGGGAGAGGCTGAATAGGCTGGGGCTGTTTTCCCTGGAGCATCGGAGGCTGAGGGGTGACCATATAGAGGTTTATAAAATCATGAGGGGCATGGATAGGATAAATAGACAAGGTCTTTTCCCTGAGGTGGGAGAGTCCAGAACTAGAGGGCATAGGTTTAAGGGTGAGAGGGGAAAGATATAAAAGAGACCTAAGGGGCAATGTTTTCACACAGAGGGTACACAGAGGGTACACAGAGGGTACACAGAGGGTACACAGAGGGTGGTACGTGTATGGAATTCTACAGATTCAAAACCCTCAGGGATTAAATTCCGCCTCATTTCTATTTAAAATATGCAACTCTTTATACTCAGATTATGCCTTCTGGTCCTAGAGTGTCCTACAATTAGAAACATATTAATCTTATCTCCTTGTAAAACACTCTAAGAATCTTTCTTATATGTTTCAGTAAGGCCATAATTCATTCTAAATTCCAGGGAGTACAGGCCCAAAATACCCATTCTCTCCTCATAAAACAGTCCCTCCAGACCTGCTATTAACCAAGTGAACCCTCCCTGGTAAACCCCCATTGCCAGTGTAACATTTCTTTAGATAAGGGGCCCAAAAAGGTTCAAAGTATTCCAGCTGTAGTCTGAACAACCTTGTATAGTTTTAGCAAAACCTCCTGACTTTTATATTCCAGTGACATAAAGGCCAACATTTGTATGTTGAATAAGTGAAAGAGCGGCAGATGCTGGAAATCTGAAATAAAATCAGACATATACAAATTCTGAGGAATCTCATTGGATACAAAACATGAACTCTGATTTCCCTCCAAAGATATTTCCAGACCTGCTGAGCTTTTCCAGCAATTTCTGATTTTGCGGTAACATCCATTTGCCTTCCCTGTTGGAACTTGATGCTGAACTAGGATGCTGGTCTTTTGTGATTCCCAAATCCTTCTGCTCTGTAGCTTCCTGCTATCTTTCTCCATTTATATAATATTCAGCCCTCTATTAAACAATAAAAGTAAACAATAACCCGCTAGGGTTGCCAAAGTATCTGTCATAAATTAGAGATAGAGATTAATTAGAAAATGTCAGCATGGCTTTGTGGGAACAGATTATGCCTCATAAACCTCACTGAATTCTTCGAGGATGTGATGAAACACATTGATGAAGGTAGAGCAGTAGATGTGGTGTATATGGATTTTAGCAAGCCTTTGATAAGGTTCCCCATGGTAGGCTCATTCAGAAAGTAAGGAGGCATGGGATACAGGGAAATTTGACTGTCTGGATTCAGAATTGCCTGGTCCAGAGAAGACAGAGGGTGGTAGTAGAGCCATAGAGCCATGGAGATGTACAGCATGGAAACAGACCCTTCGGTCCAACTTGTCAACGGCAACTAGATATCCCAACCCAATCTAGTCCCACCTTCCAGCACCCGGCCCATATCCCTCCAAACCCTTCCTATTCATATACCCATCCAGATACATTTTCAATGTTGCAATTGTACCAGCCTCCACCACTTCCTCTGGCTGCTCGTTCCATACACGTACCACCCTCTGTGTGAAAACATTACCCTTTAGGTCACTTTTATATCTTTCCCCTCTCACCCTAAACCTATGCCCTTTAGTTCTGGACTCCCCAGGGAAAAGGTGTTGTCTATTTATCCTATCCACGCCCCTCATGATTTTATAAGCCTCTATCAGGTCACTCCTCAGCCTCCAACGCTCCAGGGAAAACAGCCCCAGCCTATTCAGTCTCTCCCTGTAGCTCAAACCTCCAACCCTGGCAACATCCTTGTAAATCTTTTCTGAACCCTTTGAAGTTTCACACCATCTTTCCGATAGGAAGGCGACCAGAATGTGGAATATAGGTTTAAAGGTGGGATTCTTGGCAGTGTGGAGGAACAGCAGGAACTTGGGGTATATGTCCATAGAACCCTCAAAGTTGTCATCTAAATTGATTGGGCTTTTAAGAATTTCTATGGTGTGTTAGCTTTCATTAGCGGGGAATTGAGTATAAGAGTCACGAGGTTATGCTGCAGCTTCACAGAGCCCTGGTTAGACATACTTGGAATATCATGTTCAGTTCTGGTCACCTCCTTATAGGGGCATGGATCGGATGAATAGCCAAGGTCTTTTTCTGAAGGTGGGGGAGTCCAAAATTACAGGGCATAGGTTTAAAGTGAGAAGGGAAAGATTTAAAATGCACCAAATGGGCAACGTTTTCACACAGGGGGTGCTGCATGTACGGAATGAGCTGCCAGAGGAAGTATTGGAGGCTGGTACAATTACAGCATTTAAAAGGCATCTGGATGGGTACATGAATAAGGGTTTAGAGGGATATGGGCCAAATGCTGGCAAATGGGACTAGATTAATTTCGGATATCTGGTCGGCATGTTGGAAAAAAAAAGGTCTGTGTCCGTGCTGCATGACTCTGTGTAGGAGCAGAATTAGGTCATTGAGCATATGGAATCTGCCTCACCGTTCAGTGTGATTATGGCTAATCTGATTATCTTGAGTTCCACTTTTCTACCTTTTAAACATAGAAACATAGAAAAATACAGCGCAGTACAGGCCCTTTGGCCCTCGACGTTGCGCCGATCCAAGCCCACCTAACCTACACTAGCCCACCATCCTCCATATACCTATCCAATGTCCGTTTAAATGCCCATAAAGAGGGAGAGTCCACCACTGTTACAGGCAGGGCATTCCATGAACTCACGACTCGCTGAGTAAAGAATCTACCCCTAACATCTGTCCTATACCTACCCCCCCTTAATTTAAAGCTATGCCCCCTTGTAATAGCTGACTCCATACGTGGAAAAAGGTTCTCATGGTCAACCCTATCTAAACCCCTAATCATCTTGTACACCTCTATCAAGTCACCCCTAAACCTTCTTTTCTCCAATGAAAACAGCCCCAAGTGCCTCAGCCTTTCCTCGTACGATCTTCCTACCATACCAGGCAACATCCTGGTAAACCTCCTTTGCACCCGTTCCAGTGCCTCCACATCCTTCCTATAGTATGGCGACCAAAACTGCACACAATACTCCAGATGCGGCTGCACCAGAGTCTTATACAACTGCACCCTGACCTCAGGACTCCGGAACTCAATTCCTCTACCAATAAAAGCCAGTACGCCATATGCCCTCTTCACAGCACTATTTACCTGGGTGGCAACTTTCAGAGATTTGTGTACATGGACACCAAGATCCCTCTGCTCATCCACACTACCAAGTATCCGACCATTAGCCCAGTACCCCATCTTCTTGTTATTCTTACCAAAGTGAATCACCTCACACTTAGCTACATTGAACTCCATTTGCCACCTTTCTGCCCAGTTCTGCAACTTATCTATATCCCGCTGTAACCTGACACATCCTTCCTCACTGTCTACAACTCCTCCGACTTTCATATCATCCGCAAACTTGCTCACCCAACCTTCTAGACCCTCCTCCAGGTCATTTATAAAAATGACAAACAGCAATGGTCCCAAAACAGATCCTTGCGGAACACCGCTAGTAACTGCACTCCAAGATGAACCTTTACCATCAACTACTACCCTCTGTCTTCTTCCAGCCAGCCAACTCCTAATCCAAACCTCCAACTCACCCTCAATGCCATACCTCCGTATTTTTTGCAGTAGCCTACCATGGGGAACCTTATCAAACGCCTTACTAAAATCCATATACACCACATCTACCGCTTTCCCCTCGTCCACCTCCTTAGTCACCTTCTCAAAGAATTCAATAAGGTTTGTGAGGCATGACCTGCCCTTCACAAAACCATGCTGACTATCCTTGATCACATTATTCCTATCCAGATGTTCATAAATCCTATCCCTTACAATTCTCTCTAAGACTTTGCCCACAACAGAAGTGAGACTCACCGGCCTATAGTTACTAGGGTTATCCCTACTCCTCTTCTTGAACAAGGGAACCACATTTGCTATCCTCCAATCTTCTGGCACTATTCCTGTAGACAACGAGGACATAAAAATCAAGGCCAATGGCTCTGCAATCTCCTCCCTTGCTTCCCAGAGAATCCTAGGATAAATGCCATCAGACCCAGGTGACTTATCTATTTTCACCCTTTCCAGAATTTCCAACACCTCTTCCCTACATACCTCAAAGCCATCCATTCTAATTAATTGTGACTCAGTATTCACATCGGCAACAATGTCCTGTTCCTGAGTGAATACTGATGAAAAGTATTCATTCAGTGTCTCCCCAATCTCTTCAGCCTCCACACGCAACTTCCCACTACTATCCTTGACTGGACCTATTCCTACCCAAGTCATTCTTTTATTCCTGACATACCTATAGAAAGCTTTTGGGTTTTCCCTAATCCTACCAACTAAGGACTTTTCATGTCCCCTCCTTGCTGCTCTTAGCTCTCTCTTCAGATCCTTCCTGGCTACCTTATAACTCTCAATCGCCCCAATTGAACCTTCAAGCCTCATCTTTACATAGGCCGCCCTCTTCCCTTTAACAAGGGATTCCAATTCCTTATTAAACCACGGCTCCCTCACACGACCCTTTCCTCCCTGCCTGACGGGTACATACTTATCAAGGACACTCAATAGTTGCTCCTTGAACAAGCTCCACATATCAATTGCGCCCTTGCCTTGAAGCCTACATTTCTAAGCCACGCATCCTAAGTCGTGCCTCACCGCATCATAATTTCCCTGCCCCCAGCTATAACCCTTGCCCTGCAGTGCACACTTATCCCTCTCCAGCACTAGAGTAAAAGTCACTGAATTGTGGTCACTGTCCCCAAAGTCCCCACCTACCTCCAATTCTAACACCTGGCCTGGTTCGTTACCCAGAACCAAATCCAGTATGGCCTCACCTCTTGTTGGCCTATCTACATATTGTGTCAGGAGACCTTCCTGCACACATTGGACAAACACCGCCATAACAACCACCCTATTACTTTCACTCTTCTCCTGAATCATCCTCGCAATCCTTTCTTCTACGTTTCTAGGACTATTAGGAGGCCTGCAGAAAACTCCTAACAGGGTGACCTCACTGTTCCTATTCCTAACCTCAGCCCAAACTACCTCAGATGGCGAGTCTTCATCCATCGTCCTTTTCACCGCTGTAATACTATCTTTGACAAGCAATGCCACACCTCCCCCTCTTTTACCCCCACCTCTGACATTTTCTCCATAGAGCATGATCGCTTTGCTGATGCCAAAATGGAAAATATCACAGTTTCTCACATTATATTCCAACTCCCCTGTTCTGTCCATTTACTGAACCAGTCTATATTCCTTTACAGATTCTCTAGGTCACCCTCACTACTTGCCTTCCCACCTACCTTTGTGTTATCTGCAAATCTGTCAACAGTTCATTCACTTTCCTCATCCAAGTAATTATATTGCAAATAATTGTGGCTCCAACACTGATCCTTGTGACACTCCACTAGCTATAGGTTGACATTCTGAAAATGCCCCTTTACCCCAGCTCTCTGTCATCTATCAGTTAACCAATCTTCTATCTATGCTAAAATATTACCTCCAACACCATGGCTTCTCATCTTATTTAGTAGCTCAATGTGTGATACTTTATCAAACAGTTTCTGAAAATCCAAACATATTGCTCTCACTGCTTCCCCTTTAGCTAACCTGCTTTTTAGTTTCTAAGCTAATATGCATGTTCCCTCAATTTTACCTTCTCTTACATTTCTAATTCTAATCATTTCATTTCTAATTATCTTCTAATACCCAATTATTGTTGCTTGTTTTACTATAATCCCAGATAATCCTCCAATTTCCTGGATTTTCAGATGCAAACTGACAGAAGACAGGGTTTCTATTGTTACGACCAAAGATAGCAAGCCAAAGCAAATCAGTCTCACTATCACTGGATCCACAACACAGTGAAATTAAAACATCCAAAGACCCTCAAAATTTGCCAAGTTGTCCCAAACCAAACTCTATGGATAACAGATCTTGGACACCAAGTTTATAACCTAAACAATGATTAACAATTGACTATTAATACTCCGACTTTAGTAGCATGAAGCTAAATGATGAGTCACTAATTAATAGCAACGATTTAAGAACAATCTTCTTTGATTATAATTCCTGCTGTCACACAAAGGGACAGACTGACAGACACAGTTAAATTAAAAAGAGGAAGAAAAGAATTGTAATTTGTCAGTTCACTTAAACAGTGTCAAATGATGGATACTAAGTCTGCAATAAATCCTTAGATAAAGGGTTGTTCACAGGCACAAATGGATATTTAATATCAAAGTTACAATGAATGTGAATAGTTTCAGTAAATATCCAAAATTACTTACTGGTTTTTTAACAGAATGGAATTCTTTTCTCAGAATATTGAACAGTTTTTTTTAATGAGACAGTGAAGATGAGAGTTAAAAAACAGCAGCCAGTTCTGAAGCTCCCAAAAGTATTTCTGCATCTGCCAAAACCAATCAGAACTGATCTCCTCCCTCTTTTTCTTTTATTTAAACAAATATTCTTGATGATTGGCTGGTTGTTATCGGTCCTCCCTTTAAAAAACAAACAATTGGTCACAGTTCAACTGACCTTCATCTCAACTCACAGCTTCAACAAAAAAAAGAGAAAAATGAAAGAGAAATTGTGTGGGCCTACTTTTACTACCCTATTACTGTGTATTACAAGAAATTAGCTGCAGATAGACATCTAAAAAAACTGTCAAGAATTAACACAGACAATTAAAACTCTCGCTCCCTGATGAACTCTAATTTACACACAGATGTGCATACAGACACTCACACACACATACAGGTTTAAAAAGAAAGGTAAAACCGGAAAGAATATTCAATAGTCTTGGTTTCCTAGTCCTGCTGCATTATTTTTGCTGATCTGAAAGTTTCTTCCTAGCTTTCCTTATCTGAATGTTTCCACTGTTTTGAAAGAGGCACAGGGTGAATAGTTCACTTGCAAAATGTCAATGATTTGTCAATTAACACCTGATTGCAATTGATAAAAGAAGGATGAACTTGTTTTGAAAGAGTTTTGAAAACAGACAACAGAAGTTCATGTTTAGAACTGGTGGAAAACAAATTTCTTCTCTGCATCTTGTTCCTCATGCCAAGCTGTTCAGTTACCTGAGGACCAATCATACATTTGTTGGAAAGTAAAAGGTCTTTATCATCAACTACTGGTCACTAGTAGATAGACCCTCATCTATATTTGAATATAAATACAGAGCCTTCTCAGCTCCAGTTCATTTTCAAACTGCTTGCTTAAGTAACTGTATAAACAATGCTTGCCATAAGTGTCAAGTTACTTTCTTTCCAAACATAGAACATAGATCATAGAACTATACAGCGCTGAACTGGCCCTTTGGCCCTCGATGTTGCGCCGACCTATGAACTAATCTAAGCCCATCCCCCTACACTATCCCATTATCATCCTTGTGCTTATCCAAGGATTGTTTAAATGCCCCTAATGTAGCTGAGTTAATTACATTGGTAGGCAGAGCATTCCACCCACTCTGATTAAAGAACCTGCCTCTGACATCTGTCTTAAATCTATAAGCCCTCAATTTGTAGTTATGCCCCTCATACACACTGACATCATCATCCTAGGAAAAAGACTCTCACTGTCTACCCTATCTAATCCTCTTATCATCCTCCCTTAGCCTTCTTCTTTCCAATGAGAACAGGTTCAAATCTCTCAGCCTTTCCTCATAAGACCTTCCCTCCAGACCAGGCAACATCCTGGTAAATCCCCTCTGCACCTTTTCCAATGCTTGCACATCCTTCCTGTAACATGCAGCAATCCTAAATTGAGACTGTTTTTAAAACAGTATTTTTTTCATTTCAGTCCCCAATTTTAAAGACCACAAAAATAAAAAGACATAGACCTTTAAAGAAATAGCTAGGCAATGCTTGTAAGGCAAAAGCGAGGACTGCAGATGCTGGAGATCAGAGTCAAAATGGGTGGCGCTGTAGAAGCAGGACAGGCAGCATCCGAGGAACAGGACAGTCGCCGTTTTGAGCATAAGCTCTTCATCAGGAATGGGGGAGGGGGGCAGGTTGGGGGGGGGGGGGGGGGGGGGGGGGGGGGAGGGGGGTGTGTGGTGTTTAGGATTTGGTGGTGGAAGAGGCCCAGGACTTGCATGTCTCTGGCGGAGTGGAGGGAAAGTTGAAATGATTGGCCACAGGGTGGTGGGGTTGTTTAGTGTGTGTTTACCAGAGATGTTCTTTGAAACATGTAAGTTCTAGGCCTCCTCCACTGCCAAATCCTCGCCACACCATGACTAGAGGAAGAACATCTCATCTTCCACTTTGGGCCCATCCAATCACACAGAATCAATGTCAATTTCACCAGTTTTCTCATCTCCCCCCACCCCCACTTTATCCTGATTCAACCCTCAAACCCGGCACCGCCCTCTTGAACTGTCCTACTGCCCATCTTCCTTCCCACCTATCCACTCCACCCTCCTCTCTGACCTATTACCATCATTCCCACCTCCATCCACCTATTGCATTCTCAGCTGCCTTCCCCCAGGCCCACCCCCCTCCCATTTATCTCTCAGCCCCTTTGCCCGCTCCCTCCCCCCAACCCATATTCGTGATGAAGGGCTTATGCTTGAAACGTTGATTCTCATATAAGGAGCCGTTGAGGGTCTGTACTTGATGACGTTTGGAAGGATAAGGGGGTGGGAAATCTGATTGAAGCTTGTGGAATACTGAGAGGCTTCAATAGTGTGGACATGGAGAAGATGTTTCCACCAGCAAGACAGACTGGGACCTGATTGGGGGAAAGAGTGAAGTCAAAGAAGTGGCAGTTTCTAAGTCAAGTTCCAAACCATCAAGTGTGGAGATGGGAGGATGTGATGGAGAAGTAATACAGATGGAATCCTTGCTTATTAAATCAGCTGTACGGTGGACAGATGCTGGTCTTGACCTTCTATTGGAAACACCATCAGGTGAACCTTTGGTCAGCTCAGATCCTGTACCTGGAGCAAGCTCAGAAACACAAACAGGGGAGGCAACTGAGCTGGATCCTGAAAGGAAGGAGGACTTGGCAGCTCCTGCAAGCGAGGTGAAGCTTCATAAAGTGAGAAGAGTGGAGGCAAGTTCAGGAGGAGATGTTGGGGAAGTGGATTTGAGGCGACTGACTGCAGAGGATGACAATGAGCTGATCTGTTAACTCAGTTTCTCTGGGCCATCTCCATGGCCAGCTGAGCTTTCTTTATCTGAACTGCTCTCTACCGCGTTGTGTTAGTGAGGTGAAACTAAAGAATCTTTTTTAGGGCACAAAACTGGGAAAGAATTAGAGACCATGGGCCACCTAAACTGGTCAGGGCCCAGCACCTACACCCTTGACCTCCCCAAATGAATCCAGCAGCAGTTGCTTTCAATATCAGCCTGCCTTGGGACTCTGCTCTAGGATTTTAAAAAAATCAACTTTTACTTCCTTACTGGTCAATGTTTTGTACGTATGACTGGGGAGGTGATGGCCTATGGCATTATCACTGGACTATTTATCCAGAAACTCAGCTAATGTTCTGGGGACCCAGGTCTGAATCCCACCACAGCAGGTGGTGGAACTTGAATTCAATATTTTTTAAAAATCTGGATTTAAGAATCTACTTATGGCTTTGAAACCATTGCTGATTGTCGGAAAAACTCATCTGATTCACTAATGTCCTTCAGGAAAGGAAATCTGTCCTCCTCACCTGGTCTTGTCTACATGTCTCAAAAAAAATTATAAAAGTGAGTAATTGTCATCAGCTAAATTGTATTATACAACTGCTCATCTCCTTCAAGACTTGTTATCACTACTAGACAACTATACAGCTTACATTCAGTTGGTAGGAAGCAACTGGTCTGTACAAGGACTCAAACTTTTTGGGAAGTGGATCATTGTCCATGTTTGCCTATCTCTAAGTGCTATCAGAAGAAGAGAACTCTAAAATCAAAATAACATGTTTTGGCAAATTATTAGAATTGACTGTTCTTTTACTCTCCTTGGTGCAGTGAGTGTGAATACTGTTTAGATTATTTGCCTAAGTTTACTGACTAATTTCACAAAGTTAAGTTGTACACTTATAAACACATGTTCAGAAAAACATGAGAAAAATGAGAAAAGAACATCAGATCCATTAATGTTCACCACATCTGATTTAGCTCTCAACTTGGAACAAAGAGCTGAAATATGCACATATACAGAACACTATATTTGAAACACCTGTAAAAGTCTGCAATACCTTTAAGCTTAATAAAAGAGCAATCTGACTTAATAATTCACCATAAATTATGTGCCGACTGTAAACAGGTGGGTTTGGAGAATGTAGTCGCTTTGTTGATAAATTTTCTTTCCTGTGGGGATGATCCCTCTGTTTTTAAAAATTACTACTCTTGTAAAAGTCATCTGCTCTCCCTATCTACTGCCTTAGTGAAACATAGAATATAGCAGCAGAAGGTGGTCATTTGGCTCTTTCAGCCTGCTCCACCATTCAATAAGATCGTGGCTAATCACCATTCAATAAGATCGTGGCTAAGTACCCCTTTTCCACTTTTTCCTCATATCGTTCGATCCGTTATCTTTAACTGTTATCTCTAACTTTTGTTCCATCTAAAAATGTTTTGAATAAGTCCTCATCTTTTCTGCACTCACCTCTCTGAAATTCCATTATCAAGTCCTTCCATCCTAGCTTCTGCTTATTCCACAGCCAAACAATGACAAGGAGACTCTGTGACTGTGATCATTATGTTATCCTTTCTGGTATTCCTCAGTCTTTCCAAAGCAGATGACATGGTAAACCATAATGTTGCTGCACATCTACAATATATATATTTCTCAATACTCAGATGTATTATAGAATTTAAGTGCATGCAGGTAACAACCAATTTTACCTCAGTGCTATCTGTTTCCATCAGTATTGTCTGACTGCCTTTCTAATATCATGTCTAGGATCATAGAATCAATCAAAAAATCCCTACAGTGTGGAAGCAAGCCATTTAGTTTACACCGACCCTCCAAAAAGCATCCCACCCAGATCCATCCGACTACCCTATCCCTGTTAACCCCTGCATTTTCCATGGCCAATCCACCTAACCTGCACATCTTTGGACTGTGGGAGGAAGCTGGAGCACACGGAGGAAACCCACGCAGGGCGAATAGGCAAACTCCACACAGTCACCCCGTGGAATTGAAGCTAGGTTCCTGGCACTGTGAGGCAGCAGTGCTAACCACTGAGCCACTGTGCTGCCCATAGGACATGCAACCAAATCTCTCAGTTTAACATGCAAAAGATCCACCAGCAGCTATGAGTTCAAATCTCCTGCCTATGATATCACTCCCCTCCCTAAAAACTCACTCAAGATGCACCATGTTGTGTAACTTTGATGTCACTGTTGAACCTGAACTGAATTTCAAACCTCGCATTGAACCATCAAAGCCACTTATTTTCACCATCACTTTTACTTCAATCCTGTCTTTAATAAAACCCTTGTACAAGATTTACGACTTCCAGATTGATTCACATCAATGCTTTTCTAGCATCCATTCTCCAAAAGCTCTAACTTCTTCCACTCAGCATTTACCTCAGTGTTCTACAATGCCTTCCATATCCAAACAATCCCAACTCAGCCAGAAGGTGGTGAATCTGTGGAACTCATTTCTGCAGTGGGCTGTGGAGGCCAATCATTGAGACAGTGATAGATAGGTTCTTGATTAGTAAGAAGATCAAGGGTTACAGGGAGAAGGCAGGAGAATGGGTTGAGAAATATATCAGGTTCTAGATTAGAGTGGTGCTGGAAAAGCACAGCCGTTCAGGCTGCATCCAACGAGCAGGAAAATCGACATTTCGGGCAAAAGCCTTTCATGTTTTTACCTGAGAAATATATCAGTCATGATTGGATAGCCTAATTCTGCTCCTATATCAATCAATTCTCAACAAGTTGATTGGAATCAGAACTGAATATTTATAATCAATTCAACAATTCAGCTTCATCCTTAGGAAATTCAATAGATGTGTGACGTCACCACATTTTATTCTTTATTTCCAGACCATTAGCCACAATGATTGATTTTAAAAGAAAACAGAAAGGAGAAAGCAATCACCTCCACAGAGATCTGTCTTTAGTGTTGTGTGCATTTGTGTGTCTGTGGAATTAAAAGGAATATCGTTTTAAGTTCAGACCATGGCTTGCAACTTGCTTTTAGAATATTTTTTGATTGAAAATAAACTAATAACTTTGAATTTGTTAAAGACGTCTCGTGGATGTTTCTTTTATTCTGCATCATAGGACAAATTACTTTTGATTGCCTTCTTCATCAAGAATCTATCTACCTTGGCCTTCCCTCCCCCTCCACTGTTTCCTGGAGAAGAGAGTTTCAAAGACTCATGACTTTGAAAACACTTCTCCTCACATGTGTCTTCAGTGTAGAGCAGTAGGTCAATAGTCTGACGCAGGAAGGGGCTATATTGGACCTGGTACTGGGGAATGAGCCAGGCCAGGTGGTAGCAGTTGCGATGGGGGATTTCTTTGGGAACAGTGACCATAATTCTGTAAGCTTTAGAATACTCGTAGGCAAAGATGAGAGTGGTCCTAAGGGAAGAGTACTAAACTGGGCCAAGGCCAATTATATCAAAATTAGGCAGAAACTGAGAAATGTGGATTGGACACAGCTATTTGAAGGGAAGTCCACATTTGAGATGTGGGAGGCGTTCAAAGATAGGTTAACGGCAGTGCAGGATAGGCATGTCCCTTTGAAAGCAAAGGATAGAAAAGGCAAGATTCGTGAACCGTGGATGACAAGAGGAATTGTACAACAAGCCAAGAGGAAAAGGGAAGCGTACATAAGGTCCAGGCAGCTAAGAACAGAACGTACCCTGGAAGAATATCGGGACAGTTGGACAAGTCTTAAGCGAGGAATCAAGCGGGCTAAAAGGGGTCATGAAATAGCTTTAGCAAGCAGAATTAAGGAGAATCCCTAAGCATTTTATTCTTATATAAGAAGCAAGCAGGTAACTAGAGAAAGGATTGGTTCACTAAATGATAATGAAGGAAGGCTGTGTGTTGAACCTGAGAGAATGGGTGAGATTCTGAATGATTACTTTGCATCAGTGTTCACTGAGGAGAGGAACATGATGAATGTTGAGATTAGAGATAGAAGTTTGATTAGTCTGGATCACGTTGACATAAGTAGGGAAGATGTGTTGGGTAGGCTAGAGGTTATTAAGGTGGACAAATCCCCAGAACCGGATGGGATCTATCCCAGGTTGCTGAGGGAGGCGAGACAGGAAATAGCTGGGGTCCTGACAGATATCTTTGTAGCATCCTTAAACACAGGTGAGGTGCCAAAGGACTGGAAGGTTGCTCATATTGTCCCCCTGTAAAGGAAGGGAAGTAGGGATATTCTGGGTAACTACAGACCAGTGAGCCTGACGTTGATGGTGAAAAGTTGCTGGAGAAGGTATTGAGGGATAGAATCTATTTATATTTGGAAAAGAATGGGCTTATCAGTGAGAGGCAACATGGTTTCGTGCGGGGGAGATCGTGTCTGACCAACTTAATAGAGTTCTTTGAGGAAGTGACCAAGTTGATAGATGAAGGAAGGGCTGTTGATGTCATATACATGGACTTTAGTAAGACATTTGATAAGGTTCCCCATTGTAGACTAATGGAGAAAGTGAAGTCACATGGTGTGCAGGGTGTTCTAAGAACTGGATAAAAAACTGGTTGAGCAACAGGAGACAGAGAGTAGTAGTTGACGGGAGTTTCTCGAAATGGAGAAAGGTAACCAGTGGTGTTCCACAGGGGTCAGTGCTGGGGCCACTGTTGTTTGTGATATACATAAATGATCTGGAAGAGGACACTGTTGGTATGACCAGCAAGTTTGCAGATGACATGAAGATTGGTGGAGTAGCAGAAAGCAGCAGAGACTGTCAGAGAATACAGGAGGATATAGATAGACCGGAGAGTTGGGTGGAAAAGTGACAGATGGCTTTCAATCCAGACAAATATGAGGTGATGCATTTAGGCAAGACTAATTCGAGAGCAAATTATACAATGAATGGAAGAGCCTTGGAAAAAGTTGACGGGCAGAGAGATCTGGGAGTGCAGGTCCATTGTACCCTGAAGGTTGCTGCACAGGTGGACAGAGTGGTCAAGAAGGCATATGGTATGCTTGCCTTCATTGGACGGGGTATTGAGTATAAGAGCTGGCAGGTCATGTTAACATTGTACAAGACATTGGTTCAGCCACATTTAGAATACTGTGTACAGTTCTGGACGCCACATTACTAAAAGGACGTGGACGCTTTGAAGAGGGTGCAGAGAAGGTTTATGAGGATGTTGCCTGGTACGGAAGATTAGATTACTTACAGTGTGGAAACAGCCCTTCGGCCCAACAAGTCCACACCGACGCGCAACCCATCCATACCCCTACATTTACCCCTCCATCTAACACTACGGGCAATTTAGCATGGCCAATTCACCTAACCTGCACATTTTTTTTGGATTGCAGGAGGAAACCAACACAGACACGGGGACAATGTGCAAACTCCATACAGAGAGTTGCCCGAGGCAGGAATTGAACCGGGTCTCTGGCTAACCACAGTGCTAACCACTGTGCCACCGTACCGTGCTAGCTATGAAGAGAGGTTGAGTAGGTTAGATTTATTTTCATTAAAAAAAAGGAGATGGGGGGGACCTAAATGAGGTTCACAAAATGATGAAGGGTATAGACAGGGTGGATAGAGACAAGCTTTTTCCCAGGGTGAAGGATTCCATAATGAGAGGGCATGCTTTCAAGGTGAGAGGTGAAAAGTTTAAGGGGGATACACATGGCAAGTACTTCACACAGAGGGTGGTGGGTGTTTGGAACGCGTTGCCAGCAGAGGTGGTAGAGGCAGGCACGGTAGATTCATTTAAGATGTGTCTGGACAGATGCATGAGTAGGTGGGGAGCAGAGGGATACAGATGCTTAGGAAATGGGCGACAGGTTTAAACAGTGGTTTTGGACTGGTTCAGGCTTGCAGGGCCGAAGGGCCTGTTCCTGGGCTGTAAATTTTCTTTGTTCTTTGTTCTCTTTGTTCTCTATTAACCTGTGTCCCCTCGCTCTCGACTTTCCCTCAAGGGGAAATATCCTCTCAGTATCCACCCTGACAAGGTCCCTCAGGAACTGATAGGTTTCAATAAGATCCCTCACATTCTTCATTACGCCAATGGATACAGGCCCTCATTAGATAACCCCCTCACCTCAGGAATCTCCTGAGTGAACATGGACTGCTCTGAATGTATTTATATTTTGATTCTTTACAAAGGAGGCCATGGAGTACACAGTACGCTCGGTGTGATCTTATCAATGCCTTGTGCAACTACAGTAAAACATCCCTGACATGATATTCCATTCCTTTTGGAATAACCAGCAATAACCAGCCAAGTTCCATTTGCTAACCAATGCCCCTTGATCAGTGCCGTCCTAATCACCCAACAATCTGTATATTGTTGTGTGACAAGGTATGCTTTCATCATGTGTTTGCAGGTTACAACAGCCTCCAGTGACACATTGAGAGGGCTCAGCCAATCCCACCCAACCCGGTCCCTCAAGCCGATCTCAAATCATTGCAGCAGCTGCTTTTAAAAGTGACAGGAAAATCAACATAGCCAGAGCAGCTGCTGAGGAGACAAGCTCCCTCAACATTCTGCTGGTTATCTACCTTTTATGTGCCAAATATTCCGTTGTCAGGTTGTGGGAGCACAGAGCCGTGAGAAAATATCTTTGTCAAAACACAACACATTTGAGATTAATCAGTCTCATCAACAATCAATGACTGTCCCAGTTGCACTGGCTGTCAGGCGAACAGATGTGTGGCGAGGTTTGAAACATTCTCAGTTGCTGTCTCTCGGCCTAAACATCCAGACAATCTGCTGGCCTTTGTGGAGACAATTTCAGATCATTTCATCCGTATGAATGTGCAAGGGCAGGGTGACTCATATCTAAAGGCACAGAGATTGGAAAGTCCATTCTCACCCAAAGAAAGTTTGAGAATCTGCATTCAGTTTAACAGAATGAGATCAGGGACAATGGTCTTCAGTGAATGTGGAGAGACTGGAGAAGCTGAGACTGTTCTCCTGACAGCAGAGAAGATTCCAGGGAGTTTAACTGAGGTGTTCAGAATCATAGAGAGAGAGTTTAATAAAGGATCAGAAATTATGCTGGAATGAAAGTCAGAAGAAGATATTTGAAAAAAGAAAAGCTTTTCTCATCATTAAGTCCAGCACATTATAATGCTGACCAGTACAACCCTGACCATTATAACACTGACCATTACAACTCAGACCATTACAACTCAGACCATTATAACCCTGACCGTTATAATGCTGACCATTATAACCCTGACCATTATAACCCTGCCCATTATAACCGTGCCCATTATAATGCTGACCATTATAATGCTGACCATTATAATGCTGACCATTATAACCCTAACCATTATAACCCTAACCATTATAACCCTGACCATTATAACCCTGCCCATTATAACCGTGCCCATTATAATGCTGACCATTATAATGCTGACCATTATAATGCTGACCATTATAACCCTAACCATTATAACCCTGACCATTATAACCCTGCCCATTATAACCGTGCCCATTATAATGCTGACCATTATAATGCTGACCATTATAATGCTGACCATTATAACCCTAACCATTATAACCCTGAACAAGTGACAGCTGGACTAGGGACAACTCATCATATATTTCTGCTGTTAAGAAGGCATACAGTGTGTTAGATTTTATTGGTAGAGGGATTGAGTTCTGGAGCCGTAATGTTATGCTGCAACTATACAAAAAGCTAGTGCTGCCTCACTTGGAATATTGTGTACAGTTCTGATCGCCCCATTACAGGAAGGATGTGGATGCATTGGAAAAGGTAGAGAGAAGATTTACCAGGATGTTGCCTGGTCTGGAGGGAAGGTCTTATGAGGAAAGGCTAAGATATTTGGATCTGTTCTCATTGGAAAGAAGAAGGCTAAGGGGGGATTTGATAGAGACATACAAGATGATCAGAGGATTAGATAGGGTGGACAGTGACAGTCCTTTTCCTAGGATGATGATGTCAGTTTGTACGAGGGGGCATAACTACAAATTGAGGGGTGATAGATTTAAGACAGATATCAGAGGCAGGTTCTTTACTCAGAGTGGTAAGGGCGTGGAATGCCCTGCCTGCTAATAACCAAATCATCCGCCGACATTTCTGCCACCTCCAAACAGACCCCACCACCAGGGATATATTTCCCTCCCTACCCCTTTCTGCCTTCCGCAAAGACCGTTCCCTCCGTGACTACCTGGTCAGATCCACGCCCCCCTACGACCCACCCTCCCATCCTGGCACCTTCCCCTGCCACAGCAGGAACTATAAAACCTGTGCCCACACCTCCTCCCTCACCTCTATCCAAGGCCCTAAAGGAGCCTTCCACATCCATCAAAATTTTACCTGCACATCCACTAATATAATTTATTGTATCCGTTGCTCCCGATACGGTCTCCTCAACATTGGGGAGACTGGGCGCCTCCTAGCAGAGCGCTTTAGGGAACATCTCCGAGACACCCGCACCAATCAACCAAACCGCCCCGTGGCCCAACATTTCAACTCCCCCTCCACTCTGCCGAGGACATGGAGGTCCTGGGCCTCCTTCACCGCCGCTCCCTCACCACCAGACGCCTGGAGGAAGAACGCCTCATCTTCCGCCTCGGAACACTTCAACCCCAGGGCATCAATGTGGACTTCAACAGCTTCCTCATTTCCCCTTCCCCCACCTCATCCTAGTTTCAAACTTCCAGCTCCACACTGTCCCCTTGACCTGTTCGGACTTGTCCGACCTGCCCAGCTCCTTTTCCACCTATCCACTCCACCCTCTCCTCCCTGACCTATCACCTTCATCCCCTCCCCCATTCACCTATTGTACTCTATGCTACTTTCTCCCCACTCCCACCCTCCTCTAGCTTATCTCTCCACGCTTCAGGCTCTCTGCCTTTATTCCTGATGAAGGGCTTTTGCCCGAAACGTCGATTTTGCTGCTCGTTGGATGCTGCCTGAATTGCTGTGCTCTTCCAGCACCATTGATCCAGAATCTGGTTTCCAGCATCTGCAGTCATTGTTTTTACCTGCCTGCTAATGTAGTCAACTCAGCCACATTAGGGAGATTTAAACAATCCTTGGATAAGCTCCTGGATGATGCTGGGATAGTGTAGAGAGATGGGCTTAGATTAGCTCACAGGTCGGCGCAACATCGAGGGCCGAAGGGCCTGTTCTGCGCTGCATTGTTGCATGCTCTATGTTTTATAACCTGGAATAAGTTAATAGTTGGACAAGGGACAGCTCATTATAACCCTGAACTAGTGAACATCTGGACTAGGGACAGTGCAAGTTCAAATCCAGAAGGACAGAAAATAAATACCAGTTTATTCTGTGTGCAGATCACTAACAGAATCAGAACTTTGATAGTGATCCAGAAAGATACATTAGAAGCTACCTGGGCATATAATATATTTTGAAAGTGGTTTCTAGGTTGTGGTGTCCTTAAGAAACAGACCACACTCCTTTGGTAACATTAATGAATACCAAGGAAATAGCAAAATGTTACCAAGGGTACAAAAATCTGATGAAGATGCAAGAAATATGTTGCTATTATAAAAGGTGTTCAAGGAAGTTATGAAAGCGCAGCAGTTATATTGACAATGATACTAACTGAACAACAGATAAGAACTTTCTCAAACAGGTAATCGCCTTTCCACCTTTGAGGATCAAGACCTAATTTGCAACAGAGGAAAATTATGAAAAACGAGACAAAGTCAGAAAAATGATAGAGACAAGGTGAACATTTATTTACTCGTTCAAATATTTTAATCTGGGGGAAGGAATGAAAAGAGAAAAAGATCAAATTAAGAAAGTAAACAGGAAGCACAAAGAAACTAGGTTAGGAATAGGAAAGGTGAGCTCACCCTGTTAGGAGTTTTTTACAGGCCTCCTAATAGTCCTAGAAACGTAGAAGAAAGGATTGCGAGGATGATTCAGGAGAAGAATGAAAGTAATAGGGTGGTTGTTATGGGAGACTTTAACTTTCCTGATATTGATTGGGAAAGCTATAGCTCAAGTTCGTTAGATGGGTCGGTGTTTGTCCAATGTGTGCAGGAGGGTTTCCTGACACAATATGTAGATAGGCCAACAAGAGGTGAGGCCATACTGGATTTGGTTCTGGGTAACGAACCAGGCCAGGCGTTAGAATTAGAGGTAGGTGAGCACTTTGAGGACAGTGGCCACAATTCGGTGACTTTTACTCTAGTGATGGAGAGGGATAAGTGTGCACTACAGTGCAAGAGTTATAGCTGGGGGCAGGGAAATTATGATGCGGTGAGGCATGACTTAGGATGTGTGGCCTGGAAAAGTAAGCTTCAAGGCAAGGGCGTAATTGATATGTGGAGCTTGTTCAAGGAGCAACTATTGAGTGTCCTTGATAAGTATGTACCCGTCAGGCAGGGAGGAAAGGGTCGTGTGAGGGAGCCGTGGTTTAATAAGGAATTGGAATCCCTTGTTAAAGGGAAGAGGGTGGCCTATGTAAAGATGAGGCTTGAAGGTTCAATTGGGGCGATTGAGAGTTATAAGGTAGCCAGGAAGGAGCTGAAGAGAGAGCTAAGAGCAGCAAGGAGGGGACATGAAAGGTCCTTAGTTGGTAGGATTAGGGAAAACCCTAAGGCTTTCTATAGGTATGTCAGGAATAAAAGAATGACTAGGGTAGGAATAGGCTAGGAACCCTCCAACCACAAGGGATGAACTCGGATTTCACCAGTTTCCTCATTTCCCCTCCCCCCACCCTGTCTCAGTCAAATCCATCAAATTCAGCACCGCCTTCCTAACCTGAGATCTTCTTCCCGACCTCTCTGCCCCCACCCCAGTCTGACCTATCACCCTCACCTTGACCTCTTTCCACCTATCACATTTCCGACGCCCCTCCCCCAAGTCCCTCCTCCCTACCTTTTATCTTAGCCTGCTGGACAAACTTTCCCCATTCCTGAAGAAGGGCTTATGCCCGAAACATCGATTCTCCTGTTCCCTGGATGCTGCCTGACCTGCTGCGCTTTTCCAGCAACACATTTCCAGCTCTGATCTCCAGCATCTGCAGACCTCACTTTCTCCCCTAGGAATAGGTCCAGTCAAGGATAGTAGTGGGAAGTTGCGTGTGGAGGCTGAAGAGATTGGGGAGACACTGAATGAATACTTTTCGTCAGTATTCAATCAGGAACAGGACATTGTTGTCAATGTGAGTACTGAGTCACAATTAAGTAGAATGGATGGCTTTGAGATATGTAGGGAAGAGGTTTTGGAAATTCTGGAAAGGGTGAAAATAGATAAGTCCCCTGGGCCTGATGGCATTTATCCTAGGATTATCTGGGAAGCAAGGGAGGAGATTGCAGAGCCACATGCCTTGATTTTTATGTCCTCATTGACTACAGGAGTAGTGCCAGAAGATTGGAGGCTAGCAAATGTGGTTCCCTTGTTCAAGAAGGGGAGTAGGGATAACCCTAGTAACTATAGGCCGGTGAGTCTCACTTCTGTTGTGGGCAAAATCTTAGAGAGAATTGTAAGGGATAGGATTTATGAACATCTGGATAGGAATAATGTGATCAAGGATAGTCAGCATGGTTTTGTGAAGGGCAGGTCGTGCCTCACAAACCTTATTGAATTCTTTGAGAAGGTGACTAAGGAGGTGGACGAGGGGAAAGCAGTAGATATGGTGTATATGGATTTTAGTAAGGCGTTTGATAAGGTTCCCCATGGTAGACTACTGCAAAAAATACGGAGGTATGGCATTGAGGGTGAGTTGGAGGTTTGGATTAGGAGTTGGCTGGCTGGAAGAAGACAGAGGGTAGTAGTTGATGGCAAAGGTTCATCTTGGAGTGCCGTCACTAGCGGTGTTCCGCAAGGATCTGTTTTGGGACCATTGCTGTTTGTCATTTTTATAAATGACCTGGAGGAGGGGTTAGAAGGTTGGGTGAGCAAGTTTGCGGATGATACGAAAGTCGGAGGAGTTGTAGACAGTGAGGAAGGATATGGCAGGTTACAGCGGGATATAGATAAGCTGCAGAACTGGGCAGAAAGGTGGCAAATGGAGTTCAATATAGCTAAGTGTGAGGTGATTCACTTTGGTAAGAGTAATAAAAAGATGGGGTACTGGGCTAACGGTCGGATACTTGGTAGTGTGGATGAGCAGAGGGATCTTGGTGTCCATGTACACAGATCTTTGAAAGTTGCCACCCAGGTAAATAGTGCGGTGAAGAAGGCATATGGCGTACTGGCTTTTATTGGTAGAGGAATTGAGTTCCGGAGTACTGAGGTCATGTTGCAGTTGTATAAGACTCTGGTGCGGCCGCATCTGGAGTATTGTGTGCAGTTTTGGTCGCCATATTATAGGAAGGATGTGGAGGCACTGGAACGGGTGCAGAGGAGGTTTACCAGGATGTTGCGTGGTATGGTAGAAAGATCGTATGAGGAAAGGCTGAGGCACTTGGGGTTGTTTTCATTGGAGAAAAGAAGGTTTAGGGGTGGCTTGATAGAGGTGTACAAGATGATTAGGGGTTTAGATAGGGTCGACAGTGAGAATCTTTTTCCACGTATGGAGTCAGCTATTACAAGGGGGCATAGCTTTAAATTAAGGGGGGGTAGGTATAGGACAGATGTTAGGGGTAGGTTCTTTACTCAGCGAGTCGTGAGTTCATGGAATGCCCTGCCAGTAGCAGTGGTGGACTCTCCCTCATTATGGGCATTTAAGCGGGCATTGGATAGGCATATGGAGGATAGTGGGCTAGTGTAGGTTAGGTGGGCTTGGATCGGCGCAACATCAAGGGCCGAAGGGCCTGTACTGCGCTGTATTCTTCTATGTTCTATGTTCTATGTAAACACCAGAGGGCAAGGTTAGGGAAAGAGTAGGGCTCATTAGGGACCAAGGGGCAATCAGTGTGTGGAGACAGAGGACATTGGTCATGCCTTAAATGGGTATTTCACATCTGTCTTCACTCAGGAAGAGGGGGAGAATATAGGTACAGAATTGGGGAAGATGTACTGTGAGGTTCTTCAGCAGAGTAATATTGGGACTGAGAGTGCACAAATCCCCAGGTCTCGGGGAGTTCTGTCACAGGCTGCTGTGGGAGACAAGGGAAGAAATTACAGGGGCCTGATTCAAATTTATAATTAGAGTCATAGAATCATAGAGATGTACAGCATGAAACCAGACCCTTTGGTCCAACCCATCCATGCCAACCAGATATCCCAACTCAATCTAGTCCCACCTGCAAGCACCCAGTCCATATCCCTCCAAACCCTTCCTATTCATATATCCATCCAAATGCCTTTTAAATGTTGCAATTGTACCAGCCTCCACCACATCCTCTGGCAGCTCATTCCATACACGTACCACCCTCTGTGTGAAAAAGTTGCCCCTTAGGTCTCTTTTATATCTTTCCTCGCTCACCCTAAACCTATGCCCTCTCGTTCTGGACTCTCCGACCCCAGGGAAAAGACTTTGTCTATTTATCCTATCCATGCCCCCCATAATTCTGTAAACCTCTATAAGGTCACCCCTCAGCCTCTGACGCTCCAGGGAAAATAGACCCAGCCTGTTCAGCCCCTCCCTGTAGCTCAGATCCTCCAACCCTGGCAACATCCTTGTAACTCTTTTCTGAACCCTTTCAAGTTTCACAACATCTTTCCGATAGGAAGGAGACCAGAACTGGTCTAACCAATGTCCTGTACAGCCGCAACATGACCTCCTAACTCCTGTACTCAATACTCTGACCAATAAAGGAAAGCATATCAAATGCCTTCTTTACTATCCTATCTACCTGCGGCTCCACTTTCAAGGAGCTATGAACCTGCACTCTAAGGTCTCTTTGTTCAGCAACACTCCCTAAGACTTTACCATTAAGTGTATGAGTCCTACTAAGATTTGCTTTCCCAAAATGCAGCACCTTGCATTTATCTGAAATAAACTCCATCTGCCAATCTGCCACTTCTCAGCCCATTGGCCCACCTCGTCAAGATCCTGTTGTAATCTGAGGTAATCTTCTTCGCTGTCCACTACACCTCCAATTTTGGTGTCATCTGCAAACTTACTAACTGTACCTGTTATGCTCACATCCAAATCATTTATGTAAATGACAAAAAGTAGAGGACCCAGCACCGATCCTTGTGGCACTCCACTGGTCACAGGCCTCCAGTCTGAAAAAAAACCCTCCACCACCACCACCTTCTGTCTTCTACCTTTGAGCCAGTTCTGTATCCAAATGGCTAGTTCTCCCTTTATTCCATGAGATCTAATCTTGCTAATCAGTCTCCCATGGGGGACCTTGTCGAATGTATTACTGAAGTCCATATAGATCACATCTACCACTCTGCCCTCATCAATCTTCTTTGTTACTTCTTCAAAAAACTCAATCAAGTTTGTGAGACATGATTTCCCACGCACAAAGCCATGTTGACTATCCCGAATCAGTCCTTGCCTTTCCAAATACATGTACATCCTGTCCCTCAGGATTCCCTCCAACAACTTGCCCACCACCGACGTCAGGCTCACCGGTCTATAGTTCCCTGGCTTGTCTTTACCGCCCTTCTTAAACAGTGGCACCACGTTTGCCAACCTCCCGTCTTCAGGCACCTCACCTGTGACTATCGATGATACAAATATCTTAGCAAGAGGCCCAGCAATCACTTCTCTAGCTTCCCACAGAGTTCTCGGGTACACCTGATCAGATCCTTGGGATTTATCCACTTTTAACCATTTCAAGACATCCAGCACTTCCTCCTCTGTAACATGGACATTTTGCAAGATGTCACCATCTATTTCCCTACAGTCTATATCTTCCATATCCTTTTCCACAGTAAATACTGGTGCAAAATACTCGTTTAGTATCTCCCCCATTTTCTGTGGCTCCACACAAAGGCTGCCTTGCTGATCTTTGAGAGGCCCTATTCTCTCCCTAGTTACTCTTTTGTCATTAATGTATTTGTAAATTAAGGATTGTCCTTAATTCTATTTGCCAAAGCTATCTCATGTCCCCGTTTTGCCCTCCTGATTTCCCTCTTAAGTGTACTCCTACTTTCTTTATACTCTTCTAAGGATTCACTCGATCTATCCTGTCTATACATGACATATGCTTCCTTCTTTTTCTTAACCAAACCCTCAATTTCTATTCTGGCCACAGTGGAGGTGCCAGAGGACTAGGGGATTCAGGTTGTAAGTTTGTTCACTGAGCTGGAAGATGTCAAAGACATCTCTGAAATGACTACCAGACTACTCTGACCCCTTGGCATCATGGTAGCCTACACATATCAACATATTTAAACAGCAGCTGATGAACATAAAGGACCCTATACAAACAACCAGCAAAATGAATGTCATTTACAAAATACCATGCTAAGACCGTGACAAACACTACATCAGACAGAAGGCAGTAAACTAACACCAGGATACACAAACACCAACTAGCCATCAAAAGATATGACCAACTATTAGTAATATCCTTACATACCGGCTAAGAAGGGCACCACTTCGACTGGGACAACACATCCGTCCTAGGACAGGCTAAACAGAGACACATTGAACATAGAACATAGAACAATACAGCACAGAACAGGCCCTTCAGCCCACGATGTTGTGCCGACCATTGATCCTCATGTAAGGTAAACCTAGTGTACGAACCCTCAAATTTCTGTGACCATATGCATGTCCAGTAGTCTCTTAAATATCCCCAATGACCTCGCTTCCACAACTGCTGCTGGCAACGCATTCCATGCTCTCAACTCTCTGCGTAAAGATATGAGAATTCCTCAAGGCCTGGCATTCAAACTGGAATACCATCAATAAACACATCGAGTTGGACCCCATTTACCAACCTCTGAGAAAAAGAACCAGAAGTGACATCACCCACCACAACAGACTAAGACACGTAAATAGAAAGTGGGACAGAACACCAGTGTTTTACTGGAGATTCACTGATGATGTTACCTCGTATGGTGATGAAATATCTGAAAACAAACCTTCCAGCTCGGTGAGCTCACTTACAACCTGAACCTCAACCTGAGCTACAAATCTTTGCAAAAATCGCACACTGGAAAATGGATAACATACTTCCACTTTTCAAAAAGGGTGGTAGAGATGAACCAGTGAGTTCCAGACTGGTGAGTCTCACATCAGTGGGAGGGAACCATTGCAGAAAATTCTGAAGGAGAGAATTTCCCCATATTTAGAGATTTTATTCAGAGATAACCAGCAAGACTTTGTCAGAGGGCGATCATGCCTAAAATATCTACTGAAATGTTTTAAGGTGGTGATCAGATTGATGGAGATTAGGAATGCAGTGGGTGTAGCTTATGTGGATTTCAGCACAGCCTTTGAAGGTCTCACATGGGATACTGATAAATAAAATAAAATCGCGTGGGATCTAGGGTAACTTGGCAAGTTGGATCTAAAATTGTCTCACTGACACGAGACACAGGATAGTGATAGAAAACTTGTTTGTGTGACTGAAGCTCAATGTGCAGTGGTATATCACAGGGATCAGTGCTGGATATGTTATTACAGTCACACCGCATAAAAACAGGCTCACCATGTCTATGCCAACCAACAAATATTAAACTACGCTAATCCCATTTACTGCACTGGTCCATAGCATTTTAAATGCCCAACAATTTGCCTTGGATCCCAAAGGCTCTTACCTTTCAGACCAGCCTTCCATGTGGGACCTTGTTAAAGGCCTTATTGAACTCCATGTAAACCACATCAACAGCACTGCCCTCATATTTAGTCACCTTTTCAAAAATCTCATTTAAATTAGTCACACAGGATCTCCCTCGAACAAATCCATGCTGACTGTCCCTGATCAATCTCTGCCTTTCCAAGTATTGATTAATCCCGGTCCTCAGGAGTTTTTGGAAAAAAGGCAGGAAAGTCAAGTTGAGAATGATTGGATCAGCGATGATCTCATTGAATGATGGAGCAGACTCGATGGGCTGAATGGAGCACTTCTGATCTGACATCTTATGATCCCATGGTGTAACATGGAACACTGGCTGCAAAAGGGATACAGTTTGACCCCACCGCCCATCTTGTTTTTCAAGGAATTGTGCTGATGGCAGCTGGAATCGTTGGGTCTGAAGGAGCTAGGATCAGAATTCCCGCCTGGAAATGCAACATCAGTACAAACTGGAAAAAAAGTACAAGTGGACTGGCAATTTTTTTTTCCAGAATATTCCATTGCCCTTGCTATTCTTACTGTTAAATGTGTAAATGTTAGTCATCTTGATTACTCCCTGTTAGTGCAAAACCCTAACTTCCTCCAATCTCTGGGCGAAGAGGCTTCTCCTGAATTTCTGACTGGATTTATCAGTGACTGTCTTACACTGTCATACAGAGGGAGTGGTACACAGAAAGTTCTTAAATGGAACTTGAAACCACGAGCTTGTGTCTGGAGATAACCAATGGCTCAGACTATGACTGTAGGTCAGGTTTGGTCTATTGTCAACACTTTGCACTGTTATTTCTGCAGCACTGAGTCAGAATGATTGCATGGAGGGATACAGAAAAATCCAGGTCTTTGATGCAGGAAAACTGATGCTATTTTGGAAGGTTTTGACTGTCAGTGTATTCAGCCTCAGCCTGTAGTTTAACAGCGTGCCTGAAGCAAGGCACAGACATAGATGGATAGCTTCCCTGGAGTCGGGTGATAGTCATCACTGGGGATAGAAAGTGAAGGGCTTCCAGGTTGATGTTAATCTGATGTGAAGTTTACTGCTCATGAAACCTCCAATCATCAAATCAGACCATCACTGAATGTTGCCTTCAGGGTTTCGTGGAATTATCATAGTAGTTCAGGAGGAAACCATTCAGTCCCCTTGTGCCTGAGACAGCTCTTTAAAAGATTTCTTCAATTGGTCTCACTTTTCCCCTTGGGCCTGAAAATGTTTCTCATTTCAAAGGTTTCTCTAATTCTGTTTAAAGCTATGGCACAATCTGCTTGAAAGAAATTACTGGGGATCAGATCTTTTGGCCTTTAGAGCATTCCATCCCCCAACCCTGCAACCAACCCACCCACAACCCTGTGAATTGCTGATCCGTTATTGACCATTCTTCGTGAGCTCTGGAATCCTGTGCTTAAACTCTTCCTACATCTCACTTTATTGCATCATATCCCCCGATAGTCTTTGTCATTGATCAAGATTTCAGCTTTAATGTCTGGTTTAGTGACTTGATGCAAATGTTCGTCTCAATTCACTTCTGTGAAGCTTCTTGGAACACTTTACCATGTTACGGGTGTCAGATAAAGATAAAATGTTGTTGGTGGTGGTGTTAGTGGTGTTGGTGGTGGTGTTATTAATATTGTTGGTGTTGGTGTTATAGTTTGGTGGTGTTGGTGTTAGTATTATTGTTGTTTGTTGTTGTTGGTGGTGGTGTTTTTGTTGGTGTTGTGTTTGATTTTATTGATGTTGTTGGTATTATTATTGTTGGTGTTGGTTTTGGTTTTGTTGTTGTTGTTGTTATTATTGTTAGAACAAAGAACAAAGAAAATTTACAGCCCAGGAACAGGCCCTTCGGCCCTCCAAGCCTGAGCTAATCCATATCCACTGTCTAAACCTGTCGCCCAATTCCTAAGCATCTGTATCCCTCTGCTCCCCACCTACTCATACATCTGTCCAGGCGCATCTTAAATGAATCTACCGTGCCTGCCTCTACCATCTCTGCTGGCAACACGTTCCAAAGGCCCACCACCCTCTGTGTGAAGAACTTGCCACGTGTATCCCCCTTAAACTTTCCACCTCTCACCTTGAAAGCGTGACCTCTTGTTGTTATTGAATCCCTGACCCAGAGAAAAAGCTTATCTCTATCTACCCTGTCTATACATTTCATGGTTTTTTAGACTTAATCCAGACCCCTTCAATCTCCTTTTTTATAATGATAATCCTAAGCTACTCAACCTCTCTTCATAGCTAGCACCTTCCATACCAGGCAACATCCTCGTAAACCTTCTCTGCACCCTCTCCAAAGCGTCCACATCCTTTTGGTAATGTGGCGTCCAGAACTGTACACAGTATTCTAAATGCAGCCGAACCAATGTCTTGTACAATTTTAACATGACTTGCCAGCTCTTATACTCAATACCCCCTCCGATGAATTTCAGCAAGGCATTTGATAAGGTTCCCCATGGTAGGCTAATTCAGAAGGTCAGGAGGAATGGGATACAGGGGAACTTAGCTGTCTGGATACAGAATTGGCTGGCCAACAGAAGACAGCGAGTGGTAGTAGAAGGAAAATATTCTGCCTGGAAGTCTGTGGTGAGTGGTGTTCCACAGGGCTCTGTCCTTGGGCCTCTACTGTTTGTAATTTTTAGTAATGACTTGGATGAGGGGATTGAAGGATTGCAGACGACACAAAGGTTGGAGGTGTCATTGACAGTATAGAGGACTGTTGTAGGCTGCAGCGGGACATTGACAGGATGCAGAGATGGGCTGAAAGGTGGCAGATGGAGTTCAACCTGGATAAATGCGAGGTGATGCATTTTGGAAGGTCGAATTTGAAAGCTGAGTACAGGATTAAGGATAGGATTCTTGGCAGTGTGGAGGAACAGAGGGATCTTGGTGTGCAGGTACATAGATCCCTTAAAATGGCCACCCAAGTGGACAGGGTTGTTAAGAAAGCATTTGGTGTTTTGGCTTTCATTAACAGGGGAATTGAGTTTAAGAGTCATGAGATCTTGTTGCAGCTCTATAAAACTTTGGTTAGACCGCACTTGGAATACTGCATCCAGTTCTGGTCACCCTAGGAAAGATGTGGATGCTTTGGAGGGGGTTCAGAGGAGGTTTACCAGGATACTGCCTGGGCTGGAGGGCTTATCTTATGGAGAGAGGTTGACTGAGCTCGGACTTTTTTCATTGGAGAAAAGGAGGAGGAGAGGGGACCTAATTGAGGTATACAAGATAATGAGAGGCATAGATAGAGTTGATAGCCAGAGACTATTTCCCAGGGCAGAAATGGCTAACATGAGGGGTCATAGTTTTAAGCTGGTTGGAGGAAAGTATAGAGGAGATTTTGGGGTGGGTTCTTTACACAGAGAGTTGTGAGCATAGAATGCGTTGCCAGCAGCAGTTGTGGAAGCAAGGTCATTGGGAACATTTAAGACATTGCTGGACATGCATACGATCACAAAAATTTGAGGGTGCATACATAAGGGTCAATGGTCGGCACAGCATCGTGGGCTGAAGAGCCTGTTCTGTGCTGTACTGTTCAATGTTCTCTGTTCTATGACGGCAAGCATACTATATGCCTTCTTGTTGGTGTTGTTGGTGTTGGTGTTGGTGTTGTAGGTGTTGTTGGTGTTGGTGTTGTTAGTGTTGGTATTGGTGTTGGTGGTGCTGGTGTGGTTGTTGGTGTTGTTGGTGTTGGTGTTGGTATTGGTGTTGTTTGTGTTGGTGTTGGTGTTGGTGTTGTTGGTGTTGGTGTTGGTGTTGGTGGTGCCGGTGTGGTTGTTGGTGTTGTTGGTGTTGGTGTTGGTATTGGTGTTGTTTGTGTTTGTGTTGGTGTTGTTGGTGTTGGTGGTGGTGTTGTTGGTGCTGGTGTTAGTGTTGTTGGTGTTGGTATTGGTGGTGGTGTTGTTAGTGTTGGTGTTGGTGGTGGTGTTGGTGCTGGTGTTGTTGTTGGTGTTGGTGTTGTTGTTATTGTTGTTAGTGTTGGTGTTGGTGTTGTTAGTGTTGGTGTTGTTGGTGTTGTTGGCGTTGGTGTTGTTGGTGTTGGTGGTGTTGGTGTTGGTGTTGGTGTTGGTGTTGTTGGTGTTGGTGTTGTTAGTGTGGGTGCTGGTATTGTTGGTGTTAATGTTGTTGGTGTTAATGTTGTTGGTGTTAATGTTGTTGGCGTTGGTGTTGTTGGTGTTGGTGTTGGTGTTGGCATTGTTGGTGTTGTCAGAGTTGGTGTTGTTGGTGTTGGTGGTGTTGGTGTTGGTGGGGTTGGTGTTGGTTTTGGTATTGTTGGTGTTGGTGTTGTTAGTGTGGCTGCTGTTGTTGTTGGTGTTGTTGGTGTTGTCGGAGTTGGTGTTGGTGTTGTTGGTGTTGGTGTTGTTGGTGTTGTTAGTGTGGGTGCTGGTGTTGTTGGTGCTCGTGTTGTTGGTGTTGGTGTTGGTGTTGTTGGTGTTGGTGTAGGTGTTGTTGGTGCTCGTGTTGTTGGTGTTGGTGTTGTTGGTGTTGGTGTTATTGGTGTTGGTGTTGGCATTGTTGTTGTTGTCAGAGTTGGTGTTGTTGGTGTTAGTGTTATTAGTGTGGGTGCTGGTGTTATTGGTGTTGTTGGTGTTGTCGGAGTTGGTGTTGTTGGTGTTGTTGGTGTTGGTGTTGGTGGTGTTGGTGTTGATGGGGTTGGTGTTGGTTTTGGTGTTGTTGGTGTTGGTGGTGTTGGTGTTGGTGTTGCAGTTGTTAGTGTTGGTGTTGTTAATGTTGGTGCTGGTGCTGTTTGTGTTGATGTTGTTGGTGTTTTTGGTATTGGTGTTGGTGTGTTGGTGTTGGTGGAGTTGGTGTTGCTGTTGCAGTTGTTAGTGTTGATTTTGTTAATGTTGGTGCTGGTGTTGTTGGTGTTGGTATTGGTGTTGTTGGTGTTGGTTTGAGGTTGTTAGTGTTGGTGTTGTTAGTGTTGGTGTTGGTGTTGTTGGTGTTGGTATTGGTGTTGTTGGTGTGGGTTTGAGGTTGTTAGTGTTGGTGTTGTTAGTGTTGGTGTTATTGGTGATGGTTTTATTGGTGGTGGTGTTGGTGTTGGTGTTGGCATTGTTGGTGTTGGTGGTGTTGGTGTTCTTGGTGTTGGTGTTCTTGGTGTTGGTGTTCTTGGTGTTGTCGGAGTTGGTGTTGGTGTTGTTGGTGTTGGTGTTGTTGGAGTTGGGGTTGTTGGTGTTGTTGGTGTTGTCGGAGTTGGTGTTGGTGTTGTGGGTGCTGGTGTTGTTGGTGCTGGTGTTGTTGGTGTTGGTGTTGTTGGTGTGGGTGGTGTTGGTGTTGGTGTTGGTATTGGTGTTGGTGTTGTTGGTGTTGGTGTTGTTAGTGTGGGTGCTGGTATTGTTGGTGCTGGTGTTGTTGGTGTTAATGTTGTTGGTGTTAATGTTGTTGGTGTTAATGTTGTTGGCGTTGGTGTTGTTGGTGCTATTGGTGTTGGTGTTGGCATTGTTGGTGTTGTCAGAGTTGGTGTTGTTGGTGTTGGTGGTGTTGGTGTTGGTGGGGTTGGTGTTGGTTTTGGTATTGTTGGTGTTGGTGTTGTTAGTGTGGCTGCTGTTGTTGTTGGTGTTGTCGGAGTTGGTGTTGGTGTTGTTGGTGTTGGTGTTGTTGGTGTTGTTAGTGTGGGTGCTGGTGTTGTTGGTGCTCGTGTTGTTGGTGTTGGTGTTGGTGTTGTTGGTGTTGGTGTAGGTGTTGTTGGTGCTCGTGTTGTTGGTGTTGGTGTTGTTGGTGTTGGTGTTATTGGTGTTGGTGTTGGCATTGTTGTTGTTGTCAGAGTTGGTGTTGTTGGTGTTAGTGTTATTTTTGTGGGTGCTGGTGTTATTGGTGTTGTTGGTGTTGTCGGAGTTGGTGTTGGTGTTGTTAGTGTGGGTGCTGGTGTTGGTGTTGTTGGTGTTGGTGTTGGTGTTGGCATTGTTGTTGTTGGCGTGGTTGGTGTTGGTGTTGTTTGTGTTGGCGTGGGTTTTGGAGTTGGTGGTGTTGGTGTTGGTGTTGGTGTTGGTGGTGTTGGTGTTGGTGTTGGTGTTGGTGGTGTTGGTGTTCGTTTTCGTGTTGGTGTTGGTGTTGGTGTTGGTGTTGTTGGAGTTGGTGGTGTTGGTGTTGGTGTTGGTGGTGTTGGTGGAGTTGGTGGTGTTGGTGTTGGTGGTGTTGGTGTTGGTGTTGGTGTTGGTGTTGGATACTGCAAAGGCTGTGGGACCTGACAACATTCCATCAATAGTACTGAAGACTTGTGCTCCAGAACCTGCTGCTCCCGAGCCAAGCTGTTCCAGTCAGTTATGACACTGGCATCTACCCAACAATGTCCTGTACACAAAAAGCAGGGCAGATCCAATCCAACTGATGTTCACTGATGATTGCACAATTTTCAGCACAACCTGCAACTCCCTTTGATACTGAAGCAATCTGTGTCCAAACAGAACAAGATCTGGATGTGGGATGGCAACTGACTAGCAACATTTGCACTACACAAACACTGGACAATGACTAACGCTTGGGTCAAAATCTTGGAATTCCCTCCCTAAGGATTGCAGTCCTTCAAGAGGCATCTCAGCATCACCTTATCAAAGGCAACTAGGGATGGGCAATAAATGCTGTTCCCATGAGTTATATCCATGGCCCACAAGTGAATAAAAGCAATTCTCTAACATGACAGAATCCAATTATCATCCCTTAGCATTAAGTGGCATCAGTGAATTCTCCAACATTAATGAATTGGGGATTACCATTGACTACAAACTCAACTGGATTGACCACATAAATGCAATGGCTACAAAAACAGGTCAGGAATGCTGACTCCCTACAGTCTGTCCAACATCTCCAAGGCATGTGTCAGGACTATGATAGAATACTCTCTATTTGGCTGGACAAGTGCATCCCCAATAATACTCAACAATATGGACAGAGCAGTTAAGGAAATAAGTTACCTCAGTGAAAAAGTGCCATATGTGCAACTTCCAAACCAGGAGTGTCTCAACCTATAGGACAGGAACTGAGAAAAAGCTGTTAAATCAAAACTACAGATTTGTTCAGGAAAATGTGTCTCTGGATTTTTCAGTCACCATAAAGTGATGGTAATAGGAAATGGATAGAATTTTGCCTTGCTGTATGTTTTGACATCTTTAAAACTGTAGAAGTGTTGATGACATGGCTTATTTTATTGTTATTTCTTCTGTTTTATTGTTAAAACCAAATCTGCAGCTATGTGTTATTATGTTTCATTGAAAGGCTGATATATCAAATAAAGAGAAACACAATATGGTCAATCAAGCCAGATTTCACTTGAGGATCTTATTTCTTCAGTATTTACAATGGCTGGAATTCCAACAACAATGAGAAATGATCTGATCAGAGTAACCATTATCCCAGAGGGTAGCTTTGATATGTTCTGTTTCAGCATCACATTCACATGATGAGAAGATGATATCCTTATTTATGAAGTTGCTGATGGGGCCAAGCTTATAGGATATGGAACTGTAGTATCCCAACACATGCAGGTAGTTCTCCTGTAATACTGTGATTGCATTCCCGTGCAACGCAATGTTATAGAAAATTGTGCAATAGAAATAATTGGGAAAAACAGGGTTCGGGCCAAACCACCAAAATACCAGTAAAAAATCCAAACAAAACTATATTGACCCTAGCACAAGGGATAGCACATTTTAAGAAAATGTTGACGTGCTATAACTGATCTGTTATATGGTACTGTATAGTACAATTCATCAGAATCTTCAACTGATGGCTCTCGGTTGGCATCTATACCTGCTGGCTGCACTACATTCCAGCCAGTCCTCTGATCCCATCCAATGGTAACACTGAATAAGTCAGATCCCAGGATGATAGCTGCCTTGATGGATCAAAGGCTGAATCATGATTTCTTTCACTAAGTGTTAGTTTTGTCAAATTTTTTGGAGGGTTTACATCGTGATGCTTGGGGACGTCTATAATCTTATTTTACAAAATTCACCTGGTTTATTATCTAGGCGAAACTGAGGACTGCAGACGCTGGAGATCAGCATCAAGATTAGAGTGGTGCTGGAAAAGCACAGCAGGTCAGGCAGCATCCAAGGAGCAGAAGAATTGACATTTCAGGCAAAAGATCTTCATCAGGATTCCTGCTCTATTTTCCTACTCCTCGGATGCTGCCTGACCTGCTGTGCTTTTCCAGCACCACTCTAATCTGGTTTATGATCTACCCCACCTTTTGGCGCTCCTCTTACACATTCTAGCACCATCATACCATGTGCCATTTCCAAAACAACTCACCACTTGCTGGATATCTCAGAATTGACCAACATCCGTGGTGCAGAGCCATCTTTAAAAAAGGTACTGTGCACTCCAGACAAAAGCTGTCATTCTGGAGCTGCCCTGCATGGTTCCTGACATTGGACCTGAATATGGCAGACAATGGAAAATTGGTGTCTGTCTTTGTAGGCATGGACATGGAGATGCTGCTGATGGGGATGGGCTGATGCAGTGGCAGGGCCTCCTTTCCTCCCAGGCCAACAGAGGAAGCCATTCTACTGGCGCCACGCTAACCTGGGCCAGGGTTACCATCCAGGCCAGTGCAGTCTCAACCATCTGAAGGAATGCAGAGAATGTAGGAAGAAGATCAATAACCTTCTCCACTCTGCCAGTGAAAGTGCTACCATCTTCTCGTTGATACCTCACACTCACTCAATCTCTGCATGATGGCACAGTGGTTAGCACTGCTGCCTCACAGCGCCAGAGACCCGGGTTCAATTCCTGCCTTAGGCGACTCTCTGTGTGGAGTTTGCACGTTCTCCCCGTGTCTGCGTGGGTTTCCTCCGGGTGCTCCGGTTTCCTCCCACAGTCCAAAGATGTGCAGGTCAGGTGAATTGGCCATGCTAAATTGCCCGTAGTGATGAGTGAAGGGTAAATGTAGAGGAATGGGTCTGGGTGGGTTGCGCTTTGGCGGGTCAGTGTGGACTTGTTGGGCCGAAGGGCCTATTTCCACACTGTAAATAATCTAATCTAATCTAATCTACTGTACCCATCATTTCCTGCAATATCTTCCCCACTCACTCTCATCCTCACTAACATTTAACCCTCGATCAGAAACATTTCATTCCGATTTCTCTCCACAGATGCTGCCAGACCTGCTGGGTTTTTCCAGCAATTTCTGTTTTTGTTTTTGTGACTATTCCAGTTGGTTTGTATGTCCAGCTGGACAAACTGCTTTCACTGGTCAATATACAAGTTTGGATTCTCATGCAGCTGTCCTGGTCAGCACTTGGTAAATGGCTGAGAATACACTTCCAACCTTCATGTCAAATTTCTGAGAAAATCTGTCCAAAGCCTGTGAATCAGCCAAAGAACATTTGAAAGTGAAACAGTGAAAATTAAAGCAGATAAAAGGGCCAATCCCCAGGAGTTTGTTAGTGGAGACAAGGTGTTAGTATATTCTTTACTTCTGGAGAATTATTAAATTAAAATTCACTGGGTATTATCAAATTAAAAAGCATCTCAGTGATATGAGTTAATGCAGTGAGTGGACGAGACAGATTAAAAAAATCAGCAGGCGTGTCATGTCAATATGTTTAAGCAAGACTATAATTGAGAGGATAATCAGGGTAGAAGTGGTGAAAGAAATAAGGAGAGAAATAAAAATACCAGAATGTTTAAAGACTGAATCAGGCATTGGAAATTCAAAGCTTGATCTTTGATGAATCAAATTTAATACAGAGGTTGTTTAAAATGAAAATGAAATAAAGTATTATAAATGAAATAAAGTATCATGGTCTCTCCTGAAATGACGTACAAAAGGCAGTAGAGACCAAAAATGAATTGGATACAAAATCGGTCTTCAGCTGTACGTGAAATTATTTGGGATTATATTACCCATTAAAAAACATGAAAACAGTTACATAAGAGCGTTTAAATTGACTGTTAATGTTAAGAACAAAGAACAATATAACACAGGAACAGGCCCTTCGGCCCACCAAAGCCACACTGACACATGATGCCTTTCTAAATTAAATACCTTTTGCCTCCACGTGGCTCATATCCCTCTATTCCCTGTCATGTATCTGTCGCGATGCCTCTTAAACATTACTGTTGTAAAGGTCATGCTGTTTAGAGCATAAGACTGTAAGATGTAGGAGCAGAATTAGACCCTTGACCCATTACATCTGGTCTACTATTTGATCATGACTAATATGTTTTTTTAACCCCATTCTCCTGCCTTCTTTTCATAACCTTTGACCCAATTACTAATCAAGTACCTATCTATCGCTGTCGATTTCACAAATATCTTCACCTCCCCTCCCCTCACCTTATCCCAGATCTAACCGTCCAACTCAGTACCACCCTCGAGAACTATTCTACCTGTCCATCTTCCTTCCCATCTATCAGCTCCACCATCCTCTCCGATCTATCACTATCACCCCCCACCTTCATTTACCCTATTGCATTCCCAGCTACATTCCCCTCAGACCCACCCCACTCCCATTCACTTCACAGCCTCCTTGGGCACACCTGCAACATTCTTGATGAAGAGCTTGTGCTCGAAACATCGACTCTCCTGCTCCTCGGATGCTGCATGACCAGCTGTGCTTTTCTAGCACCACACCTTTTGTCCTATCTATTTCTGAATTAAATACACTCAGTGACTTGGCCTCCACAGCCCTCTGAGGCAATGAGTTCCGTAGATTCCCCACCCTCTGGCTGAAGAAATCCTTCCTCACCTCAGTTCAAAAGAGTCATCCCTTCACCCTGAGGCTGTGCCCTCGGGTCCTAGTCTCTCCAACTCGTGGAAACATCTTCTCCCCATCACTCTATCCAGGTCCTTTCAGCATTCTGTAAGTTTCAATCAGATTTACTCCCATCCTTCTAAACTATATCATGGACCCAGAGTCCTCAATCACTCCTTATTGAATGATGAATGCTGAGATCAGTGACAGAAGTTTGTTTACTCTGGATCATGTTGACATAGGGAGGGAAGATGTGTTGGATAGGCTAAAGGATATTAAGGTGAACAAATTCCCAGGACCGGATAGGATCTATCCCCAGGTTGCTGAGGGAGGCGAGAGAGGAAATAGCTGGGGCCCTGACAGATATCTTTGTAGCATCATTAAACACAGGTGAGGTGCCGGAGGACTGGAGGGTTGCTCATGTTGTCCCCCTGTACAAGAAGGGTAGTAGGGATATTCCAGGTAACTACAGACCAGTGAGCCTGATGTCAGTGGTGGGAAAGTTGCTGGAGAGGGTACTGAGGGATAAAATCTATTTATATTTGGACAAGAATGGGCTTATCAGTGATAGGCAACATGGTTTTGTGTGGGATAGATCGTGCCTTACCAAGTTAATAGAGTTCTTTGAGGAAGTGACCAAGTTGATAGATGAAGGAAGGGCTGTTGATGTCATATACATGGACTTTAGTAAGGCATCTGATAAGGTTCCCCATGGTAAACTAATGAAGAAAATGAAGTCACATGGTGTGCAGGGTGTTCTAGCTCGGTGGATAAAAAACTGGTTGAGCAACAGGAGACAGAGAGTAGTAGTTGAAGGGAGTTTCTTGAAATGGAGAAGGGTGCCCAGTGGTGTTCCACAGGGGTCAGTGCTGGGGCTACTGTTGTTTGTGATATACATAAATGATCTGGAAGAGGCCACTGTTGGTATGATCAGCAAGTTTGCAGATGACACAAAGATTGGTGGAGTAGCAGAAAGCATAAGGGACTGTCAGAGAATACAGGAGGATATAGATAGACTGGAGAGTTGGGCAGAGATGTGGCAGATGGATTTCATTCCAGGCAAATGTGAGGTGATGCATTTTGGGAAGTCTAATTCTAGAGCGAATTATACAGTAAACGGAAGAGCCTTGGGAAAAGTTGATGGGCAGAGAGATCTGGGAGTGCAGGTCCATTGTACCCGGAAGGCGGTTGCAGAGGTGGATAGAGTGGTCAAGAAGCCTCCAGGGTGGACAGATAAATGGGGGGGGGGGGGAGCTGGGGAGAAGGTAGCAAAGAGTACAATACATGAATGGGGGTGGGGATGGAGGTGATAGGTCAGAGAGGAAGGTGAAGCGGATAGGTGGGAAGGGAGATTGGCAGGTAGGACAGGTCATGAGGACAGTGCTGACTGGAAGGTTGGAACTGGGGTAAGGTGGGGGAGAGGAAATGGGGAAACTGGTGAATCGGATCCAACCTAATGTGTTTCATATTTCCTCTGTTTCTGTTTCATTTGGAAATAGACCCTTTCTATTCTACCCTTTTGGACAGGGTATGGATGGGGTCTGGGTTGGTGCAAGAGGTGGGAATGGATGGGATGTGGTGGAAGTGAGTGTGGGGAATGGGAATGGGGTGGATGTAAGGTTGGGTATTGAGGTGGGAATGAGTGTGGGTTGGGGAAGGAGGAAGGAGATAAGGAAGGGACTGGATGTGGAGTTGGTAATCAGGAGGAGGCTAGGAGTTCTTCCTACTGTTCAGACATGTTGTCAGCTCTGCAAGGTGAAATGAGAACTGAGGTTGTTGTGTCAAAATAATAACCTGACTGTCCTGCATCCATCAGGCATGTGGCAAATACAGAGTTGGTGTGTGACTTGGAAACTATCCCACATTCTGAACAGCTCTGTGACAGCTCAGAAATCAACTGCACAGTGATATCAGCTCTTTCAATGTTTTGAAATAAACTGGAAATGATTCATTTGAGACTTTAGTTTGATTGCAAATAGGTCCTGTTGAATTTGACTGCAATCATCCTATTGTGGAAATATTTCTGAGTGATATACATTAGTAAAAGATTGGTAAATTCATCCTGTCCTGATCATCAATCTTCATTGTAAACATGTTAATCTAGTTCTCACGAGAGGCTTCATAAACATTCACTGAAGAATCTCCCCTCTCATTATTTGGATGAAATCAGCTCAATTTTCTCAATAGGCACAGTCTGGCTGATAGCAAATAAATCCACCACCTCCATAACTGGGACCTACTCAATAAGATGGTGAAATGTGAAGTAAATACTCTTCATTCTTACTTCAGAGTTAATCGTGCAGTTTCAGGCTGATCATGTATGGTATATAATGAGGAGAAGGTTATACATTCTCATTTGGAGTCTGTCAGTGCAGCACAATTGGACAATCAATCTTTGTTTTACCAGAAATACATTTCATTGAAAAGGATGCTAGCTCCTCATGAAGCAGTCAACTACTTATTTCAGCCTCTGAAGATAACTTACACTCAATCTTCCACTGATGAAACAAGCACAGGTTAAATGTGGAATAATCCAGCTTGGAGCTGACTTCAGTTCAGAGTGAAATGACTGTGCTCCACAGCGAATTCAAGCTGAACAGATCTGTCTGTTCAATTCATTCAGCTGATCAGGAGAAGCCCCAGGGGGATAGTTTTACACAGTGAGTTGCTGGGAACTGGAAGGTGCTGCCTGAAAGAGTAGTGGGAGCAGATTCAATCAGAACTTTCACACGGGAACCGGGAAAATACTGGAATAGAAAATAAATGCAATGTTGTGCATATATGGGCAGGTAACAGGAGCAGGCCATTCAGCCCCTTAATCCTGCTCCACCCATCTGGATCATGGTTGATTTTTGTGAGTTCAAATTCACATTCCTGCCACACATGAGTAACCTTTCACCCCTGTGGCTGAACAAGAAATGAATCACCACCACCTTAAAATAATTTGAAGGATGTTGCTTCCACAACCTTTTCAAAGACAGAATTCCAAAGACCACCCTCGCAGAGAAAAACATCACCTCAATTCTGTTTTAAATGAGTGATCTCTGATTTTCAAACAGCGATCTCTATATTCTACATGTTCCAATAAATGGAAACATCCTCTCCATGTACAATCTGAGAAGACACCTCAGGATCTTAAATGTTTCTCTTAATTCCCTGATTATGTTCTAAATTTCATTGGGTACAGGCTCAGTTTGTCCATCCTTTCCCCATTAGACAACTCACCCATTCTGGGCATTAGTCTCGTAAACCTTCTCTGTATTCCCTGCAATGATTTTAAGTTCTTCCATAAATAAAGATGGCATTACTGTACACAGTAATCCAGAAGCAGTCTCTCCAGTAATCTGTGTAACTGAACCATACTCTCCCTATTTTTGTATTCAACTGTGTTCACAATAAATGGTAACAGTCTACCAGTCTTGATTTGGTTTATTATTGCCACATGTATCAAGATACAGTGAAAGGTTTTGTTTTGCATGCTATCCAGATATATCATATGTTACATAAGTACATCAGGGCAATAGAACAGAATTGATAAGGAGTGGAGCTGGAGAAAGCTCAGCTGGTCAAGCAGCATCAGAGGAGCAGGAGGGTCAACATTTCAGGTCAGAACCTTTCATCAGGACTGGGAAGGGGAAGGGGGAAGGGGCTGAGAAATAAATAGAGGGAAGGGGTGTGGCTGGGGAAAGGTAGGTGAGATAGCAATAGGTGGATGCAGGTAGGAGGTGATTGTGATTGGTCATAGGGAAAGGTGGATTGGATAGGTGGGAAGAAAGAGGGACAGGTTAAGGGGGTGGGGTGGAGAGAGAGGGCTGATCCTGGAATGAGGTGGGCAGTGGGGAGATCTGAAAGCTGGTGAATTCTATGTTAAGGCCGTATGGCTGTAAGTTCATGAGATGGAAGATGAGGTGTTCTTCCCCCAGTTTGCTTTTGTGGCTTTATTTTGATGCTGGAGGAGGGTGAGGCTGGAGGAGGGTGAGGGAAGAGTATAACCGGCGTGGGAGGGTGAGGGAAGAGTATAACCGGAGTGGGAGGGTGAGGGAGAGTATAACCGGGGTGGGAGGGTGAGTGAGAGTATAACCAAGTTGGGAGGTTGAGGGAGAGTATAACCGGGGTAGGAGGGTGAGGGAGAGTATAACCGGGGTAGGAGGGTGAGGGAGAGTATAACCGGGATGGGAGGGAGAGGGAGAGTATAACCCTGTTGGGAGGGTGAGGGAGAGTATAACCAGGGTGGGAGGGTGAACATAGAACATAGAAATTAGAAGAATACAGCGCAGTACAGGCCCTTCGGCCCTCGATGTTGCGCCGATCCAAGCCCACCTAACCTACACTAGCCCACTATCCTCCATATGCCTATCCAATGCCCGCTTAAATGCCCATAATGAGGGAGAGTCCACCACTGCTACTGGCAGGGCATTCCATGAACTCACGACTCGCTGAGTAAAGAACCTACCCCTAACATCTGTCCTATACCTACCCCCCCTTAATTTAAAGCTATGCCCCCTTGTAATAGCTGACTCCATACGTGGAAAAAGATTCTCACTGTCGACTCTATCTAAACCCCTAATCATCTTATACACCTCTATCAAGTCACCCCTAAACCTTCTTTTCTCCAATGAAAACAACCCCAAGTGCCTCAGCCTTTCCTCATACGATCTTTCTACCATACCAGGCAACATCCTGGTAAACCTCCTCTGCACCCGTTCCAGTGCCTCCACATCCTTCCGATAATATGGCGACCAAAACTGCACACAATACTCCAGATGCGGCCGCACCAGAGTCTTATACAACTGCAACATGACCTCAGTACTCCGGAACTCAATTCCTCTACCAATAAAAGCCAGTACGCCATATGCCTTCTTCACCGCACTATTTACCTGGGTGGCAACTTTCAAAGATCTGTGTACATGGACACCAAGATCCCGCTGCTCATCCACACTACCAAGTATCCGACCATTAGCCCAGTACCCCATCTTTTTTATTACTCTTACCAAAGTGAATCACCTCACACTTAGCTACATTGAACTCCATTTGCCACCTTTCTGCCCAGTTCTGCAGCTTCTCTATATCCCGCTGTAACCTGCCATATCCTTCCTCACTATCTACAACTCCTCCGACTTTCGTATCATCCGCAAACTTGCTCACCCAACCTTCTAACCCCTCCTCCAGGTCATTTATAAAAATGACAAACAGCAATGGTCCCAAAACAGATCCTTGCGGAACACCGCTAGTGATGGCACTCCAAGATGAACCTTTGCCATCAACTACTACCCTCTGTCTTCTTCCAGCCAGCCAACTCCTAATCCAAACCTCCAACTCACCCTCAATGCCATACCTCCGTATTTTTTGCAGTGGTCTACCATGGGGAACCTTATCAAACGCCTTACTAAAATCCATATACACCACATCTACCGCTTTCCCCTCGTCCACCTCCTTAGTCACCTTCTCAAAGAATTCAATAAGGTTTGTGAGGCACGACCTGCCCTTCACAAAACCATGCTGACTATCCTTGATCACATTATTCCTATCCAGATGTTCATAAATCCTATCCCTTACAATTCTCTCTAAGATTTTGCCCACAACAGAAGTGAGACTCACCGGCCTATAGTTACTAGGGTTATCCCTACTCCCCTTCTTGAACAAGGGAACCACATTTACTAGCCTCCAATCTTCTGGCACTACTCCTGTAGACAAAGAGGACATAAAAATCAAGGCCAATGGCTCTGCAATCTCCTCCCTTGCTTCCCAGAGAATCCTAGGATAAATGCCATCAGGCCCAGGGGACTTATCTATTTTCACCCTTTCCAGACTTTCCAACACCTCTTCTCGACATACCTCAAAGCCATCCATTCTAATTAATTGTGACTCAGTACTCACATTGACAACAATGTCCTGTTCCTGATTGAATACTGACGAAAAGTATTCATTCAGTGTCTCCCCAATCTCTTCAGCCTCCACACGCAACTTCCCACGACTATCCTTGACTGGACCTATTCCTATCTGGATCAGTGTGCTGGAAGAGCACAGCAATTCAGGCAGCATCCGAGGACAGGCAAAATCGACGTTTCAGGCAAAAGCCCTTCATCAGGAATAAAGGCAGAGAGACTGAAGCGTGGAGAGATAAGCTAGAGGAGGGTGGAGGTGGGGATAGAGTAGCATAGAGTAATGACCTGGGAGTTGCAGTGGGAGAGAGACTCCCTGAGATTCTTGTAGAGAGAGGAGGAAAACTTCTTCAAGGCAGGCATCCTTGCAAGAGGATTCGCAGTAGGGTTAAAATCAACGAGGTAAAAACAATGACTGCAGATGCTGGAAACCAGATTCTGGATCAGTGGTGCTGGAAGAGCACAGCAATTCAGGCAGCATCCGAGGACAGGCAAAATCGACGTTTTGGGCAAAAGCCCTTCATCAAGAATAAAGGCAGAGGGACTGAAGCGTGGAGAGATAAGCTAGAGGAGGGTGGGGACCTATTCCTACCCTAGTCATTCTTTCATTCCTGACATACCTAGAGAAAGCCTTAGGGTTTTCCCTAATCCTAACAACTAAGGACCTTTCATGTCCCCTCCTTGCTGCTCTTAGCTCTCTCTTCAGGTCCTTCCTGGCTACCTTATAACTCTCAATCGCCCCAATTGAACCTTCACGCCTCATCTTTACATAGGCCGCCCTCTTCCATTTAACAAGGGATTCCAATTCCTTATTAAACTACGGCTCCCTCACACGACCCTTTCCTCCCTGCCTGACGGGTACATACTTATCAAGGACACTCAATAGTTGCTCCTTGAACAAGCTCCACATATCAATTACGCCCTTGCCTTGAAGCTTACTTTTCCAAGCCACACATCCTAAGTCATGCCTCACTGCATCATAATTTCCCTGCCCCCAGCTATAACTCTTGCCCTGCAGTGCACACTTATCCCTCTCCATCACTAGAGTAAAAGTCACCGAATTGTGGCCACTGTCCCCAAAGTGCTCACCTACCTCTAATTCTAACACCTGGCCTGGTTCATTACCCAGAACCAAATCCAGTATGGCCTCACCTCTTGTTGGCCTATCTACATATTGTGTCAGGAAACCCTCCTGCACACATTGGACAAACACTGATCCATCTAACGAACTTGAACTATAGCTTTCCCAATCAATATCAGGAAAGTTAAAGTCCCCCATAACAACCACCCTATTACTTTCACTCTTCTCTTGAATCATCCTCGCAATCCTTTCTTCTACATCTCTAGAACTATTAGGAGGCCTGTAGAAAACTCCTAACAGGGTGAGCTCACCTTTCCTATTCCTAACCTCAACCCAAACTACCTCAGATGGCGAGTCTTCATCCATCGTCCTTTCCACCACTGTAATACTATCTTTGACAAGCAATGCCACACCTCCCCCTCTTTTACCCCCACCTCTGACCAGACTAAAACATTTAAACCCTGGAACCTACAACAGCCAATCCTGTCCCTGTTCTACCCATGTCTCCGTAATAGCCACAACATCGAAGTCCCAGGTACCAACCCACGCTGCAAGTTCACCTACCTTATTTCGTATACTTCTTGCATTGAAATATGCACACTTCAAGCCACTTTCCTGTTTACAGGCACCCTCCTTTGAAATTGATGCCATGTTCCTAACCTCCCTACACTCCAGGTCCTGCAGGTCCAGAGTATAACCGTGTTGGGAGGGTGAGGGAGAGTATAACCGAGTTGGGAGGATGAGGGAGAGTATAACCGGGGTAGGAGGGTGAGGGAGAGTATAACCAGGGTAGGAGGATGAGGGAGAGTATAACCAGGGTAGGAGGATGAGGGAGAGTATAACCGAGTTGGGAGGGTGAGGGAGAGTATAACCGGGGTAGGAGGGTGAGGGAGAGTATAACCAAGTTGGGAGGGTGAGGGAGAGTATAACCGGGGTAGGAGGGTGAGGGAGAGTATAACCGGGTTAGGAGGGTGAGGGAGAGTATAACCGAGTTGGGAGGGTGAGGGAGAGAATAACCAGGGTAGGAGGATGAGGGAGAGTATAACCAATTTGGGAGGGTGAGGGAGAGTATAACCGAGTTGGGAGGGTGAGGGAGAGTATAACTGGGGTAGGAGGGTGAGGGAGAGTATAACCGAGTTGGGAGGGTGAGGGAGAGTATAACCGTGTTGGGAGGGTGAGGGAGAGTATAACCGGGGTAGGAGGATGAGGGAGAGTATAACCGAGTTGGGAGGTTGAAGGAGAGTATAACCGAGTTGGGAGGGTGAGGGAGAGTATAACTGGGGTAGGAGGGTGAGGGAGAGAATAACCGTGTTGGGAGGGTGAGGGAGAGTATAACCGAGTTGGGAGGTTGAGGGAGAGTATAACCGAGTTGGGAGGGTGAGGGAGAGTATAACCGAGTTGGGAGGGTGAGGGAGAGTATAACCGTGTTGGGAGGGTGAGGGAGAGTATAACCGGGGTAGGAGGATGAGGGAGAGTATAACCGAGTTGGGAGGTTGAGGGAGAGTATAACCGAGTTGGGAGGGTGAGGGAGAGTATAACCGTGTTGGGAGGGTGAGGGAGAGTATAACCAGGGTAGGAGGATGAGGGAGAGTATAACCGAGTTGGGAGGTTGAGGGAGAGTATATCCGAGTTGGGAGGGTGAGGGAGAGTATAACCGAGTTGGGAGGGTGAGGGAGAGTATAACCGTGTTGGGAGGTTGAGGGAGAGTATAACTGGGGTAGGAGGGTGAGGGAGAGAATAACCGTGTTGGGAGGTTGAGGGAGAGTATAACCGAGTTGGGAGGTTGAGGGAGAGTATAACCGAGTTGGGAGGGTGAGGGAGAGTATAACCGTGTTGGGAGGTTGAGGGAGAGTATAACCGAGTTGGGAGGTTGAGGGAGAGTATAACTGGGGTAGGAGTGTGAGGGAGAGTATAACTGGGGTAGGAGTGTGAGGGAGAGTATAACCGGGGTAGGAGTGTGAGGGAGAGTATAACCGAAGTAGGAGTGTGAGGGAGAGTATAACCGGGGTAGGAATGTGAGGGAGAGTATAACCGGGGTGGGAGGGTGAGGGAGAGTATAACCGAAGTAGGAGGGTGAGGGAGAGTATAACCGGGGTGGGACGGTGAGGGAGAGTATGACCGGGGTGGGAGGGTGAAGGAGAGTATAACCGAGTTGGGAGGGTGAGGGAGAGTATAACCGGGGTAGGAGGGTGAGGGAGAGTATAACCGGGGTGGGAGGGTGAAGGAGTGTATAACCGGAGTGGGTGTGGGGTGTGGTCTTTGATGGTGTTGAATGCTTTCTCCAGGCAGCGGGGGGTGTAGATGGCGATATTGGGAGGAAAGCTGGTTTTCTTGATTTATGCACTACGGCGCCCAAATCCATATTTATCTCTGAGCTCTGAATCACTTACCCTTTCGATAAAATGCTTTTTTTCTTGTTCTTTCTGTCAAAATGGGCAATTTGATCCTATCCCATATCAATACTCCAATTGTTACATCTTTGTCCACTCACTTAACCTTTTGATATCCCTTTATAGGGTCCTTATTACTTCTTCACAACTCAATTTCTCAGCTGACTTTGCATCATGAGCAAATTTTGTACCCATTCTTACTGTTCCTTCATCTAATTAATTTTGATAGGTTGAAAGCAGATGAAATCCCAGCACCGACCCATGTGGAACATCATTTGTGACATTTAGCCAGCCTGAAAATTGCTCATTTATTCCTATACTCTACTTCCTGTTAGCTAGATAATCTGTCCATGCCAATATGTTATGCCAATACCATGAGCTTTCAATTTCACCAATAATCTTTGATGTTGTACTTCATCAAATACTTTCCTAAAACCTAAAATCTACAGTACATTACTGCTTTGTGCTGGAGGCATCAAGCTTTTTGAGTGTTATTGGAGCTGTGCCGATCCAGGGCTGGTCGCAGTAGTCTGGCTGTCAGTTCAGAAATGTTCTTGGTATATGGTAGTGTGGCTAGTCCTTTGGGTTGTGGCACGTCCTCATTCCGTTGTCTTTCCCTTAGGCATCTGTTGATGAAATTGTGGGGATATCCATTTTTGGCGAATACATTGTATAGGTGTTCCTCTTCCTCTTTTTGCAGTTCTGGTGTGCTGCAGTGTGTTGTGGCCCTTTTGAACAGTGTCTTGATGCAACTTCGTTTGTGTGTGTTGGAGTGGTTGCTTTTGTAGTTCAGGACTTGGTCTGTGTGTGTGGCTTTCGCCAAAAACGGATACCCCCGCAATTTCACCAATGTAGTGTACAAAATCCCATGCAAGGACTGCACAAAACACTATATAGGACAAACAGGAAGACAGCTAACGATCCGCATCCATGAACACCAACTAGCCACGAAACGACACAACCAGCTATCCTTAGTAGCCACACAGACAGATGGCAAGCAACATGAGTTTGACTGGGACAACACGACTATTATAGGACAAGCCAAACAGAGAACAGCCAGGGAATTCCTAGAGGCATGGCACTCATCCACAGATTCTATCAACAAACACATCGACCTGGACCCAATATACCGGTCACTGCAACGGACAGCTGGAACTGACAACCGGAAGCGGCAAGAGACAAACCACTATAAATGCCGGAGGAAACATCACAGAAGCTCTTCACAGGAGGCTCCCAAACACTGAGGATGTCACCTAGACAGGGGATGAAACGTCTGCTTCACAAATTCCCAGTTCGGCGAACAGAACCACAACAACGAGCATCCGAGCTACAAATCTTCTCACAAACTTTGATCCCCCAGGAATTGGTAGTGGGAGATTCAGTGATGGTAACACCGCTGAATGTCAAGGGGCAGTGGCTAGATTGTCTTTTATTGGTGATGGTCATTGTTTGGAATTATGTGGCATTAATGTTATTTGCCACTTGTTAGTCCAAACTTATATACATTTAGGTCTTGTTGCACTTGGACATGGACTGCCTCAGTACCTGAGGAATTTCAGATGGTGCTGACATTTATGCAATCTCCAGCAAGTATCTCTATGTTTGATCTCATGCTGTAAGGAAGGTAATTGAAGCTGAAAATGGTTTGAGGCTAGGATACTACCCTGAGGAACTCTTGCAGAGATGTCCTAGAGCTGAGATGATTGACCTCCAACAACCACAAACATCTTGTTATGTGCCAGGTATAACTGCAACCAGAGCTGTAATGAGGTCAGGAGCTGAGTGGCCCTGGCAGAAACCAAACTGGGCGTGACTGAGCAGGTTATTCATGAGCAGGCACTGCTTGATAACACTGTTGGTGACACGGTGGCACAGTGGTTAGCACTGCTGTCTCACAGCGTCAGAGACCCAGGTTCAATTCCCGCCTCAGGCAATTGACTGTGTGGAGTTTGCACATTCTCCCAGTGTCTGCGTGGGGGTGCTCTGGTTTTCTCCCACAATCCAAAAATGTGCAGGTTAGGTGAATTGGCTATGGTAAATTGCCTGTAATGGTAGGGGAATGGGTCTGGGTGGGTGGCGGGTCGGTGTAGACTTTTTGGGCCAAAGGGCCTGTTTCCACACTGTAACTAATCTAAACTTCCACCACTTTACTGTGGATGTAGAGTAGACTGATGGGGCAGTAATTGGCAGGGTTGGATTTGTCCTGATTTTTGTGTACGGGACATACTTGGGCAATTTGCAATATCAACAGGTAATGCCAGTGTTCTAAGTGTTGTTATGAACAAAAACAGAAATTACTGGAAAAGCCCAGCAGGTCTGGCAGCATCGGCGGAGAGAAATCAGAGTTATTGTTCCAGATCCAGTGAGCCTTCCTCAGAACACATTCTTCAGTTTTTTCAAGGTGGCGGCAACAATAGGGTGGGCAGAGGTGATGCCGGGGATGGTGGTGCCTGGGGTGGTGGTGCCGAGGATGGTGGTGCCGGGGACGGTGGTGCCGGGGATGGTGGTGCCGGGGTTGGTGGTGCCGGGGACGGTGGTGCCGGGGACGGTGGTGCCGGGGATGGTGGTGCCGGGGACGGTGGGGCCGGGGACGGTGGGGCCGGGGACGGTGGTGCCGGGGACGGTGGTGCCGGGGACGGTGGGGCCAGGGATGGTGGTGCCAGGGATTTTGTATTTTTGGACTTTCAGCAAGCATTTGATATGGTATTACATGGCAGTTTGGTTATCAATTTAGAAATGTTTGGGATGATGGGTTCTTGGCTGCCTGGATTAGAAGTTGGTTAAAAGATTGGAAACAGAGGGTAGAGAGAGATGGTTTCCCTCAGATTGGAGACGAGTTGAAAGTGGTGTTCCCCAACAATCAGTTTTGGGACGGTGGCTTTTTCTGATTTATATCAATGATTTGGAGAAGGGTGTTGAAAGCAAAATATTTACATTTGCAGATGACACTAAATTGGGAGAATACTGACTATGAGGATGATGCTGGGCAACTTCAGAGGGACATTGGCAAGTTCGCCAAATGGGCAGACACCTGTGTTATGGACTAGGCCAGACCACTCAAAACAGTCTTAAGCAGGCAGCCCAGACTATAACTTTGCAATTTGTTTCAGTAAGTATACAGTGAAAATTACCCGAAGTAAGTTAGCTTGATTGACTACCAGCTTTTAAAACAGACAAAAACTTATTCACAAAATTACACAATGAAACACAAAGAACAGAACTCAGTCTATCCAAACGAGCCTTAATTATGCTGTTCTGAACATACACAACAGTCCCAATAAGCAAACCCCCTTAAACACAATAAAAATGAAACAAAGGCTTACAGGTTGAAGTTAGAAGGGCAGAAGGAGAGAGAATCTAGCAGCATGTTTCACACACAGCCCACAGCTGAACTCCCCAATTAGTCCTGGACTGAACTGCTCAGCTAGAGAGCTGGCCAGCTTTATGACACCTGGCAGATGAATGTCAATGTCGAGAAATGTGAGGTAATGCATTTTGTAGATAAAACCATGAAGAGATAATACAGGCTGGGGGGGGGGGGGTCACAGGAACATAGGAACCTCAGGATGGGGTTCTCTGAAGGTGGCTGGGCAAGTTGAAACAGTTGTAAAGAAAGTTAATAGGCCCCTTGGGTTTATAAATAGAGGCACAGTGTATAAAAGCAAGGAAATGATGCTACACCTCTACACATCATTGTTCAGGCCACATTTAGAGCATTGTGTTCAGTTCTGGGCACCAGATTTAAGGAAGGAAATTTAAGAGAGTGCAAAATGTGTTATCAGGAGTGAGGGATTTTAGATATAAGGAATAATGAGAGAAATCTGGCTTTTCCTCCTTTGAGCAGAAAAGATTAAGAGGTGAGCTTATTGAGGTAATCCAAATTATGAAGAATTTTGACAGGATAAGGAAGGAATTACTGTTTCCACTCAGTGAAGAAGGCATTTGACATGCTTGGTTTCATTGGTCAGTACATTAAGCATTAGAGTTGGGCTGTCATGTTATGGCTGTACAGGACATTGGTGAGACATGAATACTGCATTCAATTCTGGCCTCCCTGCTATAGGAAATATGTTGTGAAACTTGACAGGGTTCAAAAAAGATTTACAAGGATGTTGCTGAGATTTGAGTGTTTGAGGTATAGGGAGAGGCTGAATAGATTAGATTAGATTAGAGCCCAACAAGTCCACACCACCCCGCCGAAGTGCAACCCACCCATACCCCTACATGTACCCCTTACCTAACACTACGGGCAATTTAGCATGGCCAATTCACCTGACCTGCACATCTTTGGACTGTGGGAGGAAACCGGACCACCCGGAGGAAACCCATGCAGACATGGGAAGAACATGCAAACTCCACACAGAGAGTCGCCTGAGGCGGGAATTGAACCCTGGTCTCTGGCGCTGTGAGGCAGCAGTGCTAACCACTGTGCCACCGTGCCGCCCACAAATAGGTTGAGGTATTTTTTCCCTGGAGTGTCGGAGGTTAAAGGGTGACCTTACAGACATTTATAAAATCATGAGGAATGTGGATATAGTGAATAGCCAACGTTTTTTCTCCAGGGTAAGGGAGTTCAGAACCAGAGGGCATCGGTTTAGGGTTAGAGAGTAAGATTTAAAAGGTACCTGAGGGGAAACCTTTTAATGCAGAGTGTGGTACGTGTATGGAACGAGCTGCCAGGGCAAGTGGTGCAGGTGGGTAAATTACAACATTTAAAAGTCATCTGGCTGGTTACATGAATAGGAAGGGTTTAGAGAGATGTGGGCTAAGTGCTGGCAAATGGGACTCGATCAGTTTAGGATATCTGGTTAGCATGGACAAGCTGGACCAAAGGGTCCATTTTCATGCTGTACAGTTCTATGGTTCTATAGTATGTTTAAAATTAAGGTTCACAACATCAAGATTGTTAGCAAGAGAGCTTGAAGGGAGATGCAGAGAAACGTCTTTACTCAGAGCATTATTAGGATTTGGAACTTACTGCCTGGGAAAGTGGTGGAGGTGGATACCATTGGAGGTTTCAAAAGAGATATATTTGGTACATGGATATATATTGGAAAGGGCTGAAGTTACAGGGCCTCGGGGATAAGGCTGGAGAATGGAACTTGCTGGATAGCTCTTTTGGGAGCTGGTACAGACATGTTGGGTTGAATGGCCTCTTTCTGTGCTGTAAAATTCTATTATTCTGAGTCATTTTGATAGCTTCATGTCTTCCTGAAAACTATCTAACCTCTGAAGCATCTCTTCGTTTTCCAATCTGATCATTGGATGGTCAACGTTTGAAGTTTACACTTTGAATTCATTTTTAAAAATTGTTCTGTTTCTATTTCACTCTCTAAATCGTCCATGATTTTCCCCTGACTATCATTCCTCTGTAACATCTTTTCAACATTTTAATATGACACACTCAATGATTCTTTCTCCTCTCTGGAGTACCTGCTATGTTTTAGATATCTTTGTGATTTTTTTTTATTTGATAAGGTCCATAGGAACTTTCTTTCTTTGAATTTTAAATGTTGTATAATCACTTGATGAACTTCCTCCATACGAGATCCCATTTTTACCTCTACCTTTAATTCATCTGCTAACTCTTTCAATTGACTTTTAGGCAAAGATTTTAAATAATCCACTGTTACATCTTCCACTCACAGAACATTCTTTGCAACATTAACTCTAACCCTATCTTCAAATTCCATTCTTCACCACAATACAGCTGCCTTGAAAAGGCAGGAGAATGATGCTATAGATTAGAATGAGTGCAGGCACAATGGGCCAAATGGCCACATTCTGCTGCATAAAAAGTCTGTGATTTATACCCAGAACCCCTCCTTTGCCTTTACTTCAAGAACATAGGAACAGAAGCAGACCATTCAGCCCATCAATTTCTCCCTGCCACTCAGTATGATCATGGTTGATTGATTACTTCAAAGCCTTTCACCCTCCCTATCCCCTTAACACTGTACTCTGCTGAAAATCAGAAACCTATCAATCGCAATCTTAAACACACTCAAAGACGAAGCTTCCACAGCTCTCTGTGGTGGAGTATCCCAAAGATTCAAAACTCTCGGAGTGAAAAGAAATCACTTCATCTTTGATTAAACTAGCTTGCCCCTTAGTTTGAAATTGCACCCCCTAGTTCTAGATTCCCTAAAAAGGGGCAAACCCTTACCTACCTCGAACGTGTCTACCACCCTCAATATTGTGTCAGTTTTAATAAGGTCATCTCCCTTTCTTTGAAACTCTGAAGAATACAGGCCGTTTGTCCCAATCTCTCTTCATTGACAGTCCCATTATCCTGGGAACAAGTCTGGGGAACCTTCATTGCATCCCGGGTGGCACGCTGGCTCAGTGATTAGCACTGCTGCCTCACAGCGCCAGGGACCCGGGATCAATTCCAGCCTTGGGCGACTGTCTGTATGGAGTTTGCACATTCTCCCCATGTCTGTATGGTTTTCCTCCAGGTGTTCCAATTTCCTCCCACAATCCAAAGCTGTGCAGGTCAGGTGAATTGGCCATGCTGAATTACCCATTGTGTTTGGTGTGTTTGTCAGGGGAAAATGTAGGGGGTGGGTTACTCTTCGGAGGGTCAGTGTGGACTTGTTGGGCTGAATGGCCTGTTTCCATACTGCAGGGAATCTAATCTAATCCCTCTATGGCAATAATATCTTTCCTGAGATAAAAAGAGACTAAACCTGCACAGTACTCCATGTGTGATCTAACTGAGCTCCTATTTATTGAAGTAAGACTTCACTGCTCCTATCCTCAAATCCTTATGATAAAGGCTAACATTCCATTAAGCTTCCTAACATAGAACATAGAAGAATACAGAGCAGTGCAGGCCCTTCGGCCCTCGATGTTGCGTCGATCCAAGCCCACCTAACCTACACTAGCCCACTATCCTCCATATGCCTATCCAAAGCTCGCTTAAATACCCATAATGAGGGAGAGTCCACCACTGCTACTGGCAGGGCATTCCATGAACTCACGACTCGCTGAGTAAAGAACCTACCCCTAACATCTGTCCTATACCTACCCCCCCTTAATTTAAAGCTATGCCCCCTTGTAATAGCTGACTCCATACGTGGAAAAAGATTCTCACTTTCGACCCTATCTAAACACTAATCATCTTGTACACCTCTATCAAGTCACCCCTAAACCTTCTTTTCTCCAATGAAAACAACCCCAAGTGCCTCAGCCTTTCCTCATACGATCTTTCTACCATACCAGGCAACATCCTGGTAAACCTCCTCTGCACCCGTTCCAGTGCCTCCACATCCTTCCTATAATATGGCGACCAAAACTGCACACAATACTCCAGATGTGGCCGCACCAGAGTCTTATACAACTGCAACATGACCTCAGTACTCCGGAACTCAATTCCTCTACCAATAAAAGCCAGTACGCGATATGCCTTCTTCACCGCACTATTTACCTGGGTGGCAACTTTCAAAGATTTGTGTACATGGACACCAAGATCCCTCTGCTCATCCACACTACCAAGTATCCTTCCGTTAGCCCAGTACCCCATCTTTTTATTACTCTTACCAAAGTGAATCACCTCACACTTAGCTACATTGAACTCCATTTGCCACCTTTCTGCCCAGTTCTGCAGCTTCTCTATATCCTGCTGTAACCTGCCACATCCTTCCTCACTGTCTACAACTCCTCCGACTTTCGTATCATCCGCAAACTTGCTCACCCAACCTTCTAACCCCTCCTCCAGGTCATTTATAAAAATGACAAACAGCAATGGTCCCAAAACAGATCCTTGCGGAACACCGCTAGTGACGGCACTCCAAGATGAACCTTTGCCATCAACTACTACCCTCTGTCTTCTTCCAGCCAGCCAACTCCTAATCCAAACCTCCAACTCACCTAAGAACCTGTTTTAACTGCATGTTAGCCTTCAGTGACTTATTGTCAAGGACACCTCGGTTGTTCTGTACAAACTACACTTTCCAACCTCTTACCGTTTTAGGAAGACTCAGCACATCTGTTTCTCTGATCAAGGTGGATCACCTCACATTTTCCCACATTCTATTCCACCTGCCATGTTCTTCCCCATTCACTAAGCCTCTCCCAATCCTCCTAAAGCAGCTTTACATCTTCCCAACATAAACCCCAACTTAGTTTTTGATTATACACGAATTTGGAAACTGGACATTTGTCCTTACCTCCAAATCATTGATAATTATCGAATTATGATACGAAAGTCGGAGGAGTTGCAGGTTACAGCAGGATATAGAGAAGCTGCAGAGCTGGGCAGAAAGGTGGCAAATGGAATTCAATGTAGCTAAATGTGAGGTGATTCACTTTGGGAAGAATAACAAAAAGATGGGGTACTGGGCTAATGGTCGGATACTTGGTAGTGTGGATGAGCAGAGGGATCTTGGTGTCCATGTACACAGATCTCTGAAAGTTGCCACCCAGGTAAATAGTGCGGTGAGGAAGGCATATGGCGTACTGGCTTTTATTGGTAGAGGAATTGAGTTCCGGAGTCCTGAGGTCATGATGCAGTTGTATAAAACTCTGGTGCGGCCGCATCTGGAATATTGTGTGCAGTTTTGGTCGCCATACCATAGGAAGGATGTGGAGGCACTGGAACGGGTGCAGAGGAGGTTTACCAGGATGTTGCCTGGTATGGAAGGAAGATCGTATGAGGATAGACTGAGACACTTGGGGCTGTTTTCATTAGAGAAAAGAAGGTTTAGGGGTGACTTGATTGAGGTGTACAAGATGATTAGGGGGTTAGATAGGGTTGACAGTGTGAACCTTTTCCCGCGTATGGAGTCGGGTATTACAAGGGGGCATAGCTTTAAATTAAGGGGGGGTAGATATAGGACTGAAGTTAGGGGTAGGTTCTTCACTCAGCGAGTCGTAAGTTCATGGAATGCCCTGCCAGCAGCAGTGGTGGACTCTCCCTCTTTATGGGCATTTAAGCGGGCATTGGATAGGTATATGGAGGATAGTGGGTTAGTATAGGTTAGGTGGGCTTGGATCGGCGCAACATCGAGGGCCAAAGGGCCTGTACTGCGCTGTATTCTTCTATGTTCTATGTTCTATAACAGCTGGGGCCCATGTATTGGTTTTTTGTGTACTCCACTAGTCAAAGACTGAAACCTGGTTCAATAAACTTATTTTATTGGTGTTTTCAACAAGGTTGTATCTCATTGAAGTTCAAGTCGACGTAGTAGTAATGTCACTGGCCCAGTAATCCAGAGATCCAGGTTAGCATAAAACCCTTTTCTTAGCTTGATCTTTCTTGTCACAGAGTTGTTACATACAGGGGGCTAATCGCTCTGCATTAGCTCTTCCCATTACCCAGTGTTAAAGTCCTGCCTTTTCCCCATAGCCCTGCAAACCATTACTATTCAAATAATCATCCATTACCCCTCTTGAATGCCTTAGTTGAACCTGCCACCACCTCTCTGCTCTTCTACTCAATGCTCCTATTAATAAAGCTAAGGACACTGTATGCTTTACTGACTGCTGTCTCCCCCTGCCCTACCACCTTTAATGATCGATGCATCGACCCACAGGTCCCTCTGCTCCTACAATCCCTTTACAATTGTAGCCCCTATTTTATTTTGTCTTTTAATGTTCTTCTGACCAAAGTGCATCACCTCACATTTCTTTGCATTGAACCTCATCTGGCCCCTACCCACCCACTCCACCAACTGTCAATATCCTTTTGGAATTCAAACTGTTCCCTCAAAGTTTACCATTTCTCCAAGTTTAGTGCCATCTGCAAACTTTGAAATTGCCTCTGACATGCTGAGATTTTCATATCATTAATACATATCAGGAAAAGTAACAGTCCCAATGCTAATCCCTCGGGAACCCCACAACAAACTTGTGAGCTTGTGTGTATGAAAAGCCAAAGACCACCTCAGGTTTGAAGACGAATAATTATTAATCTTGATTTAAATCTAAGAGGGAATGTTTCTGTGAATCATTTTTAAACATTGATTCCCAAATGGGGTTTTGGGAAACACCCCACAAAGTCACTGGAGTTCTGGTACATGTATCTGATCTAGTTAGTATGACAGGTACGCAAGATGATTGGAAAGGCAGTTGGGATTGTTGCCATTTATTGCAAGGGAAGTGGATTATAAAGAAGGGGAAGTTTGACTCCAGTTCATACAGGCGTACATAACACCATCTCTATGCTCTCGGAAGGCATCATCAGATTTTTCAGGCTGGAAGGTGAAGTCAAGGTAGGCCATCAAGCTATTAGAGAAAGAGATTTTCTGTTGTGATTGTAAAGGAGTGTTTTGATGTTAATGAGATTATGTATGTTTAAAGTCTTTCAGTTTCTGTTGCATGTAAATGGATTGGGTTATTCACCTTTTATCTTTATTTTCAGATAATAAACACCTGTTAAATTGTTAAAATGATATCTGCCACATTGAGGTTCTTTTGTTCACAGGATGTGGCCATTGCAAACTGGGCCAGTATTTAGTATTTATTCCTATTTGTCCAGATGGCATTGAGAGTCCGTCACATTACCATGGCACTGGACTCAGGTTAGGGCCAAACTGGGAAAAGGCAGCACTTTCCTTCCCTAAAGGACATTAATGAGCCAGATCGGATGCTGTGAACAAAGAACAAAAGAACATTACAGCACAGGAACAGGCCCTTCGGCCCTCCAAACCTGTGCCAATCCAGATCCTTTATCTAAACCTGTCGCCTATCTCCTAAGGATCTGTATCCCTCTGCTCTCTGCCCATTCATGTATCTGTCCAGATACATCTTCAATGATGCTATCATTCCCATCCCTACCACCTCCGATGGCAACGCATTCCAGGCCCCCACCACCCGCTGCATGAAGAACTTTCCACGTATATCTCCACTAAACCTTTCCCCTCTCTGTTTGAACTCATGACCCCTAGTAATTGAGTCCCCACTCTGGGAAACAGCTTCTTGCTATCCAGCCTGTCTATACCTCTCATGGTTTTACAGGCCTCAATCAGGTCCCCCCTCAGCCTCCTCCTTTCTAATGAAAATAATCCAAATCTACTCAACCTGTATTCATAGCTACCACCCTCCATACCAGGCAACATCCTGGTGAACCTCCTCTGCACCCTCTCCAAAGCATCCACATCCTTTTGGGAATGTGGCAACCAGAACTGTACGCAGTATTCCAAATGTGGCCAAACCAAAGTCTTATACAACTGTAACATGACCTGCCTGCTCTTGTGCTCAATACCCCATCCGATGAAGGAAAGTATGCTGTATGCCTTCTTGACCACTTTACTGACCTGCGTTGCCACCTTAAGGGTACAATGGACCTGAACACCCAGATCTCTCTGTACATCAATTTTCCCCAGGACTTTTCCATTTACTGTATAGTTCGCTCTGGAATTGCATCTTCCAAAATGCATCACCTCGTATTTGTCCAAATTGAACTCCATCTGCCATTTCTCTGTCCAACTTTCCAATCTATCCATAGTCTGCTGTATTCTCTGACAGTCCTCTTCACTATCTGCTACTCCACCAATCTTAGTGTCATCTTCAAACTTACTAATGAGGCAACCTACACCTTCCTCCAAATCAGTTATGTATATCACAAACAACAGTGGTCCCAGCATGGATCCCTGTGGGACACCACTGGTCACAGCTCTCCATTTTGAGATGTTTCCTTCCACTACAACTCTCTGTCTCCTGCTGCCCAGCCAGTTTTCTATCCATCTAGCTTCTCCATCAGCCAAACATGGGGAACCTTTTCAAACACCTTGCTAAAGTCCATGTAGATGACATCTACATCCCTTCCCTCATCAATCAACTTTGTCACCTCTTTAAAGAATTCTATTAAATTTGTAAGACATGACCTTCCCTGCACATGCTGCCTATCACTGATAAACCCATTTTCTTCCAAATGGGTACATATCCTATCCCTCACTATCTTCTCCCGTAGCTTCCCTACCAGTGACGTCAGGCTCACCGGTCTGTGGTTACCTGGATTACCCCAGCTACCTTTCTTCAACAAGGGGACAACATTAGCAATTCTCCAGTCCTCTGGGACCTCACCAATCTTCAAGAATGCTGCAAATATATCTGTTAAGGCCCCAGCTATTTCCTCTCTTGCTTCCCTCAGTAACCTGGGATAGATCCCATTTGGTCCTGTGGACTTATCCATCTTAATGCATTTTAGAATACCGAACACATCCTCCCTCCTTATGCTGATTTGACCTAGAGTAATCAAACACCTATACCTAACCTCAACATCCATCATGTCCCTCTCCTCGGCGGATACTGATGCAAAGTACTTATTAAGAATCTCACCTATTTTCTCTGGCTCAATGCATATCTTTCCTCCTTTGTCCTTGAGTGGGCCAACCCTTTCCCTCATTACCCTCTTGCTCCTTATGTATGAATGAAAGGCTTTGGGGTTTTCATTAATCCTGCTCACTAAGGATATCTCATGACCCCTCTTTGCCCTCTTAATTCCTCATTTCGGATTGATCCTACATTCCCGATATTCTTCCAAAGCTTTGTCTGTCTTCAGTCGCCTCGACCTTATGTATGTTTCCTTTTTCCTCTGAGCTAGTCTCACAATTTCACCTGTCATCCATGGTTCCCTAATCTTGCCATTTCTATCCCTCATTTTCACAGGAACCTATCTCTCCTGAACTCTAATCAGCTTCTCTTTAAAAGCCTCCCACATACTGAATGTGGATTTCCCTTCAAACAGCTGCCCCCAATCTACATTCCCCAGCTCCTGCCGAATTGTGGTAGAGTTGGCCTTCCCCAGTTTAGCTCTTCCTTTAGGACGCTCTCATCTTTGTCCATGAGTATTCTAAAACTTATGGAATTGTGATCACTATTCCCAAAGTAATCCCCCACTGAAACTTCAACCACCTGGCTGGGCTCATTTCCTAACACCAGTACCAGTGTGGCCCCTTCATGAGTTGGACTACTTACATACGGCTCTAGAAAACCCTCTTGGATACTCCTTACAAATTCTGCTCCATCCAATCCTCCAACACTAAGTGAATCCCAGTCAATGTTGGGAAAATGAAAATCTCTTATCGCTAGCACCCTGTTACTCCTACATCTTTTTATGATCTCTCTACATATTTGTACCTCAATCTCACATTCGCTGTTGGAAGGCCTGTAGTACAGCCCCAACATTGTTACATTATGCTCTCTCTTATACTCGCTAACCCTATCAATTTGAAATGAAATTTCTTCATCTGTCCCAGTGGGATTTGAATCCAGAACATTAACACTGAGATGAAGAAAAATGTCTTTGTTCAGAGAGTAGTGAACACATGGAATTTGCTGTAGAAACTAAGTTACTGAGTGAATTCAAGAAAGTGATTGATGAATGTAGTAAAGGTCTCAAAAGGTTTGAAGAGAAAGTGAGAATATGGCTTGAGGTAGAAGATCAGCCAGATCACATTGAATGGTGGAGCAGATTTGTTGGGCCAAATGGGCAGACACCAGTTTCTAGGTTTCCATTCTTGCTGTGAGTAACATGTGTTGGAGATAAAGGGGAGACAGTAGATGTCCTGTACCTGGAGTTCCAGATGGCATTTTTAAAAATTGTTACATCAAAGATTATGGCAGAAAATAAAACTTATGGTGGAGGGGTAACAGACTACAATGGGTAGAAGACTGGCTGGCTGGCAAAAAACAGACACTCTGAAGGAATGGGTCTTTGTTGATTGTCAGGATGTGATGAGTGGAGTCCCCTGAGGGTCTGTTTTGGGACTTGAACGTTTTACAACTTACATCAATATGTGGATGAGGGGAGTGAACGCACGGTGGATAAATTCATAGATAACATCAAAATAGTTTGAAAAATATGTTGTGAAGAAGACATAAGGAGTTTGCAGATGGGTAGACATAAGTTAAGTGAGTGAGTAAAAATCTGGCAGACAAAGTATAATGCAGGAAATTGGGAATTTGCTCATCTGACAGTGCAGCACTCCCTCAGCACTGACCCTCTGACAGTGCGGCACTCCCTCAGTACTGACCCTCTGACAGTGCGGCACTCCCTCAGCACTGACCCTCTGACAGCGCGTCACTCCCTCAGCACTGACCCTCTGACAGTGCAGCACTCCCTCAGCACGGGCCCTGTAACAGTGCGGTACTCCCTCAGTACTGACCCTCCGACAGTGTAGCACTCCCTCAGCACTGACCCTCCAACAGTGCAGCACTCCCTCAGTACTGACCCTCTGACAGTGCAGCACTCCCTCAACATGAGCCCCCTGATAGTGTGGCACTCCCTCAGCACGGGCCCCCTGACAATGTGGCACTCCCTCAGCACGGGTCCCCTGACAGTGTGGCACTCCCTCAGCATGGGCCCCCTGACAGTGCGGCACTCCCTCAGCACGGGCTCCCTGACAGTGCGGCATTCCCTCAGCATGGGTCCCCTGACAATGTGGCACTCCCTCAGCACGGGCTCCCAGACAGTGCGGCACTCCCTCAGCACGGGCCCCCTGACAGTGCTGCATTCTCTCAGCACTAACCCTCTGACAGTGCGGCACTCCCTCAGCACAAACCCCCTGACAGTGTGGCATTCCCTCAGCACGGGCTCCCTGACAGTGCGGCATTCCCTCAGCACGGGCCCCCTGACAGTGTGCCACTCCCTTAGCACGGGCTCCCTGACAGTGCGGTATTCCCTCAGCATGGGGTCATGACAGTGTGGCACTCCCTCAGCACGGGCCCCCTGACAGTGCGGCACTCCCTCAGCACGGGTTCCCTGACAGTGCGGCACTCCCTCAGCACGGGTTCCCTGACAGTGCGGCACTCCCTCAGCACGGGCCCCCTGACAGTGTGGCATTCACTCAGCACAGGTTCCCTGAGTGCTGAACTCTTTAATTGCTCCGATGATGTTTCCTTTGTTTTTCCGACCAAGGTCATGAGTGAGATTCTAACCTGGAAGTTTCTCATGTAGAAGTGAAACAACTGTGTAATAGTTGATGGAAAAACAGAATCTCTCACTTTCCATAAATCATTCACTAACTGTCCAGCTGTCTATTACTGTGCTGCATCTTGCCTTGTTTTCAGCTGTACAGGATGACCACTACTTTGTTCAGCTTCAGTGTGCAGCTGCTAATGCCCAATGATAATGGTGCACTGACTGATGTTTCTGCATACTGCTCTGAGTATTTCACTCTAACTCTCTCACCAAGTCACTGATTTGGGACAAAGTGTTCATGTGTCTGGATTGTACTCAATCTCACTTCCAGAGAAGCTCCAATCACATCTATCACCTCCAAGGATTCTGTGATATTTAAAGCAAATCCTTAAAATGAGGCAGTGGATTGAATTTTATTCAACAAGAATATCTCTCTTGGTCTCACACGGGGAAAATGTTTCACTGTCGGGTGTGTATGCAAAGATGAGCTCTGAGTTCATTTTCAATCAGTTTCATTGATGCCAATACATTAGAATTTATGGAATAAATTGAAGACAATAGCATTTATATCTCACATCAGGCACTTGGGAAACTGAGCTTTTGCAGTTTAAGTTGAAGATAGCATTTTAATGTTTGCAGAATGATTAGTCTCTGACTCATACAATGTATAATAACCACTCATTCTCCCCTTCGGAACCAATGCAGACAATAAGAAGCAAGTCTACTGTAATACAACAAAATCTCACAACAATATGCTTCAAACATAAGACATGTATTTAGAAATCAGTTTTGATCATCTCAGGAGATTAAGAGCTTTAAAACCAATGCAATTTATTTTGAAATATTGTAATGTAGCTAAAGCATTTTCTATTTTCATTTTGAAGGATGCTGCAAACAGCAAAGCAGTAGTGATCAGACAGTAGTGATCAGACAGTAGTGATCAGACAGTAGCGATCAGACTGTAGCGATCAGACAGTAGCGATAAGACAGTAGTGATCAGACTGTAGTGATCAGACGATAGTGATCAGACAGTAGCGATCAGACAGTAGCGATCAGACTGTAGCGATCAGACTGTAGCGATCAGACTGTAGCGATCAGACTGTAGATGCAACTGTAGCGATCAGACTGTAGATGCAACTGTAGCGATCAGACAGTAGCGATAAAACAGCAGCATTCAGACTGTATTGATCAGACAGTAGCGACCAGACTGTAGTAATCCGACAGTAGTAATCCGACAGTAGTGATCAGACAGTAGTGATCAGACAGTAGTGATCAGACAGTAGTGATCAGACAGTAGCGATCAGACTGTAGCGATCAGACAGTAGTAATCAGACAGTAGTAATCAGACAGTAGTAATCAGACAGTAGCGATCAGACTGTGGCGATCAGACTGTGGCGATCAGACTGTGGCGATCAGACTGTAGCGATCAGACTGTAGCGATCAGATGTAGTAATCAGACTGTAGCGATCAGACTATAGCGATCAGACTATAGCGATCAGACTGTAGCGATCAGACTGTAGCGATCAGACTGTAGCGATCAGACTGTGGCGATCAGGCTTTAGTGATTAGACAGTAGCGACCAGGCTTTAGTGATCAGACTGTAGTGATCAGACTGTAGCGATCAGACTGTAGCGATCAGACTGTAGCGATCAGACTGTAGCGACCAGGCTTTAGTGATCAGACTGTAGCGATCAGACTGTAGCGATCAGACTGTAGCGATCAGACTGTAGCGACCAGGCTTTAGTGATCAGACTGTAGCGATCAGACTGTAGCGATCAGATGTAGTGATCAGACAGTAGCGATCAGGGTTTAGCGATCAGACTGTAGCGATCAGACTGTAGCGATCAGACTGTAGCGTTCAGACTGTAGCGTTCAGACTGTAGTGATCAGACTGTGGTGATCAGAGTGTAGCGATCAGACAGCCGTTTGAGTCTGGAAGGACCTTAGAAGGTAAAATTCCATTGAGTGCAATTAGCAACACCCATTGGGATGAGGGAACGAGGTCTTGGGAGGGAGAGCAAATTGCAATCTCACAGGATACAACCCTCAGCCAGTGTTCCCAGACAACTTTTATGTAAGGTTTCTTAATTCACTCATGGGACATGGGCACCATGGGCTAGCCAGCATTTTTTGCCCATCCCTAGTTGACCATGAGAAGGTGGTGGTGAACTGCCTTCTTGAACCAGGACAGTCCATGTGCTGCAGTAAGACCCACAATGCCTTTAGGGAGGGAATTCCAGGATTTTGATGTAGCGACAGTGAAGGAACGGCAGTATATTTCCAAGTCAGGATGGTGAGTGGCTTGGAGGGGAACTTGCAGGGGGTGGTGTTCCCATGTATCTGCTACCTTTGAGCTTCTAGATGGAAGTGGACATGGGTTCGGAAGAGGCTGTCTGAGGATCTTTGGTAATTTCTGCAGTGCATCTTGTAGATAGTACATACTGCTGACACTGAGTGTCGGTACTGGAGGAATGGATGCTTGTGGAATTAATTGGGCTGCTTTGTCCTGGATGGTGTCAATCTTCTTGAATATTGTTGGAATTGCACCAATCCAAGAAAGTGGGGAATATTCCATCACACTCCTGACTTGTGCCTTGGAGATGTTGAACAAGGTTTGAATACTGCTTGCAGTAGTATTCCTCGCCTCTAACCTACTCTAGTTGCCAGTGTTTATATGGCTAGTCTACTTAAGTTTATGATCAGTGGTAATTCCCAGGATTTGTGGGATTTCAATGATGGTTTCACTAACTTGATTAGTTTTTGGAAGAATTAACAAAGAGGACTGATGAGGGCAGAGCTGTAGACATGATATATATATAAGACGTTTGATGAAGTTCCTCATGGATAGACTGGTTAGTAAGGTTAGATCACATGGAACTTAGGAATAACTAGCCATTTGAATACGGATCTGATTTGAAAGTAGAAGACAGAGGATGGTGGTGGAGGGTTGCTTTTCAGACTGGAGGCTTGTGACCAGTGGAGTGCCACAAAGATCGGTGCTGGGTCCTCTACTTTTTGTCATTTATATAAATGATTTGGATGTGAACATAGGAGGTATAGTTAGTAAGTTTACAGATGACACCAAAATTGGGGGTGTAGTGGAACAGTGAAGAAGGTTAGATCAGAGTGGAGCTGGAAAAGCACAGCAGGTCAGGCAGCTTCAAAGGAGCAGGAAAATAGAGCAGGATTCCTGATGAAGGGCTTTTGCCCGAAACGTCGATTTTCCTGCTCCTCGGATGCTGCCTGACCTGCTGTGCTTTTCCAGCACCACTCTGATCTAAATTCTGGTTTCCAGCATCTGCAGTCCTCACTTTTGCCTAGTGAAGAAGGTTACCTCAGACTCAAATGGGATCTTGATCAGATGGGCCAATGGGCCAAGGAGTGGCAGATAAAGTTTAATTTAGATAAATGTGAGGTGCTGCATTTTGGAAAGGCAAATCAGGCAGGACTTATACACTTAATGGTAAGATCGTGGGGAGTGTTGCTGAACAAAGAGACTTTGGAGTGTGGGATCATAGCTCCTTGAAAGTGGAGTCGCAGGAAGACAGGATAGTGAAGAAGGTGTTTGGTATGCTTTCACTTATTGGTCAGTGCATTGAATCCTCTACATTGAATCCTCCAACATACACTATACACCAGGTACATTGATGACATTTTCTTCCTCTGGACCAATGGCGAGGAGTCACTGATAAAACTACACAGTAATATCAACAAATGTTATCCCACCATCAAACTCACCATCAACCACTCTCTACAATCTGTCTCATTCTTGGACACATGCATCTCCACCAGGGATGGGCACCTCAGCATCACACTCTACCACAAACCCATAGACAACCTCACGATGCTACACTTCTCCAGCCTCCAACCGAAACATATTAAAACAGCCATCCCCTATGTACAAACCCTACGCATACATCCGATCTGTTCAGATGAGAATGAACATGATGGACACCTGGAAGTACTCAAGGATACCCTCATAAGAACGGGGCACGATGTTCAACTCATTGACCGCCAGTTCCGACGTGCCACAGCAAGGAACCGTAATGACCTCCTCAGGAGACAGACACGAGCTGCAACTGACAGGGTACCCTTCGTTGTCCAGTACTTCCCAGGAGTCGAAAAACTACGCCATGTTCTTCGCAGCTGGCAACACATTATCAATGAGGATGAGCACCTCACCAAGACCTTCCCCACACCTCCACTTCTTGCCTTTAAACAGCCACCAAACCTCAAACAGACCATTGTCCGTATCAAACTGCCCAGCTTTTAGGAGAATACCATACAACTTGTCATGGTAGACATTGTAAGAAGTGTCAGAATGTCGACACGGATACCACCATTACGGGTGGAGACACCTCCCACCATGTACGTGACAGGTACTCATGTGACTCAGCCAACATTGTCTATCTCATACGCTGCAAGCAAGGATACTCTGAGGCATGGTACATTGGTGAGACCCAGCAGAGGCTACAGCAGTGGATGAATGGGCACCGCACATCAATCACCAGCCAGGAGTGATCCATCCCAGTTGGGGAACACTTCAGCAGTCTGGGACATTCGGCTTCAGACCTTCAGGTCACCATCCTCCAAGGCGGACTTCAGGACAGACAACAACGCAAAATGGCCAGAGGCTGTTAGCCAAGTTCAGTCCCCATGGGGACTGACCTCAACCAGGACCTTGGGTTCATGTCACACTACAGGTGACCCCATTGCAACACACACACACACACACACACACACACACACACACACACACACACACACACACACACACACACACACACACACACACACACACACACACACACACACACACACACACACACACACACACACAATCACCCCCTCCACCACACACCCACATGCACACGTATACATATAAGTTTGTGGGGTGAATTTGTACTTGCAGAATTACGTTTTACCTTGCTCAAAAACTGCAGGAATCCAAATAAGATTCTGTAAATCCGTTTTTTAGATTAGAATCAGTCTGACGATGGTGGCACAGACAGCCTCACACAGGGCAGCTCACCCCTTCAATACCGTCTCATGTTGACACCACTTAGAACATAGAACATAGAACAGTACAGCACAGAACAGGCCCTTCAGCCCACAATGTTGTGCCGACCACTGATCCTCACGTATGCACCCTCAAATTTCTGTGACCATATACATGTCCAGCAGTGTCTTAAATGTCCCCAATGACCTTGCTTCCACAACTGCTACTGGCAACGCATTCCATGCTCTCACAACTCTCTGTGTAAAGAACCCGCCTCTGACATCCCCTCGATATTTTCCTCCAACCAGCTTAAAACTATAACTCCTCATGTTAGTCATTTCTGCCCTGAGAAATAGTCTCTGGCTATCGACTCTATCTATGCCTCTCATTATCTTGTATACCTCAATTAGGTCCCCTCATCTCCTCCTTTTCTCCAATGAAAAAAGTCCGAGCTCAGTCAACCTCTCTCCATAAGATAAGCCCTCCATTCCGGGCAGCATCCTGGTAAACCTCCTCTGAACCCTCTCCAAAGCCTCCACATCTTTCCTACAATAGGGCGACCAGAACTGGACGCAGTATTCCAAGTGCGGTCTAACCAAAGTTTTATAGAGCTGCAACAAGATCTCACGACTCTTAAACTCAATCCCCCTGTTAATGAAAGCCAAAACAACATATGCTTTCTTAACAACTCTGTCCACTTGGGTGGCCATTTTAAGGGATCTATGTACCTGTACACCAAGTTCCCTCTGTTCCTCCAGACTGCCAAGAATCCTATCCTTAATCCTGTACTCAACTTTCAAATTCGACCTTCCAAAATGCATCACCTCGCATTTATCCAGGTTGAACTCCATCTGCCACCTCTCTGCCCATCTCTGCATCCTGTCAATATCCCGCTGCAGCTTACAACAGCCCTCTATACTGCCAACGACACCTCCAAACTTTGTGTCATTTGCAAACTTGTTGACCCATTCTTCAATCCCCTCATCCAAGTCATTAATAAAAATTACAAACAGTAGAGGCCCAAGGACAGAGCCCTGTGGAACACCACTCACCACAGACTTCCAGGCAGAATATTTTCCTTCTACTACCACTCGCTGTCTTCTGTTGGCCAGTCAATTCTGTATCCAGACAGCTAAGTTCCCTTGTATCCCATTCCTCCTGACCTTCTGAATGAGCCTACCATGGGGAACTTTATCAACTGAAACTTTATTGCTGGAACAGCACAGCAGGTCAGGCAGCATCTAGGGAACAGAAGATTCGACGTTTCGGGCACATGCCCTTCTTCAGGAATGAGCAGAGAGTGTTCAGCAGGAGAAGATAAAAGGTAGGGAGGAGGGACTTGGAGGAGGGGCGTTGGAAATGTGATAGGTGGAAAGAGGTCAAGGTGAGGGTGATAGGTCGGAGTAGGGTGGAGGCGGAGAGGTCAAGAAGAAGACTGCAGGTCAGGAAGGCGGTGCCGGGCTGGAGGGATTCGGCTGAGACAAGGTGGGGGGAGGGGGGATGAAGAAACTGGTGAAGTCCAAGTTCATCCCCTGTGGTTGGAGGGTTCCCAGTCGGAAGATAAGACGCTCCTCCTCCGACCGTCGTGTTGTTGTGGTTTGGCGGTGGATGAGTCCAATGACCTGCATATCCTCGGTGGAGTGGGAGGGGGAGTTGAAATGCTGTGCTACAGGGTGATTGGGTTGGTTCGTCCGGGTGGCCCAGAGGTGCTCTCTGAATCGCTCCGCAAGTAGGCGGCCTGTCTCCCCAATATAGAGGAGCCACATCGGCTGCAGCGGATGCAGTAGATAATGTGGGTGGAGGTGCAGGTGAATCTGTGGCGGATATGGAAGTTTCCTTTGGGGCCTTGGAGAGAAGTGAGGGGGGAGGTGTGGGCGCAAGTGTTGCACCTCCTGCGGTTGCAGGGGAAGGTGCCGGGAGTGGAGGTTGGGTTGGTGGGGGGTATGGATCTGACGAGGGAGTCGCGGAGGGAGTGGTCTCTACGGAAAGCTGATAGAGGAGGGGAGGGAAATATATCCTTGGTGGTGGGGTCCGTTTGGAGGTGGCGGAAGTGACGGCGGATGATGCGCTGTACATGGAGATTGGTGGGGTGGTAGGTGAGGACCAGTGGGGTTCTGTCCTGGTGGCGGTTGGAGGGGCGGGGCTCAAGGGCGGAGGAGCGGGAAGTGGAGGAGATGCGGTGGAGGGCATCGTCAACCACGTCGGGGGGGAAATTGCGGTCCTTGAAGAAGGAGGCCGTCTGTGTTGTGCGTATTTTGAACTGGTCCTCCTGGGAGCAGATGCGGCGGAGACGAAGGAATTGGGGGGGGTGGGTGTGTGTGCGTGTGGGGGGTGTGTGTGGGTGGGTGTGTCTGTGTGTGTGTGGGGGGTGTGTGTGTGTGGGGGGTGTGTGTGTGTGGGGTGTGTGTGTGTGTGTGGGGGGTGTGTGTGGGGTGTGGGGAACTCGGCCGGGGGGCGGGGTTAGGCGCGGTGACGGAACTCGGCCGGGGGGCGGGGTTAGGCGCGGTGACGGAACTCGGAACTTTATCAAATGCCTTGCTGAAGTCCACATACACCATATCCACAGCTCGACCCTCATCAACTTTTCTAGTCACATCCTCAAAGAACTCGATAAGGTTTGTGAGGCATGACCTGCCCCTCACAAAGCCGTGATGACTGCATTTAATCAAGCCATGCTCTTCCAGATGGTCATAAATCCTATCCCTCAGAATCCTTTCTAACACCTTGCAGATGACAGACGTGAGACTGACTGGTCTGTAATTGTCGGTGATTTCCCTATTTCCTTTCTTGAAGAGAGGAATTACATTTACCTCTCTCCAGTCCTCAGGCACAACTCCAGTGGAGAGCGAGGATGAAAAGATCTTCGCAAGTGACGAAGCAATTGCATTTCTCGTTTCCCAAAGCAGCCGAGGACAAATTTGGCCTGGGCTTGGCAACTTGTCAATCTTAATGTTTGACAAAATTTTCAGCACATCAGCTTCCTCTATCTCTATCCATTTCAGCATGCACACCTGCTCTTCAAGGGTTTCATTCACTACAAAGTTTGTTTCTTTCATAAAGACAGAAGCAAAAAATTCATTTAGGGCTTCCTCTACCTCCTCAGACTCCACACACAAGTTCCCTATGCTATCCCTGATTGGCCCTACTCTTTCTTTGACCATTCTCTTATTCCTCACATAAGTGTAAAATGCCTTTGTGTTCTCCCTAATCCGTTCTGCCAAGCCTTTCTCGTGCCCCCTCCTGGCTCTCCTCAGACCATTTTTGAGCTACTTCCTCGCCTGCCTGTAATCCTCTAGAGCTGAGCCTGACCCTAGCTTCCTCCACCTTATGTAAGCTGCCTTCTTCCTTTTGACGAGAAGCTCCACCGCTCTCGTCATCCAAGGTTCCTTTATCTTACCCCTTCTTGCCTGTCTCAGAGGGACATATTTATTCATCACTCGCAACAACTGTTCCTTAAACAGTCTCCACATGTCTATAGTAAACAGTCTCCACTTGTTAAAGTGCACTTGAGAATGTAACTTTAAAAAAAGATTTTGCAATTTACTTATGAAAGAACTGAAACCAACATGGTAATTTTAAAAGATGAGAGACTAAACAAGCAATCCAGGTCTTTTTCAATATATAATTTCAGTTACATCACACTAAACTTTTGTTATAAATTCTGTGTCTTACAATCTTATTCTCCACAATCAGCTGATGAAGGAGCAGCGCTCTGAAAGCTAGTGCTTCCAAATAAACCGGTTGGACTGCAACCGGGTGTTGTATGATTTTTAACTTTGTAAACCCCAGTCCAACACCAGCATCTCCAAATCATAATATAAGCTGGTCTCTAGTTGGGTTCAGAACATGTTCCTCTAAATTCCATCTCAAAAGTATTCCATGAATTCCTCATTGAGGCGACTGCTCCTGAGCTGATTCTTCAATTTCATATGTAAATGAAAGTCACACAGTATCATTGACGTTCCTTTATCATTACCATCCAATATTTGTCATGTACATCAACCCACATTGTAGTTACTGATTGGGATGGGTATGTAGCCCGCTCCTACAAGTGATTTCTCTCCCTGACTATTCCTCATTACCATCCAAATGGATTCAACATCCTGATCACCTGAATGAAGGTTATCTCTAACCATGGCACCAAAACCATCCTTAATCCACAGTGCTACCCCTCCTCCTTTACTAAGCTTTCTAATCTTCTCAAATGCTATATCCCTCAATATTCATGACTAATTGTTACTTACAGCCACACCTCAAATCATTTATTCTGTTCAACATGTGCTATCAATTCAGGTATCAAGTGTTTAATTTTGTATTTGTTAACTTGACTGCTGGTATATTCTCAGGCTTGTTCCTTTCCATTCCTTCCTGGAAGGCTGTAGGGCCTGTTCCTGTGGTGTAAGGTTCCTTGTTCTTTGTTCTTTCCATTCCTTCCTGCCATCCTCTGACCTTCATGTTTCTTTGTAGCATTTTGCTCTTCTACCTCAGTTTTATTCCTTGATTTATCCCCTTGTTTAGATTAAAGCTCTCTCTTCTTGCCTAGTTATGCAGCTTGCAAGAACATCAGCTCTAAGTGGTGCTGAATATTGTGCAATCATTGTGAACATCTCCACTTCTGACCTTATGATGGAGGGAAGGTCATTTATGAAGCAGCTGAAGATGGTTGGGCCAAGGATACTACCCTGAGGGATTCCTGCACAGATGTCTTGGAGCTGAGATAACTGACTCCAACAACCACAACCATCTTCCTATGTGCCAGGTATGACTCTAAGCACCAGAGAGTTTTATTATTAGATCCCAGTGATTTCTGGTTTTGATCAGGCTTCATGATTCCTCATTGGGCCATATTAGTGGTAAGGACCATCACTCGGACCTCCCATCTGGTGGTCAGCTGTTTTGATTCCTATCACACAAACCCCTGTCACAAAAGCTCTGCCATGGATACCTCTGCTGCATATACATCTGTTGTGGAGGTGCCATGTTAGACTGGGGTGGACAAAGTCAAAGGTCATGTGACACCAGGGTGCAGTCCAACAGGTCCATTTGAAATCACAAGCTTTCAGAGCATTGCTCCTTTGTCTAGTGAAGGTCAGGTCACTTGATGAAGGGGCAGCACTCTGAAAGCTTGTGATTTCAAATAAACCTGTTGAACCATAACCTGGTATCACATATGCCCCTGCCATAGATACCTGTGCTGCAGAAACCCCGCTACAGAGAATGTTGCAACACAGTCTTGAAATAACTGTGTGAATGTAAAATTGCTAAATATTTAGTAGGTAATAGATTAGGGATGCGGAAGCCAGGTCTGGATTGAACATTTTCTGCAGATCATTAAAATTGAAGCAGTAATCTGAGACTGTGAAGCAGCTAATGTACTTTTCTAATTTAAAAAAAGGTCAGAAATACAGTCTTGGGACTTACAGACCAATGTTATCTTGGTATTCAGGAGCTGAGCAACATGGGATTAGAAAGCTACAAGGCATACAGACAGAATGAGTACATTCACATGCCTTAAATCTGAGAAAACGAGGTTAATTTATAATAGATCATCAAAAATCTGGGAGATGGTGATCAATTCATGAACAATTTGCCCACTGCTGAGGATAGACTGAATTGGTCAGTAATTAAAGTCTATCCCTCACTCACTATCTAAAACAAAAGTACAGCCTTCAGAGTTCTTTCACATTATCCCAGTTTTGAGTGAAGACTGGAAAATGATGGTCTGACCATCCATTATTTCTTCCCTGCCTTCCTTTAACTGCCCCTTCTCGGCTGATGTGTGCTGCGAGGCTGCAGGGTGGCTTGGATAGGCGGCAGAGTGGGCAAATACAGTAAAATGTGCAGACTCTGACGAGAATCTAGTGAGGCCACTCTCAATGTTGAGATCACTTTAATCTATCTTTTACACTTTCACCAGGAGCACGGTGAGATTCTGGCAGGGCAGCAGCGAGTTGCCAATTGACGGTGATTCACACTTTCGGGCTTCCTTGTTGACAGCCGAACTCACCTCATTAAGAACTGCGTTCTGATCTTACCCAAAGGGAGTTTTGCCTTTACTCAGAGGGTCCCAGATGTAAGACAGGAGCAGCCTCCGCGACCACCCCAGGGGCTTGGACACTGTCAGTCAGCCCCTCTGGGTGCTCCGGGTCAGGATCCTCACCATATAACAGGTAGGGAGCTGAATGACAGGCCAATGCCCATCTCGTCCCTTTCTGCCCCATTGGGAGACTTATTCCCTCCTGGAATGAGAGAGAGAGATGGGTATTACAGAGGATGAAAGTGGGTGGCATATCTACTAATGTTGGTGCGGGGGGGGGGGCGGGAATGCCTCAAGAGAGAGAGAGTGGGCAGCAGGGATTGGGGCGGGTGTGGGAGGATGTTATGGGTAAATAGTGAGAGTGGGGGAGGATGAGCATTGGTGGGAGGTGGGTGCAGTATCCGAGAGAAGATGGTGGCACTTACCCTGGAGGAGTGGAGAAGGTCATTGACCTTGTTCCTACAGCTCTGGGCATCCTTCCAAACACTGAGACTGCACTGACCTGGGGAGGGGGTAACCTCAGACCAGGCTGGGCAGGGTCTCACCTGCTGGCTCTGGGGAGGGGAAGTCCCACCTGTGGCCCCCCACATCCAGCAGGAGCCCAGGACCCTGCCTGCAAAGGGACACCAATCTCCCCCTGTCTGCCATGTCTGGGGTCAATCTCAGGAACCATGCTCCAGACCCACAGACCCTGTCCAGATGGTATTACAGGCTTTTTCGGATGGCCCAGGCACGTGCTGGTCAATTCTAGGATATTCAGTGAGTGGTGACTTGTTCTGAGAACAGTGCACGTTAAAATGGGGTGGAAATTAGGGGGAAATGGGGGTGGGATAGTAGCACAGTGGTTAGCACTGCTGCCTCACAGCTCCAGGGACTCGGGTGCGATTCCAGCCTCAGGCGACTGACTGTGTGGAGTAGTTTGTACATTCCCCCGTGTCTGCGTGGGTTTTCTCTGGGTGCTCTGGTTACCTCCCAGGATAGGTGAATTGGCCGTGCTAAATTGCCCATAGTGTTAGGTGAAGATTAGAGTGGTGCTGGAAAAGCACAGCAGGTTAGGCAGCATCCAAGAAGCGGGAAAATCAACGTTTCGGGCAAAAGCCCTTCTTAGGATAAGGAAGCCCTTCCTATGAAAAGCCAAAGGGCTTTTGCCCAAAATGTCGATTTTCCTGCTCTTCGGATGCTGCCTGACCTGCTGTGCTTTTCCAGCACCATTGTAATCTTGACTGATCTCCAGCATCTGCAGTACCCACTTTCGCCCATAGTTTTATGTGCATTAGTCAGGGGTAGGGGAATGGGTCTTGGGTGGGTTACTCTTTGGAGGGTGAGTGTGGACGTTTTGGGCTGAAGGACCTGCTTTCATAATATAGGGAATCTGTTCCAATTGGATATGAGGGACAAGTGTGGTGAATAATTATTGAAGTGATCTTAGTGTTGAGGAAATTGCTAATTTTCTTGTACTTTTCTCATTTTTGGTTTGGAACTGAGTTTTAGTTGAGAATTGAACTTTGAAGAGTAGCTGGTTTTTAAAAAAAGAGGAGAAAACAAAAAAACACTCATGTTTGCTGGTGTGACCCCTGGTCTGGAAAGATAATGTAAGTTAATTATTGTTGGAAGGTAATTCAGCACCGAGATAGAACATAGGACATAGAACATAGGACAGTACAGCACAGCATAGTACAGGCCCTTTGGCCCTCAATGTTGCACTGACTTTTTATTCTACTCTAAGATCAGACTAACCTTCATACCCTTCATTGTAATATCATCCGTGTACCTGTCCAAGAGTTGCTTAAATGTCTCTAATGTATCTGGTGCTACTGCAGAATTGGTTGGCTTATAGAAGACAGAGGTTAATAGTAGCCAGAAAGTATTCAGCCTGGAGCCCAGTGACCAGAGGTGTTCCACAGGGCTCGGTTCTGGGACGTCTACTCTTTGAGATTTTTATAAATGACTTGGACGAAGAAATGGAAGGGTGGTTTAGTAAGTGCATTCCACACACCCACCACTCTCTGTGTAAAGAACCTCCCTCTCCCCTAAACCTTCCTCCAATCACCTTAAAATGATGACCCCTCATGATAGTCATTTCCACCCTGGGAAAATGTCTCTGGCTATCCACTCTATCTATACCTCTCATCATCTTGTACACCTCTATCAAGTCACTTCTCATCCTCCTTTGCTCCAATGAGAAAAGCCAAGCTCTCTCAACCTTTCTTCATAAGACACACCCTCCAGTCCAGGCAGCATCCTGGGAAATCTCCTCTGCACCCTGTCTAAAGCTTACACAACTTTCCTATAATGAGACAACCAGAACTGAACACAATATTCCCAGTGTGATCTAACGAGGGCTCTATAGAGCTGCAGCATAACCTCGTGGCTCTTAAACTCAATCCCCTTGTTAATGAAAGCCAACACACTGTAGGCCTCCTAAAAAATCCTGTCAGCCTGGGTTGCAACTTTGAGGGATCTGTGAACATAGAACCCAAGATCCCTCTGTCCCTCTACACTTCCAAGAATCTTGCTTCTAACCCTATAATCTGCATTCAAATTCAGCTTTCCAAAATGAATCACTTCACACTTTTCCAGGTTGAACTCCATCTGCCACTTCTCAGCCCATCTCTGCATCCTGTTAATGTCCCATTGCAACCTACAACAGCCCTCCACACCATCCACAACTCCACTAACCTTTGTGTCATCAGCAAACTTACTAACCCACCCTTCCATTTCCAAATAATCATAAATCCTGTCTCTCAGAATCCTCTCCAATACTTTGTCCATCGACAGAAGACTGACTGATTTGTAATTCCAAGATTATCCCTATTCCCTTTCTTGAACAAGGGAATAACATTTTCCACCCTCCAATCATCTGGCCCTACTCCAGTGGACAGTGAGGACACAACAATCATTGCCAAAGGTGCAGCAATCTCTTCCCTCACTTCCTGTAGTAACCTAGGCTACATCCCTTCTGGCCCAGGGGATTTATCTATCCTCATGTTTTTCAAAATTTCCAGTACATCCTCCCTCCTAACATCAATCTACTTTGGCATATCAGTCTGTTACACGCTGTCCTCAGAAATGTCAAGTTCACTCTCAGTAGTGAATACTGAAGCAAAGCATTCATTAAGGACTCCCCTATCTCCTCTGACTCCAGACACAAGTTCCCTCCACTATCCCTCACTCTGGCCATCCTTTTGTTCCTCACATAAGTGTAGAACACCTTGGGGTTGTTCTTAATCCTACCCCCTAAAGCTTTTTCATGCCCCCTTCTCGCTCTCCAAAGTCTATTCTTCAGTTCTTTCCTGGCTACCTTGTAACCCTCTAAAGCCCTGTCTAATCCTTGCCTCCTCAACCTTAGGTAAGCTTCCTTCTTCCCTTGTCACCCAAGGTTCCTTCACCCTACCATCCCTTCCTTGCCTCAATGGTTAGCACTGCTGCCTCACAGCGCCAGAGACCCGGGTTCAATTCCCGCCTCAGGCGACTCTCTGTGTGGAGTTTGCACGTTCTCCCCGTGTCTGCGTGGGTTTCCTCCGGGTGCTCCGGTTTCCTCCCACAGTCCAAAAATGTGCAGGTTAGGTGAATTGGCCATGCTAAATTGCCCGTAGTGTTAGGTGAAGGGGTAAATGTAGGGGAATGGGGCTGGGTGGGTTGCGCTTCAGCGGGTCAGTGTGGACTTGTTGGGCCGAAGGGCCTGTTTCCACACTGTAAGTAATCTTATGCTCGACAGTTCCTACCTAATAGCATTGTAATTCTCCCTCCTCCAATTGATTCCTTTCCCATACCATCTGCTCTTATCCCTCTCCTTGAGTAAAGTCAGGGAGTTGTGTTCACTGTCATCGAAATATTCTCCCACTGAGAGAGCTGACACCTGACCTGCTTCGTTGCAAAGCACCAAATCCAATATGGCCTCCCCTCTGGTCGGCCTAACTGCATTTTGAGTCAGGAATCCTTCCTGGGCACACCTGACAAAATAAGCTCCATCCAAACAATTTGCACGAAGGAGGTTCCATTCAGTACTTGGGGAGAGGCAATGGCCTAGTAGTATTATCGTGCAACTATTAATCCAGAATCCCAGACCTGGGTTTGAATCCTGCACGGGCAGATGGTGGAATTTGAATTCATTTTTTAAAAATCTGAAATTAAAGGTCAAGTGCTGACCATGAAACCATTGTCAATTGTTGGAAACACCCATCTGTTTCACTAATGCCCTTCAGGGAAAGAAATCTGCCATCCTTACTTGGTCTGGCCTACATGTGACTCCAGACTCACAGCAATATGTTTGACTCTCAGCTGCCCACTGAAATGGTCCAGCAAGCCACTCAATTGTATAATCGCTAGGAAGTCACAACAAAGAAATGAAACTGGACAGACCACCTGGCATCGACCTTGGAACTGAAAAGACAGCAGCAAAAACACAAACAGCCCTGTTGACCATGCAAAATCCTACTTACCAACATCTGGGGGCTTGTGCCAAAACTGGGAGCGCTGTTTCACAGACTACTCAAGCATCAGCCTGATATAGTCATTCTTATAGAATCATACCTTACAGATAACACCCTAGACACCACCATTACCATCCCAGGATACGTCCTGTCCCACTGGCAGGACAGACCCGGCAGAGGGGGTGGCACTGTGGGATACAGTCTGGCGGGAGTTGCCCTGGGAGTCCTTGACAATGACTCCAGACCCCAGGAAATCTCATGGCTTCAGGTTAAACATGGGCAAGGAAACCTCTTACTGGCTATCATGTACTGTCATCCTTTGGCTGATGAATCAGTACTCCTCCATGTGGAACAACACTTGGAGGAAGCACTGAGGGTGGCAAAGGCACAAAATGTACTCTGCATGGGGGATTTCAATATCTACCACCAAGAATGGCTTGACAGCAGCATTACTGCTGGAGCTGGCCGGGTCCTAAAGGCTATAACAGCCAGACTGGTTCTGTGGCAGGTGGTGAAGGAACCAACAAGAGGGAAAATCATACTTGACCTTATCCTTACCAATCTGCCAGCTGCACATGCATCTGTCCATGACTATATCAGTAAAAGTGACCATCGCACTGTCCTTGTGAAGACAAAGTCCCACCTTCACATTGAGAGTAACCTCCAGTGTGTTGTGTGGCACTATCACTGTGCTAAATGGAACGAGTTCAAACAGATTTAGCAATTCAAGACTGGGATTCCATGAGGCACTGTGGGCCATAAACAGCAGCTGAACTGTATTCCAGTGCAATCTGTAACCTCATGGCCCAGCATATCCCCCATTCAACCATTACCATCAAGCCAGGGGATCAACCCTGGTTCAATGGAGAGTGCAGGAGCAGCAACAGGCAGACCTGAAGACGATGAGGTGTCAACCTGGTGAAGCCACCAAAGAGGACTACTTGCCAAGCAGCATAAACGGCCAGTGATAGACAGAACTAAGTGATCCCAACAGGTCAGATCTAAGCTCTGCAGTCCTGCCATATCCAGTTGTGAATGTTGGTGGACAATTAAATAACTCACTGGAGGAGGAGGCTCCACAAATATCCCCATCCTCAATGACGGAGGAGCCCGGCACATCAGGGCAAAAGATAAGGCTGAAGCATTCGCAACAATCTTCATCAGAAGTACTGAGCAGATGATCCATCTCAGCCTCCCCAGCATCACAGAGACCAGTCTCCAGCCAATTTGATTCACTCCACATGATATCAAGAAATAGCTGGAGACACAGGATACTATAAAGGCTGTGGGCCTTGATAACATTCCGGCAATAGTACTGAAGACTTGTGATCGAGGACCTGCCACTCCCCTAACCAAGCTGTTCCAGTGCAGTTACAACACTGGCATCTACCTGACAATATGGAAAATTGCCCAGATATGTCCTGTACATAAAAAGCAGGAACAAATCCAACCCGGGCAATTACCGTCCAATCAGCCTACTCTCCATCATCAGTAAAGTGATGGAAGGGGTCACCAACAGTGCTATCAAGCAGCACCTGCTCAGTGACGCCCAGTTTGGGATCCCCCAGGGTAACTCAGCTCCTGACCTCATTACAGCCTTGGTTCAAACGTGGACAAAAGAGCTGAATTCCAGAGGTGAGAGGAGAGTGACAACCCTTGACATCAAGACTGCATTTGACTGAGTATGGCATCAAGGAGCCCGGGCAAAACTGGAATCAATGGGTATCAGGGGACAAACACTCCGGTCGTTAGGGTCATACCTGACACATAGGAAGATGGTTGTGGAGGGTCAGTCACCTCAGCTCCAGGACATTCTGCAGGAGACCCTCAGGGTAGTGTCCTAGGCCCAACAATCTTCAGCTGCTTCATCAATTACCTTACCTCTGTCATAAGGATGTTCGCCAATGATTGCACCATTTGTGACTCCTCAGATACTGAAGCAGTCTGTGCTCAGATGCAACAAAATCTGGACAATATCCAGGCTTGGGCTGACAAGTGGCAAGTCACATTCATGCCTCACAATGGCCAGACAATGACCTTCACCAGTAAGAGACACTCTAACCATGCCTCCTTGATATTCAATGGTATTACCATCACTGAATGCCCCATTGTCAACATCCTTGGGGTTACCTTTGACCAGAAACTCAACTGGACTCACCACATAAACATAGTGGCTACAAGACCAAGTCAGAGACTAGGGAAACTGTGGTGAGAAACTCCCCTCCTGACACCCCAAAACCTGTCCACCATCCAAATGACACACGTCAGGAGTGTGATGGAATACTCCCCACTTGCCTGGATGGGTGCAGCTCCAACAACACTCAAGAAGCTTGACACCATTTAGGACAAAGCAACACATTTGATTAGCTCCACATCTACAAACATTCAATCTCTCCACCACTGAAGCTCAGTAGCAGCAGTACTATTGACAAGATGCACTGCAGAAATTCACCAAAAATCCTTAGACAGCACCTTCCAAATTCACGACTACTTCTGTCTAGAAGGACAAGGACAGCAGGTACTTGGGAACACCACCACCTGCAAGTTCCCCTCTTAAGCTACTCACTGTCCTGACTTGAAAATATACTGCCGTTCCTTCACAGTCATTGGGTCAAAATCCTGGAATTTATGGGTCAACGCAGAGCAAGTGGACTGCAGTGATTCAAGAAGGCAGCTCATCCCCACCTTCTCAAGGGCAAATAGGGAAGGGCTATCAATGCTGTCCAGTCAGTGACACCCAAGTTCCACAGATGAATAAAAAAATTAGGGAAGTTGAAGTCACTCATGACAACAACCATGTTACTTCTGCACTTTTCCAAAATCTGCCTTCTAATCTCCTCCTCAGTGTCCCTGTTGCAATTAGTGACTACTTCTTTACCCATGATGACTCAGTAGACAAACTCTTCTCGATGACCTCCCTTTCTGCAGAGGTGACACTATTCCTGATTAGCAATGCCATCCCCTATTTTACCTCCCTCTCTATTCCTTTTAAAACATCTAAAACCTGGATCATCCACCAACCACTTCCTGCCCCTGTAATATCCAAGTCTCTGTAATGGTCACAACATCATAGCTCCAAGTACTGATCCATGCTCGAAGTTCATCACTCTTATTCCTGACACTTTTTGCAATAACATAGACACACTTCAACTCATCACACTGATTGCAACTTTGCCCTATCAACTATCTATCCTACCCTTCCCTCTGATCCATAGCTCCGGTTCCCACCCTAGTTTAAATTAAACTAGTTTAAATGCTCCATAAGAGCTCTAGCAAACCTCCCGCCCAGGTTATTGGTACCCCTCCAGTTCAGGTCCAACTTGTCCTCCTTGTACAAGTCCCACCTTCCCCAGAAGGACACACTTTCCTTATTCCTGAAGAAGTGCTTATGCCCAAAACGTCGATTCTCCTGTTCCCTGGATGCTGCCTGACCTGCTGCGCTGTTCCAGCAACACATTTTCAGCTCTGATCTCCAGCATCTGCAGACCTCACTTTCTCCCCAGAAGGTATCCCAATGATCCACATATCTGAAGCCCTCCCTCCCACACCAGCTCTTCAGCCACGTGTTCAGTTGCACTCGCTCTCATTAGCCCATGGCACTGGTAGCAATCCTGAGATTACTACTCATCCTGCCTTTTAGCTTCCAACCTAACTCCCTTTGTTCTCTTTTCAGGTCCTCCTCCCTTTCCCTACCTATGTCATTGGGAGAAATGTGTGCCATGACTTCTGGCTGCTCCCCTCCCCCTTAAGAGTCCTGCAAATTTGATCCGAGACATCCCTGACCCTGGCACCCAGGAAGCAACACACAATCTGGGAGTCTCATTTGCAGCCACAGAATCACCTGTCTGTTCCTCTCACCATTGAACCTCCTATCATTATCGCTCTCCTATTCTCCCCCCTTCCCTTCTGAGACACAGAGCCAGGTTCAGTGACAGAAACCTGTCCGTTGTGGTTTTTCCCTGATAGGTCATTCCCCACAAAGCAGTATATTTATTATTGAGATCTTTGGGGGGAGGGGAATGTGAAAGCGACAGGGAGTATGGAGTTAAATGGAAAGATAAGCAACAGGATAGCATATGTGCAGGCGGATTTAAACTCGAGGCAGACTGGGAATGCAGCAAAAAGGAAGGATAACTTAGGACATCTTATGACTTCCAATATCTCCAATGATAAGAAAGTTAGCATTAAGCCACTTTACCTGAATGCTCGTAGGACTAGCAGTTAAACATCCAAGGATTTTCAACTTATCGAAAAGATAGGGAGGTGGGCAGAGGGGGTGGGGTTGCCTTGTTAGTTAAGAACAAAATTAAATCTATGGCACTGAATGACATAGCGTCGGATGATGTGGAGTCTGTGTGGGTGGAATTGAGGAACCACAAAGGCAAAAAATCCATAATGGGAGTTGTGTACAGACCTCCTAACAGTGGTCAGGACCAGAGGTGCAACATGTACCGGGAAATAGAGAAGGCATGTCAGAAAGGCAAGGTCACGGTGATCATGGGAGACTTCAATATGCAGGTGGACTGGGTAAATAATGTTGCCAGTGGATCCAAAGAAAGGGAATTCATGGAATGCTTACAGGATGGCTTTTTGGAAGAGCTTGTCATGGAGCCCACAAGGGAGCAGGCTATTCTGGACCTAGTGCTATGTAATGAACCAGACTTTATAAAAAATCTTAAAGTAAGGGAACACTTAGGGAGCAGCGATCAAAATATGGTAGAGTTCAGTCTGCAGTTTGAAAGAGAGAAGGCAAAATCAGATGTAATGGTGTTACAGTTAAATAAAGGTAATTATGAGGGCATGAGAGAGGAACTGACGAAAATCAACTGGAAGCAGAGCCTAGCAGGGAAGACAGTAGAGCAAAAATGGCAGGAGTTTGTGGGTAAAATTGAGGACACTGTACAGAGGTTCATCCCCAAGAAAAGAAAGATTAACCGGGGAGGGATTAGACAGCCATGGCTGACAAAGGAAGTCAGGAAATGTATTAAAGAAAAAGAGAGATCCTATGAAGTGGCCAAGAGCACTGGGAAATCAGAAGATTGGGAAGGCTACAAAAACAGACAGAGGATAACAAACAGAGAAATAAGGAAGGAGAGGATCAAATATGAAGGTAGGATAGCCAGTAATATTAGAAATGATAGTAAAAGTTTCTTTCAATACATAAGAAATAAACGACAGGCAAGAGTAGACATTGGGCCACTTCAAACTGATGCTGGAAGCCTAGTGAAGGGAGATAAGGAAATAGCAGGAGAACTTAATAAGTACTTTGCGTCAGTCTTCACAGTGGAAGACATGAGTAATATCCCAACAATTAAAGGGAGTCAGGGGGTTGAGTTGAGTATGATTGCCATCACAAAAGAGAAAGTGCTAGAAAAGCTAAAAGGTCTTAAAATTGATAAATCTGGCCCCGATGGGCTACATCCTAGAGTTCTGAGGGAGGTGGCTGAGGAAATAGCGGAGGCGTTGGTTGAGATCTTTCAAAAGTCACTGGAGTCCGGGAAAGTCCCGGATGATTGGAAGACCACTGTTGTAACCCCCTTGTTCAAGATAGGATCAAGACAAAAGATGGAAAATTATAGGCCAATTAGCCTAACCTCGGTTGTTGGTAAAATTCTAAAATCTATCATTAAGGATGAGGTTTCTAAATTCTTGGAAGAGCAGGGTCGGATTAGAACAAGTCAACATGGATTTAGTAAGGGGAGGTCGTGCCTGACAAACCTGTTGGAATTCTTTGAAGAGGTGACAAGTAGGTTAGACCAGGGAAACCCAGTGGATGTTATCTATCTAGACTTCCAAAAGGCACTTGATAAGGTGCCACACGGGAGGCTGCTGAGCAAGGTGAGGGCCAATGGTGTTCAAGGTGAGCTACTGGTATGGATTGAGGATTGGCTGTCTGACAGAAGGCAGAGAGTTGGGATAAAAGGTTCTTTTTCAGAATGGCAGCTGGTGACAAGTGGTGTCCTGCGGGGTTCAGTTTTGGGGCCGCAGCTGTTTACGTTATATATTAATGATCTGGATGAAGGGACTGGGGGCATTCTAGCAAAGTTTACCGATGATACAAAGTTAGATGGACAGGCAGGTAGTACTGAGGAAGTGGGGAGGCTGCAGAAGGATCTAGACAGTTTGGGATAGTGGTCCAGGAAATGGCTGATGAAATTCAATGTGAGCAAATGCAAGGTCTTGCACTTTGGAAAAAAGAATAGAAGCATGGATTACTTTCTAAACGGTGAGAAAATTCGTAAAGCCAAAGTACAGAGGGATCTGGGAGTGCTAGTCGAGGATTCTCTAAAGGTAAACATGCAGGCTGAGTCGGTGATTAAGAAAGCGAATGCAATGTTGTCATTTATCTCAAGAGGGTTGGAATATAAAAGCACCGTTGTGCTACTGAGACTTTATAAAGCTCTGGTTAGGCCCCATTTGGAGTACTGTGTCCAGTTTTGGTCCCCACACCTCAGGAAGGACATGCTGGCACTGGAGCATGTCCAGCGGAGATTCACACGGATGATCCCTGGAATGGTAGGTATAACATACGAGGAACGGCTGAGGAACCTGGGATTGTATTCATTGGAGTTTAGAAGATTAAGGGGAGATCTAATAGAGACTTACAAGATAATACATGGCTTGGAAAGGGTGGACGCTAGGAAATTGTTTCCGTTAGGCGAGGAGACTAGGACCTGTGGACACAGCCTTAGAATTAGAGGGGGTAAATTCAGAACAGAAATGCGGAGACATTTCTTCAGTCAGAGAGTGGTGGGCCTGTGGAATTCATTGCCACAGAGTGCAGTGGAGGCTGGGACGCTAAATGTCTTCAAGGCAGAGATTGATAAATTCTTGATGTCACAAGGAATTAAGGGCTACGGAGAGAATGTGGGTAAGTGGAGTTGAAATGCCCATCAGCTATGATTGAATGGCGGAGTGAACTCGATGGGCCAAATGGCCTTACTTCCACTTCTATGTCTTCTGGTCTTATGGTCTTTCTGTGTTCAAAGTTTGGCAGCTGATTTGTCAATAAAGGGAGAACTGGTCAACCACAGAGAACATTAAGAAAAAGCAGAAAACAAAACAAGTGAACTTGCTTTTGTTTGGGTTTTGGACAAAGGAAGTCTTTGCTTTGGAAGCTGCTGGCCTGGGCTAGATTAGTGTAGTTTTACTGTCTCTAGTTATTCTCCAGTTAATGACTTGTTGAAAGTTCTGAGAAAAACAATCCAGTCTGTAAGAACTAAGTAAAAGCCTCCAGAGGTCTGTGGAAGCTTTTTACATTGACCATTGACTTTGGGATTCACCTAAGATACACAGTCCTAGCTGTGAGTAATACAACCCTTCATACAATGATTACATGAAGACTTGGGATTCATCGTTGAAATTGTTATTAAATTGGCAAATTATGATGCTTTATTTTAATTGATCTCTTCACTATGTCTATCGATGTGAGTGGGTGTTTATATTCAAAGACAATTGGACTAAGATCATAGATATTAATGAAATTGCTTTGTTGATCATCTGTGTTCAGCCAAAGTTAAATTGTGAATAATAAATTGTTAATTTTTGTTTGTTATGAACTTAGTCTGTTATTTTAAAGCCTGGTCAAAATTAATGGAACACATTTGAGGAGCACTGAATGTTTTAATTTCGCTGTGTTGTGAATCTGTGATAGTGAGGCTGATTTGGTTTGGCTTGTTATCCTTGTGTCATAACATTAATAAGACACAGGAAGAAAATCTGCTGGGCCTTACTGTGAGAATCACTCCACATAACTCAACTCACTTGGCAAAAAACAATCTGGGATTTAGCCTCTTGGCAGCAAGATCAGGTCAGAGGCTGTGAATACAAGTAATGTACCTCCTGACTCCCCAAAACCTGTCTTTCCAGACCATGGGCAAACGTATGGGCCTCAGCTATGCCTTTCTCTTTGTTGGCTACGTAGAGCAGTTGACCTTCCGTAATTACACCGGCACCACTCCCCACCTCTTCCTCCACTACATTGATGACTGCATTGGCACCACCTCGTGCTCCCGCGAGGAGGTTGAGCAATTCATCAACTTCACCAACACATTCCACCCTGACCTTAAATTTACCTGGACCATCTCTGACACCTCCCACCCCTTCCTGGACCTCTCCATCTCCATTCATGACGACCGACTTGACACTGAGATTTTTTACAAACCCACCGACTCCCACAGCTACCTGGATTACACCTCTTCCCACCCTACCTCTTGCAAAAATGCAATCCCATATTCCCAATTCCTCTGCCTCCGCCGTATCTGCTCCTAGGAGGATCAGTTCCACCACAGAACACACCAGATGGCCTCCTTCTTTAGAGACCGCAATTTCCCTTCCCACGTGGTTAAAGATGCCTTCCAACGCATCTTGTCCACATCCCGCAACTCCGCCCTCAGACCCCACCCCTCCAACCGTAACAAGGACAGAACGCCCCTGGTGCTCACCTTCCACCCTACCAACCTTCGCATAAACCAAATCATCTGCCGACATTTCCGTCACCTCCAAACAGACCCCACCACCAGGGATATATTTCCCTCCCCACCCCTTTCCGCCTTCCGCAAAGACCGTTCCCTCCGTGACTACCTGGTCAGGTCCACGCCCCCCTACAACCCACCCTCCCATCCTGGCACTTTCCCCTGCCACGGCAGGAACTGTAAAACCTGCGCCCACATCGCCTCCCTCACCTCTATCCAAGGCCCTAAAGGAGCCTTCCACATCCATCAAAGTATTACCTGCACATCCACTAACATCATTTATTGTATCCGTTGCTCCCGATGCGGTCTCCCCTACATTGGGGAGACTGGGCGCCTCCTAGCAGAGCGCTTTAGGGAACATCTCCGGGACACCCACACCAATCAACCACACTGCCCCATGGCCCAACATTTCAACTCCTCCTCCCACTCTGCCGAGGATATGGAGGTCCTGGGCCTCCTTCACCGCCGCTCCCTCACCACCAGACGCCTGGAGGAAGAACGCCTCATCTTCTGCCTCGGAACACTTCAATCCCAGGGCATCAATGTGGACTTCAACAGTTTCCTCATTTCCCCTTCCCCCATCTCACCCTAGTTCCAAACGTCCAGCTCAGCACTGTCCCCATGACTTGTCCGGACTTGTCTTACCTGCCTATCTCCTTTTCCACCTATCCATTCCACCCTCTCCTCTCTGACCTATCACCTTCATCCCCTCCCCCACTCACCGATTGTACTCTATGCTACTTTCTCTCCACCCCCACCCTCCTCTAGCTTATCTCTCCACACTTCAGGCTCTCTGCCTTTATTTCTGATTAAGGGCTTTTGCCCAAAATGGCGATTTTGCTGCTCCTGGGATGCCGCCTGAACTGCTGTGCTCTTCCAGCACCACTAATCCAGAATCTGGTTTCCAGCATTTGCAGTCATTGTTTTTACCTCACTATCCACAAGGCACAAGTCAGGAGTGTGATGGAATCCTCCCCACTTGCCTGGATGGGTGCAGCTCTAACAACACTCAAGAAGCTTGACACCATCCAGGACAAAGCAGCTGCTTGATTGACATCACATCCACAAGCATCCATTCTCTTCATCACCGACACTCAGGAGCAGCAGTGTGTACTATTGACAAGATGTACTGCAGAAATTCACCAAAGCTCCTTAGAGAGCACCTTCCAAATCCACAACTGCTTCCATCTAGAAGGACAAGGGCAGCAGTTATATGGTAACACCACCCATTGCAAGTTCCTATCCAAACCACTCACCATCCTGACTTGGAAATATATCCCCGTTTCTTCAGTGTCACTGGGTCAAAGTCCTGGAATTCTCTACCTAAGGGCATTGTGGGTCAACCCACAGCACATGGACTGCAGTGGTTCAAGAAGGCAGCTCACCCCCACCTTCTCAAGGGTGACATGTACAGGCAATAAATGTTGACTTAGCCAGCAATGTCCACATTCCATGAATGAATTATTTTCATTTATTTGCTACAGTACACATCTAAAATGTGAAATTGCATTGTTTATTTCTTTCTGTTTGCTGTCAGGAAATGCATTTATTTTTTAAAGTTATTTGTCTCTGCAAAGATCATATCAGTTTCAGCAACACTGTGTCAGCAATGAGGTGAAATTGGAGCAAAATTCTCAGTAAGATTCACAGTTTATTTACACAAACAAAAGCAAACAGCACTCAAGACCAAACCCTGTAGCTCAACAGGGCACTTACAGAATATGAATGATGCATCTAAATTTCATCAAAATCACTTTCTAGAGCGATCTCTAGCTTTGAGATAGCATTTTCCAATCAGTTCCTACCTGTTTGCTGTCTTACTGAAGCTGTGAGCTTCTGGCTGTAATGTAATGGAACAATTGTCGGAATTCACTTGAAATAGCTCAGAAATCTGAACAGCAATGATTGTAGAGATTAGGTAAGAAAGTATGGAAACTAGTTAGAAACTCATTGGTTCTCGAGAATTAAACTGAAGAAAATGCACATTGATTGGCCAAATCAAATCAGTAGAGGTAATGTGTCAGGTGTTAGGCTTAAACAAGGGAAACAATAATGGGAGGAGGAAGGAGTTGGTTAAAATAGACTGGAACACAAATTACATGGTGCAACAGTTGAGGATTTTCAAAGAGATTTTTGACAGTGCTCAAGGAAAGTATGTTCCTGTCAAAAACAAGGACAGCCAGCCTTGGATAACCAAGGGAGGCATCCAATTAAAAGCTCAGGCTTACAAAGTAGCCAAGAGTGGTGGGAAATAGGAAGATTGAGAAAACTTTAAAAAGCAACAAAGAACCACGAAGCAAGTAATAAAGAAATGAAAGATAGATTATGACTGTAAACTCTCACAGAATATAAAAACAGGTAGGAAAACTTTTTATAAATATATAAAATGGAAAAACGTGATTAAAGTTGCAGAATGAGAAAAGGGAATTAATATTGGGTAATGCTGAAATGGCCGAAGCCTTGAATGACTGTTTTGTGTCAGTCTTCACAGTGGAAGATGTATCTAACATGCCAAAGAATGATGTTAAGGATACAATGGGAGGAGAGGACATCAATTCAATTGTTATCACTGAAAAGGTAGCGTTGAGCAAACTTGAAGATCCAAAGATAGATAAGTCTCCTATTCCTGATAGAATGCATCCCAGGGTGCTGAAAGAAATGGTGGAAGTTATAGTAGATGCGTTAGTGGTAATTTACTAAAATTCACTGGACTCTGGCAGGTCCCAGCAGACTGGAAGACAGTGAATGTCACGCTGCTATTTAAAATAAGCTAGTTAGCTTAACATCTGTGGTCGGGAAAATGCTGGAGGCTATCATTAAAGAAGAATTAGTGAGACATCTGAATGGAAAGTGTTCCATCAGGCAAACACAGCATGGATTCAGGAAGGGTTGTGTTTGACAATCTTACTGGAGTTCTTTGAGGATGTAACAAGCGCAGTGGATGGAGGGGAACAGGTGGATGTTGTATACTTGATTTTCCAGAAGGCATACGATAAGGCGCCACATAAAAGACTCATCCATAAGACAAGAATGCATGGGGTTGTGGGGAATATACTTGCATGGATAGAGGACTGGTTAATCGATAGAAAGCAGATGATTGGGATAAATAGGTGTTTCTCTGGTTGGAGATCAGTGGTGAGCGGGGTGCTGCAGGGGTCAGTGTTGTGCCCACAACTATTCATGATATAGAATCATGGAATCTCTACAATGTGGAAACAGGCCACTTGGCACAACAAGTCCACTGCAGCCCTCCGAAGAGTAACCTACCCAGACCCATTCCCCTATCCTATTACTCTGCATTTACCCCTGACTAATGCATCTCACCCACACATTCCTGAACACTATAGACAATTTAGCATGGCCAATTCACCTGACCTACACATCTTTGGATTGTAGGAGGAAACCGGAGCACCCAGGGGAAATCCACACAGACACGGGAGAATGTGCAAACTCCACACAGACAGTTGCCCGAGGCTGTGAGGCAGTTGTGCTAACCACTGAGCCGTGGTGCCATTCATATATATTAACGAGTTGGAGGAGGAGACCGAGTGTAACCTACCCAAGTTTGCTGATGACACTAAGTTGAGTGCAGAGGGTGTGGAGGGTCTGTAGAGAGATTTAGACAGGTTAAGTGAGTGGGGCAAGGGTCTGGCAGATGGAGTACAATGATGCTAAATGTGAGGTTATCCACTTTGGAAATAAAAATAGTAGGTCAGATTATTATTTAAGTGGTGAAGGATTGCAGTATGTTGTTGTGCAGAGGGATTTAGGAGTACTCATACATTAATCACTAAAAGTTGATTTGCAGGTGCAACAGGTAATCAGGAGGGCAAATGGAATATTGGCTTTCATTGCTGTAGGTATTGAATTTAAGGGCGGGGGGAGGTTCTGCTGCAATTGTCCAAAGTGTTGGTGAGGCTGCACCTGGAATATTGTGCACAGTTCTGGTCTCTTTATCTGAGGGAGGATACTTGAGGTGGTGCAGAGGAGGTTCACCAAGTTGATTCCAGAGATGAGGGGGTTACCCTATCAGGAGAGGTTGAGCTGCCTGGGACTGTACTCGCTAGAACTTAGAAGAATTAGAGGGAGTAGATTTCGAACTGAGATGAGGAGGAACTGCTGAGAGGATGGTAAATGAAGTCCAAATCAATGTGTTTATTGATAGAGTTCTAGTTTGAATGCCAGGCCTCCAGGAATTCCTATGCGTGTTTTTCTTTAGCCTGCCCTAGGATGGATGTATTCTCCCAATCGAATTGGTGTCCCTCTTTGTCTGCGTGTATGGATACTAGTGATAGTTGGTCATGTCTTTTGGTAGCTAGTTGGTGCTCATGTATCCTGGTAGCTAGTTTCCTGCTCGTTTGTCCAATGTAATATTAGACAACCAATGAAAAGCTCATGGAGAGCTGCAGACAAGTGTCCACAGGAAAGCCACAGAGACTGACCAGATACTCAACTATAGGAGCAATTATCCCAACACCCAAAAATGAGCTGCATCAGGACATTATTTAAATGAGCCACAACCTACTGCAGCACCCAGAAACTGTGAGGAGCCAAGGAAAAACACCTGCATAACGTATTCAGGAACAATGGGTACCCGATAAGCGCAATCCGCCAATTCCTACACAACAGACCTAAACAAGAAGACACAACACACCACTAGCCTCCAAAAAAAACCTCTTGAATTCCATGAATTTCATTTCTTGAGCTCCACTGTCAATCTGACTTTCCCAGAGGAACTGTAAAACCTGCGCCCACATCTCCTCCCTCACCTCTATCCAAGGCCCTAAAGGAGCCTTCCACATCCATCAAAGTTTTACCTGCACATCCAGCAATATCATTTATTGTATCCATTGCTCCCGATGCGGTCTCCTCTACATTGGGGAGACTGGGCGCCTCCTAGCAGAGCGCTTTAGGGAACATCTCCGGGACACCCACACCAATCAACCACACCGTCTCGTGGCCCAACATTTCAACTCCCCCTCCCACTCTGCCGAGGATATGGAGGTCCTGGGCCTCCTTCACCGCCGCTCCCTCACCACCAGACGCCTGGAGGAAGAACGCCTCATCTTCCGCCTCGGAACACTTCAACCCCAGGGCATCAATGTGGACTTCAACAGTTTCCTCATTTCCCCTTCCCCCACCTCACCCTAGTTCCAAACTTCCAGCTCAGCACTGTCCCCATGACTTGTCCGGACTTGTCCTACCTGCCTATCTCCTTTTCCACCTGTCCATTCCACCCTCTCCTCTCTGACCTATCATCTTCATCCCCTCCCCCACTCACCTGTTGTACTCTATGCTACTTTCTCCCCACCCCCACCCTCCTCCAGCTTATCTCTCCACGCTTCAGGTTCTCTGCCTTTATTCCTGATGAAGGGCTTTTGCCCAAAACGGCGATTTCACCGCTCCTTGGATGCGGCCTGAACTGCTGTGCTCTTCCAGCACCACTACTCCAGATCTGACTTTCCCAGTCCACCTGCATATTGACACCCCCATGATGACTGTAATTGGGCCTTCTTTATGATAGAATTAAAATTCTTTGACAATCTTTCAACCAAGTTTATGAAGGATTAGAGAACTGTGACATATATATCGATAATTTAGTTGTGTTCAAGTCAAACTTGAGAGAAACACTTCAAACACTAAATACATTATTTGATTGCTTACAAAGAGTCAATTGGATCGGAAATGAATTTATTAAATCAAAATTAATTTATTTGGATCATGCTGTGCAACAAGGTTAATAACACATAAAGAAGTGAAAACTAGGGTTACCTTCAGTTCTGCTGTGCCTGAGACATCATGAAGCGTTTGCAGCATATTAGCCTGAGTGTATTTTATTGGAAGTTTGTTCCAGCTGTCAGAACTTTTGACTAGCTTCTTCAAGAAAGGAAAGAAAATTGAATTGACAGAGAAATGTCAGAGTGCCATTGACAACTTGAAAGCTGTGCTGACTATTGCACTGGTTTCAGCAATTACCAGGTTCTACTAAGCCATTTCAACTGACTGCTAATGTCAGCAATGTCACGTTTGGTGTAGTGTTATTACAGGAGGACAAGAGATGGGTCAAATTTAGGATTAGTAGAGAAACGAACCTTAAATGATTGACTTAGTTCAGTTATAATCACACAATCAAAGTCCAATTCTTCAGTCAACTAATATTTATAATATGTTATTCTGCTTCACTGTAACCAATGTAGATTTTAATACTTTAGTATCATTTGACTCCATTTAGTTTCACTTCACAAAGAAATGCATCATGAGATTGTGAACAGAGTGAAGGTAATACATTTAAATTTGTGAGTTACAGCCACAAGGCTGAGGAATTAGGGATAGGCCATTCGTCCCTTTAAGTCTGTGCCACCACCATTCCATATGCTTGTAACTGATCCTTTATCTCAATGACATGTTCCTGCTTTCTACCCACACTCTTTGATCTCTCTGAAAACTAAAAGTTTATTTATTCTTTCCTTGAATATTATATGGCCTGGCTTTGGGAGAGAATTTCACATGTTTACCAGCCTCAAGAAGAAATATCTCCTCATCTAAAGACAATGTGTTCACTCCACAACCAAGGAAAACATCTTCCCTGCATCTAGTCTGTCCAGTCCTATTAGAATTTTGTAGGTTTCAATCAGATTCCCCTCTCACCTTTTGAAATTCAAATGAATATACACCTGGTTGAAGCAACCTCTCATCACAGGACAGTTCTACCATCCCCAGTATCAGCTGAATGAACCTCCAATGCAGTCCCTCTATGGCAAACAGATCCTCTCAGATACAGAGATGGAAGCTGCCCACAGCATCCAGATGTGGTTCCGTCTCCAGAGTTCCAATGGCTTCTGTCTATCATGTTCATACCCACAAGCGCTTCAGCCTATCACATAATTGATGTTCAGCAAGAGGTCTTTGTCATTGATAACTGGTCACTGCTCCACAGACCAATCAGTGAATAGCTGCCAGCCGAATCTCATTTTGTACATATTCCCTGATGCCAGCTCATCTGCAAATAAACGTCTCCACCGTTTAAACAGATGATGTAAACTGCACATAGAACACGTGTCAGGTTGCTTGTCTTTAAACATTTCACATTCCTTCCATAATTCTCGGTTTTTAAAACAGTCCTTTTCTTAGCGATTTTTGAGAAGATTTGTAGCTCAAGTTGATGATAAGTACTTAGAGTCCTTTTCTCATTTCTGTCTAAAATCACAAATAGAGAAAAATATAAAGATACATCCTTATAGGTCAGATAATAAGTGAGGATTCACCAAGAGCCAGTGTACAAATATATAAATAAGTTATGGGCTTAAACCCTCAGATATTCTGATTAATCAGAATATCTGATGCTCAGACATGGAAATAGGACAACATTCCAGCCTTGGTGGCTTTCATTATGAAATAAATAGTGAATGTACAAATGTTACCGCAAAGTTTTGTACACCTTGCTGGCAAGATTGTGTCCAATACTGGATCCCAATCTTTTGGAAGGATGTCAGGATCTTGGAGAGGGAGCTGAGGTGATTGACTGGAATGGGAGCAGGGATGAGGGACTTCAGTGAATGTGGAGAGACTGGAGAAGCTGGGATTGTTCTCCTTAGAGCAGGGAAGGTTCCGGGAGGTTTAACCGAGGTGTTCAAAATCATGGAGAGAGTTTGATGGAGTAAATCAGGAGAAAGTGTTTCCAGGGGCAGGAGGGTGAGGGAGCAGAGGGAGACAGATTGAAGGGAATCGGGGAAAAGCCCCAGAGGGGAAAGTGAGGGGGATTGTTTTACACAGTGAGTTGTTGGGATCTGGAAGGTGCTGCCTCAAAGGGTGGTGGGGACAGATTCAGGCAGAACTTTCACACAGGAATTGAAAGGAAAATGTTTGCTGGGCTCTGAGGAATGAGAAGAAGAATTGGAATAACTGATAAGTTTGTGATTTTAGAGAAGATCTGTACCTGAGGTTGTGGATCTGGTTGTAAGTTTGCTCGCTGAGCTGGTCGATTTGTTCTCAGATGTTTCATCACCATGCTAGGTATCATTATCAGCGAGCCTCCGATGGAGCGATGGTGTTCAGTCCCACTCGCTATGTATGTGCCTTGGTCTATTGTGGTAGGTGATATCACTTCCGGCTCTGTTTCTGAGAGGTTGGTAAATGAAAATGTATATGTTTATTAATGGAGTTCCGGTTTGAATGCCAGGCCTCTAGGATTTCCCATGTATGTCTCTGTTTAGCTGTCCAAGGAAGGATGTATTGTCCCAGTCGAGCTAGTTGGTGTTCATGTATTCTGGTGGCTAGTTTCCTGTCCAATGTAATTTTTGTTGCAGTCCTTGTGGGGTATTTTGTAAATGGCGTTCGTTCTGCTGGTTGTTGGTACAACGTCCTTTAAATTCATCAGGAGTTGTTTCAATGTGGTAATCGATTTGTGGGCTATCATGATGCATAGGGGCCAGATTAGTCTGGTCATCATCTCCAAGATGTCTTTAATGTATGGCTGAGTGGCTAGAGTCTCTGGGCATGTTGTGTCTTCTTGTTTAGGTCTGTTGTGTAGGAATTGGCGGATTGCGCTTATCGGGTACCCATTGTTCCTGAATACGTTATGCAGGTGTTTTTCCTTGGCTCCTCACAGTTTCTGGGTGCTGCAGTATGTTGTGGCTCATTTAAATAATGTCCTGATGCAGCTCATTTTTGGGTGTTGGGATAATTGCTCCTATAGTTGAGTATCTGGTCAGTCTCTGTGGCTTTCCTGTGGATACTTGTCTGCAGCTCTCCATGAGCTTTTCATTGGTTGTCTAATATTACATTGGACAAACGAGCAGGAAACTAGCTACCAGGATACATGAGCACCAACTAGCCTGTGGTAGACTCCAGTAGGGAACAGGCAATGTTGGATGTAGTGATGTGTTATAAGACAGATTTGATGAGGGAGCTTAAGGAGAATTAACTCCAAAGTGAGGCAGAGGCCACAATATGATAGAGTTCACCCTGCAGTTTGAGGGAGAAAAGTTTGAATCAAATGTAATGGTATCACAATTGAGTAAAGATCAGAAAGTCATGTGGACATAGAGATGTGCAATACAGAAACAGACCCTTCGGTTCAGCGAGATAACCTAAATCCATTTAGTCCCATTTTCCAGCATTTTGCCCAGATCTCTCCAAACCCTTCCTATTCATATTCACATGGAGATGTCTTTTGAATGTTGTAACTGTAACTGTTCCACCACTTCCTCTGGCAACTGATCCCATACACACACCACCCTCTGCGAGAAAAAGTTGCTCCTTAGGACTCTTTTAAATCTTACCCCTCTCACCTTAAACCTATATCCTCCAGTTTTGTTCTTCCCTACCCCGGGGAAAACACCTTATCGAATGCCTTGCTGAAATCCATATATACCACATCAATCGGTTTACTCTCATCTACCAGTTTGGTCACAATATGTCTCAATTAAGTCACCTCTCAACCTTCTTCTTTCTAATGAAACAGCTTCAAGTACCTCAGCCTTTCCTCATAAGACCTTCCCTCCAGACCAGGCAACATCCTGATAAATTTCCTCTGAACTCTTTCCAAAGCTTCCACATCCTTCCTATAATGCGGTGACCAGAACTGTACGCGATACTCCAAGTGTGGCTGCACCAGAGTTTTGTACAGCTGTAGGAGGACCTCATGACTCTGAAACTCAATCCCTTTACCTGTATGCCTGCTTAACAACCCTATCAAACTGGGTGGCAACTTTCAAGGATCTATGCACATGATCACCAAGATCTCTCTAATAAAAGCAAATTACTGTGGATGCTGGAATCTGAAACCAAAAGAGAAAATGCTTTGACAAAGGATCAGTTAGACTCGAACGTCAGCTCTTTTCTCTCTTTACAGATGTTGCCAGACCTGCTGAGATTTTCCAGCATTTTCTCTTTTGGTTTCAGATTCATTTCCAGTCAATGTTTGGAAAATTAAAGACCCCATAACAACTACCCTGTTACTCTCACTCCTGTCCAGAATTATCTTTGATTTTCCTTTCTTCTACAACTCTGGAACTATTCGGAGGCCTATAGAAAACCCCCAACACAGTGAGCTCTCCTTTCCTGTTTATAACCTCAGCCCATACTACCTCAGTAGACGAGTCCTCAAACGTCCTTTCTGCCATCATAATACTGTCCTTGATTAACAATGCTGCACCTCCCACTCTTTTACCATCTTCTCTGTTCTTACTGAAACATCTAAACCCCGGAATCTGCAACAAACATTCCTGTCCCTGTTCTATCCATGTCTCCGAAATGTCCACAACATCAAAGTCCCAGGTACCGACCCATGCTGCAAGTTCATCCACCTTATTCCGGATGCTCCTGGCGTTGAAGTAGACACACTTCAAATTAACTTCTGGCTTGCTGGTGAACTCTTGCGACCTTGAAACCTTATTCATGACCTCACTGCTCTCAACCTCCTGGAATTGGAGCTACAATTCTAGTTCCCATCCCCCTGCTGAATTAGTTTAAACCCTCCTGAAGAGCGTTAGAAAATTCTCCCCCCCCAGGATATTGGTATCTCTCTGGTTCAGGTGTAGACCATCCTGTTTGTAGAGGTCCCACCTACCCCAGAATGAGCCCCAATTATCCAGGAATCCAAAACCCTTCCTCCTGCACCATCCCTGTAGTCATGTGTTCAACTCCTTTCTCTCCTTATTCTTCGCCTTGCTAGCAGGTGGCGCAGGCAACAAACCAGAGACAACAACTCAGTTTGTTCTATCTCTAAGCTTCCACTCTAGCTCCCTGAATGTCTGACTTAAATCCCCATCCCTTTTCCCACCGACGTCGTTGGTGCCTATGTGGACCACGACTTGGGGCTGCTCCTCCTTCTACTTAAGAATCCCGAAAGCACGATCAGAGACATCATGAACCCTGGCACCTGGGAGGCAACACACCAACCATGAGTCTCTCTCGTTCCCACAGAACCTCCTATCTGTCCCCCTGACTATGGAGTCTCCAGTGACTAATGCTCTGCTCCTCTTCCCCCTTCCCTTCTGAGCAATAGGGACAGACTCTGTGCCAGAGACCTGTGCCCCATTGCTTACCCCGGTAAGTCGTTCCCACCAACATGGTATACGTGTTGTTAAGGGGAACAGTCACAGGGGATCCCTGCACTGTCTGTCAGTTCCCTTTCCATCCTCTGACTGTCAGCTGCCTACCTTTTTCACTCAACTCAAACCCTCCAATCCTGGCATCATCCTTGTAAATCATTTCTGAATCCTATCAAGTTTCACATCTTTCCTATGGCAGGGAGACCAGAATTGAACATAGTATTCTAAAAGTGATTTCATCAATGTCCTGTACAGCCACAACATGACCTCCCAACTCCTAAACTCAATGCTCTGACCAATAAAGGAAAGCATACCAGACACCTTCTTCACTATCCTATCTACCTGAGACTCCACTTTCAAGGAGCTATGAACCTGCACTCCAAGGTCTCTTTATTCAGCAACACTCCCCAGGACCTTCCCATTAAGTGTTTATGTCCTGCCCTGATTTGCCTTTCTGAAATGCAGCACCTCGCATTTAGAGTCATAGAGTCATAGAGATTTATAGCACAGAAATAGACCCTTCGGTCCAACCCGTCCATGCCAATCAGATATCCCAACCCAACCTAGTCCCACCTGCCAGCACCTCACCCATATTCCTCCAAACCCTTCCTATTCATATACCCATCCAAATGCCTTTTAAATGTTGCAATTGTACCAGCCTCCACCACTTCCTCATGCAGCTCATTCCATACACCATCCTCTGTGAAAAAGTTGCCCCCTTGGTCTCTTTTATATCTTTCTCCTCTCACCCTAAACCTATGCCCTCTAGTTCTGGACTCCCCCACCACAAGGAAAAGTCTTTGTCTATTTATCCTATCCATGCCCCTCATAATTTTGTAAACCTCTATAAGGTCACCCCTCAGCCTCCGACGCTCCAGGGAAAACAGCCCCAGCCTGTTCAGCCTCTCCCTATAACTCAAATCCTCCAACCCTGGCAGCATCCTTGCAAATCTTTTCTGAATCCTTTCAAGTTTCACAACATCCTTCCAATAGGAAGGAGACCAGAATTGCACGCAATATTCCAACAGCGATCTAACCAATGACATGTACAGCTGGAACATGACCTCCCAACTCCTGTACTCAATACTCTGACCAATAAAGGAAAGAATACCAAACACCTTCTTCACTATCCTATCTACCTGCCACTCCACTTTCAAGGAGCTATGAACCTGCACTCCAAGGTCTCTTTGTTCAGCAACACTCCTTAGGACCTTACCATTAAGTGTATAAGTCCTGATAAGATTTGCTTTCCCAAAATGCAGCACCTCGCATTTATCTAAATTAAACTTCATCTACCACTTCTCAGTCCATTGGCCCATCTGGTCCAGATCCTGTTGTAATCTGAGGTAACCTTCTTCGCTGTCCACTACACCTCCAATTTTGGTGTCATCTTCACAATTACTAACTATACCTCTTATGTTCGCATCCAAATCATTTATACTAATTATGAAAAGTAGAGGACCCAGCACCGGTCCTTGTGGCACTCCACTGGTCACAGGCCTCCAGTCTGAAAAACAACCCTCCACCACCACCCTTCTACCTTTGAGCCAGTTCTGTATCCAAATGGCTCATTTTCCCCTGTGTTCCATGAGATCTAACCTTGCTAACCAGTCTCCCATGGGGAACCTTGTCGAATGCCTTACTGAAGTCAACATAGATCACATCTACCGCTCTGCCCTCGTCAATCCTCTTTGTTGCTTCTTCAAAAAACTCAATCAAGTTTGTGAGACATGATTTTCCACACACAAAATCATGTTGACTATTCCTAATCAGTCCTTGCCTTTCCAAATACATATACATCCTGTCCCTTAGGATACCACCGACATCAGGCTCACCGGTCTATAGTTCACTGGCTTGTCCTTGCCACCCTTCTTAAACAGTGACACCACATTAGCCAACCTCCCGTCTTCCGGCACCTCACCTGTGACTATCGATGATACAAATATCTCAGCAAGTGTGGGCGGCACGGTGGCACAGTGGTTAGCACTGTTGCCTCACAGCGCCAGAGACCCGGGTTCAATTCCCGCCTCAGGCTACTGACTGTGTGGAGTTTGCACATTCTCCCCGTGTCTGCGTGGGTTTCCTCCGGGTGCTCCGGTTTCCTCCCACAGTCCAAAGATGTGCAGGTCAGGTGAATTGGCCATGCTAAATTGCCTGTAGTGTTAGGTAAGGGGTAAGGGTGGGTTGCGCTTCGGCGGGGCGGTGTGGACTTGTTGGGCCGAAGGGCCTGTTTTCACATTCTAAGTAATCTAATCTAATCTAATAATCACTTCCATAGCTTCGCAATAAATTATCTAAATTGAACTCCATCTGCAACTCCTCAGTCCATTGGGCCATCTGATCAAGATTCTGTTATACTCTGAGGTAACCTTTTTCACTGTCCACTACACCTCCAATTTCAATCACACAAAAACCAAAGATAAAATCCATGGTGATGAAGATCCGTGGGAAGCCAGAGCATTGAGAGGCCTTTAAAAATCAGCTGAGGACAATTAAAAAAGGCAATAAGGAAGAGAAGATCCAAATCCACTGTCTAAACCTATCACCCAATCCCTAAGCATCTGTATCCCTCTGCTCCCCACCTACTCATGCATCTGTCCAGACCCATCTTAAATGAATCTACCGTGCCTGCCTCTACTACCTCTGCTGGCAACGCATTCCAGGCACCTACCACCCTCTGTGTGAAGTTAGGAACATGGCATCAATTTCAAAGGAGGGTGCCTGTAAACAGGAAAGTGGCTTGAAGTGTGTATATTTCAATGCAAGAAGTATACGAAATAAGGTAGGTGAACTTGCAGCGTGGGTTGGTACCTGGGATTTCGATGTTGTGGCTATTACGGAGACATGGCTAGAACAGGGACAGGATTGGCTGTTGCAGGTTCCAGGATTTAAATGTTTTAGTAGGGTCAGAGGTGGGGGTAAAAGAGGGGGAGGTGTGGCATTGCTTGTCAAAGATAGTATTACAGTGGTGGAAAGGACGATGGATGAGGACTTGCCATCTGAGGTAGTTTGGGCTGAGGTTAGGAATAGGAAAGGTGAGGTCACCCTGTTAGGAGTCTTTTACAGGCCTCCTAATAGTCCTAGAATCATTGAAGAAAGGATAGGGAAGGTGATTCAGGAGATGAGTGACAGTAATAGGGTGGTTGTTATGGGGGACTTTAACTTTCCTGATATTGATTGGGAAAGCTATAGCTCAAGTTCGTTAGATGGGTCAGTGTTTGTTCAATGTGTGCAGGAGAGTTTCCTGACACAATATGTAGACAGGCCAACAAGAGGTGAGGCCATACTGGATTTGGTTCTGGGTAACGAACCAGGCCAGGTGTTAGAATTAGAGGTAGGTGAGCACTTTGGGGATAGTGACCATAATTCGGTGATTTTTACTCTAGTGATGGAGAGGGATAAGTGTGTACTACAGGGCAAGAGTTATAGCTGGGGTCAGGGAAATTATGATGCGGTGAGGCATGACTTAGGATGTGTGGCTTGGAAAAGTAGACTCCAAGGCAAGAGTGTAAATGATATGTGGAGCTTGTTCAAGGAGCAACTATTGAGTGTCCTTGATAATTATGTACCTGTCAGGCAGGGAGGAAAGGGTCGTGCGAGGGAGCCGTGGTTTAATAAGGAATTGGAATCCCTTGTTAAATGGAAGAGGGCGGCCTATCTCAAGATGAGACGTGAAGGTTCAATTGGGGCGATTGAGAGTTATAGGGTAGCCAGGAAGGACCTGAAGAGAGAGCTAAGAGCAGCAAGGAGGGGACATGAAAGGTCCTTAGTCGGTAGGATTAGGGAAAACCCTAAGGCTTTCTATAGGTATGTTAGGAATAAAAGAATGACTAGGGTAGGAATAGGTCCAGTCAAGGATAGTAGTGGGAAGTTGCGTGTGGAGGCGGAAGAGATTGGGGAGACACTGAATGAATACTTTTCTTCAGTATTTACTCAGGAACAGGTCATTGTCGTCGATGTGAATACTGAGTCACAAGTAAGTAGAATGGATGGCTTTGAGGTATGTAGAGAAGAGGTGTTGGAAATCCTGGAAAAGGTGAAAATAGATAAGTCCCCTGGGCCTGATGGCATTTATCTTAGGATTCTCTGGGAAGCAAGGGAGGAGATTGCAGAGCCATTGGCCTTGATTTTTATGTCCTCCTTGTCTACAGGAGTAGTGCCAGAAGACTGGAGGATAGCAAATGTGGTTCCCTTGTTCAAAAAGGGGAGTAGGGATAACCCTAGTAACTATAGGCCGGTGAGTCTCACTTCTGTTGTGGGCAAAGTCTTAGAGAGAATTGTAAGGGATAGGATTTATGCACATCTGGATAAGAATAATGTGATCAAGGATAGTCAGCATGGTTTTGTGAAGGGCAGGTCGTGCCTCACAAACCTTATTGAATTCTTTGAAAAGGTGACGAAGGAGGTTGATGAGGGGAAAGCGGTAGATGTGGTATATATGGATTTTAGTAAGGCATTTGATAAGGTTCCCCATGGTAGGCTACTGCAGAAAATACGGAGATATGGCATTGAGGGTGAGTTGGAGGTTTGGATTAGGAATTGGCTGGATGGAAGAAGACAGAGGGTAGTAGTTGATGGCAAAGTTTCTTCATGGAGTGCCGTCACTAGCGGTGTTCCGCAAGGATCTGTTTTGGGACCATTGCTGTTTGTCATTTTTATAAATGACCTGGAAGAGGGGTTAGAAGGTTGGGTGAGCAAGTTTGCGGATGATACGAAAGTCGGAGGAGTTGTTGACAGTGAGGAAGGATGTGGCAGGTTACAGCAGGATATAGAGAAGCTGCAGAGCTGGGCAGAAAGGTGGCAAATGGAATTCAATGTAGCTAAGTGTGAGGTGATTCACTTTGGGAAGAATAACAAAAAGATGGGGTACTGGGCTAATGGTCGGATACTTGGTAGTGTGGATGAGCAGAGGGATCTTGGTGTCCATGTACACAGATCTCTGAAAGTTGCCACCCAGGTAAATAGTGCGGTGAGGAAGGCATATGGCGTACTGGCTTTTATTGGTAGAGGAATTGAGTTCCGGAGTCCTGAGGTCATGATGCAGTTGTATAAGACTCTGGTGCGGCCACATCTGGAGTATTGTGTGCAGTTTTGGTCGCCATACTATAGGAAGGATGTGGAGGCACTGGAACGGGTGCAGAGGAGGTTTACCAGGATGTTGCCTGGTATGGAAGGAAGATCGTATGAGGAAAGACTGAGACACTTGGGGCTGTTTTCATTAGAGAAAAGAAGGTTTAGGGGTGACTTGATTGAGGTGTACAAGATGATTAGGGGGTTAGATAGGGTTGACAGTGTGAACCTTTTCCCGCGTATGGAGTCGGGTATTACAAGGGGGCATAGCTTTAAATTAAGGGGGGGTAGATATAGGACTGAAGTTAGGGGTAGGTTCTTCACTCAGTGAGTCGTAAGTTCATGGAATGCCCTGCCAGTAGCAGTGGTGGACTCTCCCTCTTTATGAGCATTTAAGCGGGCATTGGATAGGTATATGGAGGATAGTGGGTTTGTATAGGTTAGGTGGGCTTGGATCGGCGCAACATCGAGGGCCAAAGGGCCTGTACTGCGCTGTATTCTTCTATGTTCTATGTTCTATGTTCTATGTTCTATTTGCCACGTTATCCCCCCTAAACATTTCACCTCTCACCTTGAAAGCGCGACCTCTCGTTATCGAATCCCTCACCCTGGGAGAAAGCTTGTCTCTATCCACCTTGTCTATACTTTTCATGATTTTGTAAACCTCAATCAGGGACCCCCTCAATCTCCTTTTCTCTAATGAAAACAATCCTAACCTACTCAACCTCTCTTCATATCTAACACCTTCCATACCAGGCAACATCCTTGTATACCTTCTCTGCACCCTCTCCAAAGCGTCCACATTCTTTTGGTAATGTGGTGACCAGAACTGTACACAGTATTCCAAATGTGACCGAACCAATGTCTTGTACGATTTTAACATGACCTGCCAGCTCTTATACTCAATACCCCGTCCGATGAAGGCAAGCATATTCCTGGTGAAGGACTTTTGCCCGAAACGTCGATTTTCCTGCTCCTCGGATGCTGCCTGACCTGCTGTGCTTTTCCAGCACCACTCTAATCTAAACCCCTTGAAGCAGGAACCAGGTTAAACCCACACATTGAGAGGTTTGGGAAAAGAGGAAGAAAATAATGCTGAAGATGTAAGGAACCGATTTTCACTCAGAGAGAGGTGGGAATCTGGAATTCACTGGCTGTAAGGGTGATAGAGGCAGAAACCTTCAGAACATGTAAAAAATATTTACATTATGCACTTGCACTTGTAATGGCAAGGCATACAAGTGATTGTTGGTTTGCTTACTGACCTGGTTGGTTTGTATGCAGACATTTGGTCACCCGACTAGGTAACATCCTCATTGCACCTTCCAGTGAGGTGTTGTTGTACCACTCCACTCATTATCTATCTGACCCGGTCTTTTATGGAGGGCTGTGTCATTTCTGCTCCTGCTCTACAATGGTTCATATACAGAATCTGGCTCTACATGTCTGCTGTTAGTGTTCCAGGTTGAGAACCAGGCCTCGGGAAATTCCAGGGCATGTATTTGGTTCGCTGTCCCAAGATGGTTACATTATCCTCATCAAATTGATAACCCTCTTTGTCTGACTGTATGAAGTTGAGTGAGAAATGGTCGTGCCAGTAGGTGTTCACGTATTCTGGTAGCTAGTCTCCTTCCGGTCTGTCCGATGTAGTGTTTGTGACAGTCACTGTATGAAATTTTGTACATGATGTTGGTTCCATATGTTACAAGTATAGGGTCTTTTTCCTTGACAGCAGTTGGCTGTGGGTTTGTGCGCTACCATGATTCTGAGTGGTCATAGGAATCTTGTTGTCATTTCCAAATGTTCTTAATGTAAGGTAGGATGACCAGTGTATCCGACTGTACTGTGTCTTTATGATGTCATCTGTTCCATAGGCATTAGCGAATGAAGCTGATTTTGGGTATCTGCTGTTTGCAAAAACCTTGTGAAGGTGTTCTTCATTTTTGCATAGTTCTGGAGTGGGCAGTGTGTCATTGCCTGTTTGAACAGTGTTCTGACACAGCTCTGTTTATGGGCATTGGGTTCGTTGCTGTTGAAATTAAGGATTTGGTCTGTGAGGGTTGCCTTCCTGTAAACCTTGGTTTGGAATTCACCGTTGGTCATTCTTTCCACCATTACATCCAATCCCTCTTGTTATGAAGGCCAGCATTCGATTAGCTTTCTTCACTGCCTGCTGTACCTGCATGCTTGCTTTCATTGACTGATGTACAAGAACACCTAGATCTCTCTGTACTGCCCCTTTACCTAACTTGACTCCATTTAGGTAGTAATCTGCCTTCCTATTCTTGCCACCAAGGTGGATAACCACACATTTATCCACATTAAACTGCATCTGCCATGCATTTGTCAACTCACCTAGCCTGTCCAGGTCACCCTGTAATCTCCTAACATCCTCCTCACATTTTGTCCTGCTACCCAGCTTTGTATCATCAGCAAATTTGCTAATATTACTTTTAATATCTTCATCTATATCATTAATGTATATTGTAAACAGCTGTGGTCCCAGCACCGAACATTGTGGTACCCCACTGGCCACCATCTGACATTCCAAAAGGGACCCATTACTCACTACTCTTTGCTTCCTGTCAGCCAGTGAATTTTCCATTCAAGTCAGTATTTGCCCCCAATACCAGGTGCCCTAATTTTGCTCACTAATTTCGTATGTGGCACTTTATCAAAAGCTTTCTGAAGTCCAGGTACACTACATCCACTGGCTCTCCCTTGTCCATCTTCATAGTTACATCCTCAATGCATTCCAAAAGATTAGTCAAGCACGACTTCCCCTTCGTAAATCCATGCTGACTCTGACCTATCCTGTCACTGCTATCCGAATGAGTCATAATTTCATCTTTTATAATTGACTCCCGCATCTTTCCCACCCCTGACCTCAGGCTAACCAGTCGATAATTCCCTGTTTTCTCTCTCCCTCCTTTCTTAAAAAGTGAGACAACATTAGCCACCCTCCAATCCGCAGGAACTGATCCTGAATCTATAGAACATTGGAAAATGATCACCAATGTGTTCACAATTTCTAGAGCCACCTCCTTCAGTACCCTGGGATGCAGACCATCACGCCCCAGGGATTTATCAGCCTTCAGACCTAACAGTCTCTCCAACACCATTTCCTGCCTAATATAAATTCCCTTCAGTTCATCCGCGTGGGCGGCACTGTGGCACAGTGGTTAGCACTGCTGCCTCACAGCGCCTGAGACCCGGGTTCAATTCCTGCCTCAGGCGACTGACTGTGTGGAGTTTGCACGTTCTCCCAGTGTCTGCGTGGGTTTCCTCCGGGTGCTCCGGTTTCCTCCCACAGTCCAAAGATGTGCAGGTCAGGTGAATTGGCCATGCTAAATTGCCCATAGTGTTAGGTAAGGGGTAAATGTAGGGGCATGGGTGGGTTGCGCTTCGGCGGGTCGGTGTGGACTTGTTGGGCCGAAGGGCCTGTTTCCACGCTGTAATGTAATCTAATCTAATCCATTACCCTAGGTCCTTTGGCCACTATTACATCTGGGAGATTGTTCGTGTCTTCCCCAGTGAAGACAGATCCAAAGAATCTATTCAACTCTTCTGCCATTTTCTTGTTCCCCATAATAAATTCACCTGTTTCTGTCTTCAAGAGCCCAATGTTTGTCTTAACCATCTTTTCTCTTTTCACATACCGAAAAAAGCTTTTACTATCCTCCTTTATATTTTTGGCCAGTTTGCCTTCATACCTCTTTTTTTTTTCTTTGCGTATTGCCTTTTTATTTATCCACTGTTGTTCTTTAAAAGTTTCCCAGTCCTCTGGCTTCCCACTCATCTTTATTATGTTATACTTCTCCTCTTTTATCTTTATACAGTCCTCACCTTCCCTCGTCAGCCACAGCCGCCCCTGCCTCCCCTTAGGATCTTTCTTTCTATTTGGAATGAACTGACCCTGCACCTTCTGCATTATGTCCAGAAATATCTGTCATTGTTGTTCCACTGCCACCCCTGCTAGGGTATTGAACCATTGAACTTTGGCCAGCTCCTCCCTCATAGCTCCCTAGTTCCCTTTGTTCAACTGCAATACTGACACTTCCGATTCTCCCTTCTCCCTCTCAAATTGCAGATTAAAACTTATCATATTATGGTCACTACCTCCTAATAGCGTCTTTACTTTGAGGTCCCTGATCAAATCCGGTTTGTTGCACTACACCAGATCCAGAATTTCTTTCTCCCTGGTAGGCTCCAGTACAAGCTGTTCTAAGAATCCATCTCAGAGGCACTCCACAAACTCCCTTTCTTGGGGTCCAGTACCATCCTGATTCTCCCAGTCTACCTGCATGTTAAAATCCCCCATAACAACTGTAGTAATACCTTTGCGACAGGCCAATTTCAACTCCTTATTCAACTTACACCCTACTGTTTGGGGGCCTGTAGATTACTATCATCAGGGTCTTTCTACCCTTAGAATTTCTCAGCTCTATCCATATTGACTCCACATCTCCTGATTCTATGTCCCCCCTCGCAAGGAACTAAATATCATTCCTCACCAACAGGGCCACCCCACCCCCTCTGCCCGTTGGTCTGTCCTTTCGATAGCATGTATAGCTTTGAATATTCATTTCCCAGGCCCTGTCCACTTAAAGCCACATCTCAGTTATCCCCACCACATCATACCTGCCAATTTCCAAATGAGCCTCAAGCTCATCCACCTTATTTCTAATGCTTCATGCATTCATAAATAATATTTTTAATTTGTTACTCTTCTCGCCCTTCCTATCAATCCCTATTTCACTTGACCATACTGTATGATCCCTTCTTGAGTTTTCTGCTCCATTGATTCTGTTGTCTTTCTTAACTTCTCTTGTTCTCATGTTCCCTTTTTACTTCCTTATTGAATTTCCAGTTTGTCCCCTCCCCCACTTCTGCTATAAATTCTGTGTCTTACGATCTTATACTCCACATCCACCGGATAAAGGAGCAGTGCTTCCAAATAAACCTGTTTTTACTATAACCTGGTGTTGTGTGATTTTTAGCTTTGTACACCCCAGTCCACATCATGACTATAAACAAGGTAGGTTTTTATATATTTTAAATTTACCTTCCCATGAGGCCTCTAGTCCTCGCTGTTGCTCCTCCCATTCCAACTGCTGCCGAAGAAAATGAAGAACCAATGAAATGGTTAATGGAAATTAAAGGTTAGAAAATGTAATTTCCTGACCATTATTTACCAATTAGGAGCTCTTTTATCCAAAATGCCATTTTTGAAATTGTGATGTATTGAAAACAAGCTCCCACAATATTCACCGTGTCACAGATCAGGGTATTTATCTACAAACTGATTCATTAGCTGAGGGAGGACAGAACGTGGTATTCAGCAGGAGGTTTCCTTCCCCATATATAACCTGAATCCATGGGACTTTCAGGGAATCCTAGGGCAACTCAGTACTTGGGGTTATGATGTTGTGGCCATAACAGAGATGTGCGTTTCACAGGGGCAGGAATGGTTGCTAGATGTTCCAGGGTTTAGAACTTATAAAAAGAACGGGGAGGGTGATAAAAGGGGAGGGGGTGTAGCATTGCTAATCAGAGAGTGTAACACAGCTACAGAAACAAAGGTTGTTGAAGAAGGTTTGTCTATTGAGTCCGTATGGGTGGAAGTTAGGAACAGCAAGGAAACAGTCACCACATTGGGGGTTTTCTACAGTTCCCCTAATAGCAGTAGGGAGATCAAAAAAACTCATAGGCCAGCAGATTTTGGAAAAATGCAGATGTAGCGGGGTTGTTGTCATGGGTGACTTCAACTTTCCCAATATCGACTGGAACCTCTTTAATGCAGATAGTTTGGATGGAGCCATTTTTGTCAGGTTTGTTCAGGAGGGTTTCCTTACCAATGAGGGGAGAAGTCATTTTGGATTTGGTGCTCAGCAATGACACCAGGACAGGTGTAAGACCTCGCGATGGGAGAACACTTTGGTGACAGTGATCACAACTGCCTCACATTTAGCATAGCCTTGGAGAGGGAAAGGAGCAGTTACCGAGGGAAGATATTTAACTGGGGAAAAGGAAATTATGATGCTATCAGACAGGAGTTGGGAAGTACAGACTGGGAGCAATTGTTCCACAGAAAGGGCACAGCAGACATGCAGAGACTGTTTAAGGAGAAGTGTTGCGAGTGATGCACAAATTTGTTCCTCTGAGGCAGGTAAGAAGGGGTAAGATTAAGAAGATGATGAGAACAGAGGAACTTCTCATCAAAAGGAAGAAGGGAGCTTATGTAATGTGGAGGAAGCAAGGATCTGGCACAGCTTTAGAGGGTTACAGGCTTGCTAGGAAGGAGCTCAGAAATGGACTGAGGAGAGCCAGGAGGGGGCACGAAAAAGGCTTGGCAGGAAGGATTAGAGAGAACCCTAATAGCCAGAGACTTTTCCCTAGGGCAGGATTGACTGGTACGAGGGGTCATAGTTTGAAGGTATTAGGAGGAAGGTATAAAGGAGACGTCAGAGGTAGAGAGTTGTGAATGCATGGAATGTGTTGCAAGCTGTGGTAATGGAAGCAGAGTCCTTGGGGACATTTAAGCGACTGCTGGACATGCACATGGATAGCAGTGAGTTGAGGAGTACGTAGATTCAGCCACTATATTTTACATTAGGATTAAATCTCCGCACAACATCGTGGGCCAAAGGGCCTGTTTTGTGCTGTACTTTTCTATGTTCTAACCCAAAGGAATTTTACTCATATGTGAGGAATAAGAAAATGATCAGGGAGAAGTTAGGGCCGATCAGGGATAGGGTAGGGAACTTGTGTGTGGAGTCTGAGCAGATAGGGGAAGCCCAAAATGAGTTGATGTGCTGGAAATTTTGGAAAACATTAAGATTGATAAGTCCTTTGGGCCAGAGCAGATTTATCCTAGGCAGCTTCAGGAAGCGAGAAAGGAGGTTGCTAAGTTGCTGGCGAGGATATTTGACTCCTCACTCTCCACAGGAGTCGTACCAGGGGATTGGACAGAGTTGAATGTTCTTCCTCTTTTTCAAGAAAGTTAATAGGGAAATCCCAGGCAATTACAGACCAGTCAGTCTTACATCTGTGTTCAGCAAGGTTTTGGAAAGAATTCTGAGGGATTGGATTTATGACTATTTGGAAAAGCATAGTGTGATTAAAGGCAGTCAGCATGGCTTTGTGAGGTGCAGGTCATACCTAACAAATCTGATTGAGTTCTTTCAGTAGGTGACAAGACAGGTCGAGCAGTGGATGTAGTGTATATGGACTTCAGCAAGGCATTTGATAATGTTCCACTCGTAGGCTCATTCATAATGTCAGGTGGTATGAAATACAGGGAGATTTGGCTGTCTGGATTAGCTGACAGAAGACAGAGTGGTTGTAGATGGTAAGTATTCTGCCTGGAGGTCAGTGTTGAGTGGGGTCCCGCAGGACTCTGTTTTTGGGCCTCTGCTGTTTGTAGTTTTTGTAAATGACTTGGATGAGAAGGTTGAAGGGTGGGTTAGTAAATTTGCAGATGACACAAAGGTTGGAGGTGTTGTCGATAGTATCGAGGCCTATTGCAGGCTGCAGCGCAACATAGACAGGATGCAGAGCTGGGCTGAGAAATGGCAGATGGAATTCAACCTGGATAAATGCGAAGTGATGCATTTTGGAAGGTTGATCTTGAATGCTGAATATAGGATTAAAGACAGGATTCTTGGCAGTGTGGAGGAACAGAGGGATCTTGGTGTTCAAGTGCATAGATCCCTCAAAGTTGCCACTCAACCCCAGGGCATCAATGTGGACTTCAAAAGTTTCCTCATTTCCCCTTCCCCCACCTCACCCCAGCTCCAAACTTCCAGATCAGCACTGTCTCCATGACTTGTCCTACCTGCCTATCTTCTTTTCCACCTATCCATTCACCCCTCCCCCCGACCTATCACCTTCATCCCCATCCCCACTCACCTATTGTACTCAATGCTACTTTCTCCCCACCCCCACCTTCCTCGCACTTATCTCTCCACCCTTCAGGCTCTCTGCCTGTACTCCTGATGAAGGGCTTTTGCCCGAAACGTTAATTTTACTGCTCCTCGGATGCTGCCTGAACTGCTGTGCTTTTCTAGCACCACTCTAATCTAGACTCTGGTTTCCAGCATCTGCAGTTATTGTTTTTACCCAAGTGGATAGGGTTGTTAAGAAAGCATATGGTGTTTTGGCTTTCATTAACAGGGGGATCGAGTTTAAGAGCTGTGAGGTTTTACTGCAGTTCTACAAGTCCCTGGTGAGACCACACTTGGAATATTGTGTCCAGTTCTGGTCGCCCTACTATAAGAAAGATACAGAGGCTTTGGAGAGGGTGCAAAGAAGGTTTACCAGGATGCTGCCTGGATTGGAGGGCTTGCCTTATGAAAAGAGGTTGAATAAGCTCAGACATTTCTCTCTGGAGAGAAGGAGGAAGACAGATGACCTGATCGAGGTATACAAGGTAATGAGAGGCTTAGATAGAGTCGATAGCCAGAGACTTTTCCCCAGGGCAGGATTGAGTGGTGCGAGGGGTCATAGTTTTAAAATATTAGGAGAAAGGTATAGAGGGGACGTCAGAGGTAGGTTCTTTACGCAGAGAGTTGTGAATGCATGGAATGCGTTGCCAGCTGAGGTGGTGGAAGCAGAGTCATTGGGAACATTTAAATGACTGCTGGACATGCACATGGATAGTAGTGAGTTGAGGGGTGCGTAGGTTACGTTACTTTATTTTACATTAGGATTAATCCTCAGCACAACATCATGAGCTGAAGGGTCTGTTCTGTGCTGTATCCTTCTATGTTCTAACTCCCTCCCGACTGTGTCCCACTGTGCCGCCACCTCTGCTGGGTCTGTCCTGTCAATGGAACAGGATATATCCCAGGATGGTGATGGTGGTGTGTGCGACATTGTCTGTAGGGTCTGATTCCGTGAGTATGACTATGTCAGGCTGTTATTTGGTTAGTCTGTGAGACATATCTCCCAATGTTGGCACTAACCCCCAGATGTTAGTGAGGGGGACTCTGCGGGATTGACAGGGCTGTTTCTGCCGTTGTCTTTTCTGTGCCTAGGTCAATGCCGAGTGGTCCATCTGATTTCATTTCTTTGAGGCTTTGTAGCGATTGATACCAGTGAGTGGCTGTTAGACCATTTCAGAGGGCAATTGAGAGTCAATCACATTGCTGTGGATTTGGAGTCACATGTAGGATGGCAGATTCCTTTCCTGAATGACATTAGATGAGTTTTTAGTGTTCGATGGGTTTTAGTGACAATTGAAGCTGGCTTCATGGTCGTTAGTAGATCATTAATTCCAGACTTTTTTTATTGAATTCAAATTGATCCATTTGTTATGGTGGGTTTTGAACCCAGGTCCCCAGAACATTAACAGTCTCCCCAGTCTCTGTGTACAGTTCTGGTCAACACACTATAGGAATGTTGTGGAGGCTTTGGAGAGGGTGTGAAGAGGATGTTGCCTGGATTGAAGTGGATTAGTTATGAGGAGAGATTGGACAAACTTAGATTGTTTTTGTTCGAGTGTCAGAGGCTGAGGCGCGACATGATAGATGTATATAAAATTATGAGGGGCATGGATAGAGTGGCTAGTTGGAGTCTTGTTCCCAGGTGGAAATGTCAAACACTAGGGGGCGTAGGTTTAAGATGAGGGGGTAAAGTTTAAAGGAGATATGCAAGGCAAGTTTTTTTTTACACAGAGAGTGATAGTGCATGGAACATGTTGCCAAGGGAGGTGGTAAAATCAGATATGATAGCAATCTTTAAAGGGCATTTAAACAGACACATGAACAAGCATGAGAATATGTCCATAGATCTCTCAAAGTTGTCACCCAAGTTGATAGGGTTGTTAGGAAGGAGTGTGGTGTGTTGGCTTTCATTAGCAAGGGGATTGAGTTTAAGAGACATGAGGTTATGCTGCAGCTCTATTGAGCCCTGGTTAGATCACACTTGGAATATTGTGTTCCGATCTGGTCACCTCATTATAGGAAAGATATGGAAGCTTCAGATAGAATGCAGAGGATATTTACCAGGTTGCTGCCTGGAAAGGACGGCATGGGGTTTAGATCAGAGTGGAATTCCTGATGAAGGACTTTCGCCCGAAACGTCGATTTTCCTGCTCCTCGGATGCTGCCTGACCTGCTGTGCTTTTCCAGCACCACTCTGATCTAAACTCTGGTTTCCAGCATCTGCAGTCCTCACTTTTGCCTGGATTGGAGGGCATGTCTTATGAAGAAACGTTGAGGAAGCTAGAGCTTTTCTCATTGGAGTGAAGAAGGGTGAGAGGTGTATTGATAGAGGTGTACAAGATGATGAGAGGCATAGATAGAGTGGATAACCAGAGACTGTTATCCAGGTAGAATTGGCTATCACAAGCGGGCATAATTTTAAGGTGATTGGAGGGACATTTAGAGGACTTCTCAGAGGTAGGTTCTTTACACAGAGTGACGGGTGCGTGGAATGCACTGCTAGCACTGGTGATAGTGGAGTCAGATACATGAGGGATGTTTAAGAGACTTGGATAGACACATGAAAGATAGTACAACAAAGAGCATGTAGGTTAGTTTGATCTTAGTGTAGGATAAAAGGTTGGCAAAATATCGAGGGCCGAAAGGCCTGTACTTTGCTGTATTGTTCTACGTTCTATGTTATGTTCCAGGGTTTATGTCTATGTTCTGTGTAATAGAGGGATACGGACGATGTGCAGGCTGATGGGATTAGTTCAGAATGGAATTGTAGTCAGCACAGACATGGTGGGCCGAAGGGCCTGTGCTGTACTGTTCTGTGTTCTGTTGAATGCAAGTAATATGGGAAGGTAAACATTCAAGATGTTCGGTGTGAGTGAGATGAGTGGGTGAAGGTGATGGAGGGGGTGAGGGTGTGTTGGAGTGAGGGGGTGAGGTGGTGAGGGGATAATGGTGAGGGGATAACAGTGAGGGGGTGAGGTGGTGAGGGGATAATGGTGAGGGGATAACAGTGAGGGGTTGAGTGAGTAGAGGGAATGAGGGCATATTAGGATGAGGAGGTGAGTGGGTTGAGGGGGAGGGGGGATAACTGGGTGTTGGGGTGAAGGGTTCTAGAACGGAGTTGCACCATGCTGAGAGAGAGAGAGAGAGACTGTCAGCTTGGGGTGTTTAATGGATTGTTTTGGAGTCAGTGCTGCTCCTGGTTGATTAATCTGTCTCTCTGAAGAGAGAAATCATGCCTGCAAACTGAGTGAAGATGCAATTGATTGGGAATGTGATACTGAAACACTGTCAGTCATTTCTGGGGAATCAATCTGCCGTGTACTGAGTGTGGTTATGACAAGGTACATTAATTAGATCAGAGCAGTGTCATTCTGGTTCTGACACAGCAAGTGATGAACTATCTGCCTCTTGGAGCTATTAATCTCTTCATTCTTGGGAACTCCTGCAAGCTCCCTTCCCTCTCCTTCAGAATATTCAGTTCCACTCTACACAATCAACAAAAACTCTTTGCAAAAGCAATTACAACAATGCACAAACACCGCTGTCCTCTTGTGACCCATGACTGGAATCTGTCAGTCAGAGTTTGAAAACTCTTCTCATGTTTTTTATCCCTCTTGCCCCTTTCAGTTTCTCTCTTTATCTGTCCCTCCTCCCTTCTCTCCTCTCTCTCTCACTCTCTGTTGCTCCTGATTTCATTCCCTCACATCCAATAAAATGCAGGAAAACAGAATGTTGGCATTCACATGAGTTTCAACAACAATTTATATTTCAATAGCACCTCCACTCTGGTTAAAAACACAAGAGCTTCACAAGGACAAAACCAGATAACGTTTGACACAATGAAACATAAAACAATGTTAGGATAATATTCAAAAGTTCAGACAAAGGTGAAGGAGTTTCTGAAAGGAAGTCAAGAGACTGAGAGACATTGATAGAGGAAACTCCAGAGCTTTGAGCCCACAAGTTAAACAAATGTGGACCAACTGAAAAATGAGCCCAGACACAGGGAGTATATCCTGAGTGGTCTAGCAATATTACCACCACACCATTTCATCTCTCACTGCACACTGCATCTGCCCCCATGTTCCCATCCACCAATACATTCTCTTCTGACAATGAAGCACTCCCTCAGTACTGACGCTGTGACAGTGCTACTCTCCCTCAATATTAGGCATGGCTGTAGTTGTGAATATTGTGGCTGATTTGATCCAATGACATTTGGTCTGGGCTGAAAGAGCTCTGCAGTTGTTACTCTGATTGCCAGCTGCTGGTCATTTGCAACATGACTGGACAGCTTTTCTCCCATTCTCTGTGTTTACCAAGTTTGAGGTCAGTTGCTTTAACTTCCCAATTTCCTGGTAATGTTTTCAGACTGAGGAACAAATGCATGCCCTCGGTTTCCTTCTTATTGGAGTAGTTGTGAATAGAGAGCCTTCGGACATTATTGTTTTATTAGAATTGGCAAATGATGATTAGTGATTGTACTAACATCTCCATGATTTTAATGAGCGACAGTGAGTCACCATTGATGAGCAGGATAGTTACAGTGTGCTCCCTGCCCTCACACTGACATCCATGGTCTGGAGTATCTCAGGCTGTGGGTGTCTGCACAATGTCCCTGAGGCTGCTTTCCCCTTATCATTAAGTAAGACTCTACCACTCCTTCTGTAATCCAACATTGCTTCATTTATAGATGTACTGTGGTGCCTCTCAATTACAGTCCTCTAGGGTCATGGCTATGACCATTCTGTGTACGTATTCATTCTCAAGTGGATCTTCTCTCTGACTGCTGTCAGAGCGTGAGCTCAGTGGATTCATCATGAATTGTTAGAATCTCATTGAACCAAGAGAAAGAGGAACGGAGGACCGCAAATGCTGAAGAGTCAGATTCAGAAGGTGTGGTACTGGAAAAGCAAAGCCGGTCAGGCAGCGTCTGAGGAGTCGATGTTTTGGGCAAAAGCCCTTCATCAGGAATGTGGAGTGGGAAGTGGGCTGAGAGATAAATAGGAGGGTGGGGGTGGGCTGGGGGGGGAGGGGGGGGAAAGGTAGCTGAGAGAGCGATAGGTGGATGGAGGTGAGGGGCAATGGTGATTGGTCGGGGGAGAGGTTAGAGCGGATAGGTGGGAAGGAAGATGGACAAGTAGGACAGTTCAAGAGGGCAGTGCCGAGTTGGATCTGGGATTAGGTGGGAGGAGGGGATTTAACTTGACTTGTTCGGCACCACGCTCTTTACTGTCCTACCTGTCCATCTTCCTCCATATCTATCCACTCCACTCTTCCTCACTGACCTATCACAATTACCCTTAACCTGCATCCACCTATCGCTCTCTCAGCTACCTAACCCCCACCCCCAACCCCACCCTCCTATTTATCTCTCAGCCCACAACCCCACTCCACTTTCTTGATGAAGGGCTTATACTCGAAACTTCGATTCTCGTGCTCCTCAAATGTGTCCTTACCTGCTGTGTTTTTCCAGTGCACATTTTTCGACCAAGAGAAAGAGTGAATGGTAGATATGTAAATGTTCACCTCTGGCAGCTGCTCATTGCATTGATCTGCAAAGTTAGAAAATTTGAAACATGAAAACAAATTCTGGTGAATGCTGTCAATATTAGTTAGAGAGAAGATTGATTCAGTGACTGAGAGCTTTCCATTGATGTGCAAAGAATGAGAACCCTTTATTTGATTAACCAACTGCTGACTCACACACACACACACACATCATCGGCAGCACTGAGATTCCCTATCACAGGCACATCATCGGCAGCACTGAGATTCCCTATCAGCTCAGTCAATCACAGTCAATTAAACCAATTGTTAAATTGCACAAACTTACCAACACAAGCAATCTCACCGAGGCATTTACAATTGAAAATGAATAACCAATCAAAATGCACTTCAGGAAGGTTTGCTTTCTAAATTACTAAATTGAAGCAAAAGACGGTGAATGCTGGAGATATGAAAGCATCAGAAATAGCTGGAGAAACTCAGCAAGTCTGACAGCACCTGAAGAGAGACAAACAGAGTTAATGTTTTGATTCTTGTGAGCAGTTCTGAAGAGTGACTGGACTCAAACAGTAGAACATAGAACATTAAACGCAGTACAGGCCCTTCGGCCCTCAACATTGCACAGACCTGTGGAAAAAATCTGAAGCCCATCTAACCTACACTATTCCATTTTCATCCATATGTTTATCCAATGACCATTTAAATGCCCTTAAAGTTGGCAAGTCTACTACTGTTGCAGGTAGGCCATTCCATGCCCTTACTACTTTCTAAATAAAGAAACTAGCTCTGATATCTGTCCTATATCTATCATGCTTTAAGTTAAAGTATGCCTCCTCATGCTAGTAATCTCCAACCATGGAAAAAGGTCCAACTTATCTAACCCTCTGATCATCTTATATGTCTCAATTGTTATGGACTAGTGCAGACCACTCAAAACATTCTTAAGCAGGCAACTCCGACCATAACTTTGCAATTTGTTACAGTAAGTGTACTGTGAAAATTACCCAGAGTAAGATAGCTAGGTTGACCACTAGATTTTAAAACTGAAAAAATTACACACAAAATGCACAAAATTACACAATAAAACACAAAGAACAGAATACAGAATCTCACAGAACTCAATCTATCCAGACTAGACTTAATTATGCTGTTCCAGATATAAATAACAGTCCCAATAAGCAAACTCCCTTTAAAACCAGTATAAATGGAACACATGCTTACAGGTTGAAGTTGAAGAGCAGAAATGAGAGAGAGTTTCCACACAGCTCACTGTTGAACTTCCAACCAGTTCAGGACTGTACTAAAACTGCTCAGCTCAGCTAAAGAGCTGACCACTCCCCTTTCATTATACAGGTCACTTCTAACACATGACACTTTGGCCTGAAGTCTCATCTGTTTACACATAAACAAAAGGCCTCTCAATATCATTTTCAGCTCTGTACCAAACCAGACTGATTGGAGCCTGGCCGGGTTTATTGCCTCTGTGAAAAAACTCAAGGATAGAGCCTCCTTGAGCCAAGGAACAGCTTTTAGATAAAAAATGGACTAGCTTTATGACACAGTTAAGTCACTTCTTAACCTTCTTCTGTCTAGCAAAAACAGCTTCAAGTCCCTCAGCTTTTCCTCATAAGACCTTCCCTCCCTACCAGGCAACATCCTAGTAAATCTCTGAACCCTTTCCAAAGCTTCCACATCCTTCTTATAATATGGTGACCAGAACTGTATATAGTACTGCAAATGCAGCTACACCAGAGTTTTGTACAGCTGCAGCATGACCTCATAGCTCCAAAACTCAATACCTCTATCAATAAAAGCTAACACACCATATGCCTTCTTAACAACCCAATCAACTTGGGTGGCAACTTTGAAGGATCTATGTAACTGGACACCGAGATCTTTCTGCTCATCTACACTACCAAGAATGATATCATTAGCCCAGTTCTCTGCATTCCTGTTCTTCCTTCCAAGCCCCAGCAATAAAATCTATTTGCCACCTCTCAACCCAGCTCTACAACTCATCGATGTCCTTTGATAACCTGCAATATCCTTTGGCACTATGCACAACTCCACTGACCACAGTGTCATCCACAAATTTACTAACCCATCCTTCTTCGTCCTCATCCAGGCCGTTTATAAAAATGACAAACAACAGTGGACCAAAAACAGATCCTTGCGGTATCCCAGTAGTAACTGAACTCCAGGATGAATATTTCCCATCAAGGGAGAACTAACCATTTGGCTAGAGAACTGGCTCAAAAGTAGAAGACAGAGGGTGATGGTGGTGGATTGTTTTTCAGACTGGAGGCCTGTGACCAGTGGAGTGCCACAAGGATCGGTGCTGGGTCCTCTACTTTTTATATTTTATATAAATGATTTGGATTCGAGTATAAGAGGTACAGTTAGTAAGTTTGGAGATGACAACAAAATTGAAGGTGTATTGGACAGTGAAGAAGGTTACGTCAGATTACAACAGGATCTGGACCACATGGGCCAATGGGCAGAGAAGTGGCAGATGGAGTTTAATTCAGATAAATGCAAGGTGCTGCATTTTGGGAAAGCAAATCTTCGCAGAACTTATACACTTAATGGTAAGGTCCTACGGAGTGTTGCTGAACAAAGAGACCTTGGTGTGCAGGTTCATAGCTCTTTGAAAGTAGAGTCGAAGTTAGATAGGATAGTGAAGAAGGCATTTGGTATGTTTTCCTTTATTGGTCAGAGTATTGAGTACAGGAGTTGGGAGGTCATGTTGCGGCTGTACAGGACATTGGTCAGGCCACTGTTGGAATATTGCGTGCAATTCTGGTCTCCTTCCTATCGGAAAGATGTTGTGAAACTTGAAAGGGTTCAGAAAAGATTTACAAGGATGTTGCCAGGGTTGGAGGATTTGAGCTACAGGGAGAGGCTGAACAGGCTGGGGCTGTTTCCCCTGGAGCGTTGCAGGCTGAGGGGTGGCCTAATAGGGATTTATAAAATCATGAGGGACATGGATAGGATAAATAAACAGTCTTTTCCCTGGGGTGGGGGAACCCAGAACTAGAGGGCATAGGTTTAGGGTGAGGGGGGAAAGACATAAAAGACACCTCAGGGGCAACTTTTTCACACAGAGGGTGGTACGTGTATGGAATGAGCTGCCAGAGGAAGTGGTGGAGGTTGGTACAATTGCAACACTTAAGAGACATTTGCATGGGTATATGAATAGGAAGGGTTTGGAGGGTTATGGGCCAGGTGCTGGCAGGTGGGACTAGATTGGGTTGGGATATCTGGTTGGCATGGACGGGTTGGACCGAAGGGTCTGTTTCTGTGCTGTACACCTCTATGACTCTATGACTCTAACCACCACCCTCTTTCTTCTTTCAGCTAGCCAATTTCTGATTCAAACCATTAAATCATCCTCAATCCCATGCCTCTGTATTTTGTGCAATAGCTTACCATGGGGAACCTTATCAAATACCTTACTGAAATCCATATACACCACATCAACCGCTTTACCCTCATCCACCTGTTTGCTCACCTTCTCAAAGAACTCAACAAGGTTTGTGTGGCATGACCTAACCTTCACAAGACCATGTTGACTATCCCTAATCAACTTATTCCTTTCTAGATTATTATAAATCCTATCTCTTATCACCCTTTTTAACACTTCACCCACAACCGAAGTAAGGCTCACTGATGTATAATTACCAGGGTTGTCTCTACTCCCCTTCTTGAACAAGGGAACAATATTTGCTATCCTCCAGTCTTCTGGCACTATTCCTGTAGACAATGATGACAAAAGGATCAAAGCCAAAGGCTCTGCAATCTCCACCTTGGCTTCCCAGAATTTCTAAAATAAATCCCATCCAGCCCAGGGTACATATCTATTTTGACACTTTCCAGAATTGCTAACACTTCCTCCTATGCATCTCAATCCTATCTAGTCTAGTAGCCTGTATCTCAGTCTTGCTCTCAACCACATTGTCTTTTTAGTGTGAATACTGACAAAAAGTATTCATTTGGCACTTCCCCTATCTCCTCTGATACCATTCATGACTTCCTACTACTATGCTTGATTGGCCTTAATCTTACTCAATCATTCTTTCATTCCTGATATAATGATAGAGGATCTTAGGGTTTTCCTTGATCCTATCCGCTCATGTCCCCTCCTGCTCTTCTTAATGCTCTTTTTAGGTCTTTCCTGGTTAACGTATAACTCTCAAGTGCCCTAACTGAGCCATCACATCTCATTATTACATAAACCTTCTTCTTCCTCTTGACAAGAGCTTCAACTTCTTTAGTAAACCACGGTTCCCGTCCTCGACCACTTCTTCCCTGCCTGACCGGTACATATTTATCAAGGACACACAGTAGCTGTTCCTTGAACAAGTTCCACATTTCAATTGTGCCCATCCCCTGCAGTTTCCTTCCTCATCCTATCATCCCAAATCTTGCCTAATTGCATCATAATTGCCTTTCCCCCAGCTATAAATGTGGCTCTGTGGTATATACCTATCCGTTTCCATTGCTAAAGTAAACATAACTGAATTATAGCCACTATCACCAAAGTGCTCACCTACCTCCAAATCTACATACTGTGTCAGACAACCCTCCTGCACACATTGGACAAAGACTTACCCATCTAAAGTACTTGAACTATATATAGTATTCCCAGTCAATAATTGGAAAGTTAAAGGCCCCCACAGCAACTACCCTGTCACTTTCGCTCCTATCGAGAATCATCTTTGCTACCGGATCCTTTACATTCCTGGAACTATTCAGAGGCTGTTAGAAAACTCCCAACAGGGTGATCTGTCCTTTCCTGTTTCTAACCTCAGCCCGTACTACCTCAGAAGCCGAGTTCGCAAATGTCCTTTCTGCCACCGTAGTATTCTTGATGAAGGGCTTTTGCCCGAAACGTCAATTTTCCTGCTCCTCGGATGCTGCCTGAACTGCTGTGCTTTTCCAGCACCACTCTAATCTAGACTCTGGTTTTCAGCATCTGCAGTCATTGTTTTTACCACCGTAATACTGTCCTTGACTAACAATGCCACACCTCCCCTCTTTTACCATCTTTTCTGTTCTTACTGAAACATCTAAACCCCAGAACCTGCAACAACCATTCCTGTCCATGCTCTACTCATGTCTTTGAAATGGCCACAACATTGAAATCCCAGGTACTAACCTGGATGCACCTGGCGCTGAAGTAGACACACTTCAAACCAACGTCTTCACCACCGGTGCCTTCTTGCAATCTTGAAATCTTAGATCTGACTTCACTACTCTCATCCTCCCATATATTCAAACTACAATTTCATTTCCCATCCCCCTGCTGAATTAGTTTAAACCCTCCCGAAGTGCATTAGCAAACTCCATACGCCCCCCCCCCCCCCCCCCCAGGATAATGGTACCTCTCTAGTTCAGGTGTAGACCGTCCTGTTTGTAGAGGTCCCACCTACCCCAGAGAGAGCCCCAATTATCCAGGAATCCAAAACCCTCCCTCCTGCACCATCCCTGGAGCCACATGTTCAACTCCTCCCTGTCCCTATTCCTCACCTCACTAGCACGTGGCACAGGCAACAAACCAGGGAAAACAACTCTGTTTGTTCTAGCTCTAAGCTTCCACCCTAGCTCCCTGAATTTCTGCCTTAAATCCCCATTCTTTCTCCTACCTATGTCATTGGTGCCTATTAACTTTGATTCTCACTCCACAGATGCTGCCAGACCTGCTGAGTTTCTGCAGCACTTCTGTTTGATTCTTTCTAAATTATTGATAGGTTCTGTTGAAAGTCCGCTATCCCAAAACATTAGCTTTGTTTATCTCATCTCATGGAGTACAGCTCTTCATGTGGCATCACCTTCTCAAAGGTCAGGCAATAAATGCTAGCCAGCCAGCAACACTCGCATCCCATGAGTGAATAAATAGGTCCCCAACTTCTAAGGATTTTCAATTTTGTTTCTGTTTTTACTTCCAAATTACAGCATCTGTCACATTTTGTTCTTTATCATGGGTGAGACCCCAGTGGGAGGATTGTGTCCAATTCTCTGCCCACTCTTTCAGAAGGATGGCAGTGTCTTGGAAAGGGAGCTAAGGAAATTGACTGGAATGGGAGCAGGGCTGAGGGACTTCAGTGAATGTGGAGAGACTGGAGAAGCTGGGATTGTTTTCGTTAGAGTAGAGAAGGTTCCAGGGGATTTAATAGAGGTGTTGAGATTAAATTAGATTCCCTTCAGTATGGAAATAGACCCTTTGACCCAACAAGTCCACACTGACCCTCTGAAGAGTAACCCACCCAGATCCATTTCCCTCTGACTGATGCGCTGAACACTACGGGCAATTTAGCATGGCCAATTCACCTGACCTGCACATCTTTGGATTGTGGGAAGAAATCGGAGCACCCAGAGGAAACCCACACAGACATGGGGAGAATGTGCAAACTCCACACAGACAGTCGCCCGAGGCTGGAATTGAACCTGGTGCTGTGAGGTAGCAGTGCTAACCACTGAGTCACCATGCTGCCCCAAAAAACAAAATGTTCAAAATGATGAAGGGGGTTTCTTTACTGGTTTGTTGGTGATGTTAATACTGGATAACTCAGACCCTGGATTGAAATCTGGCTTGATTGATCATTTTTAGTTTTTTTTAATGTAAAGTGATGATCTTTCATTGAAACAAAAATCCAGAAGGCTGCAGATTTGATTTTAACATGAAAACAGAAGTTCACCACATAAAAGAAATAAAAATAAAAGAAGTTACATGAAGCTCTGTCAATATAATACAGTTTAAACACTTTCAGAATACATGTGAAAACAAAATCCCATCTCCTTCCCAGTATCATCACCGTACACTAACTCAAAATCTAGAGAAATGTTCCTTCCCTGCCCAGTTTGATTCGACTGTTCTTTCTCGATTCTGGTCGTATTGGCTTTTTCCATAATTATTCACATAGCTGAAAGCTTAGATCTTCTCAGTTTTGAATAATCTGCCACTTTCTAACCAAATACTCCTGGTCTAGGTTTTCACAAAGCAAACTTTTTCACTTATTTGACCACAGGATCATAGACCAATGGAAATGATACTCACTGAAGGTGGCCATTCGGCTCCTCTTGTCCATGCCTTCCCAAAGACACCCAGATGCCCTTTCTAATCCCATCTTCCTGCACACGGCCCATAGCCCTGCAGCTTACAGCACTGACGGTGCAAATCTTAAAAAGTGTTTCTGGTCTCTGCCTCGATCACCAACTTAGGCAGTGAATTCCAGCCCCCCACCACCCTCTGTGAAAAAGGGTGTTCCTCATGTCCCTCTGATCCTTCTGCCACTTCATTTGAATCAATGACTCCCACTCTTTCTCTCTCTCTGTCTGTCTCTCTCTCTCATCTCTCTGTCTCTGTCTCTCTCTCTCTCTCTCTCTCTGTCTGTGTCTCTCTCCAGAACGATTGTATCCTTCCTGTAATGTGGCGATCAGAATACTCCAATACTCCAACTCTGGCCTTACTAGTCTCTTGTTCCATTTCATCATTATATCCCTACTTTTGTATTCTATCCCTCTGTCAATGAAAAGGAGCATTCTACATGCCTCATTACAGCTTTATCTACATGTACTGTTACCTTTAGGGACCCGAGCACTTGCACATCAAGATCTCTCACTTTATCTGCTTCTCTCAGTATATTCCAGTTTATTGTGTATTCCCTTTTGCTGTTTAACCTCTCTAAATGCAGAGGTCCCAGTATGGATCTCTACAGAACACCATTAGTCATGGACCTCCAACCAGAAAAACACCCTTCCAAACCTAACCACTGTTTTTTATGATCAAGCTAATACTGAATCCACACGGCTAAGTCACCGTAGATCCCATGAATCTAAACCTTCTCGATAAGCCTACCATGGGGGACCTTGTTGAAAGCCTTACTAAAATCCATGTAAACATCATCTACGGCTCAACCTTCATCAATTACCTTCATCACATCCTTGAAAAATTCAAACAAGTTATTAAAACATGACCTGTCCTGCACAAAGCCATGCTGACTTTCCCTAATTCGACCATGTTTTTCCAGATATGTGTAACTCTTATCTCTAAGAATTCTCTCCTGGATTATCCCTATTTCCCTTCTTGAACACCGAAACAACATTAGCTATCCACCATTCCTCTGGGACCTCTCCAGTGGCTATTGAGGATATAAACATCTTGGTCAAGGCACCAGCAATCTTGCCACTCTCAGTAACCTGGAGTAGATACCTTTGGGCCCTGGAGACCTATCAACCTTAATGCATTTCAAGAGAAGTAACACCACTTCTTTCTTGATCTCAAAGTGCTCCAGCATATTGACATGCTGCATACTAAAATCTCACTCTCCTCCATACCCTTCTCCTGGGTGAAACTGATGCAAAGTATTCATTTAGGATCTCACTCAGATCCTTTGCTTCCAAGCACAAGTTCGTGTGTGTGTGTGTCTGTCTGTGTGTGTGTGTGTGTGTGTGTGTGAGTGTGTGTGTGTGTGTCTACTGTCATGGTAGATGCTGCAAGGTGTGTCAGAATGTCAACACGGATACCACCATTACACGTGGGGACACCTCCCACCATGTATGTGGCAGCAACTCATGTGACTCAGCCAATGTTATCTATCTCATACACTGCAGGCAAGGATGATCTGAGGCATTTTACATTGGCAAGACCAAACAGAAGCTATGGCAATGGATGAATGGACACCACACAATAATCAACAAACAGGAGTTTTCCCTCTCAGTCGGGGAACACTTCAGCGGTCCGGACATTTGACCTCGGACCTTCGGACTAGGCAACAACTCACCCATTGTACTCTATGCTACTCTATCCCCACCCCCACCCTCCTCTAGCTTATCTCTCCACGCTTCAGGCTCACTGCCTTTATTCCTGCTGAAGGGCTTTTGCCCAAATCGTCGATTTTACTGCTCTTCGGATGCTGCCTGAACTGCTGTGCTTTTCCACCACCACTAATCCAGAATCTGGTTTCCAGCATCTGCAGTCATTGTTTTTACCTAACAACATAAAGTGGCCAAGCAGAGGCTGATAGGCAAGTTCGGTACCTATGCGGATGGTCTCAACAGGGACCTTGGGTTCATGTCACACTACAGGTGACCCCATTGCATTATACACACAGACAGACAGACAGACACAGACACACACAAACACACACACTCAGACCCTCTCTCATACACTCACACGTACACTCTCATACACACACCCTCTCACAGACTTAAACCCCTTTACACTCACACACACACGTACACACACCCTTTCACAGACACTCATAACCACCACCCCTACCGTCCCCCTCCCATACATACACATACTCATATAAGTTTGTGGGGTGAATTTGTACTTGCAGAATTACATTTTACTTTGCTCAAAAACTGCATGAATCCTTGTAAGATTCTGTAAATCAGTTTTTTATATTAGAGTCAGTCTGACCATTTTGGTACAGTTAGCCTCACAGGGAGTTAACACCTTCAAAACCTTCTCTGGGCCAACATGACATCAATTGTTAAAGTGCACTTGAGAATGTAATTTTTAAAAAAGATTTTGCGATTTACATATGAAAGAGCTGAAACCAACAGGTCATTCTAAAAAATGAGAGACTTAACAAACAATCCAGGTCTTTTTCAATAAATAATTTCAGTTACATCACACTGTAAACTTTTGCTATAAATTCTGTGTCTTACAATCTTGTTCCCCACAACCACCTGATAAAGGAGCAGTGCTCCGAAGGCTAGTGCTTCCAAATAAACCTACTGGACTATAACCTGGTGTGTGAGTTTTAACTTTGTACACCCCAGTCCAACACCGGCATCTCCGAATCATAAATCTTGTATATATTTCTTTTTTCCTTTCAACCAAATTCACAATCTCCTTTGTTATCCAACGTTCCATTATCTTGCCATCTTTGTCCTTCCTCCTTCCTCCTTCCTGGAAGATTCCTCTTATGAACACTGATCAGTAGGTCTTTAAAAAGCTCCCACATGTGAAACCAAACGAACTGTTTTGAGGAAGGGTCATCAGACTAGAAACATTAACTTTGATTTGTCTTCATAGATGCTGCCAGACCTGCTGAGTTTTTCCAGCAATTTATGTTTTTGTGTCCCACATGTCAAATGTGGACTTACGCAATAACAGCTTCTCCCACTCCTTAGTTCCTACCTAATACTGACATAATTTGCCTTCCCCTAATTTAGTACCTTCCCACAAGGTCCTGACTTAGGTGAATGAGAACATACAACATAGAATTTAGAGCATAGAACAGTACAGCACAGTACTTGCTCTTTGGCCCTTCATGTTGTACTGGCCTTCTATCCTACACTAAGATCTGAGTAATCTTCATACTCTTCATTTTTACTATCATCCATGTGCCTATCCAAGAGTTATTTAAATGTCCCTGGCGCTACTATCCCTGCTGGCAGTGCATTCCACACACCCACCACTCTCTGTGTAAAGAACCTCCCTCTAACATCTCCCCTAAATCTTCCACCAATCACCTTAAAATTATGACCCCTCATGATAGCCATTTCTGTCCTAGGAAAGTCTTTGGCTATCCACTCTATCTATGCCTCGCATCATCTTGAACACCTCTATCAAGTCACCTCTCATCCTTCTTCGCTCCAATGAGAAAAGCACTAGCTCCCTCAACCTTTAAGACATACCCTCCAGTCCAAGCAGCATCTGGTAAATCTCCTCTGCACTCTCTTTAAAGCTTGCACATCTTTTCTGTAATGAGGCAACCAGAACTGAATATAATACTCCAAGTGTGGTCTAAGCAGGACTCCTTAGAACTGCAGCATAACCTCACATCTCTTAAAGTCAATCTCCCAGCTAATGAAAGCCAACACACCATATACCTTCTTAACAACCCTATCTGCTTGATTAGATTCGATTCTGTACAGTGTGGAAACAGGCCCTTCAGCCCAACAAGTCCACACCGACCCTTCGAAGAGTAACCCACCCAGACCCATTTCCATCTGACTAATGCACCTTACACTATGGGAAGTTTAGCGTGGCCAATTCACATCTTTGGACTGTGGGAGGAAACCCATGCAGACACGGGGAGAATGTGCAAATTCCACACAAACAGTCACCTGAGGCTGGAATCAAACCTGGTTCCCTGGCGCTGTGAGGCAGCAGTGCTAAACACTGAGCCACCGTGCTGCCAAGCTGAGTAGCAACTTGGACCCCAAGATCCCTCTGTTCCTCCACAATGCCAAGAATCCTGCCTTTAACCCTATGTTCTGCATTCAAATGTGACCTTCCAAAATGAATTACTTTGCACTTTTCTAGGTTGAATTTCATCTGCCACTTATCAGCCCAGTTCTGCATCCAGTCAATGTCCTGCTGCAACCTACAACAGCCCTCCATACTATCCACAACTCCACCAACCTTAGTGTCATCAACAAGCTTACTAACCCACCCTTCCACTTCCTCATCCAAGTAATTTATAAAAATCACAAAGAGCAGAGGTCCCAGAACAGATCCCTGTGGAAAACCACTGGTCACCAAGCTCCAGGCTGAATACCTTCCATCTACTACTATCCTCTGTCTTCAATGGGCCAGCCAATTCTGTATCCAGACAGCCAGATTTCCCTGTATCTCATACCTCCTTACTTTTTGAATTAGCTTACTATGGGAACCTTATCAAACGCCTTGTTGAAATCGATATGAACCACATCCACTTGTTATGAGGCGTACTGTACCTTTAAGAGAGTGAAGGACTTAGAAAGCACACAGGGTGCTGGAGAATTTACATATGTAACATTTGGTCCAGCAGCGAGCACTGGCTGAGTTGCTATGAGACAAAAACAAATTCAAATTTGGCCAATCAGGAAAGGTTGAGGGACTTGGGCCTGTTCTCATTGGAGAGAAGAAGGCTAAGAGGGTATTTAATAGAGACATACAAAATGATCACAGGATTAGATAGGGTAGACAATGAGAGTCATATTTTCCTCGGATGATGACGTCAGTGTGTACGAGAGGGCATAACTACAAATTGAGGGGTGATAGATTTAAGACAGATGTCAGAGGCAGGTTCTTTACGCAGAGAGTGGTAAGGGCGTGGCATGCCCTGCCTGACAATGTAGTTAATTCAGCCACATTAGGGAGATTTAAACAGTCCTTGGATAAGCCTGTCAATGATGATGGGATGGTGTGGTATAATGAGTTTAGATTAGTTCACAGATTGACGCAACATCGTTCTGTACTGTATTGTTCCATGTTCTATGTTCCTCTTGACCAGATGTTCCACATCCCAATGTCACCCAAGGTTCTTTCAACCTACATTTCCTCAGTGGGACAAACGTGCCCACCACTGTCAGCATGTGCTTCCTAAACAACCTCCACATTTCTTTTGTGCTTTTCTCTGAGAACATTGGTTCCCAATCCATGCACCCCAGTTCCTGCCCCAATTCAATACTTTTCCATGCTGCCTGGTCCTATCCCTCTCCATGACTGTAGTAATGGTCAGGGTGTTGTGATCACTATCACCAAAATGCTCTTCCACTGAGAGATCTAACACCTGGCATAGTTCATTTTCAAGCACCAAATTCAATATGGCATCCGCTCTTGTCAGCCTATCTAAATATTGTGTCAGGAACCCATTCTGGACACACCTGACCATAACTGCTCTATCCAAACTATTTGAACTAAGTAGGTTCCAATCAATATTAGGGAACTTAATGTCACCCATGACATCAACCCTGTTACTTCTGCACTTTTCCAAAATCTGCCTCCCAATCTGCTTCTCTGTGTCTCTCTGCTACTGAGGGGCCTGTGGAAAACTCCTAATATAGTGACTGCTCCTTTCCTGTTTCTGACTTCCACACACACTGACTTTGTAGACAAACCCTCCTCGATGACCTCCCTTTCTGCAGCTGTGATACTATCCCTGATTAGCAACGCCACTTCTCCACCTCTTTTACCTTCCCCCCCAATTCCTTTTGAAACATCCAAACCCTGAAACATCCAACAACCATTCCTGTCCCTGTGATATCCAAGACTCCGTAATGGCCACAACATCATACTTCCAAAGACTGCTCCATGCTCTAAGTTCATCACCTCTTATTCCTGATATTTCTTGCATTAAAATGGACATACTTCAACTCTTCACACTGACTGCATCTTTGCCCTGTCAAGTGCCTATCCCTCCTCACAGACTCTCTGCACACTGTAACTTGATTATTCACTAGGTAAAAACAATGACTGCAGATGCTGGAAACCAGATTCTGGATCAGTGGTGCTGGAAGAGCACAGCAATTCAGGCAGCATCCGAGGACAGGCAAAACAACGTTTCGAGCAAAAGCGATAGGGTTAGGGTAAACCAAATCATCCGCCAACATTTCCGCCACCTCCAAACAGACCCCACCACCAGGGATATATTTCCCTCCCCACCCCTCTCCGCCTTCCGCAAAGACCGTTCCCTCCGTGACTACCTGGTCAGGTCCACGCCCCCCTACGACCCACCCTCCCATCCTGGCACTTTCCCCTGCCACCGCAGCAACTGTAAAACCTGCGCCCACACCTTCTCCCTCACCTCTATCCAAGGCCCCAAAGGAGCTTTCCACATCCATCAAAGTTTTACCTGCACATCCACTAATATCATCTATTGTATCCGTTGCTCCCGATGCGGTCTCCTCTACATTGGGGAGACTGGGCGCCTCCTAGCAGAGCGCTTTAGGGAACATCTCCGAGATACCCGCACCAATCAACCACACCGCCCCGTTGCTCAACATTTCAACTCCCCCTCCCACTCTGCCGAGGACATGGAGGTCCTGGGCCTCCTTCACCGCCGCTCCCTCACCACCAGACGCCTGGAGGAAGAACGCCTCATCTTCCGCCTCGGAACACTTCAACCCCAGGGCATCAATGTGGACTTCAACAGTTTCCTCATTTCCCCTTCCCCCACCTCATCCTAGTTTCAAACTTGCAGCTCCGCACTGTCCCCTTGACCTGTCCGGACTTGTCCGACCTGCCCAGCTCCTTTTCCACCTATCCACTCCACCCTCTCCTCCCTGACCTATCACCTTCATCTCCTTCCCCACTGACCTATTGTACTCTATGCCACTCTCTCCCCACCCCCACCCTCCTCTAGCTTATCTCTCCACGCTTCAGGCTCTCCTTTTATCCTTGATTATTCACTACCTACTCCACCATCTGATCCACAGCTCTGGTTCTAACCCCTCTGCCAATTTAGATTAAACCCTCCCAAAAAGCTCTAGCAAATCTCCCGCTCAGGATATTGGTGTCCCTCCTTGTACATGTCCCACCTTCCCCAGAAGGTATCCCAAAGATCCACATATCTGAAGGTCTCCCCCCTACACCAGCCCTGCAGTCACATATTCATCTGCACTCGCTCTCTGTTCCTAGCCTCACTAGTCCGTGGCACTGGTAACAATCCTGAGGTTACTACTCTGCTCCTCCTATCTAACTCCATTTATGTTCTTTTCAAGTCTGGCTACTCTCCCTCCCCCTTAAGAATCCTGTAGACGGCATGAATTGGCCGTGCTAAATTGCACTTAGTGTTCAGGGATGTGTAGGTTAGGTACATTAGTCAGAGTAAATGTAGAGTAATAGTTTTGGGGAATGAGTCTGGGTGGGTTACTCTTCAGAGGGTCGGTGTGCACGTTTTGGGCCAAATGACCTGTTTCCACACTGTAGGGATTCTATGATTCTACGATTATGTTTATTATAGCTATCTTAAAAAATAAGGAGTGTTGGTCACTGTTTCCAAAATGCTCTCCTGCTGAAAGGTCAACCACCTGGCCAGGTTCATTAGCCAGGACAAGATCCAATGTGGCCCGTCCTCTAGTTGGACTGTCCACATATTGTTTCTTGAAACAGTATGTGGACAGTCCACATGTGTGTGGGGGAGGGGTTTGAGTCTGTGAGAGACTGTGTGTGTTGTGGAGGTATAGGGAGTACAGTAGAGGGCTGGGAATGAATCTTTGGAGGGCTCCAGTGTTGAGGGATATCGTGGAGGAGGTGCTGTGTCTATCTTCACAGATTGCGGTCTGTGGGTCAGGAAGCTGAGGATCCAACTGCAGACTTATTAACTATACCTCCTATATTCACATCCAAATCATTTACATAAATAGTGAAAAGCAGTGAATCCAGCAATGATCCTTGTGGCACACTGCTGGTCACAGGCCTCCACTATGAACAATAACCCTTTACCATCACCCTCTGTCTCCTACCTGCTTGGTTGATGCCAGGTGGTCCAGGCTTCATATTAATTAGTACAAGTGATTGGCTTGCTCGGCCGTTTCAGAGGACAGTTGAGAGTCAGCCACATTGTTGTGGGTCTGGAATCACACGTGGGCCGGACTAGGTGAAGATGGCAGATTTCCTTCCCTAAAGAACATCAGTGACATTGGTTTCGGCAAATGTTTCATAGTCAACAGTATATTTTTCATTCCACATGTGTATTGAATTCAAATTCCTTCAGCTATTACAAGGGGGCATAGCTTTAAATTAAGGGGGGGTAGGTATAGGACAGATGTTAGGGGTAGATTCTTTACTCAGCGAGTCATGAGTTCATGGAATGCCCTGCCAGTAGCAGTGGTGGACTCTCCCTCATTATGGGCATTTAAGCGGGCATTGGATAGGCATATGGAGGATAGTGAGCTAATGTAGGTTAGGTGGGCTTGGATCGGCGCAACATCGATTAGATTAGATTAGATTAGATTAGATTAGATTAGATTACTTACAGTGTGGAAACAGGCCCTTCGGCCCAACAAGTCCACACCGACCCGCCGAAGCGTAACCCACCCATACCCCTACATTTACCCCTTTACCTAACACTACGGGCAATTTAGCATGGCCAATTCACCTGACCTGCACATCTTTGGACTGTGGGAGGAAACCGGAGCCCCCGGAGGAAACCCACGCAGACACGGGGAGAACGTGCAAACTCCACACAGTCAGTCGCCTGAGTCGGGAATTGAACCCGGGTCTCTGGCGCTGCGAGGCAGCAGTGCTAACCACTGTACCACCGTGCCGCCCACAAAGGGGGCCTGTACTGCACTGTACTGCGAAGGGCCTGTACTGCGCTGTATTCTTCTATGTTCTATGTTCTATGTGTCTTGGTGGGTTCAAACCTGGGTCCCCATAAACATATGAATGAAAATAGAATAGAATTGGATAGATGGGTTTCAGATTGGTTCCATAGGTTGGCACAACATCGAGGGCTGAAGGGCCTGTATGCACTGTAATGTTCTAAGTTCTATAACATTTGCCGAGTTTCTGGATTAATAGCTTTGCAATAGTGCCACTCAGCTTGTACCTCCCTGAATTTTAGACAGGATTATATTTAAAAGAGTGAGCAATTATATTTTAGTTTTGCAAACCAAATGCTGCGTGTCTCTGAATTGGCTACTGGGTAATGTGCAGGTCAGGTGAATTGGCCGTACAAAATTGCCCACAGTGTTGGGTGCATTAGTCAGGTGTAAATATAGGGTAGGGGAATGGGTCTGGGTGGGTTTCTCTTTTGGAGGAGCGGTGTGGACTTGGTGGGCCAAAGGGCCTGTTTCCACACTGTAGAGATTCCAATCTAATGCAATTATGTTGTTATTTACTTGAATTTTCTTGCACACGGTGTGATGGACTGAATGGTCTCCTTGGATGTTCTGTGATCCTATGAAAATCAAATCCAACTCGATGTTATTCCCACATTCCTTTCTGTTCTAGAGGGTTTAGAAACATAGAAACAGGGAAGCTAGGAGCAGGAGAACCCCTGGCCCTGCTCCATTACTCAATATGATCGTAACTAATCATCGAGCTCAACACCCTAATCCTGCTCGCCCCCCCATCCTCACATCCCTTAACCATTTTAGCCACTGGAACTTTATTTACCTTATCCTTGAAAACACAAAATGTTTTGTCTTCAACCACTTTCTGCGGTAGTGACCTATACAGACTCACCACTCTCTGGATAAAGAACTTTCTTTCAATCTCAGTCCTGACAGGTTTATCCTGTTTCCATAAACAATGATCCCTGGTTCTGGACTCCCCTACCATTGGAAACATCCTTCCTGCATCTACCCTGTCGGTTCCTATTAGAATGTTATTGTGTCTCACAAAATTTCCCCTTCATTTTTCTAAACTCCAGTAACTACAATCCTAACTGACTCAAGCTCTCCTCATATATCAATCCTGCCATTAATTTGGATCAGGAATCAATTTGCAAACTTTTGCTGCACTCCAGCTATAGCAAGAACATCCTTTCTCAGATAAGGAGATCAAAACTTGACACAATATTTCAGGTGTGGCCTCACCAAGACCCTGTATCATTGTAGTAAGACATCCTTGCTCCTAAACTCGAACCCTCTCACTATGAAGGACAACATCGTGGGCCGAAGGGCCTGTTCTGTGTTGTATTGTTCTATGTTCTATGTTCTAACATACAGTTTACCTGCTCTACTGCCTGCTGCACCTGGACATTTACTTACAGTGACCGGTGAATAAGGACACCCAGATGTCAGTGAACATTCCCCTCTCTCGATTTTACAGACATTCAAATAATAATTTGTCTTCCCATTTTTGCTACCGAAGTGGATAACCTCACATTTATCCAAATTAGACTGCATCTACCATACACTTGTTCACTCACTCAGGCTCTCCAAATCACACAACACAATTCTGCACAATCTCACATCAAACCCTTCAACTGGTAAAATTGTTTGCAAATCCTGAGATATTAAATTTAATTCTCTCATCCAAATCATTAACATATATTGTGAATAGTTGGGGTCCCAGCACCAATCCCAACTTGTCAGCTGTACCGCACTATTACCCTGCCATTCGGAAAATTGACCCATTTATACCTCCTCATTATTTCTTACCTGGTAATCTGTTTTCTATCCATCTCAATGCACTTCTCCCTATTCCATGTGCTTAAATTTTACAAATTAGTCTCTTATGTGGGATTTTGATGAATGCCTTCTGAAAGTTCAAATAAACTGCATCCACTGGCTCCCCCCGATTAGCTCTATCAATTATATCCTCGAGGAATTCCAATAACTTTATCAAAATATTTTCCCCTTGTAAATCTATGCTGACTGCATCTGTTTTCAAAATGTTTTGGTATAGAATCCTTGAATGTGGACTCTCGCACCTTCCCCACTACTGACATTAGATTCACTGGTCTACAATTCCTTGTTTTCTCTCTGGATTAGAGTGGTGCTAGAAAAGCACAGCAGTTCAGGCAGCATCCGAGGAGCAGGAAAATTGACGTTTCGGGCAAAAGCCCTTCATCAGGAATAGAGGCAGAGTGCCTGCAGGGTGGAGAGATAAATGAGAGGAGGGTGGAGGTGGGGAGAAAGTAGCATAGAGCAAAATAGATGAGTGGGGGTGGGGATGAAGGTGATAGGTCAGGGAGGAGAGTGGAGTGGATAAGTGGAAAGGAAGATAGGAAGATAGGACAAGTCCAGACAAGTCATGGGGATGGTGCTGAGCTGCAAGTTTGGAACTAGGTTGAGGTGGGGGAAGGGGAAATGAGGAAACTGTTGAAGTTCACATTGATGCCCTGGGGTTGAAGTGTTCTGAGGCAGAAGATGAGGCGTTCTTCCTCCAGGCATCTGGTGGTGAGGGAGCAGTGGTGAAGGAGGCCCAGGACCTCCATGTCCTCGGCAGAGTGGGAGGGGGTTTTGAAATGTTGGCCACAGGGTGGCGTGTTTGATTGGTGCAGGTATCCCAGAGATGTTCCCTAAAGCGCTCTGCTAGGAGGCGCCCAGTCTCCCCAACGTAGAGGAAACCGCATCGGGAGAAACGAATACAATAAATGATATTGGTCGATGTGCAGGTAAACATTGATGGATATGGAAGGCTTCTTTGGGGTCTTGGATGGAGGTGAGGGAGGAGGTGTAGGCGCAGGGTTTGCAATTCCTGCGGTGGCAGGGGAGGGTGCCAGGACGGGAGTTTGTTGGGGGGCATGGACCTGACCAGGTAGTCACGGAGGAAACGGTCTTTGCGGAAGGTGGAAAGGGGTGGGGAGGAAATATATCCCTGGTGGTGGGGTCTTTTTGGAGGTGGCGGAAATGTCGGCGGATGATTTGGTTTATGCGAAGGTTGGTAGGGTGGAAGGTGAGCACCGGGGGGGGTTCTGTCCTTGTTACAGTTGGAGGGGTGGGGTCTGAGGGTGGAGGTGCGGGATGTGGATGAGATCCGTTGGAAGGCATCTTTAACCACGTTGGAATGGAAATTGCGGTCTCTAAAGAAGGAGGCCACCTGGTGTGTTCTGTGGTGGAACTGGTCCTCCTGGGAGCAGATACGGAGGAGGCGGAGGAATTGGGAATACGGAATGGCATTTTTGCTGGAGGTAGGGTGGGAAGAGGTGTAATCCAGGTAGCTGTGGGAGTCGGTGGGTTTGTAAAAAATGTCAGTGTCAAGTCGGTCGTCATTAACGGAGATGGAGAGGTCCAGGAAGGGGAACGAGGTGTCAGAAATGGTCCAGGTAAATTTAAGGTCAGGGTGGAATGTGTTGGTGAAGTTGATGAATTTCTCAACCTCCTCGCGGGAGCATGAGGTGACGCCAATGCAGTCATCAATGTAGCGGAGGAAGAGGTGAGGAGTGGTGCCAGTGTAACTACGGAAGATGGACAGTTCTACGTAGCCAACAAAGAGACAGACAAAGCTGGGGCCCACATGGCTACCCCTTTGGTCTGGAGGAAATGGGAGGATTCGAAGGAGAAATTGTTAAGGGTGAGGACCAGTTCGACCAAACGATTGAGAGTGCCTGTGGAATGGTACTGTTGGGGACGTCAGGAGGGGAAGAAATGGAGGGCTTGAGGCCTTGGTCATGGTGGATGGAGGTGTATAGGGATTGGATATCCATGGTGAAGATGAGGCGTTGGGGGCAGGGGAAACGGAAGTCTTGGAGGAGGTGGAGGGCATGGGTAGTGTCTCAAATGTATGTGGAGTGTACCTGGACTAGGGGGAAATAAGACAGTGTCAAGGTAGGTAGAGATGAGTTCAGTGGGGCAGGAGCTTGCTGAGACAATGGGTCGGCCAGTGTGGTCAGGCTTGTGGATCTTGGGACGGAGGTAGAACTGGGCAGTGCGGGGTTCCCGGACTATGAGGTTGGAAGCTGTGGGTGGGAGTTCTCCTGAGGTGATGAGGTTCTGTATGGACTGGAAGATGATGGTTTGATGATGGGGTCATGGTCGAGGGGGTGGTACGAGTAGTTGTCCTCGAGTTGGCGTTTGGCTTCAGCGGTGTAGAGATCAGTGCGCCAGACTACCACTGCGCCCCCTTTATCCGCTGGCTTGATGGTGAAGTTGGGATTAGAGCAGAGGGATTGGAGGGCTGCGCGTTGTGAGAGTGAGAGGTTGGAGTGGGGGAGGGAGGTAGACAGGTTGAGGCGGTTAATGTCCCGGCGGCAGTGGGAAATGAAGAGGTCAAGGGCAGGTAATAGGCCAGCGCGGGATGTCCAGGTGGATGGAGTGTGTTGGAGGTGGGCGAAGGGGTCCTCAGAAGGTGGGCGGGAGTCCTGATTGTGAAAGTAAGCTCGGAGGCGGAGGCAGAGGTGGCGGAAGAAGTGTTCGCTGTCACGGTGTGTATTAAATTCATTGTTACGTGGATGGAGGGGGATGAAGGTGAGGCCTTTGCTGAGGACTGATCGTTCGTCCTCAGTGAGGGGGAGGTCTGGAGGGATGATGAAAACTCGGCAGGGCTGGGAGTTGGGATCTGGTGGAGGTGTGGAGCTGGGAGTAGGTGCGGAGCCGGTAACTGGAGTGGGTGTGATGGTGGGGGGAATGGGGGTGGAGTCATGAGCAGGGATGGTGTTCCCCTCAGGGTTCTGGGGGGCAGGGATGGTGACAGTGGGATCTGTGGGGAGAGTGTCGGCAGAATGCAGGTGAGTGGCTTTGGTGGGGACGGAAGTGGTGGCAAACACGGCAGTGGGGTGGGGGCGGAAGTCACTGAGCGTCTGACATCAGCGATGGTGTGAGGGGCGGAAGTGGTGTCACGTGTGGTGCATGAGGAATTGTGAGGGGCGGAAGTGGCTGTGGAAGCAGCCATGATGGATGTCATCGATCACTGTGGGGATGGTAGCAGCACCAGCCACATGGCTAATGGTGTCTGAGCAGTTCCAGAGGCCGGGGGAATCTACTGGAATGTTTGAGGAGCGCTGGTTATGGAGGTGGGTAGATAAAAGTTTGTTGTACTTACAGTTTTTGATGTTTGAGATGGTGTTGAAATACTGTTTGTTGAGAGTATGAATTCTCCTGAGGATTTAAAAGGCATCCAAATGGGTACATAAATGGGAAAGGTTTAGAAGGATGCTGGCAAATGGGAGTACATCAGTACAGGACATAGACGATCATAAGATCATAAGACATAGCCACAGAAATTAGGCCATTCAACCCATTGAGTCTGCTCCACCATTTAATCATGGCTGATAGGTTTTTCAATCCCATTTTCCCGCTTTGTCCCTGCAACCTTTGATCCCCTTGGCAATCAAGAATTTATCTATCTCTGATTTGAGTATATTCAATGACCTGGCCTCCAAAGCCTTTTGTGGCAATGAATTCCATAGATTCACTATTCTCTCCCAAAGAAGTTTCTCCTTTTCTCCATTCTAAAAGGTCTTCCCTTTCCTCTAAGGCTGTGCCCTCAGATCCTAGTCTCTCCTGCCAATGGAATGTTCTGTGTTCTATGATATCTGGTTGGTGTGGACGAGGAGTCTGTTTCCATGCTGTATAACACTATAATTTTATGACCCTTCAAAGTCCTCTTCACTGACATCTGGGAGCTAGTGCCAACATTGGGAGAGTTGCCTCACAGAATAATTATACAACACCCTGACGCAGTCATATTCACATAATCATACCTTACAGGCAATGTCCCAGACACTACCATCACCATCCCTGGATATATCCTGTCCCTCCAGCAGGACAGACTCAGCAGAGGGGGTGGCACAATGGTTTACAGTCGGGAGACGGTTGCTGGGGAATCATCAACGTTGACTGCAAACCCCAAGAAGTCTCATGGCTACAAATTAGACATGGGTAAGGAAACATCCTGCAGACTATCATGTTTCAGCCGATGAATTGGTACTCTTCAATACAGAACAGCAACCTGGAGGAAGCACTGAGGGTGGCAAGGATACAAAATGTACTCTGGATGGGGAATTCAATGTCCACCACCAAGACAGTGGAGACACTTGGACTGGGATGGACAAAGTTAAAAATCACACAACAGCAGGCTATAGTATAACAGGTTTATTTGGAAGTACAAGCTTTCAGAGTGCTGCTCCTTCATCAGGGAGCTGGTGGTGTAGGATCAGAGGATATCGGATTTATATGTGCAAGATCAAAGTGGCATACAACTGATGAGACGTATTAGACTAACCTAGATTGCTGTTAAGTCTTTAATCACTTCAAATAGGGATGCAGGTTTGAATTGAATAATATGTAAATCCCAGAATTTCTTTTCAAATCATAGTTGTAAGATAACTTAAGGTTTTATCAATGGACAAAAAAAAGTAACATCTCAGCTCAGACATTAAAGGTGTGAGGTTAGAGTCTGTCTGTGTTCCAATCTGGAGTCAGATTGGTTTTATTTGGAAAATAGTCCATGCCTTTATTCTTCCGACCAAAATGCATGACCTTACATCTTCTCATACTGTACTCCATCTGCGACTTTTTTGCCCACTCTCCTAACCTGTCCAAATCCTTCTGCAGCCTTCCCACCTGACCCTCTACCTACTTTTGTATAGTCTGTAAACTTAGTCAGAATGCCCTCAGTTCCTTCATCGAGATCATTAATGTATAAAGTTAGGCAGCAACTTGTCAAAGGCCTTCCTGAAGTCCTAGAATAACATCCAGTGGCTCTCTTTGGTCTATCCTGCTCATTGCCTTCGCAAAGAAGTTTAGTAGATTTGTCAGGCATGATCTCCCCTTGATGAAACCATGCTGACTTTGCCCTATTTTACCATACGCTTCCAAGTATTCAGAAATCACAACCTTCACAATGGATTCCAGCATCTTACCCATGACTGAGGTTAGATGAATTTGTCTATAATTTTCCATTTTTTGCCTTAGTCCTTTTTTAAACAGGAGTATCACGTTAGCGATTTTCCAGTCCTCTGGGACCCTCCCTGACTCCAGCAAATTCTGAAAGATAACCACTAACGCCTCTGCTATCTCTTCAGCTATCTCCTTTAGAATTCTAGGGTGTAGTCAATCTGGTACAGGTGACTTATCCACTTTCAGTTTTTCTAACATCTTCTCCCTGGTGATGGCCACCATACTTAGCTTTACCCTCTCACTCTCTTGAATTTTTGGGATATTACTTGTGTCTTGCACTGTGAAAACTGACACAAAGTAATTATCCAGTTCCACAGCCATTTCCTAGTTCCCCACTACTATCTCTCCAGCATAATTTTCCAGTGGCCTAATGTCCACTTTTGCCTCTCTTTTGCCGTTTATATATCTAAAGAAACTTTTACAGTCTTCCTTTATATTACTGACTAGCTTATCCTCATATTTAATCTTCTCCCTCCTTATTTCATTTTTTGTTACCCTCTATTGGTCTTTGTAACCCTCCCAATCCTCTGGTTTCCCACTGTCCTTCACCACATTATATGTTTTCTCTTTTATTTTTATGCTATCCCTCACTTCTCTAGTCAGCCAGGGTTGCCTCATCCTTCCTGTACCAAGCTTCTTTTTCCTCATGATGAATTCCTGCTGTGCCTCCTGAATTACTCCCAGAAACTCCTGCCATTGCTATTCCACTGTCTTTCCTGCTAGGATCCCCTCCCAGTCAACTCTACCGAGCTCCTCCCTCATGCCTTTATTCAGCTGTAATACCATTATCTCTGATTCTACCTTCTCCCTCTCAAATTGCAGAATATATTCAATTATATTATGATCACTGTTTCCTAAGGGTTCCTTCACCTTAAGCTCCCTTATCAAGTCTTCCTCATTGCACAACGCTAAATCCAGTGTTGCCTATTCCCTAGTGGGCTCCAAAAGACCTCTTGTAGACATTCCACAAATTCCTTTTCTTGCAAACTACTACTAATCTAATTTTCCCAGACCACTTGCATATTGAAATCCCCCATGCTCACTGCAACTTTGTCTTTCCTACACATCATTCCTATCTGCTGGTGTATCTTGTGCCCCAACTCCTGACTATGGTTTGGAGACCTCACCCTTTTTGAACTATCACCTGCAGATGCATCTGACCATGACAGGACTGGTAATAGTGACCATTGCACAGTCCTTGTGGAGTCAAAGTCCTGCTTTAACATTGGGAATATCTTCCATCATGTTGTGTGACATTATCACTGCACTAAATGGGACAGACTTTGAACAGTTCAAGCAACTCAAGACATGAGTATTCATGAAGTGCTGTGGGCCATCAACAGCAGCAGAACTATACTCCAGCACAATCTGTAACCTCATGGCCCAGCATATCCCCCCACTCAACCATTACCATCGAGCCAGGGGATCAACCCTGGTTCAATGGACAGTGCAGGAGGGTATGCCAGGAGCAGCATTAGGCATACCAGAAGATGAGGTGTCAACCTGGTGAAGCCACCAAACAGGATTACTTGCCAAACAGCATTGGCAGCAAGAGATAGACAGAGCTAAGCGATCCCACAAATATAAGGAATCCAAGTATGACCTTCGTAGAGCCATTGGGACAGGCAAGGACCAATGCCGATCCAAACTAGAGACCCAGACAGACACCCGGCAACTATGGCAAGGACTGAATGATGTCTCAGGTTCTAAATCGAGACATTGCAAGATAACAGATGATGACATATCCCTCCTAGATCATCTCAACGCCTTCTATGCTCGCTTTGAGCAGAGTTTCGGCGGAGAGGTGATGCTTATTCCGACAAGTCCTGATGAATCTATACAGTGAGTACAGTAAGGGGCTGAGTATGCACTCCTGGGGGGCTCCAGTGTTGAGTGTTAGTGAGGATAGAATATTGTTCCTAATCTTCACCAATTGTGGCCTGTGGGTCAGGAAACTGAGGATCCACTTGAAGACAGTCACTACATCAGAGGTCAGATCAGTTTTCCTTGGTGTGAATCCAAGCAAAGCGATGGGACCAAACAGAGTACCAGGCCGTACACTCAGAGCATGTGCACATCCACTGGCAGAGGTCTTCTCTGACATCTCCAACCTCTCCCTGTAGCAGGCCCCTGTCCCTGCCTGTTTCAAGAGGGCCAACATCATCCCTGTGCCTAAGGATGTTCATGCAGCCTGTCTTAAAAACCACTGCCCGATGGGCCTAACTTCGATGATAATGAAGTGCTTTGAAAGGCTGGTCATGGCATTAATCAACTCCAGCCTCCCCACTACTCTTGACCCATTCCAGTTTGCCTATCGGACGGACAGATCCATGCCAGATGCCACATCACTTGCCCTTCACTCCTCCCGAGAACATCTTGACACCAAGAACAGCTACGTAAGATTCCTCCTCATTGACTACAGTTCAGCCTTCAACACTTTTATCCCCTCGAGACTGATTTCAAAACTTAGTGATCTCAGACTAAGCCCCACTCTCTGCAACTGGATCTTCAGTTTCTTGACCCACAGGCCATAATCAGTGAAGATTAGGGACAATATTACAATATTTGATCCTCACTAACACTCAACACTGGAGCCCTCCAGGGGTGCGTATTCAGCTCCCTATGGTACTCACTGTATACCCATGACTGCGTTGCCAAATACCAGACTAATGCCATTTATAAGTTCGCTGATGACACCACCATAGTCGGTCAAATCTCAGTTGGCGACGAAACAGACTACAGACAGGAGGTGGAAGACCTGTAAAAATGGTGCACTGAGAACAACTTAGCTCTCAATGCTAGTAAAACCAAGGAATTCATTATTGACTTTCGGCAGGATGTTACTCATGCCCTCCCTACAATATTAATAGCCCAAAGGTGGAACGAGTGGAGAGTGTCAAGCTCCTGGGAGTGGTCACCAACAACAAGCTTTCTTGGACTCTTCATGTGGATGCACTGGTTACAAAGGCCCAACAACGTCTCTTCTTCCTCAAGCAGCTGAGAAAATTTGGCATGACGACAAATACCCTTGCCATCGAGAGCATTCTGTCTGGATGGATCACTACCTGGAATGGCAACTGTACCATTCAAGATTGAAAACAGTTACAGAGAGTGGGGAACTCAGCCCGGACAATCACAAAGGCCACCCTCCCATCTATAGAATCCATCTACCAGGCTCGCTGTCAAGGAAAGGCCGCCAGCATTCTCAAAGATCCATCCCACGCCGGCAATGGTTTTCTACAACCTCTACCATCGGGGAGAAGGTAAAGCAGCCAGAATACACGCACCAGCCGGTTTCAAAACAGTTTCTACCCTACTGTTGTTAGAATATTGAATGGACTCTCAAACTCTTAACATTCACCTGTACCTGTGTTTTTGTTTTTGCCGCTGTTTACCTATTATTTACTTATCTCTGCTACTTAACTCTGTGATCTGCCTGTATTGCTCGCGAGACAAAGTTTTTCACTGTGCTTCAATACAAGTGATAATAAATTCAATTCAATTCAATTCAATTCACAACCAGATCTAAGCTCTACAGTCCTGCCACATCAAGACATGAGTGGTGGCGGGTAATTAAACAACTCACTTGAAGAGTATCTAGCCCATGGGAAGATGATTGTGGTTGTTGGAGGTCAGTCATCTCAGCTCTAGGACATCTTTACAAGAGTTCCTCAGGATAGTGTTCTTTGTTCCACCATTTTTGCTTCATTCATCAATGACACTCCCTTCAATAGAAGGTCAGAAATGGGAATGCTCACCAATGATTTCACAATATTCAGCACCATCCATGACTCCTCAAATATTGAAGTCATCCATGTTCAAATGCAACAATATCCAGGCTTGGGCTGAAAAGTGGCAAGTAAAATTCGTGCCACACAAATGCTAAGCAATGACCATCATGAAAAAGAGACAAATCTAACCACCACCAGATCATATTCAATGGTTTTACCATCAGTGAATCCCCCATGATCAACTTCCTGGGGGTTACCATTGACCAGAAACTGAACAGGTCTCATCAAATAATCACAGTGGCTATAAGAGTAGGTCAGAGCCTCAGACTATTGCAGGAGTAACTCACCTCCTGACTACTGAAAGCCTGCCTACCATCTACAAGGTTCTGGATCAGTGGTGCTGGAAGAGCACAGCAGTTCAGGCAGCATCCGACCAGCAGCAAAATCGACGTTTCGGGCAAAAGCCCTTCATCAGGAATAACGGCAGAGAGCCTGAAGCGTGGAGAGATAAGCTAGAGGAGGGTGGGGGTGGGGAGAAAGTAGCATAGAGTACAATAGGTGAGTGGGGGAGGAGATGAAGGTGATAGGTCAGGGAGGAGAGGGTGGAGTGGATAGATGGAAAGGAGATAGGCAGGTCGGACAAGTCCGGACAAGTCATGGGGACAGTGCGGAGCTGCAAGTTTGAAACTAGGATGAGTGGCACGGTGGCACAGTGGTAAGCCTAGGAAGGCGGCACGGTGGCACAGTGGTAAGCCTCACAGCGCCAGAGACCCGGGTTCAATTCCCGCCTCAGGCGACTGACTGTGTGGAGTTTGCACGTTCTCCCCGTGTCTGCGTGGGTTTCCTCCGGGTGCTCCGGTTTCCTCCCACAGTCCAAAAGATGTGCAGGGTCAGGTGAATTGGCCATGCTAAATTGCCCGTAGTGTTAGGTAAGGGGTAAATGTAGGGGTATGGGTGGGTTTTGCTTCGGCGGGTCGGTGTGGACTTGTTGGGCCAAAGGGCCTGTTTCCATACTGTAATGTAATCTAATCTAATCTAGATGGGGGAAGGGGAAATGAGGAAACTGTTGAAGTCCACATTGATGCCCTGGGGTTGAAGTGTTCCGAGGCGGAAGATGAGGCGTTCTTCCTCCAGGCGTCTGGTGGTGAGGGAGCGGCGGTGAAGGAGGCCCAGGACCTCCATGTCCTCGACAGAGTGGGACGGGGAGTTGAAATGTTGGGCCACGGGGCGGTGTGGTTGATTGGTGCGGGTGTCCCGGAGATGTTCCCTAAAGCGCTCTGCTAGGAGGCGCCCAGTCTCCCCAATGTAGAGGAGACCGCATCGGGAGCAACGGATACAATAAATGATATTAGTGGATGTGCAGGTAAAACTTTGATGGATGTGGAAGGCTCCTTTAGGGCCTTGGATAGAGGTGAGGGAGGAGGTGTGGGCACAGGTTTTACAGTTCCTGCGGTGGCAGGGGAAAGTGCCAGGATGGGAGGGTGGGTCGTAGAGGGGCGTGGACCTGACCAGGTAGTCACGGAGGGAACGGTATTTGCGGAAGGCGGAAAGGGGTGGGAAGGGAAATATATCCCTGGTGGTGGGGTCTTTTTGGAGGTGGCGGAAATGTCGGCGGATGATTTGGTTCATGCGGAGGTTTGTAGGGTGGAAGGTGAGCACCAGGGGCGTTCTGTCCTTGTTACAGTTGGAGGGGTGGAGTCTGAGGGCGGAGGTGCGGGATGTGGACGAGATGCGTTGGAAGGCATCTTTAACCACGTGGGAAAGGAAATTGCGGTCTCTAAAGAAGGAGGCCATCTGGTGTGTTCTATGGTGGAACTGGTCCTCCTGGGAGCAGATACAGCTGAGGCGGAGGAATTGGGAATACAGGATGGCATTTTTGCAAGAGATAGGGTGGGAAGAGGTGTAATCCAGGTAGCTGTGGGAGTTGGTGGGTTTGTAAAAAATGTCAGTGTCAAGTCGGTCGTCACTAATGGAGATGGAGAGGTCCAGGAAGGGGAGGGAGGTGTCAGAGATGGTCCAGGTAAATTTAAGGTCAGGGTGGAATGTGTTGGTGAAGTTGATGAATTGCTCAACCTCCTCGCGGGAGCACGAGGTGGCGCCAATGCAGTCATCAATGTAGCGGAGGAAGAGGTGGGGAGTGGTGCCGGTGTAATTACGGAAGATCAACTGTTCTACGTAGCCAACAAAGAGACAGGCATAGCTGGGGCCCATACGTGTGCCCATGGCTACCCCTTTGGTCTGGAGGAAGTGGGAGGATTCAAAGGAGAAATTAAGGGTGAGGACCAGTTCGGCCAAACGAATGAGAGTGTCGGTGGAAGGGTACTGTTGGGGACGTCTGGAGAGGAAAAAACGGAGGGCTTGGAGGCCCTGGTCATGGCAGATGGAGGTATAGAGGGATTGGATATCCATGGTGAAGATGAGGCGTTGGGGGCCGGGGAAACGGAAGTCTTGGAGGAGGTGGAGGGCGTAGGTGGTGTCTCGAACATATGTGGGGAGTTCCTGGACTAGGGGGGATGCAACTGTGTCGAGGTAGGTAGAGATGAGTTCAGTGGGGCAGGAGCATGCTGAGACAATCTATAAGGCACAAGTCTGGAGTGTGATGGAATACTCCCCACTTGCCTGGATGAGTTGGTGCCAGCAACACTCCAGAAACTTTACACCATCCTGGACAAAACAGCCTACTTGATTGGCGTCACTTCCACAAACATCCACTCCCTCCACCACCGACGCTCAGTAGCAGCAGTCTGTACTATCTACAAGATGCACTGCAGAAATTCACGAAAGATCCTCAGACAGCACCTTTGAAATCCAGGATCACTTCCATCTAGAAGGACAAGGACAGCAGAAACATTGAAACATCATCACCTGCACGTTTCCCTCCAAGCTGCTCACCATCCTGACATGGAGATATATTGCCATTCCTTCATTGTCGTTGGGTCAAAATCCTGGAATTTCCTCCTTAAGGGCATTGTGGGTCTACCTACAGCATATGGACTGCAGTGGTTTAAATTCTGTGTCTTATGATCCTGCTCCACAGCTACCTGATGAAGGGGCAGTGCTCTGAAAGCTAGTGCTTCCAAATAAACCTGCTGGGCTATAACCTGGTGTTGTATGATTTTGAACTTTGTCCACCCCAGTCCAAAACTGGCTCCTCCACATTATGGTTCAAGGAGGTGGTGGGCAACTAGGGACAGCAATAAATGCTGACCATCCCACGTCCCATGAGTGAATGATAAAAAAATCACTCACTCACTCCTTCTCTGATGGAGACACACTATCACATACACTCACTGCCTCTCTCCCTCATTTACTCACTTATTCACTCACTACTTCTATCTCTCTCTCATACAGATGCACACACTTACTGGCACACTGTCTTTCACACACGTGCGCACACTCACACTGTCATTCACTCACTGGCACTCTCTCTCTCTCTCTGTCTCTCTCTCACATGGACACACATTTACTCACACTCACACGATCTCTCACACACATCCACATTGACTCATTCATTCACTCATTGGTTCACTCACTTGCTCCCACTCATTTCCCTGAGGTAAGGGAGTCCAGAACTGGTGATCACAGGTTTAGGGTGAGAGGGGAAAGATTTCAAAGGGGCCTAAGGGGCAACTTTTTCACACAGGGGGTGGTATGTGTATGGAATGAGCTGCCAGAGGAAGTGATGGAGACTGGTACAATTGCAACATTTAAAAGGCATCTGGATGGGTACACGAATAACAAGTGTTCAGAGGGATATCAGCCAAGTGATGGCTAATTGGACTAGATTAATTTAGAACATCTGGTTGGCATGGATGTGTTGGACTAAAGGGTCTGTTTCTGTGCTGCACATCTCTATGACTCTATACATACACAGGTTAAAAGGAAGAAAATGGATATTTGTCTGTAAATATTCACTTTGGGAGGGAATTAGAAAGATTTTTGGCCAAGAAGAATTGTTCTTGAAAGGAAAAATTAGTTAAGGTGTCAATGTTCAGCTGGCTGTTGGTCTGGCATGTGCATATCAGGGATAATCAATATTGGGCAGATGTCTCTGGGCTCTTGGCTGATACAGCTTGCTCAGGAAGGAGTCAAGTGGAGGCTTGACTAGGTGAGGATGACAGTTTCCTTCCCTGAAGGACATTAGTGAACCAAATCAGTTTTTCCTGACAATCAACAATGGCTTCATCATCCAGATATTTATTGAATTCAAATTCCACCATTTGCCATGGCAGGATTCAAACTTCTGCCCCCAGAACATTATCTGGGGCGTCTGAATTAACAATAAGAACCCTAGAATATAGAACATAGATCATTACAGTGCAATGCAGTCCCTTCAGCCCTCGATGATGCACTGACCTATGACACCAACCTGAAGTCCATCTAACCTACACTATTCCATTTTAGATTAGATTAGATTACTTACAGTGTGGAAACAGGCCCTTCGGCCCAACAAGTCCACACTGACCCGCCGAAGCGTAACCCCCCCATTCCCCTACATTTACCCCTTTACCTAACACTACGGGCAATTTAGCATGGCCAATTCACCTGACCTGCACATCTTTGTGACTGTGGGAGGAAACCAGAGCACCTGGAGGAAACCCACGCAGACACGGGGAGAATGTGCAAACTCCATACAGTCAGTCGCCTGAGTCGGGAATTGAACCCGGGTCTCTGGCGCTGTGAGGCAGCAGTGCTAACCACTGTGCCACCGTGCCGCCCACCAATGCATATGCCTATCCAATGACCATTTAAATGCCCTTAAAGTTGGTAAGTCTACTACTGTGGCAGGCAGACCGTTCCACACCCTTACTACAATCTGATTAAAGAAACTACCTCTTACATCTGTCCTATATCTATCACCCCTTAATTTAAAGCTATGGCCTCTCGTGATAGCCATCACCATCTGAGGAAAAAGGCTCTCACTGTCCACCCTATCTGATGCTCTGGTCATCATGTAACCCTGGGCCATCACCTCCCTGTGTTGTTGTACAAGAAAGCAAATAGGATTCACACTGGATGCAATACATAGGTGCTTCTGAAACATCAACCAATCTACTCCAACTGAAAACCAAAACCATCGTTAAGCTGGTAAAACAATGCTCAGGCAGCTCAGCAATAAAGCCAATGTAAAAATGGCCAAGTGTTTTACCTGGTGAGTTCAAGAAACCAACATCTGTAACAACTTGGAAAAGACATTATTTTGAAGAGAAACCTTGCCATTTCTGCTGTCCTTTTACTGGTCTCTTAAAAAACATTGTATCCGCCATCCTTCAAACATTCTGAAATATGAAACTTGCATAACAATGAGAAAACTGTTTTCATGCAGTAAGTGGTTATGACCTGACTAGGAATGTGTTGCCTGCGAGTGTGAGACAATTTCAGTTGAAGCTTTGAAAATGCAATTCAACTGTTTCCTGAAAATTAAGAAAATGCAAAGTTCTGAGGAGAGATTGGGAATTGGCATGAACTGAACTGCTCTTTTGGAGAGATGGCATGGACATGTTGGATTGAATGGCCTCCATTGTAATAAGTTAATGATTCTGTGAATTCAAGCATTTACTCGGGGTGGCATGGTGGCTCAGTGGCGAGCACTGTTGCCTCACAGCACCAGAGACCTAGCCACAGGTGACTGTGTGGAGTTTGCACATTCTTCCTGTGTCTGTCTGCGCTTCCTCTGGCTGCTCTGGTTTCCACCCATAGATGTGTAGGTTCAGTGGATTGGCCATGCTAAATATGGTTCTGGGTGGGATGTTCTTCAGAGAACTGGTGCAGACTTGATGGGCAATTTCTGCTCTGTAGGGATTCTAGTTCCTCAGATTTTAGAAGCTACACTGCTACTTTATTTTTAATATCCAAAGGGAGATTTCCCTCTGTCATTATATTCTGCCTGACACCTCTTTACAGCCTCTTTTCATTTTCTTTACACCTTCCTTTCCTACCTGCCCTTATACAGCCAGCACATTTGGACATTACACTCGGTCCCTTGTACAAATCATCAATATCAATTGTAAATAACTGAAAACCCAGCACTGATCCTCTCTGCAGCCTCTCACCAGTTCTAGCTGTGAATCCGAAAATGTTGTCGAACAAAAACCTAACAAATTACTTTCTTCCTTTGAGAAATCCTCAGTCAGTATTCCGACCCATTCCAGGAGCCATATTGAGCTGCCACTAAGCAGCACTTTCTTGAATGCTGTGGCTGTTGTTTATTGGAGAGCTGGAGTACAGAATGGCTCCCTATGAGAGATCAGTGATGTTACATAAGATACTGAATGCTACCAAGTTGGCCTGTTGGATTTTGAACAAAGGTAAAGAATATTAATTGAGGGCATCTTAATGAATCTCTCTAAATGATATCAACATGAAATGCACCAACAGTTGATATGAAATATGCTGTGGATAAATAAATCAGATGAGATAAAGTGAAGTTCATATACGTCACAGAATCAATTCCGGGAACTTTAAAAGGAAGTGGCAGATGGAGTTTAATTCAGATAAATGCGAGGTGCTGCATTTTGGGAAAGCAAATCTTAGCAGGATTTATACACTTAATGGTAAGGTCCTAGGGAGTATTGCTGAACAAAGAGACCTTGGAGTGCAGGTTCATAGCTCCTTGAAAGTGGAATCGCAGGTAGATAGGATAGTGAAGAAGGCGTTTGGTATGCTTTCCTTTATTGGTCAGAGTATTGAGTACAGGGGTTGGGAGGTCATGTTGCTGTACAGGACATTGGTTAGGCCACTGTTGGAATATTGCATGCAATTCTGGTCTCCTTCCTATCGGAAAGATGTTGTGAAACGTGAAAGGGGTCAGAAAAGATTTACAAGGATGTTGCCAAGGTTGAAGGATCTGAGCTATAGGGAGAGGCTGAACAGGCTAAGGCTGTTTTCCGTGGAGCGTCGGAGGCTGAGGGGTGACCTTATAGAGGTTTACAGAATTATGAGGGGCATGGATAGAGTAAATAGGCAAAGTCTTTTCCCTGGGGCCAGGGAATCCAGAACTAGAGGGCATAGGTTTAGGGTGAGAGGGGAAAGATATAAAAGAGACCTAAGGGGCAACATTTTCACACAGATGGGGTACCTGTATGAATGAGCTGCCAGAGGAAGTGGTGGATGCTGGTATAATTGCAACATTTAAGAGGGTATATGAATAGGAAGGGTTTGGAGGGATATGGGCTATGTGCTGGCAGGTGGGACTAGATTGGGTTGGGATATCTGGTCGACATAGAACACAGAGCATAGAAAAGTACAGCACAGAACAGGCCCTTTAGCCCATGATGTTGTGCCGAGATTTAATCCTAATGCAAAATGTAGTAATTTAACCTATGCACCCCTCAAAACACTGCTATCCATGTGCATAACAAAGAACAAAGAACAAAGAAAATTTACAGCCCAGGAACAGGCCCTTCGGCCCTCCAAGCCTGAGCTGATGCAAATGTACTGTCTAAACCTGTCAGTCAATTCCTAAGCATCTGTATTCTTCTGCTCCCCACCTACTCCTGCATTTATCCAGACGCATCTTAAATGAATCTACCGTGCCTGCCTCTACCACCTCTGCTGGCAACGTGTTCCAAATGCCCACCACCCTCTGTGTGAAGCACTTGCTGCGTGTATCCCCCTTAAACGTTCCACCTCTCACCTTGAAAGCGTGGCCCCTCGTTATTGAATCCTTCACCCTGGGAAAAAGTTTACTTCTATCCACCCTGACTATACCCTTCATGATTTTGTAAACCGCAATCAAGTCCCCCCTCAATCTCCTTTTTTCAAATGAAAATAAACCTAACCTACTCAACCTCTCTTCAAATCTAGCACCTTCCATACCAGGTAATATCCTTGTAAAGAAGAAAGTGAGGTCTGCAGATGCTGGAGATCAGAGCTGAAAATGTGTTGCTGGAAAAGCACAGCAGGTCAGGCAGCATCCAGGGAACAGGAGAATCGACGTTTCAGCCCTCCTGAAGAAGGGCTTATGCCCGAAACGTCGATTCTCCTGTTCCCTGGATGCTGCCTGACCTGCTGCGCTTTTCCAGCAACACATTTTCAGCAACATCCTTGTAAAGCCTTCTCTGCACCCTCTCCAAAGCGTCCACATCCTTTTGGTAATGTGGCGACCAGAACTGTACACAGTATTCTAAATGCGGCCGAACCAAAGTCCTGTACAATTTTAACATGACTTGCCAGCTCTTATACTCAATACCCCATCCAATGAAGGCAAGCATACTCTGTGCCTTCTTGACCACTCTATCCACCTGTGCAGCAACCTTCAGGGTACAATGGACCTGCACTCCCAGATCACTCTGCCCATCAACTTTTCCCAAGGCTCTTCCATTCATTGTATAATTCACTCTCAAATTAGTCTTGCCTAAATGCATCACCTCACATTTGTCTGGATTGAAAGCCATCTGCCATTTTTCCGCCCAACTCTCCAGTCTATCTATATCCTCCTGTATTCTCTGACAGTCTCTGCTGCTTTCTGCTACTCCAACAATCTTCGTGTCATCTGCAAACTTGCTGATCATACCAACAGTGTCCTCTTCCAGATCATTTATGTATATCACATACAATAGTGGCCCCAGCACTGACCCCTGTGGAACACCACTGGTCACCTTTCTCCATTTCGAGAAACTCCCTTCAACTACTACTCTCTGTCTCCTGTTGCTCAACCAGTTCTTTATCCACCGAGCTAGAACACCCTGCACACCATGTGACTTCACTTTCACTATTAGTTTACCATGGGGAACCTTATCAAACACCTTACTAAAGTTCATGTATATGACATCAACAGCCCTTCCTTCATCTATCAACTTGGTGATTTCCTCAAAGAACTCTATTAAGTTGGAAGGCACGATCTCCCCCGCACAAAACCATGTTGCCTATCACTGATAATCCCATTCTTTTCCAAATATAAATAGATCCTATCCCTCAGTATCTTCTCCAGCAACTTTCCCACCACTGATATCAGGCTCACTGGTCTGTAGTTACCCAGAATATCCCTACTACCCTTCTTGTACAGGGGGACAACATGAGCAACACTCCAGTCCTCTGGCACCTCACCTGTCTTTAAGGATGCCACAAAGATATCTGTCAGGGCCCCAGCTATTTCCTCTCTCGCCTCCCTCAGCAACCTGGGATAGATCCCATCCGATCCTCGGGATTTGTCCACCTTAATAACTTTTAGCCTACCCAACACACCTTCCCTACCTATGTCAATGTGATCCAGACTAATCAAACTTCTATCTCTAATCTCAACATTCATCATGTCCCTCTCCTCAGTGAACACTGATGCAAAGTAATCATTCAGCATCTCACCCATTCTCTCAAGTTCAACACACAGCCTTCCTTCGCTATCCTTTAATGGGCCAATCCTTTCTCAAGTTATCCGCTTGCTTCCCTGACTATACCCTTCATGATTTTGTAAACCGCAATCAAGTCCCCCCTCAATCTCCTTTTTTCAAATGAAAATAAACCTAACCTACTCAACCTCTCTTCAAATCTAGCACCTTCCATACCAGGCAATATCCTTGTAAAGGAGAAAGTGAGGTCTGCGGATGCTGGAGATCAGAGCTGAAAATGTGTTGCTGGAAAAGCACAGCAGGTCAGGCAGCATCCAGGGAACAGGAGAATCGACGTTTCGGCCCTCCTGAAGAAGGGCTTATGCCCGAAACGTCAGGACAGGATAGGCATGGCCTGTTGAAGGCAAAGGATAGGAAGGGCAAGATTCGTGAACCGTGGATGACAGGAGAAATTGTACGACTAGCCAAGAGGAAAAGGGAAGCGTACATAAGGAACAGGCAGCTAAGAACAGAACTTTCTCCTTTACAAGGATATTGCCTGGTATGGAAGGTGCTAGATTTGAAGAGAGGTTGAGTAGGTTAGGTTTATTTTCATTTGAAAAAAGGAGATTGAGGGGGGACTTGATTGCGGTTTACAAAATCATGAAGGGTATAGTCAGGGTGGATAGAATACTTTGGGATTCTACTTAACTCTGCTCGCTAAAGTTATTTCCTGACCCCTTTTAGCCCGCTTGATTCCTCACTTAAGACTTGTCGTCCTCTTCCGATATTCTTCTAGGGCCCGTTCTGTTCTTAGCTGCCTGTTCCTTATGTACGCTTCCCTTTTCCTCTTGGCTAGTCGTACAATTTCTCCTGTCATCCACGGTTCACGAATCTTGCCCTTCCTATCCTTTGCCTTCAACAGGCCATGCCTATCCTGTCCTGCCGTTAACCTATCTTTGAAAGCCTCCCACGTCTCAAATATGGACTTCCCTTCCCTGTGTGTTGAACCTGAGAGAATGGGGGTGAGATTCTGAATGATTACTTTGCATCAGTGTTCACTGCAGAGAGGGAGGTGATAAATGTTGAGATTAGAGGTAAAAGTTTGACTAGTCTGGATCACGTTGACCGACAGGTTTAGACAGTACATTTGGATTGGCTCAGGCTTGGAGGGCCGAAGGGCCTGTTCCTTCACTGTAAATTTTCTCTGTTCTTTGTTCTTTGTTCAAATAGCTGAGTCCAATCCACATTTCCAAGCTCCTGCATGTCCAGCAGTCGCTTAAATGTCCCTAATGACTCTGCTTCCGCCACCACCGCTGGCAACGCATTCCATGCATTCACAACTCTCTGTGTAAAGAACCTACCTCTGACGTCTCCTCTATACCTTCCTCCTAATATCTTCAAACTATGACCCCTCGTACCAGTCAATGGAACTATGACTTCACGTCCCTGGGGAAATATCTCTGGCTATTGACTCTATCTATTCTTCTCATCGATCAGGACTCCTCACTTCCTCCAAGCTTATTCAACCTCTCTTCATAAGGCAAGCACTCCAGTCCAGGCAGCATCCTGGTAAACCTTTGCACCCTCTCCAAAGCCTCTGTACCTTTCCTATAGTAGGGCAACCAGAACAATATTCTAATGTGGTCTCACCAGGGACTTGTAGAGCTGCAGCAAAACCTCACGGCTCTTAAACTCGGTCACCCTGTTAATGAAAGCCAAAATGCCACATGCTCTCTTAACCCTATCCACTTGGGTGGCAACTTTGAGGGATCTATGTACTTGCACACGCACATCCCTCTGTTTCTCCACACTGCCAAGAATCCTGTCTTTAATCCTATATTCAGCATTCGAGTTCGACCTTCCAAAATGTATCAATTTGCATTTATCCAGGTTGAACTCCATCTGCCATTTCTCAGCCCAGCTCTGCATCCTGTCTATGTCGCACTGCAGCCTGCAGTAGCCCTCTACACTATCGACGACACCTCCAACCTTTGTGTCATCTGCAAATTTACTCACCCGCCCCTCAACCTCCTCATCCAAGTCATTTATAAAAACTACAAAGAGCAGAGACCCAAGAACAGAGCCCTGCGGGACCCCACTCAACACTCCTCCAGGCAGAATACTTTCCATCTGCAACCACTCTTTGCCTTCTGTCAGCCAGCCAATCCTGAATCCAGATAGCCAAATCTCCCTGTATCCTATACTTCCTGACTTTATGAATGAGCCTACCATGGGGAACCCTATCAAATGCCTTGCTGAAGTCCATATACACCACATCCACTGCTCTACCATCGTCGACCTGTCTTGACACCTCCTCAAAGAACTCAATAAGATTTGTGAGGCATGACCTGGCCCTCACAAAGCCATGTTGACTGCCTTTAATCACACTATGCTTTGCCAAATAGTCCTAAATCCTATCCCTCAGAATTCTTTCCACAACTTTGCTGACCACAGACGTGAGACTGACTGGTCTGTAATTGCCAGGGATTTCCCTATTACCCTTCTTGAAAAGAGAAACAACATTTGCCTCCTTCCAATCCTCTGGTACGACTCCCGTGGAGAGTGAGGAGGCAAATATCCTCGCCAGCGGCTTAGCAACCTCCTTTCTCGCTTTCCGGAGCAGCCTAGGATAAATCTGGTCTGGCCCTGGGGACTTATCAATCTTAATGTTTTCCAAACTTTCTAGCACATCAACGTCATCAATCTTGATATGGTCAAGACTGTATCCCAGCTCCTCTAAGTTTTCAATTACAACAAGTTCCCTTTCCTTTGTGAAAACTGAAGCAAAAAACTCATTTAGAGCTTCTCCTATCTGCTCAGACTCCACGCACAAGTTCCCTCCGCTATCCGTGATCGGCCCTACCTTCTCCCTTATCATCCTCTTATTCCTCACGTATGAGTAAAATGTCTTTGGGTTCTCCCTAATCCTTCTTGCCAAGCCTGTTTCGTGCCCCCTCCTGGCTCTCCTCAGTCCATTTCTGAGCTCCTTTCTAGCTAGCCTGTAATCCTCTAGCTAGCCTGTAATTCTCTAAAGCTGTGCTAGGTCCTTGCTTCCTCCACAACTGCCTTCTTCCTTTTGACGAGAAGTTCCTCTGTTCTCATCATCTAAGCTTCCTGAATCTTACCCCTTCTTACCTGTCTCAGAGGAATAAATTTGTGCATCACTCGCAACAACTGCTCCTTAAATAGACTCCACATGTCTGCTGTGCCCTTTCTGTGGAACAATTGCTCCCAGTTTGTACTTCCCAACTCCTGTCTGACAACGTGATAATTTCCTTTTCCCCAATTAAATATCTTCCCTCGGTAATTGCTCCTTTCACTTTCCAAGGCTATGCTAAATGTGAGGCAGTTCTGATCACTTTCACCAAAGTGCTCTCCCACCATGAGATCTGTCACCTGTCCTGGCTCGTTGTTGAGCACCAAATCCAAAATGGCCTCTCCCCTCGTCGGTCTGTCTACATACTGAGTAAGGAAACCCTCCTGAACACACCTGACTAAACTGGCTCCATCCAAACCATCTACACTTAGGAGATTCCTTCGATATTGTAAAGTTGAAATCATCCATAACAACAACCCTGCTACATCTGCATTTTTCCAAAATCCTATGAGTTTGGCCAATGAGTTCTTCAATCTCCCTACTGCTATTAGGGGTCTGTAGAAAACCCCCAGTGAGATGGCTGCTCCCTTGCTGTTCCTAACTCCCACCCATACTGACTCAGAAGGCAAACCTTCCTCAACAACCTTCGTTTCTGTAGCTGTGATGCACTCTCTGATTAGCAATGCTACACACCCTCCTCTTTTTCCACCCTCCCTGTTCTTTTTAAACATTCTAAACCCTGGAACATCAAGCAACTATTCCTGCCCCAGTGAAACCCACATCTCCGTTATGGCCACAACATCATAGTCCCAAGTACTGATCCATGCTCTAAGTTCGTCACTCTTATTTCGGACACTCCTTGCATTAAAGCAGACACACTTTAACCGATCCCTTTGTTTCATCACATGAGAAACCTTCCTGATAGATTCAATATATCCTGTCACTGTCCCGTCTGCAACTGACCCCCACTCAGACATGTGGCTGTGATTCCTACCCCCCGCCAAATTAGTTTAAACCTCCTGAATCACACGAGCAAATCTCCCACCCAGGAAATTTGTGCCCCTCCAGTTCAGGTGCAAGCTGTCCTTGATGTACAGGTCCCACCTTCCCCAGAAGGTATCCCAATGGTCTAGGTATCTGAAGTCCTCCCTCCTGCACCAGCCTCGCAGCCACGTGTTAAGCTGCATTCGCTGACTGCTCCTCACCTCACTATCTCGTGGCACCGGTAGCAAACCTGAAATCACTACTCTACTCGTCCTGCTCTTCAGCTTCCAACCTAGCTCTCTGTAGTCACTTTTCAGATCCTCAGTCCTTTTCCTGGCTATATCATTGGTGCCAATATGTACCATGACTTCTGGCTGCTCCCCCCCACTTCAGAATCTTATAGACCCGATTGGCGACATCCCAGACCCTGGCACCGGGGAGGCAACATACCTTCCGGAAGTCTCGTTCCTGACCACAAAATCTCCTGTCAATCCGTCTGACTATTGAGTCCCCTACCACTAGCACTTTTCTATTCTCCCCCCTTCCCTTCTGAGCCACAGTGCCAGGCTCAGTGCTAGAGACCTGATAACTATGGCTTTCCCCTGGTAGGCTGTCCCCACCAGCAGTATCCAACACGGTATACTTATTGCTGGGGGAACAGCCACAAGGGATCTCTGCTCTGACCATCGGTTCTCTTTCTTCCCCCTGACAGTAACCCAACTGTCCTTATCCTGTGTCTGGGAAGTGACCACCTCCTTGTACGTCTGTTTCCATGCTGTACATCTCTATGACTCTAAGTCTGCTTATGAATCATAAAATGTCTGGATCCAATTTCCACATTCCCTCAGTACTGACCCTCTGACACTGTGGCACTGCCTCAATACTGATCATCCGACAGTATGGCACACCCTCAGCTATTACAAGGGGGCATAGCTTTAAATTAAGGGGGGGTAGGTATAGGACAGATGTTAGGGGTAGGTTCTTTACTCAGCGAGTCGTGAGTTCATGGAATGCCCTGCCAGTAGCAGTGGTGGACTCTCCCTCATTATGGGCATTTAAGCGGGCATTGGATAGGCATATGGAGGATAGTGGGCTAGTGTAGGTTAGGTGGGCTTGGATCGGCGCAACATCGAGGGCCGAAGGGCCTGTACTGCGCTGTATTCTTCTATGTTCTATGTTCTATGACCCTCCAACAGTGCAGCACTCCCTCAACACTGACCCTCTGACTGTACGGCACTCCCTCAGTACTGACTCTCTGACAGTGCAGCACTCCCTCAGTACTGACCTTCTGACAGTACGGCACTCCCTCAGTACTGACCCTCTGACAGTGCAGCACTTCCTCAGTACTGACCATCCGACACTGTGGCACTGCCTCAGTACTGACCGTCCAACAGTGCAGCACTCTCTCAACACTGACCCTCTGACAGTGCAGCACTCTCTCAACACTGACCCTCTGACAGTGCAGCACTCCCTCAGCATTGACCCTCTGACAGTGCAGCACACCCTCAGTACTGACCCTCCGACAGTGCAGCACTCCCTTAGTACTGATCTTCTGACAGTGCAGCACTCCCTCAGTACTGACCCTCTGACAGTGCGGCACTCCCTCAGCACTGACCCTCTGACAGTGCGGCACTCCCTCAGCACTGACCCTCTAACAGTGCGGCACTCCCTCAGCACTGACACTCTGACAGTGCGGCACTCCCTCAGCACTGACCCTCTGACAGTGCAGTACTCCCTCAGCACTGACCCTCTGACAGTGCGGCACTCCCTCAGCACTGACACTCTGACAGTGCAGCATTCCCTCAGCACTGACCCTCTGACAGTGCAGCACTCCCTCAGCACTGACCCTCTGACAGTGCGGCACTCCCTCAGCACTGACACTCTGACAGTGCAGCATTCCCTCAGCACTGACCCTCTGACAGTGCGGCACTCCCTCAGTACTGACCCTCTGACAGTGCGGCACTCCCTCAGCACTGACACTCTGACAGTGCAGCATTCCCTCAGCACTGACCCTCTGACAGTGCAGCACTCCCTCAGCACTGACACTCTGACAGTGCGGCACTCCCTCAGTACTGACCCTCTGACAGTGCGGCACTCCCTCAGTACTGACCCTCTGACAGTGCGGCACTCCCTCAGTACTGACCCTCTGACAGTGCAGCACTCCCTCAGCACTGACACTCTGACAGTGCGGCACTCCCTCAGTACTGACCCTCTGACAGTGCGGCACTCCCTCAGCACTGACCCTCTGACAGTGCGGCACTCCCTCAGCACTGACCCTCTAACAGTGCGGCACTCCCTCAGCACTGACCCTCTGACAGTGCGGCACTCCCTCAGCACTGATCCTGCGACACTGGAGCAGTACCTAAGTACTGACATCATTCAGGACAAGTCCCTTTGGGCCTGGTGTATATTCTTAATGTTGATGTGTTGAAGTGAAGTATCTCCTAAATTATACATAATTACATTCACATTAATGAGGAATGTAGAGAAAGTGATGGCTGAATATTTGAGAAAGAACATAGAACATTATAGTGCAATACAGGCCCTTCGGCCCTCGATGTTGCGCCAACCTGTGAAACCAATCTGAAGCCCATCAACTGACACTATTCCATTATCATCCATACAGGTAAACACAAGGACTGCAGATGCTGGAAACCAGAGTCACGGAACTACCTGGTCAAGTCCACGCCCCCCAACAACCCACCTCCCGTCCTGGCACCCTCCCCTGCCACCGCCAGAATTGCTAAACTTGTGCCCACACCACCTCCCTCACCACCATCCAAGGCCCTAAAGGAGCCTTCCACATCCATCAAAGTTTTACCTGCACATCCACTAATATCATTTATTGTATCCGTTGCTCCCGATGCGGTCTCCTCTACATTGGGGAGACTGGGCACCTCCTAGCAGAGCGCTTTAGGGAACATCTCCGGGACACCCGCACCAATCAACCAAACCGCCCCGTGGCCCAACATTTCAACTCCCCCTCCCACTCTGCCAAGGACATTTCCGGTCCTGGGCCTCCTTCACCGCCGCTCCCTCACCACCAGACGCCTGGAGGAAGAACGCCTCATCTTCCGCCTCGGAATACTTCAACCCCATGGCATCAATGTGGATTTCACCAGTTTCCTGATTTCTCCATTTCCCCTTCCTCCACCTCACCTCAGCTCCAACCTTCCAGCTCAGCACTGTCCCCGTGACCTGTCCTACCTGCCTATCTTCCTTTCCATCTATCCACTCCACCCTCCTCTCTGACCTATCATCTTCATCCCTACCCCCATTCACCCATGGTACTTTCTGCTACCTTCCCCCACCCTCCTTCCTGACCTATCACCTCCAATCCCCCGTTGTACTCTTTGCTACTTTCTCCCCACCGCCACCCACCTCTCATTTATCTCTCCACCCTGCAGGCACTCTGCCTCTATTCCTGATGAAGGGCTTTTTTCCTGCTCCTCGGATGTTGCCTGACCTGCTGTGCTTTTCCAGCACCACTCTAATCCATTATCATCCATATGTTTATCCAATGACCATTTAAATGCCCTTAAAGTTGGCGGGCCTACTACTGTTGTAGGCAGTGTGTTCCATGCCCCTACTACTCTCTGAATAAAGAAACTACCTCTGACATCTGTCCTATATCTATCACCCCTCAATTTAAAGCTCTATCCCCTTGTGCTAGCCATCACCATCCGAAGAAAAAGGTTCTCATTATCCACCTGATCTAATCCTCTGATCAGCTTGTATATTTCTATTAAGTCACTTCCCAACCTTCTTCTCTCCAATGCCAACAGCCTCAAATCTCCTCAACCCAGTAAATCTCCTCTGAACCCTTTTCAATACTTCCACATCCTTCCTATAATGCGGTGACCAAAACTGCACGCAATACTCTAAGTGCGGCTGCACCAGTGTTTTGTACAGCTGCAGCATGACCTCATGACGATTTTAGCTTTATGTTCTGCTTGTTAATCTTTCACCCTCTGTTTTTTGTTGCAGACTTATTTTTGGAAGTGTTTGCCTGAGCTACATTACTACTGTGGTGTTGTTGGATGGTATATTCTCTCTAAGGTAACTGAGCTTTCATTATCCTGTGATTTATTGAGCCTCTTAGACTTGACGTGAGGTCTACACAATTGCATCTGTCTTCAGGGTCTCTCAAGTGTATCAGCTTCACTTCTTTTCTGCACATTGTTTAATATCACAATTAACCTTTTAGAGTACAACTCCCACAAGTCATCACCTTTATTCAATATTTACATTACCTTACAGGTGCTGACTCATGATGTTAAAATGTTTGGTGGTTTCACAGATCTCCCTGATTTCTGTGGCTAATGCTGAGTAAATGAGGAATTGAAATTTTCAGCTTTTTCTTTGTCTTCAATGAATCCCTGGTTCATCAGTGAGTGCATCTTCAAGCATATTCTCACCGTGGGTTTCAAGAATGCTGCTCCACTCTAACAATGATTTTCTTCACTTCACAACAAGGCACTTAGAATCATACAATATTGAACAGGCCATTCAACCCATCAAGTCTGTACCACCAGGGTAGGTGATGGACGATGGCCTAGTGGTTTTATTGTTAGGCTGTTAATTCAGATACTTAGGTAATGTTGTGGGCATCTGAGATACCCCTGCCCTGATAGATGGTTGAATTTGAATTCATTGATAAACTGGAAGTAATGGTCTAATGATGGCCATTTAAATATTGCTGAATGTCAGAAAAACTATCTGGTTCACTACTGTCCTTCAGGGAAGGAAATCTGCCTCCTTACATCATCTGGCCTACATGTGACTCCAGACCCACAGAAACGTGGTTGATTCTTATTAGGCAATTAGTATTGAACAATAAATGCTGGTCCACACAAAGATGCATACATCCATGAATTAATTTTAAAAAGGCTCACTAAACCTACATTGGTCCCACTTCCATACATTAGGCCCATAGTCTTGAATATTATGATATTTCAAATGCTCATCCAAGTATTTGTTAAAGGTTTTGAGGTTTCCTGCCTCAACTCCCCTCCCAGGAAGTGTATCCCAGCTTCCCAACATCCTGTGGATGAAAAGGCTTTTCCTCAAGTCTCCTCTAAACCTCCTGTCTTTCACTTTAAAAATGTTCCTTTTGGTAATGACCCTTCGAGAAAGGGAAACATCCTGTCCATGCCCATCATGGACAGTAAAGCATAGAAACCATGTCTGTGTTGACTAAGGTGCCATTCTAAATTAATTTATTCAAATAACTTGGCAGAGATATGAATAGATAGGGAATAGAGGGATACAAATCATGGGGAGGCAAAAGGCTTTTAGTTTGGAAAGAAGTCTTGTGTTGGTGCAGGCTAGTTAGGTGGAAGGGCCTGTTCCTATGCTGTACTGTTCTTTATCCTTTGCTCTTTCACTCTATTCCCTTCCTGTTCATGTGTCTATCTAAACGACCCTTAAACATTGCTATTATATCTGCTTCTACCACCTCCCCTGGTAATGCATTCCAGGCACCTACCTGGATATGTGTATAGAACTTCTCTCACACATCTCCTTTAAACTTCTCCCCTCACTTTAACCCTCTGCCCTGAGTATTTGACATTTCCAACCTGGGAAAAAGGCTCCGACTATCAACCCTATCTATGCCTCTCATAATTTTTTGGACTTCTGTCAGGTTGCCCCTCAGCCTCTGATGCTTTAGTGGAAACAATCCATGTTTGTCCAACTTTTTTAATGGTTAATACCCTCCAATCTAGGAAACATCCTGGTAAACCTCTTTTGCACCCTTTCCAAAGCCTCCACATCCTTCTTATATTGTGGCAACCATAACTGCACACAGTACTCCACACAACCACATAAATGTGGCTTGAGTGAAATCTTATACAGCTGCAACATGATTTACTAACTTTTATACTCACTGCCCTGACTGATGAAGGCAAGTGTGCCTTACACCTTCTTTACCACCTTATCCAGTGATATTGCCACTTTCAGGGAGCTATGGACTTGGATCCCAAGATCCCTCTGTATATTAATGCTCCTAATAAGGATCCTGATTTACTGTATATGTTCCTCTTCCATTTGATCTCCCACAATGCCACCTCATTCTTGTCCAAATTAAACTTCATCTGTGATTTCTCTGCCCAACTTTCCAACTGATCAATATCCTGCTCTTTTGCTTGGCAACCTTCCTGCCTATCCACAACTCCACCAATTTTCATGTCATCTGCAAATTTACTAATCAGATCACCTACATTTTCATCTAAATCCTTTATATATATTACAAATAATAGAAGTCCCAGCACTTATCCTTGTGAAACATAAATAGTCACAAACCTCCAATCAGAAAAACACCTCTCTACAATTACCCACTTGTCTTCTACGACCAGGCTAACTTTGTATCCAATTTACCAACTCACCATGGATCCAATGTGACTTAATTTTCTGGACCAGCCCACCATACGGGACCCTGTCACATGCTTTAGTAAAGTCCAGATAGACAGCATCCACATCCCAACTCTCATCAATCGTCTTTGTCACAGTTTAAAAAAACTCAATCAGATTTGAGAGTCAAGACCATTCCTGCAGAAGTCTATTCTTTTCCAAATGTATATAAATATTGTTCCTAAGAATATTCTACATTAATTTCCCTACCACTGATATAAGGCTCACTGGTCTATAATTTCCTGGATTATCTCTTTTGCCCTTCTTAAATAAAAGAACAGCATTGACTATTCTCCAATCTTCTAGGACCTTGCCTATGGCTAAAGAGGATACAAAGATCTTAGTCAAAACCTCAGCAATCTCCTCCCTTGCTTCCTTCAGTATCATGAGATAGATTCCATCAGGCCCTGGGGACATACATGGTTTTCAAGACACCCAAAACCTCCTTTTCTGTAATATCGACATTCCCAGAATATCAACATACCGCTCTCTAACCTTACGATTCTCAACGACTTTCACCTTGGTGAATATTGACGCAAAATATTCAGTTAGAATCGCACCATCAAAGTGATCGCGCCATTCCTATTCCTGAGCTCTACCCATAAGGCCTGGCTGGATGAGCCCTGCAAGATGTCCTCTCTTAGTACAGCTGTGACATTCTCCTTAATCTATATTGTAACTCCCCCAAAGTCAGCATAGATTTGTCAAAGGAAAATCATGTTTAACTGATTTATTCTAATTTCTTGAAGGAAGAGGATATTCATACGTGATGTGGACAAAAAGGATGTCTATGGATGTATTCTACTTGGAATTCAGATGGCATTTGATATGGGACCACACTAAAGGTTGTTAGCTCATGGTGTAGGGGGTCACATATTAACATGGCTGGAAGTCTAGCCAGCCAGCAGAAAGCAGACAGTTTCAAGAAATGGGTATTTGTTGATGTGATGAGTGGAGTCCCCCGGGGGACTATTCTGGGACTTCAATCTTTTACAATTTACATTAATGACATGGTTGAGGGGAGTGGATACAATAAATTCACAGACATCACTGAGATAGTTCAAAATGTACATCATGAAGAAGACGTAAGAAGTTTGCAGATGGATAGAGATAGAACAAAGAACAAAGAAAATCTACAGCCCAGGAACAGGGCCTTCGGCCCTCCAAGCCTGAGCTGATACAAATGTACTGTCTAAACCTGTCGGTCAATTCCTAAGCATCTGTATCCCTCTGTTCCCCACCTACTCCTGCATTTATCCAGACGCATCTTAAATGCATCTACCGTGCCTGCCTCTACCACCTCTGTGTGAAGTACTTACCGCGTGTATCCCACTTAAACCTTCCACCTATCACCTTGAAAGCATGGTCTCTTGTTATTGAATCCTTCACCCTGGGAAAAAGCTTGTCTCTTTCCACCCTGTCTATACCCTTCATCATTTTGTAAACCTCAATCAGATCCCCCCTCAATCTCCTTTTTTCTAATGAAAAAAATCCTAACCTACTCAATCTCTCTTCATAGCTAGCACCTTTCATACCAGACAACATCCTCATAAACCTTCTCTGCACCCTCTCCAAAGCGTCCACATCCTTTTGGTAATGTGGCGATCAGAACTGTACACAGTATTCCAAATGCGGCTGAACCAACGTCCTGTATAATTTTAACATGACCTGCCAGCTCTTATACTCAATACCCTGTCCAACGGAGGTAAGCATACTCTATGCCTTCTTGACCACTCTATCCACCTGTGCAGCAACCTTCAGGGTACAATGGATCTGCACTCCCAGATATCTCTGCCCATCAACTTTTACCAAGGGTCTTCCGTTTATTGTATAATTCACTCTGGGATTGTCTTGCCTAAATGCATCACCTCACATTTGGCCTGGATTGAAACCCATCTGCCACTTGTCTGCCCAACTCTCCAGTCTATCTATATTCTCCTGTATTCTCTGACAGTCCCTTATGCTTTCTGCTACTCCACCAATCTTCGTGTCAGAGGTTGAGTGAGTAGGTAAAAATCTGGCAGATGGAGTGTAATGTGGAAAAATATGAAGTTGTTCACTTTGGGAAGAAGAATTTTAAAGAGCAACATATTATTTAATTGGAGAATGAATGTGGAATTCTGAAGTGCAGAGGGATTTAGCTGTTCTGTTACATGAGTCACAAAAAGAATGCAGGACATAATCTACAAGGCTAATGGGATGCTGACATTTATTATGAGAGGAAGTGTGGATGTTTTGTACAGAGCATTAGTGAGACCATATATTGAATACTGAGTGCTGGTTTGATCCCCTTATTCAAGGAAGTATGTAAATATATTGGAGAAAGTTCAAAGGAGGTTTACCAGATTGATACAAAGAACTGTGGATGCTGGAGATCTGAAACAAAAACAGAAATTTCTAGAGAAACTCAGCAGGTCTGGCAGCATGTGTGGGAAGAAAACAGAATCAATGTTTCAAGTTTGGTGACTTTCCATCAGTCTCTTCACCTTAACCTTAAACCTGACCCTGACTCTGGCCCTGACTCTGACCTAGAGCCTATCCTGATGAGGAGTCAGATTCAAAACATTAAAGTTTGCTTTCTTTCCATGAAAGTTGCCAGACTTAATGAGCTTCTCCAGCAATTTCTGTTTTTGCTTGCTAGGTTGATACCTGGAAAGAATGGATTGTCTTATGAGGAAGGGTTAGACAGACTGGACTTGTTTCCCCTGGAGTTTAGAGGAATGAGGGGTGATTTAACTGAGGGGTAATTTAAATGAAGTGAATTGTGTGTAGTTTTGGTTTCCACACAACCAGAAGGACATGGAAGCTTTGACGAGAGTGCAGAGAAGGTTCAACAAGATGTTACCTGGTCTCAAGGGCATTGGCTATGAGGAAAGATTAAAAAGACTTGGATTGTTTTCACTGGGAAGACAGTGGCTGAGAGGAAACCTGATAGAGATCTACAACATTACAAGACACATAGATAGGGTGGACTGTCACAAGGCTTCCTCCCCAGGGTTAAATGTTTCAATTACAAGTGGGTACAGGTTCAAGGTGAGGGGGAAAGTTTAAGGGAAATATGCAAAGGAAGTTTTTCATGTGGAGAGTGGTTGGACCCTGAAATACTGTCAGAAGAGATGGTGGAAGCAGCTCATTGGCTACATTTAAGAGGCATCTGGATGGTTACATGAATAGGGAGGGAATAGAAGGAACAAGGGCAGAACGTTTGTCTTTTAGGTATGATAATCAGCACAGACTTGGAGGGTCAAAGGGCCTATTCCTGTGTTGTACTTCTCTTTTGTTGTTTGTTCTTGAATGGTCTTGACAAAGTGGACTCTGCATTGTTGTTCTTCCTGTTTCTAAGAGTTTGCAGCATTTCATGCATTACAACTATGATTAGGCATTAAAATCTCACTCCCTGCCCAATCTTATTCACTTGTTCTATCTCTCCTTACATGATCAGTATTCATTTCTGTCTAATTTCTTTGACTTGAGAAGTTTAGTTACATTAAAGGAACTCAAAAGTTTGTGCGAAGATTTGTAGCTCGGGTGCTCGTTGTTGTGGTTCTGTTCGCCGAGCTGGAAGTTTTTGTTGCAAACGTTTCGTCCCGTGGCTAGGCGACATCATCAGTGCTTGGGAGCCTCCTGCGAAGCGCTTCTTTGATGTTTCCTCCGGTGTTTATAGTGGTCGGTCCCTGCCGCTTCCAGTCGTCAGTTTCAGCTGTCCGCTGTAGTGGTTGGTATATTGGGTCCAGGTCGATGTGTTTGTTGATGGAGTTTGTGGATGAATGCCATGCCTCTAGGAATTCCCTGGCTGTTCTCTGTCTGGCTTGCCCTATGATAGTAGTGTTGTCCCAGTCGAATTCATGTTGCTTGTTGTCTGCGTGTATGGCTACTAAGGATAGCTGGTCGTGTCGTTTCGTGGCTAGTTGATGTTCATGTATGCGGATTGTTAGCTGTCTTCCTGTTTGTCCTATATAGTGTTTTGTGCAGTCCTTGCATGGTATTTTGTACACTACATTCGTTTTGCTCATGTTGGGTATCAGGTCCTTCGTTCTGGTGAGTTGTTGTCTGAGCGTGGCTGTTGGTTTGTGTGCCGTTATGAGTCCTAGAGACCACAGAACGAGGACATACCACAACCAAAAGGACTAGCCACACTACCTTACATCAGGAGCATCTCGGAACTGACAGCCAGACTACTGCGACCCCTAGGACTCATAACGGCACACAAACCAACAGCCACGCTCAGACAACAACTCAACAGAACGACGGACCTGATACCCAACATGAGCAAGATGAATGTAGTGTACAAAATACCATGCAAGGACTGCACTAAACAATATATAGGACAAACAGGAAGACAGCTAACAATCCGCATACATGAACATCAACTAGCCACGAAACGACACGACCAGCTATCCTTAGTAGCCACACACGCAGACAACAAGCAACATGAATTTGACTGGGACAACACTACTATCATAGGGCAAGCCAGACAGAGAACAGCCAGGGAATTCCTAGAGGCATGGCATTCATCCACAAACTCCATCAACAAACACATCGACCTGGACCCAATATATCAACCACTACAGCGAACAGCTGAAACTGACAACCGGAAGCGGCAGGGACACACCACTATAAACACCGGAGGAAACATCAAAGAAGCGCTTCGCAGGAGGCTCCCAAGCACTGATGATGTCGCCTAGCCAGGGGACGAAATGTTTGCAACAAAAACTTCCAGCTCGGCGAACAGAACCACAACAATTAAAGGAACTATATAAAACTTTCCAAAGAATTCCAGTTCCTACCAACTGTGAACATATAAACTTAAGGGACAGGCAATGAGAATTTGGCCCATTGAGCCCCTTGTATCATTCAATAACATCATGGTTGACCTTGGGCTTCACCTCCACTTTCCTGGCCACTACCCTTATCCCTCGAATCCCTTAGACCAAATGTCTGTCTGTTCCAATCTTCAATCTTATTAATGTTGGAACATAAACACTTGTTTTAGAGAATTGTAAAGATATTTTGTGATTACAGAAGTTCAGGATTGTTGGAAAGAAGAGATATATAGTCAAAACTTGAGTGAGTATACAGTTCAGGGAATTTGGAGGTAGCCAAGGAATTCAGTGCAGGGGGAAGAAAGGTTTTATTTGAACAAGATGTAGTGAAACCCAGGATCAGGGGCCCAGAACAAGATTGACATCACACGTGACATCACAAGAAAAATAAGTAGACTTCAAGTTTATTGATTGGTTCTAACCAATAATTTAACTATCTATTATAAGTTACTTTCAGATTGAAGATAAAGAGAAATATGAACAGGCAGCAAAATTAAAGACCAGTATGACATTTTTAAAAATCAAATTTAAGAACAAAGTAATTAAAACAGAAATGCCAGGCCAGGTGATGTGTTTTACCTGCATGATGAGGGAGCTGGTGGATCACATTTTGGTTCATAGTGACCACAACTGTAGTAAGTGTTAGTTGCATTAGGAGCTCTGGCTCAGAGCTGATACACCAGAGTCTGAGCTTCAAACACTGAGACACATCAGGGAGGGGGAGAGTTACTTGGACATTATGTTTCAGGAGGTGGTTATACCCTTAAGATAAGTCCCTTGAATTCAGTCAGTGATCAGGAACAGGAGGTAGTGCTGAAGGAGTCTCAGCCCTTGAAGTTGTGTAACAGATTTGAGATTCTTACTCTATGTGTGGATGATAGTGCAGTCTGTAGGGAGGATCAGCAAACTGATCACAGCAACTTGGGACAGGGAGCCATTGAAGAGGAGGCAGAAAAGTGAAATGTAGTAGTAATGAGGGAGAGTATAGTCAGGGGAATAGACACAGTTCTCTGTGGCCAGCACCAGGAGTCCTGAAGGCTGCGTTGCCTGGTGCCCGGGTTCAGGATATCTCATCAGGGCTGCAGAGAAACCTGGAGAGGGAGGGGATAGATCGAGTTGTTGTTGTCAATGTAGATAACAGAACAGGTAGAAGAAGGAAAGGTTCTGCTGAGGGAATATGAGCAGCGAGAGGCTAAATTAATAAACAGAACCAAAACGCTGATAATCTCTGGATTACTATCTGAGCCATGAACTAATTGACACAGGGTCAACAAGATGAAAGAGGTAAACATGTAGCTCGAAGATTGAGGAGGGAGAAAAGGGTTTAAATTCAAGGGACATTGGCACCAGTAATAGTGAAGGAGGGACCTGTTCCAATGGGATGGGCTCCACCTGAATCATCTTGGGACTAGTGTCTGGTGAATCATATAACTCAGGCTATAGATAGGGCTTTAAATTAAATAGGGGAGGTGGGGTTCAGTTATGTGGAAAATTATGGAAAGTGTTAAAGGGGGTGAGGGTCCAGCAGAGATTTTTAAAGTTTCCAGAACAAGCAATAGGACAGAGAGAATGGAGAGGGCCAGGAATTTAACTTCAAGCACAGCAGATAAAGGGGACAACTATGAGAATGGGGTCAGTCAATACAGGACTGAGGTGCTCCTGATGAAGGAGCAGCACTCCAGAAGCTAGTGCTTCCAAATAAACCTGTTGGACTATAACCTGGTGTTGTGAGTATCAGAAACATGGCTGTAACAGGATCAGGGATGGAACTAAATATTCAAGGAATACACGTCTGTCAAAAGGACAGGCTGATGGGCAGAGGGAGAGGGGGTTGTCTTGTTAGTAAGAAATGAAATTAAATGGATAACAAAAAAAAAGATATAGAGTCAGAAGGCATGGAATCTGTGTGGATAGATTTGAGGAACCGCAAAGGGAAAAAGACCCAGATGGGATCTGTGTACAGACATCTTAGCAGCAGTCAGGATGTGGGGAAGAAAGTAAATCAAGAGATACAAAGAACAAAGAACATTACAGCACAGGGACAGACCTTTCGGCCCTCCAAGCCTGCACCAACCCAGATCCTCTACCTAAACCTATTTCCTAAGGATCTTGATCCCTCTGCTCCCTGCCCATTCATGGATCTGTCTAGATACATCTTCAATGACGCTATCGTTCCCTGCCCCTACCACCTCCACTGGCAACGTATTCCAAGCACCCACTGCACTCTGCATGAAGAACCTACCATGTATATCTCCCTTAAACTTTTCCACTCTCACTTTGAACTCATGACCCCTAGTAATTGAGTCCTCCACTCTGGGAAAAAGCTTCTTGCTATCCACCCTGTCGATACCTCCCATGATTTTGTAGACCTCAATCAGGTCCCCTCTCAACTTCCATCTTTCTAATGAAAATAATCCCAATCTACTCAACCTCTCTTCATAACCAGCACTTTCCATACCAGGCAACATCCTGGTGAACCTCCTCTGCACCCTCTCCAAAGCAAACACATCCTTTCAGTAATGAAACGACCAGAACTGTACACATTATTCCAAATGTAGCCGAACCAAAGTCCTATACAACTGTAATGTGACCTGCCTACCCTTGTACTCAATACCCCGGCCAATGAAGGAAAGCATGCCGTATGCCTTCTTGACCACTCTATCGGCCTGCGTTGCCATCTTCAGGTTACAATAGACATGAATACCCAGATCTCTCTGGACATCAATTTTCCCCAGGGCTTTTCCATTTACCATATAGTTCACTCTTGAATTGGATCTTCCAAAATGCATCACCTCACATTTGCCTGGATTGAACTCCATCTGCCATTTCTCTGGCCAGCTCTCCAACCTATCTATATTCTGCTGTACCCTCTGTCAGTCCTCTTCACTATCTGCTACTCCACCAATCTTAGTGTCATCTGCAAACTTGCTAATGAGGCAACTTACACCTTCCTCCAGATCATTTATGTATATCACAAACAACAGTGGTCCCAGCATGGATCCCTGTGGGACACCACTGTTCACAGCTCTCCATTTTGAGAAATTCCCTTCCACTACTACTCTCTGTCTCCTGCTGCCCAGCCAGTTTATTAGATTAGATTCCCTACAGTGTGGAAACAGGCCATTTGGCCTAACAAGTCCACACTGACCCTCCGAAGAGCAACCCACCCAGATCCATTCCCCTATATTTACCCCTGACTAATGCACCTAACACAATGGGCAATTTAGCATGGCCAATTCACCTGACCTGCACATCTTTGGAATGTGGGAGGAAACCGGAGCTCCTGGAGGAAACCCACGCAGACACGGGGAGAATGTGCAAACTCCACACAGACAGTCGCCCGATTTCTCTATCCATCTAGCTAGTACACCCTGGGCCCCATGCAACTTCACTCTCTCCATCTGCCTACCATGGAGAACCTTATCAAATGCCTTCCTGAAGTCAATGCATGTGACATCTACAGCCCTTCCCTCATGAATCAACTTTGTCACTTCCTCAAAGAATTCTATTAAGTCGGTAAGACATGGCTTTCCCTGCACAAAACCATATTACCTATCACTGATAAGTACGGCTCCAGAACTCAATCCCTCTACCAATAAAACCGAATACACCGTATGCCTTAACAGCACTACCAACCTGGGTGTCAACTTTCAGGGATCTATGTACATGGACACCGAGATCCCTCTGCACATCCACACTACCAAGAATCTTACCATTGAATTGAATTGAATGAAATTTATTGTCACATGTACCGAGGCACAGTGAAAAGCTTTGTCTTGCGAGCAATACAGGCAGATCACAGAGTTAAGTAGCATAGATATGTAAATAATACGTAAACTGCGGCAAAAACAAAAACACAGGTACAGGCGAATGTTAAAAGTTTGTGAGTCCATTCAGTATTCTAACAGTAGGGTAGAAACTGTGTTGAAGCTGGCTGGCCCATTGTCTCAGCTTGCTCCTGCCCCACTGAACTCATCTCTACCTACCTCGACACTGTTGTATCTCCCCTAGCCCAGGAACTCCCCACATACGTTCGAAACACCACCCAAGCCCTCCACCTCCTCCAAGACTTCCGTTTCCCCGGTCCCCAACGCCTCATCTTCACCATGGATATCTAATCCCTCTATACCTCCATCCGCCATGACCAGGGCCTCCAAGCCCTCCGTTTTTTCCTCTCCAGACGTCCCCAACAGTACCCTTCCAACGACACTCTCATTCGTTTGGCCGAACTGGTCCTCACCCTTAACAATTTCTCCTTTGAATCCTCCCACTTCCTCCAGACCAAAGGGGTAGCCATGGGCACACGTATGGGCCCCAGCTTTGTCTGTCTCTTTGTTGGCTATGTAGAGCAGTTGATCTTCCGTAATTACACCGGCACCACTCCCCACCTCTTCCTCCACTACATTGATGACTGCATTGGCGCTACCTCGTGCTCCCGCGAGGAGGTTGAGCAATTCATCAACTTCACCAACACATTCCACACTGACCTTAAATTTACCTGGACCATCTCTGACACCTCCCTCCCCTTCCTGGACCTCTCCATCTCCATTAGTGACGACCGACTTGACACTGACATTTTTTACAAACCCACCGACTCCCACAGCTACCTGGATTACACCTCTTCCCACCCTATCTCTTGAAAAAATACCATCCCGTATTCCCAATTCCTCTGCCTCCGCCGTATCTGCTCCCAGGAGGACCAGTTCCACCATAGAACACACCAGATGGCCTCCTTCTTTAGAGACCGCAATTTCCTTTCCCACGTGGTTAAAGATGCCCTCCAACGCATCTTGTCCACATCCCGCACCTCCGCCCTCAGACCCCACCCCTCCAACTGTAACAAGGACAGAATGCCCCTGGTGCTCACCTTCCACCCTACCAACCTTCGCATAAACCAAATCATCCGCCGACATTTCCGCCACCTTCAAACAGACCCCACCACCAGGGATATATTTCCCTCCCCACGCCTTTCCGCCTTCCGCAAAGACTGTTCTCTCCGTGACTTCCTGGTCAGGTGCACGCCCCCCTACGACCCACCCTCCCCTCCTGGCACTTTCCCCTGCCACCGCAGAAACTGTAAAACCTGTGCCCACACCTCCTCCCTCACCTCTATCCGAGGCCCTAAAGGAGCCTTCCACATCCATCAAAGTTTTACCTGCACATTCACTAATATCATTTATTATATCCGTTGCTCCCGATGCGGTCTCCTCTACATTGGGGAGACTGGGCGCCTCCTAGCTGAGCGCTTTAGGGAACATCTCCAGGACACCCGCACCAATCAACCAAACCACCCCATGGCCCAACATTTCAACTCCCCGTCCCACTCTGCCGAGGACATGGAGGTCCTGGGCCTCCTTCACCGCCGCTCCCTCACCACCAGACGCCTGGAGGAAGAACACCTCATCTTCCGCCTCGGAACACTTCAACCCCAGGGCATCAATGTGGACTTCAACAGCTTCCTCATTTTCCCTTCCCCTACCTCATCCTAGTTTCAAACTTCCAGCTCCACACTGTCCTCTTGACCTGTCCGGACTTGTCCGAACTGCCATCTCCTTTTCCACCTATCCACTCCACCCTCTCCTCCCTGACCTATCACCTTCATCTCCTCCCCCACTCACCTATTGTACTCTATGCTACTTTCTCCCCACCCCCACCCTTTCTTCACGCTTCAGGCTCTCTGCCTTTATTCCTGATGAAGGGCCTTTGCCCGAAACGTCGATTTTGCTGCTCGTCGGATGATGCCTGAATTGCTGTGCTCTTCCAGCACCACTGATCCAGAATCTGGTTTCCAGCATCTGCAGTCATTGTTTTTACCTGGTATGTGCGTTCAGGTTTTTGTACCTCCTCACGTACAGGTTGTAGCAAAGCATTGTCAAGGTGGGATGGATCTTTGAGAATTCTGGCAGCCTTTGCTTGACAGTGGGCCTGGTAGATGGATTCTATAGATGGGATGTTGGCCTTTGTGATTATCTGGGCCGATTTTGAATGGTACAGTTGCCATACCAGGTAGTGATACATCCAGACAGAACGCTCTCGATGACTCACCTATAAAAATTGGCAAAGATATTCACCGTCATGCCAAATTTTCTCAGCTGCCTGAGGAAGAAGAGACGTTGTTGGGCCTTTGTAACCAGTGCATCCACATGAAGAGTCCAAGAAAGCTTGTTGTTGGTGACCACTCCCAGGAGCTTGACACTCTCCACTTGTTCCACCTTTGGGCTATTAATATTGTAGGGAGGGCATGAGTAACATCCCGCCGAAAGTCAATAATGAATTCCTTGGTTTTACTGGCATTGAGAGCTAAGTTGTTCTCAGTGCACCATTTTTACAGGTCTTCCACCTCCTGTCTGTAGTCTGTTTCGTCGCCATCTGAGATTTGACCGACTATGGTGGTGTCATCAGCGAACTTATAAATGGCATTAGTCTGGTATTTGGCAACGCAGTCATGGATATACAGTGAGTACCATAGGGAGCTGAATACGCACCCCTGGGGGCCTCCAGTGTTGAGTGTTAGTGAGGATGAAATATTGTAATATTGTCCCTAATCTTCACTGATTGTGGCCTGTGGGTCAAGAAACTGAAGATCCAGTTGCAGAGAGTGGGGCTTAGTCTGAGATCACTAAGTTTTGAAATCAGTCTCGAGGGGATAAAAGTGTTGAAGGCTGAACTGTAGTCAATGAGGAGGAATCTTACGTAGCTGTTCTTGGTGTCAAGATGTTCTCGGGAGGAGTGAAGGGCAAGTGATGTGGCATCTGGCATGGATCTGTCCGTCCGATAGGCAAACTGGAATGGGTCAAGAGTAGTGGGGAGGCTGGAGTTGATTAATGCCATGACCAGCCTTTCAAAGCACTTCATTATCATCGAAGTTAGGCCCATCGGGCAGTGGTTTTTAAGACAGGCTGCGTGAACATCCTTAGGCACAGGGATGATGTTGGCCCTCTTGAAACAGGCAGGGACAGGGGCCTGCTACAGGGAGAGGTTGGAGATGTCAGAGAAGACCTCTGCCAGTGGATGTGCACATGCTCTGAGTGTACGGCCTGGTACTCTGTTTGGTCCCATCGCTTTGCTTGGATTCACACCAAGGAAAACTGATCTGACCTCTGATGTAGTGACTGTCTTCAAGTGGATCCTCAGTTTCCTGACCCACAGGCCACAATTGGTGAAGATTAGGAACAATATTCTATCCTCACTAACACTCAACACTGGAGCCCCCCAGGAGTGCATGCTCAGCCCCTTACTGTACTCACTGTATAGGTTCATCAGGACTTGTCGGAATAAGCATCACCTCTCCGCCGAAACTCTGCTCAAAGCGAGCATAGAAGGCGTTGAGATGATCTAGGAGGGATATGTCATCATCTGTTATCTTGCAATGTCTCGATTTAGAACCTGAGACATCATTCAGTCCTTGCCATAGTTGCCGGGTGTCTGTCTGGGTCTCTAGTTTGGATCGGCATTGGTCCTTGCCTGTCCCAATGGCTCTACGAAGGTCATACTTGGATTCCTTATATTTGTGGGATCGCTTAGCTCTGTCTATCTCTTGCTGCCAATGCTGTTTGGCAAGTAATCCTGTTTGGTGGCTTCACCAGGTTGACACCTCATCTTCTGGTATGCCTAATGCTGCTCCTGGCATACCCTCCTGCACTGTCCATTGAACCAGGGTTGATCCCCTGGCTCGATGGTAATGGTTGAGTGGGGGGATATGCTGGGCCATGAGGTTACAGATTGTGCTGGAGTATAGTTCTGCTGCTGTTGATGGCCCACAGCACTTCATGAATACTCATGTCTTGAGTTGCTTGAACTGTTCAAAGTCTGTCCCATTTAGTGCAGTGATAATGTCACACAACATGATGGAAGATATTCCCAATGTTAAAGCAGGACTTTGACTCCACAAGGACTGTGCAATGGTCACTATTACCAGTCCTGTCATGGTCAGATGCATCTGCAGGTGATAGTTCAAAAAGGGTGAGGTCTCCAAACCATAGTCAGGAGTTGGGGCACAAGATACACCAGCAGATAGGAATGATGTGTAGGAAAGACAAAGTTGCAGTGAGCATGGGGGATTTCAATATGCAAGTGGTCTGGGAAAATTAGATTAGTAGTAGTTTGCAAGAAAAGGAATTTGTGGAATGTCTACAAGAGGTCTTTTGGAGCCCACTAGGGAATAGGCAACACTGGATTTAGCGTTGTGCAATGAGGAAGACTTGATAAGGGAGCTTAAGGTGAAGGAACCCTTAGGAAACAGTGATCATAATATAATTGAATATATTCTGCAATTTGAGAGGGAGAAGGTAGAATCAGAGGTAATGGTATTACAGCTGAATAAAAGCAACTACCAAAGTTAGGGTCACTGGGCAGTAGTCATTGAGACATGCTGCATGAGCCTTTTTAGATACAGGGATGATGTTGACCCAGTTCTCTGCCTTCCTATTATTCTACCCAAAGTGCATCACCTCACATTTAGCTGCATTGAACTCCATTTGCCACCTCTCAGCCCAATACTGCAGTTACAAAGAAATAGAACATAGAAGAATACAGCGCAGTACAGGCCCTTCGGCCCTCGATGTTGCGCCGATCCAAGCCCACCTAACCTACATTAACCCACTATCCTCCATATGCCTATCCAATGCCCGCTTAAATGCCCATAAAGAGGGAGAGCCAACCACTGCTACTGGCAGGGCATTCCATGAATTCACGACTCGCTGAGTAAAGAACCTACCCCTAACATCTGTCCTATACCTACCACCCCTTAATTTAAAGCTATGCCCCCTCGTAATAGCTGACTCCATACGTGGAAAAAGATTCTCACTGTCGACCCTATCTAAACCCCTAATCATCTTGTACACCTCTATCAAGTCACCCCTAAACCTTCTTTTCTCCAATGAAAACAACACCAAGTGCCTCAGCCTTTCCTCATACGATCTTCCTACCATACCAGGCAACATCCTGGTAAACCTCCTCTGCACCCGTTCCAGTGCCTCCACATCCTTCCTATAGCATGGCGACCAAAGCTGCACACAATACTCCAGATGTGGCTGCACCAGAGCCTCATACAACTGCAACATGACCTCAGGACTCCGGAACTCAATTCCTCTACCAATAAAAGCCAGTTCGCCATATGCCTTCTTCACCGCACTATTTACCTGGGTGGCAACTTTCAAAGATCTGTGTACATGGACACCAAGATCCCTCTGCTCATCCACACTACCAAGTATCCGACCATTAGCCCAGTACCCCATCTTTTTGTTACTCTTACCAAAGTGAATCACCTCACACTCAGCTACATTGAACTCCATTTGCCACCTTTCTGCCCAGTTCTGCAGCTTATCTATATCCCGCTGTAACCTGCCACATCCTTCCTCGCTGTCTACAACTCCTCCGACCTTCGTATCATCCGCAAACTTGCTCACCCAACCTTCTAACCCCTCCTCCAGGTCATTTATAAAAATGACAAACAGCAATGGTCCCAAAACAGATCCTTGCGGAACACCGCTAGTGACGGCACTCCAAGATGAACCTTTGCCGTATTTTTTACAGTAGTCTACCATGGGGAACCTTATCAAACGCTTTACTAAAATCCATATACACCACATCTACCGCTTTCCCCTCGTCCACCTCCTTAGTCACCTTCTCAAAGAATTCAATAAGGTTCGTGAGGCACGACCTGCAATTCACAAAACCATGCTGACTATCCTTGATCACATTATTCCTATCCAGATGTTCATAAATCCTATCCCTTACAATTCTCTCTAAGATTTTGCCCACAACAGAAGTGAGACTCACCGGCCTATAGTTACTAGGGTTATCCCTACTCCCCTTCTTGAAGAAGGGAACCACATTTGCTAGCCTCCAATCTTCTGGCACTACTCCTGTAGACAACGAGGACATAAAAATCAAGGCCAATGGCTCTGCAATCTCCTGCCTTGCTTCCCAGAGAATCCTAGGATAAATGCCATCAGGCCCAGGGGACTTATCTATTTTCACCCTTTCCAGAATTTCCAACACCTCTTCTCTACATACCTCAAAGCCATCCATTCTACTTAATTGTGACTCAGTATTCACATCGACAACAATGTCCTGTTCCTGAGTGAATACTGACAAAAAGTATTCATTCAGTGTCTCCCCAATCTCTTCAGCCTCCACACGCAACTTCCCACTACTATCCTTGACTGGACCTATTCCTACCCTAGTCATTCTTTTATTCCTGACATACCTATAGAAAGCCTTAGGGTTTTCCCTAATCCTACCAACTAAGGACTTTTCATGTCCCCTCCTTGCTGCTCTTAGCTCTCTCTTCAGGTCCTTCCAGGCTACCTTATAACTCTCAATCGCCCCAATTGAACCTTCACGCCTCATCTTTACATAGGCCGCCCTCTTCCATTTAACAAGGGAGTCCAATTCCTTATTAAACCACGGCTCCCTCACACGACCCTTTCCTCCCTGCCTGACAGGTACATACTTATCAAGGACACTCAATAGTTGCTCCTTGAACAAGCTCCACATATCAATTACGCCCTTGCGTTGAAGCTTACTTTTCCAAGCCACACATCCTGAGTCATGCCTCACCACATCATAATTTCCCTGCCCCCAGCTATAACTCTTGCCCTGTAGTGCACACTTATCCCTCTCCATCACTAGAGTAAAAGTCACCGAATTGTGGTCACTGTCCCCAAAGTGCTCACCTACCTCTAATTCTAACACCTGGCCTGGTTCATTACCCAGAACCAAATCCAGTATGGCCTCACCTCTTGTTGGCCTATCTACATATTGTGTCAGGAAACCCTCTTGCACACATTGGACAAACACTGACCCATCTAACGAACTTGAGCTATAGCTTTCCCAATCAATATCAGGAAAGTTAAAGTCTCCCATAACAACCACCCTATTACTTTCACTCTTCTCTTGAATCATCCTCGCAATCCTTTCTTCTGGCACCCTCCTTTGAAATTGATGCCATGTTCCTAACCTCCCTACACTCCAGGTCCTACACCCTAAAGCTACAGTCTAGGTTCCCATGCCCCTGCAGAGTTAGTTTCTCCTGCGCGCTTTTAAAGGTAAAAAAACCTACCCGGCTGCCCCTCTGGTCTTCGTCACTTCCCCCTGCTGCTCCTGCTCTTTCTGTGAAGAGAAAAAAAAAACACCGCTGCCCGCTACCGGTAAGTAATTTTAAAACAAACTGTCTTACCTTAGCTGCTGCTTGCACTCAAAAAAAAAGTTTATCCAAGTCTCCCTGCAACCTGTAACATTCTTCCACACTGTCCACTACTCCACCAACTTTAGTCTCATCTGCAAACTTACTAACCCATCCACCTATGCCTGCATCTAAGTCATTTATAAAAATGACAAACAGCAGTGGTCCCAAAACAGATCCTTGTGGCACACCACTAGTAACCAGACTCCAGGCTGAATATTTTCCATCAACCACCACTCACTGCCTTCTTACAGAAAGCCAGTTTCTAATCCAAACTGCTAAATCACCCTCAATCCCATGCCTCCTCATTTTCCTCAACAGCAGACCATGTGAAACCTTATCAAAGGCTTTACTGAAGTCTATGTATATCACGTCAACTGCCCTACCCTCATCCAACATGCTTGGTCACCTTCTCAAAAAACTCAATGAGGTTTGTGAGACACGACCTGCCCTTGATGAAACCATGTTGACTATCTCCAACCAAGTTGCTGCTTGTTAGATGATTATAAATCCTATCTCTTATAATCCTTTCCAAAATATTTCCTACAACAGATGTGAGGCTCACTGGTCTATAATTACCTGGATCATTTCTACTGCCCTTCTTGTAGTTCAGGTTCAGGTCCCCACATGATAGGAAGGATGTGATTGCACTGGAGGGGGTGCAGAGGAGATTCACCAGGATATTGCCTGGATGGAATATTTCAGTTATAGGGAGAGGCTGCAGAAGCTCAGGGTGTTTGCTTTGGGGCAGAGAAGGCTGAGGGGGCACCTGATGGAGCTGGATAAGGTTGAGGGGCATGAACAGGGTGGATAGGGACCAACCATTCCTCTTAGTTGAAGGGTCGGTAAAAATGGGGTGTCAATTATCGGGAACAACACTGTTTCTGCCGTTGCCGCAGCCACTTCCGCCCCCAGTGACATCACTCACCTGCACAACGACCACGCCGCATGCGTCTCCACCCCCATGCCAATCTCCATCACCACGCCTAACCCCGCCCCCACGCCAATCTCCATCACCACACCTAACCCCGCCCCCACGCCAATCTCCATCACCACGCCTAACCCCGCCCCCACGCCAATCTCCATCACCACACCTAACCCCGCCCCCACGCCAATCTCCATCACCACGCCTAACCCCGCCCCTGCTCCAATCTCTGTCCCCGCCCTGATCCCCGCCCCCACACCTAACCCCACCCTCACTCCCAGCTCCAGCCCCACACCAGGTCCCAGGTCCTAGCTCCCAGCCCTGCCGTGTTTTCACTATCCCTCCAGACCTACCCCTCTCTGAGGATGAAAGATCAGTCCTCAGCAGAGGCCTCACCTTCATTCCCCTACGCTCCCGGATTAACGAGTTCAACACGAAGCGAGACATCAAACAATTCTTCCGCAGCCTTCGCCTCCGCGCCTACTTCTTCAACCAAGATTCCCGCCCACCCTCTGACGACTCCTTCTCCCGCCTCCAACACACCCCATCCACCTGGACACCCCGTGTTGGCCTCTTACCTGCCCTCGATCTCTTCATAACCAACTGCCGCCGCGACATTAACCGCCTCAACCTGTCCACCCCTCTCACCCACTCCAACCTCTCACCCTCGGAACTTGCAGCCCTCCACTCCCTCCGTTCCAACCCCAACCTCACTATCAAGCCGGCAGACAAGGGAGGCGCGGTAGTAGTTTGGTGCACCACCTTTACACCACTGAGGCTAAACGCCAGCTCGCGGACACCTCCTCCTACTGCCCCCTTGACATGACCCCACCTCCCACCACCAAACCATCATCTCCCAGACCATCCATAACCTCATCACCTCAGGGGATCTCCCATCCACCGCCTCCAACCTCATAGTCCGACAACCCCGCACCTCCCGCTTCTACCTCCTGCCCAAAATCCACAAACCTGACTGCCCCGGCCGACCCATTGTCTCAGCCTGCTCCTCGACACTGTCCTGTCCCCCTTAGTCCCCACCTACATTCGGGACACACCCACGCCCTCCACCCCCTCCATGATTTTTGCTTCCCTGGTCCCCAACGCCTTATCTTCACCATGGACATCCAGTCCCTGTACACCTCCATCCCCCATCACGAAGGACTCAAAGCCCTCCGCTTCTTCCTTTCCCGCCGTACCAACCAGTACCCTTCCACTGACACCCTCCTTCAACTGACTGAACTGGTCCTCATTCTGAACAACTTCTCTTTCCAATCCTCCCACTTCCTCCAAACCAAAGGAGTAGCCATGGGCACCCGCATTGGCCCCAGCTATGCCTGCCTCTTCGTAGGATATGTGGAACAGTCCATCCTCCGCAACTACACTGGCCCCACCCCCCACCTTTTCCTCCGTTACATCAATGACTGTATCGGCGCTGCCTCGTGCTCCCACGAGGAGGTTGAACAGTTCATCCACTTTACCAACACCTTACACCCCGACCTCAAATTTACCTGGACCGTCTCAGATTCCTCCCTCCCCTTCCTAGACCTCTCCATTTCTATCTCGGGCGACCGAATCAACACGGACATTTACTATAAACCGACCGACTCCCACAGCTACCTAGACTACACCTCCTCCCACCCTGGCCCCTGTAAAAACGCCATCCCATATTCCCAATTCCTTCGTCTCCGCTGCATCTGCTCCCAGGAGGACCAGTTCCAATACCGTACAACCCAGATGGCCTCCTTCTTCAAAGACCGCAATTTCCCCCCAGACGTGATCGACGATGCTCTCCACCACATTTCCTCCACTTCCCGCTCCTCCGCCCTTGAGCCCCGCCCCTCCAATCACCACCAGGACAGAACCCCACTGGTCCTCACCTACCACCCCACCAACCTCCATATACATCGTATCATCCATCGTCATTTCCGCCACCTCCAAACGGACCCCACCACCAGGGATATATTTCCCTCCCCTCTCCTATCAGCGTTCCGAAAAGACCACTCCCTCCGTGACTCCCTCGTCAGGTCCACACCCCCCACCAAGCCAACCTCCACTCCCGGCACCTTCCCCTGCAACCGCAAGAAATGCAAAACTTGTGCCCACACCTCCCCCCTTACTTCCCTCCAAGGCCCCAAGGGATCCTTCCATATCGGCCACAAATCCACCTGCATCTCCACACTCATCATTTACTGCATCCGCTGCACCCGATGTGGCCTCCTCTATATTGGGGAGACAGGCCGCCTACTTGCGGAACGTTTCAGAGAACACCTCTGGGACACCCGGACAAACCAACCCAACCACCCTGTAGCTCAACACTTTAACTCCCCCTCCCACTCCACCAAGGACATGCAGGTCTTTGGACTCCTCCATCGCCAGACCATAGCAACATGACGGTTGGAGGAAGAGCACCTCATCTTCCGCCTAGGAGCCCTCCAACCACAAGGGATGAACTCAGATTTCTCCAGTTTCCTCAATTCCCCTCCCCCCACCTTGTCTCAGTCCCAACCCTTGAACTCAGCACCACCTTCCTAACCTGCAATCTTCTTCCTGACATCTCCGTCCCCACCCCCACTCCGGCCTATCACCCTTACCTTGACCTCCTTCCACCTATCGCATTTCCAACGCCCCTCTCCCAAGTCCCTCCTCCCTACCTTTTATCTTAGCCTGCTGGGCACACTTTCTGAAGAAGGGCTCATGTCCGAAACGTCGATTCTCCTGCTCCTTAGATGCTGCCTGACCTGCTGCGATTTTCCAGCAACACATTTTCAGCTGTCAATTTAAAGTGAAAGGCAGGGGGTTTAGAGGGATTTGAGGAATCTTGGTGATTTTGATTTTTTATTTTGACAAATATAAAAGTTAGTAATCACACAACACCAGGTTATAGTCCAACAGGTTTATTTGGAAGCACTGGCTTTCGGAGCGCCGCTCCTTCATCAGGTGGTTGTGGAGTAAAAGATCGTAGGATACAGAATTTATAGCAAAAGTTTGCAGTGTGATGTAACTGAAATTATTTATTGAAAAAGACTTAGATTGTTTGTTAAGTCTCTCATTTTTTTAGAATGACCACGTTGGTTTCAGTTTTTTCATATATAAATTCCAGATTTTTTTAAAAAAGTTACTTCTTTGCTGGAGGTACAGGAGGATTGGTACACAAACTACAGTCTGAGCTTCTGATGAAAGGCAATATATTACAGCAACCAATAGGAAAACATAATTGGCTTTCTTCAGGTTTCGTGACTTGTTTTCCCCAAAGAGAAGGAGAAACACCATCTCCCCTTGCAGCAGTCCAAAGGCTTCTTCTAGTATCATGTATACCCACAAGCTGTTCAGCTGCCCAGGAACCATAGAAGTATATTAAGGACAAAACAACAAGAGATACATTTGGGCCCAAAAATTGCCAGAGTTAATAGTTTATGCATAGAAATGGAAGACATCCATAAGGTTCTAAATGAATATTTGGTGTCACTGTTCTCTAGTGAGAGAGACAATGTAGGGACTACAATCAGGTCTGTGATAAAGAAATTAGCATGGTCAGAGATGAGGGTCTAAGTGGTCTGGGCAGGCTGAAAGCTATATAAATCTCCAGGGGAGGATGCAATATTTCTCAAGCTGTTGGGTGAGGCAAGGGAATAAATAGCAGGGGCACTGCCAATAATTTTTAGTTTCTCTCTGTCCAGCCGAACCTGCCAGGCAACTGTAGGTCAGACAATGTGGAACAGTTATTCAAGAAGGGAGGATGCAAACTGCAGGCTAGAACATAAAACATAGAACAGCACCGTACAGGCCCTTCAGCCCTTGATGTTGTGCCAAGCATTTATCTTAATCTAAGATCAATCTAACCTACACACCCCTCAATGTACTGCCATCTGTCTGCTTGACCAGCAGTTGCTTAAATGTCCCTAATGTCTCTGACTGTAGTACCACTGCTGGTAGTGCATTCCATGCACCCACCACTCTCTGTGTAAAGAAGCTACCTCTGACATCTCCCCTAAACCTTCCTTCAATCACCTTTAAATTATGACCCCTCACAATAAACATTTCCACACTGGGAAAAGCATCTCTAGCCATCCACTCCATCTATGCCTCTCTAAATCTTGTACACCTCTATCAAGTCACCTCTCATCCTTCTTCGCTCCAATGAGAAAAGCCTTGGTTCCCTCAACATTTCTTCATAAGACACACCCTCCAGTCCAGGCAGCATCCTGGTACATCTCCTCTGCACCCTCTCTAAAGCTTCCAATCTTTCCTATAATGAGGTGACCAGAACTGAACACAATATTCCCAGTGTGATCTAGCCAGGGCTCTATAGAGCTGCAGCATATCCTCGAGGCTCTTAAGCTCAATCCTCCTGCTAATGAAAGCCAATACACAATACACCTTCTTACAACCCTATCAAATTGGGTGGCAACTTGGAAGGGTCTATGAATGTGGACCCCAAGTTTCCTCTGTTCCTCCACACTGCCAAGAATCCTGCCTTTAACCCTATATTCTGCATTCAAAGTTGACTTTCTAAAGTGAATCACTTCACATTTTTCCAGATTGAACTGTATCTGTCACTTCTCAGTCCAGTTCTGCATCCTGTCAATGCCCCATTGCAAACTGCAACAACCCTCCACACTATTCGCAACTCCACCAACTTTTGTATCATCAGAAAACCTACTAACCCAGCCTTCCACTTCCTCATCCAAGTCATGTATAAAATCAAAAAGAGCAGAGGTCCCAGAAGCGAGCCCTGTGGAACACCACTGTTTAGATGTTTAGACATTATAGCACAGAGAACACAGGGGGCTAACATCTTCAACATATTATCTGGCTAACACCAATTGCTACAGTTAACCTGAGAATGTAACTTTTAAAAAAATGCTTTGTGATTTACACATGAAAAAAGTGAAACTATCATGGTATTCGAACAGATGAAAGACTCAACAGACAATCAAGGTATTTTTCAATGTATAATTGCAGTTACATCACACTGTAAACTTTTGCTATAAATTCTGTGTCTTATGATTGTGCCCACCACAACCACCTGATGAAGGAGCAGCGCTCCAAAAGCTAGTGCTTCCAATTAAACCTGTTGGACTATAACCTGGTGTTGTGTGATTTTTATCAAAGAATTCAATAAGGCTTATAAGGCATGACCTGCCCTTCACAAAGCCATGCTATTTCTAATCAAACTGTGGTTTTCCAAGTAATCATAAATCCTCTCCAATACTTTGCCCACCACTGGCATAAGACTGACTGGTCTGTAATTCCCAGGGTTATCCTCATTCCCTTTCTTGAAAAAGAGAATAACATTTGCCACCTTCCAACCATCTGGTACTACTCCAATGAACAGTGAGGACACTAAGATCATCGCTTAAAGGCACAGCAAACTTTTCCTTCATGCCCAGTAGTAACCTTGAATATATTCCATCTGGCCCAGGGGATTTATCTATCATCTTTTAGCATGTCATCCTTCTCGCATATCAGCCTGTTTCACGCTGTCCTCAGAAATGTCAAGGTCCCTCTCATGATTACTGAAGCAAAGTATTGATTAAGGACCTTAGATTAGATTAGAGTACTTACAGTGTGGAAACAGGCCCTTCAGCCCAACAAGTCCACACCGACCCGCTGAAGCGCAACCCACCCCCCTACATTTACCCCTTCACCTAACACTACGGGCAATTTAGCATGGCCAAATCACCTAACCTGCACATTTTTGGACTGTGGGAGGAAACCGGAGCACCCGTGAGAAACCCACGCAGACACAGGGAGAATGTGCAAACTCCACACATTCAGTCGCCTGAGGCGGGAATCGAACCCAGGTCTCTGGCGCTAAGAGGCAGCAGTGCTAACCACTGTGCCACTGTGCCGCCCACTCTTTCCCTACTTCTTCTGACTCCAGGCACAAATTCCCTCCGCTATCCCTGATCAGCCCTACCCTCACTCTGGCCATCCTCTTGTTCCTCACATAATGTAAAACACTTTAGGGTTTTCCTTAATCCTACCCACTAAAAATTTTCATGCACCTTCTAGCTCTCCTAAGTGCATTCTTCAGTTCCTTACTGGCTACTTTGTAACCCTCTAGAACCCAGTCTGATCCTTGCCTCCTAATCCTTAAGTATGCTTCCTTCTTCCTCTTGACCAGATGTTCCACATCCCATGTCATCCAAGGTTCCTTCACCCGACCATCCCTCCCTTGTCTCAGTGGGACAAACCTGTCCAGCACTGTCAGCAAGTGCCCCCTAAACAACCCCCACATTTCTAGCATGCATTTTCAAGAGAACATCTGTTCCCAATTTAGGCACCTCAGTTCCTGCCTAAGAACATTGAAATTCCCTCTCCCCTAATTAAATACTTTTGTATACCATCTGCAAAAGTATCCCTTTCCATGAGTATAGTAAAGGTCAGGGAGTTGTGATCATTATCACCAAAACGCTGTCCCACTGATAGATCTGACACCTGACATGGTTCGTTGTCAACCATCAAATCCAATATGGCCTCCCCTCTAGTCGGCCTATCTACATATTGAGTCAGGAATCCTTCCTGGACACACCTGACAAAATCTGTTCCATCCAAAGTATTTGTACTAAGGAAGTTCCAATCAATATTTAGAAGTTAAGATCACCCATGACAACAACCTGTTACTTCTACATATTTCCAAAATCTGCTCCTCCGTGACTCCGTTGTTATGGGGGGGGGGGGGGCTGTGGAAAACTCCTAAGAAAGTAACCACTCCTTTCCTGTTTCTGACTTCCACCCATACTGACTCTGTAGACAAACCTTCCTTGTCGATCTCCCTTTCTGCAGCTGTGATACTATTCCTGATTAGCAATGCCACCCCTCCATTTGAATTAAGTGCAGTTCTAATTAATATTAGGGAAGTTAAAGTCACCATGCCAACATTCTGCATCTTTCCAAAGGCTAGTCTCAGTGGTGGGGAAACCGTTGAAAGCAATTCTGGAGGACAAAACTAATCTGCATTTGGAGAGGTAGCGAATAATCGAAACCACTCAGCATAGTACGGTTAAGCCTTAGATTAAAGGAGTATATGGAAAGGCTGATTGATGGCAGATCCAATCAATCTGAATAAATAGGAGGACCTTTTCAGACTTTGAGTTGTTATAATCGATCAAAGAGCTAACATAGTTCATAATGGGCAGAATGGCCCTTTTTTGTGCTATAATTTTCTCTGATTCTTAATTTAAAAATGCAGTTTGCAATTGCAGAGACTGATGTTCACTTTCATAGTTCCTAGAGTCACTGTGAATCCCTGCCCCCTGCACATTCATTTTCAATTAGATCTCATATTTCCAAATTACCATGAATCTGTCTGATCTTTAACATTCAAACATTACAATACTCCAGTTACTTTGCCCAGAGCAAACTTAATTTTCTGCCAATTAAAAATCCAAATCACACACTATTATGGGAATCTAATTACCCATTCTATAAATAAATCATCAATAAATTGATGCAACAACTGCCACTCTATAGAGTGGTGCAGGATGCAGCGTCAAACCAGAATTCACAAAGATCAGCACAGAACCGAGGCTGATACTATTGGTGCCCAAATGACAGAATGTCCTCATAATCTCATCATTATTGCTGAGCAGCCCTTCCTCAGTCCTGACCCTCTGACAGTGCAGCGCTCACTCAGTCCTGACCCTCTGACAGTGCAGCACTCCCTCAGTACTGACCCTCTGACAGTGCAGTACTCCCTCAGTCCTGACCTCTGACAGTGCTGCTCTCCTTCAGCACTGACCCTCTGACAGTGCTGCTCTCCCTCAGCACTGACTGTTGACTTTGCGGGACTCCCTCAGTACTCGCCTGACCCTCTAACAGTTTGAGCCAGAATTTTATTGTGCATTATTTTGTGTGCAAACAAAGATCATTTCTAAATGCCAAGCCACTTGCCATCCTGATTTGGAAATATATCATCATGCCTTCATTGTTGGTGGAATTGCCTCCCTCAGGGCATTGTGGGTTAACCTCCTCTCCTGGTCTCTGCCAGATCAGCCAATGGTGAAGTGATGAGAGCTCTTGGCTGGACTCGACTCAAACATTGTTTGTTTGTTGAGAATTATAATGATGGCGGGTTTAGAAGAGAGACAGAAAACATTTTCAATCAGAAAACTGTCAGTATTAAAATGGATTTTCATGATTGGAAGTTGAATCATTTATGTTTATCTGAAGACTCAAAGAACATAGCAAGAATATTCAAACATTGAGGTAAAAGAGGGTGAGAAGTTTAAATCAGCACCATCTCTAGAAAAGACATTTTGGGCAAATTATTAAAACAAACTATTGACATATCCCCGAGACCAAATGCTCTTTATTAGTCAGTGCATTGAGTACAGGGGTTGGGAGGACATGTTGCAGTTGTACAGAACATTGATTCGGCCACTTTTGGAATATTGGGTTCAATTCTGGTCTCCCTGCTATAGGAAGGATGTTGTGAAACTTGAAAGGGTTCAGAAAATATTTACAAGGATGTTGCCAGGGTTGGAGGGTTTGAGCTACAGGGAGAGGCTGGATAGGCTGGGGTTGGTTTCCCTGGAGCATAGGAGGCTGAGAGGTGACTTTATAGAACATAAAATATAGAACAATACAACGCAAAATTAGCCCTTCAGCCCTCAAAGTTTTGCCGACCTGTGAACTAATCTAAGCCCGTCACCCTACACTATCCCATCATCATCCATATGTTTATCCAAGGACTATTTAAATGCTTCTAATGTAGCTGAGTTGACTACATTAGCAGGTAGGGCATTCCACGCCCTTACCACCCTCTGAGTGAAGAACCTACCTCTAACATCTGTCTTAAATCTATCACCTCTCAATTTGCAGCTTTGCCCCCTCGTACAAGCAGATGTCATCATCCTAGGAAAAAACTCACTGCTCACCTTATCTAATTCTCTGATCATCTTGTTTGTCTCTATTAAATCCCCCCTTCGTCTTCTTCTCTCCAACGAGAACAGATCCAGGTCTCTCAGCCTTTTCTCATAAGACCTTCCCTCCAGACCAGGCAACATCCTGGTAAATCTCCTCTGCATCTTTTTCAGTGCTTTCACATCCTTCTTGTAATGGGGTGACCAGAACTGCACACAATATTCCAAGTGTGGTCGCACTAGCGTTTTGTACAGTGACATGGCATAACGGCTCCGGAACTCAATCCCTCTACCAATAAAACCTAACACACCGTATGCCTTCTTAACAGTATTATCAACCTGGGTGGCAACTATCAGGGATCTATGTACATGGACACCAAGATCCCTCTGCACATCCACACTACCAAGAACCTTTCCATTGACCCAGTATTCTGCCTTCCTGTTATTCTTCCCAAAGTGCATCACCTCACATTTAGCTGCATTGAACTCCATTTGCCACCTCTCAGCCCAACTCTGCAGTTTATCCAAGTCCCCCTGCAAACCTGCAACATTCTTCCAAACTGTCCACTACTCCACTGACTTTAGTGTCATCTGCAAATTTACTAATCCATCCACCTATACATGCGTCTAAGTCATTTATAAAAATGACAAACAGCAGAGGTCCCAAAACAGATCCTGATGGCACACCACTAATAACCGGACTCCAGGCTGAATATTTTCCATCAACCACCACTTGCTGCCTTCTTTCAGAAAGCCAGTTTCTAATCCAAACTGCTAAATCACCCTCAATTCCATGCCTCTGTATTTTCTCTAAAAGCCTACCATGTGGAACCATTATAGAGGTTTATAAAATCATGAAGGGCATGGATAGGATAAATGCAAAAGGTCTTTACTCTGGGGTGGGGGAGTCCAACACTAGAGTTTAAGGTGAGAGGGGCAAGATTTAAAAGGGACCTAAGGGGCAATTTTTTTCCACACATAGGACAATGCATGTACGGAATGAGCTGCCAGAGGAAGTGGTGAAGACTAGTACAATTACAACATTTAAAAGGCATCTGGATGGGTATAGGAATCGGAAGGGTTTAGAGGGATATGGACCAAATACTGGCAAATGGGACTAGATTTATTTTGGATATCTGGACGGCATGGATGAGTTGGAACAAAGGGTCTGTTCCTGTGCTGTATATCTCTATGACTGTATGATTCTACTGCGCTTCTGAGAATTGTTATGGATGTTTTCCTTGGGAGCATTTTTACAAATGAACAATGTGAACAATTTAACTGGAGACAGTGTGTAATCATGATGCCATTAGACTGGTTTTCCAGAACCCTAGGCTATTCTGTAGATATGGGTTTGAACTCCATCACAAAAGATGGTGACGTCTGAATTCAATAAATATCTTGAATAAATAGCGAGCCTAAAGGTAACCTTATAATCTCTGATAATTGTTGTAAAATCCCATTTGGGTCACTAATGCCCTTTTAGGGAAGAAAATCCACCATCCTTACCCATCTGACCTACATGCAACACATACCAAATCAATGTGATTGACTCATAACTGTCCCTTCAGGGATGGGCAATAAATGCTGACTGAGCCTTTGATTCCCACTCCACGAACGAATAAAAATAAAATGTACATTCCATTTAAAAGGTCAGGGATTGATTTTCCTTTTGATTGTGGGAAACTGCAAAAAGATTGAAACGTTTTTGGATTTTGATTTGGTTGATTTTACAGGAACCTTGGTTTTCTTTTATTCATTTGTGGGATGTGGGCATTACTGGCTGGCCAGAAATTACTACCCATCCCTAGTTGCCTCTTGAGAAGGTGGTGTTGAGCTACCTTCCTGAACTGCAGCAGTCCACCTAGTTGAGAAGAGAGAGAGAGAGAGAGAGAAAGAAAGAAACTGGGGGGAGAGAGGGAGAAAAGGAGAGAGAGAGGGATATAAGGAGACAGAGAAGGAGAGGGAGAGAGAGAGAGAGAATGAGAAAGACAGACAGATGCAGAGGAAAAGGGAGAAGGAGTGAGAGATAGGGACAAAGAGGGATCTCGCAGATAGAGGGAGCAAGAGACAGATGAAGATAGAGACATAGGGAGAGGGAGAGATAGGGCAAGGGAGGAAGGGAGAGGTAGAGAGAAAGAGGAAAGAGGAGAGAATGTGGGAGAGAAAGAGAGTTTGCATTTAGATTTGTACTTGTAATGCCAATGCATGCAAGGCTATGGACCAAAATCTGGAAAATGGGATTAAAAATATTAGATGGTTGTTTTTAACAGACGCAGACTCAAGAGGCTGAAGAGACTTTTTCTGCATTATTGCCCTCTATCCGTCTCTGACTCTATGAGACTGTGTGGCTCAAGAGAGATTATGAAGAGTGTGCGATGGAGAAGATGATAGGGAGACAGAAAGACTGACAGAAAGACAGAAAGAAAGTGATAAAGAGAGAGAAATTGAGAGGGATAGAGATAGAGACAAATTGCATGACAGATAGATAGACAAAGGTAGGGAGAGAGCAATACAGTGAGAGTCATGTCAGAGACAGAGAGAGACAGGCAGACAGACAGTGTAAGTGGAACTGTCAGAAAAGGTGTGATAGAGAGGGCAATACACAGAGATTTTTAACTTTGTCCACCCAAGTGCAACACCAGCACCTCCACATAATAGGCAGAGGGAGAGAAAGAGAAGGAAGAGGCTGAGAGGGCTGTTGAGAAAGACAAAGAGAGATTGACAGGGAGAGACAGAGATGGAGAGAGAGAAAGAAAGAGACAGAGAGATTGGGAGAGGGAGAGACAGGTTGATATCTGGAGAGAGGAAATAAACAGAGAATACTGGTTCTATCAGAATGATGAATAATTCATTGTAAAAGTAGATTTGTCCTCCGTTAAAGGTTATTTATTTTAAGACCTGTGCTTTTACTCATTCAACAGTGAGTTTAAACCTTTGTAAATTGTTTTCCTTGTTTTTATCAGATCTGTCAGTGATCCTTCTGCATCTCTGATGGTTCAAAAGCTTCAAACTAGCAGAAATTAATCAGCCCTGAGCAGGACTATCGGAGGGAATTCTGATGGGATCTCCTGTTCTCGGCACAAGATGGGAACTCAGAGAACAAATTCATGTTTTGTATAACATTTACTTTGTTCTAAATCTGTTGATGCAATGGTCAAGAAATAAAAACAGCATTTAATTTAACTCATTACTTGCTCTTGAAAGAAAAGTTAGCATTTTGCTGAAGACCAGTTTAGGAGGTTCAAGGTGCATTCCAGAGCTTGAGCACATTAAACCAAGATGTGGAGGAGCTGGTGTTCGACTAGGGTAGGAAAAGTTAAAAATGACACAGCACCAGGTTATAGTCCAATAGATTTATTTGGAAGCACTAGCTTTCGGAGCACTGGTCCTTCATCAGGTAATTGTCAGGAAGCAGTACTTCGAATGCTAGTGCTTCCAAATAAACCTGTTGGATTATAACCTGGTGTTGCATCATTTTTAACATTAAACCAAGGCTGACACCTCAGTATGACTCTGAGGGCATACTCCACAGTCTGAGATATCAAACCAATGTCCCATCCACCTGATTAGCTGCCTAAGAAATATCCATAGCTCAGTTTGGAAAATGAGAAATATTTAATGATCTCTGACCACAGGGGAGGTGCCACAGGACTGGACGACAGCAAATGTGGTTTCATGTTACAAGAAGAGTGGTAGAGGTAGACCAGAGAATTGCAGACCGGAAAGAGTTCAGAAAAGATTTACAAGGATGTTGCCAGGATTGGAGGATTCGAGCTATAGGGAGAGGCTGAACAGGCTGGGGCTGTTTTCCCTGGAGCGTCAGAAGCTGAGGAGTCCCAATAAACTAGAGATCATAAAGCACAGTTCAAAGTGAAATTGACAAACAGTTTATTAGTACAGTGATATCACGGAAGAGTAATTGACTAAGCTGAAACAGCACAGACAGTCTGCCCAGGTAACTGAGAATTCTCTTCTTCGAGCTGAGGATGAAGCCAGGTTTTATAGGAATCTTGTACAATAAGATTAATTAAAATGGGGAAAGATACAATGTATTTGGAAATGGAGTAATCCAATTACAATGGAAAACAGTTATCGGATGAATGTCCTGATTCTCGATACAATGCAACATCCTGACAGTATCAAAGGGTCAGGAGATTCCAGCTCTCTTTACAGGTAGGTGAGAATGTCTCTTTTGAAACAGTAAAGTACTTCCATTGCTCCTGTCCTTGGTGCTGCCTCTCCATCCGACCTGTTCTTTGTGTGGCTTTGGATTTGCTTAGTTATGGGACTGCCCTCGGGACTTTGGATAGCTGTGTTGACCTGGTATTGTTAGTATGTTTTGGGAAGTGTATTCCCTTGTCTGTGAGTGCTGTCTGGTTTCACTTGTCAGCCTGTTTGAGACATTCCGCATGTTTCTGGTACAATTTGGCCAAGTTTGCTTTCCTATGTTCTGTGTGGGCCTACTATGGGTAGGCAGGGTAGCAGATCTTTTCCCACATGATTTCATACAGGTTTATAAAATCATGAGGGGGTACGGATAATAGACCAAGTATTTTCCAGAGGGTGGGGGAGTCCAGAACTAGAGAGCATAGGTTTACAGTGAGAGGGGAAAGATATAAAACAGACCAAAGGGGCAACTTTTTCACACAGAGGGTGGTGCATGTATGGAATGAGCTGCCAGAGGAAGTGGTGGAGGCTGGTACAATTACAACATTTAAGAGACATCTAGATGGGTATATGAATAGGAAGGGTTTAGAGGGATATAGGCCACATGCAAGAAAATGGGACAATATTAGTTTGGAATGTCTGGTCGGCATGGACGAGTTGGGCTAAATGGTCTGTTTCTGTGCTGTACATCTCTATGAATCTGTGAGTCTCACATCAGTGGGAGGGAAACTACTGGAGAAAATTCTGAAGGAGAGAATTAATCTCCACTTAACAAAGTGAGGTTGGATCAGGGATAGTCAGCATAGCTCTGTCAGAAGGAGGTCATGCCTAACCAATCTGTGAAATTTATCAATAAGTTGACCATGTCTTTGGATAGAGTAGGGCAGTTGATGTAGTTTATCTGTATTTCAGCAAGGTCTTTGACAATGTCCCACATGGGAGACTAATACAAAAGGTAAACGTTTTGGTTTGATTTGATTTGATTTATTGTAGTCACATGTGCTAAAGTACAGTGAAAAGCTTTGTTTTGCAGGCAGATCATAGTAAAGAAGGACAAATAGATCATAGGGTGCTTAGACAGAGTAAAGCATACAGATTACATTGTTCAGAATGTCCATGAAGCAAGATAACACTAGCAAGATCAGCATTATTTGAAGTTATTCATCAGTCTATTCATCAGTCTAATAACAGTCAGGAAGAAGCTGTTCCTGAACCTCCTGGTGTGAGTGTGTGTGTGTGTTCAAACTTCTGTATAATTTGCCTGACAGAAGAGGTTGTAGGACGACTTGACCAGAGTGGGAGGGGTCTTTGATGATATTGGCAGCCTTACTGCAACAAAGAGAACTGTAAATGGAGTCCATGGATGAAAGGGCCATGGGATCCAGGGTAACTTGACAAGATGGATCCAAAATTATTGTAGTGACAGGAGACATGTGGTAGAGGGCTGTTTATGTGCTTGGAGACCAGAGTGCAGTGGTGTACCAGAGGGATCAGTGCTGGGTCCCTTATTGTTTGTAATATTCATGAATGATGGTGAAGGGAATGTTGGAGGAATGATAAGTAAGTTTCAAGATAATACAGAGATTGTCCAGATGGTTGACAGTGAGGAGGAAGGTGTTACGTTTACAGGAGGATTTAAACGGCTTGGTCAGATAGGCAGATCAGAGGCAGATGGAATTTAACCCGGATCAATGTGAGGGATGTAATTTGGAAGAAGGAACAAGACTAGGGAATACTCAATGAATAGCAGGACACTACAAAGCTCGGAGGACCAAAGGGATGTTGGGGAGCTTATCCACAGATCCCTGATGGTGGCAGGACAGGTTAATAGGGTGGTTAAGAAGGCATATGGGGACGCTTGCCTTTATCAGTTGTGGCATAGATTATAAGAACAGGGAAATTATGTTGGAACTGTACACCACTTTGATGAAACTACAGCTGGAGTGCTGTGGGCAGTTCTGTTCTCCCCTCAATAGGAAGGATGTGATTGTGCTAAAGAGAGTGCAGAGGAGATTCACCAGGATGTTGCCTGGGATGGAGCATTTCAATGATGTTAGAAGTTAATAAAGTTAAAACTTTAGAATTACACTACTTCTTAAATACTTATCTATGGGCCTGGATGGGGTCTCTTTCACCCCAATACTGATATCATCACCAGCACACATCCTCTCACCATACCACTGACACAGAACCATGTCACCGTTCTTCAATGCCATCCTGCCTCTGCAGATAACATCACCACCATGAGACAGAGCTGAGCCAGTCTCAGCAATGCAGCTGCCACTGATGCTGCCAAGTGCTGTGCAAAGAAGGTAAGCAGAGTCATGAAATCATACCACATGGAAACAGACCCTTCAGTCTAACTAGTCCACACTGACCATATTCCCAAACTAAATGAGTCCAACTTGCCTGTGTTTGGCTCATAATCCCTCTAAATCTTTTCTTTCATGTACTTATCTAAATGTCTTTCAAATATTGCAACTGTACCTGCATCCATCACTTCCTTTGGCAGTTCATTCTAAACATAAACCACTCTCTGTGTAAAAACGATACTCCTCGTGTCCTTTTTAAAACCTTCTCCTCTCCTTAAAATTATATCCCTTAGTTTTGAATTTCCCCACCCTAGGGAAAAGACTTTTGCTATTCACCTTATCTATGCCCCTCATGATTTTATAAACCCCAATAAGGTCTCCCTGCAACCTCCTACACTCCAGTGAAAAATGGTCCAGACTTACCAGTCTATTTTTAAAATTTGAAATCTCCATTCCCGGTAACATCTTGGTAAATCTCTTCCGAACCCTCTCCAGCTTAATAATATCCTTCCTATAACAGGGTGACCAGACACAGTATTGTAGGAGAGACTTCACCAACATCCTGTACAACCTCAACATAACGTTCCAACTCCTGTACTCAAAGTAAGGTTAAAGTTTTTTAAAAATCAGAGAAAGAAGATTAAAGCAGACAGAGTAGATGAGTCTCCACTGGACGTCAGCCTGGTTTTGTGTTGGTCTTCAACCCGGGTCCGCATTGGGCATCAACTGGGTCAGCGCTGGGTAACAACCTGGGCCTGCGCTGGGCATCAACCTGGGTCCATGCTGGGCATCAAGCTGGGTCCGCGCTGGGCATCAACCTGGGTCCGCACTGGGCATCAACCTGGTCCAATAGGGCATCAACCTGGGTCCGCACTGGGCATCAACCTGGGTCCGCACTGGGCATCAAGCTGGGTCCACACTGGGCATCAACCTGGTCCACACTGGGCATCAACCTGGTCCACACTGGGCATCAACCTGGGTCCGCGCTGGGCATCAACCTGGTCCACACTGGGCATCAACCTGGGTCTGCACTGGGCATCAAGCTGGGTCCGCACTGGGCATCAAGCTGGGTCCACACTGGGCATCAAGCTGGGTCCACACTGGGCATCAACCTGGGTCTGCACTGGGCATCAAGCTGGGTCCACACTGGGCATCAACTCGGGGTCTGCACTGGGCATCAACCTGGGTCCGCATTGGGCATCAACCTGGGTCCACACTGGGCATCAACTTGGGTCCGCACTGGGCATCAAGCTGGGTCCGCACTGGGCATCAAGCTGGGTCCACACTGGGCATCAACCTGGGTCCGCATTGGGCATCAACCTGGGTCCGCACTGGGCATCAACCTGGGTCCGCACTGGGCATCAACTCGGGGTCTGCACTGGGCATCAACCTGGGTCCACACTGGGCATCAACTCGGGGTCCACACTGGGCATCAACCTGGGTCCACACTGGGCATCAACTTGGGTCCGCACTGGGCATCAAGCTGGGTCCGCACTGGGCATCAAGCTGGGTCCACACTGGGCATTAACCTGGGTCCGCACTGGGCATCAACTCGGGGTCTGCACTGGGCATCAACCTGGGTCCACACTGGGCATCAACCCGGGGTCCACACTGGGCATCAACCTGGGTCCACACTGGGCATCAACCTGGGTCCGCATTGGGCATCAACCTGGGTCCACACTGGGCATCAACCTGGGTCGACACTGGGCATCAACGCGGGGTCCGCACTGGGCATCAACTCGGGGTCCGCACTGGGCATCAACCTGGGTCTCCGCTGGTTATCAACCCGGGGTCCGCACTGGGCATCAACTCGGGTCCACGCTGGTCCTCGATTCATCACTAATCATGCCAGCAGGGCAAGAGGTAAGTAGGAAGGATAGAAAAACAAGAAAAGGGGAACAAAAAGAAAAAAACAGATGGTGTGGATGAGGTCTGGCTCAGGAATCCTACTCCGCCACCACCTTTGAGGTAAAGATTTAAAGAGGAAGGCATGAGATTTAGAACAGATTTAAGGTCTGAAAGTGGATAAATGAGCTGAACCAGATATGCTACACCCCAGAGTTCTAAGGGAGATAGCTGAAGAGATAGTGGAGGCTTTAGTGCTGATCTTTCAGGAATCACTGGAGTCAGGGAGGGTCCTATGGACTGGAAAATCACTAATGTGGCACCCCTGTTTAAGAAGGGAGTAAGGAAAAAGGTCGGAAATTATAAGCTGATTAACCTGACCTCATTTGTTGGTAAGATTTTGGAGTCAATTGTGAAGAATGAGACTTCTGAATATTTGTAAGTGTATGATAAAATAAGGCAAAGGTTATAGTCCAACAGGTTTATTTGGAAGCACTAGCTTTCGAAGCACTGCTCCTTCTTCACGTGATTGTGAAGTAGGACCTTAAGACACAGAACTTATAGCATAAAGTTACAGTGTCATAAAGTTACAGTGTCATACAAACAAAATGATATACTAAACAAAGTTTAATTTTGTCCACTTCAGTCCGACACAGGCTCCTCCACAGCATAGTTTCATCAATGGGAAGTCATGCCTGACAAATCTGCTACAATTCTTTGAGTAAATAACAAGCAGGTTAGACCAAGGAGAACCAATGCATGTTATCTACCTGGACTTCCAGAAGGTCTTTGACAAGGTGCTGCTCAGGAAGTTGCTGAGTAAGATAAGGGTCCATGGTGTTAGAGGCAAGGTGTTAGCATGGATAGAAGCATGGCTGTCTGGCAGAAAGCAGAGAGTGGGGATAGAAGGGTCCTTCTCAGGATGGCAGCCAGTGACAAATGATGTTCCATAAGGCTCAGTGCTGGAGTCACAATGTTTCACTTTATCTATTAACGATCTATATTAGATTAGATTACTTTACAGTGTGGAAACAGGCCCTTCGGCCCAACAAGTCCACATCGACCCACCGAAGCGCAACCCACCCATACCCCTACATTTACCCCTTACCTAACACTACGGGCAATTTAGCATGGCCAATTCACCTGACCCTGCACATCTTTGGACTTTGTGGGAGGAAACCGGAGCACACGGGGAGAATGTGCAAACTCCACACAGTTGCCTGAGGCGGGAAATGAACCCGGGTCTCTGGCACTGTGAGGCAGCAGTGCTAACCACTGTGCCACTGTGCCGCCCACGGTGAAGGAACTGAGGACAGTCTGACTAAATTTGCAAGTGATAGGCAGAGGGATAGGTAGCATTGAGGAGGTGAGGAGGCTGCAAAAAGAGTTGGACAAGTTAGGAGAGTGGGCAAAGAAGTGGCAGATGAAATACAAAGTGGGAAAGTGTGAAGTCATGCACTTTGGTAGGAAGAATAGAGGCATAGACGATTTTCCAAATGGGGAGAAAATTTAGAAGTCTCAAGTGCAAAGAGACTTGGGAATTCTAGTCTAGAATTCTCTCAAGGTAAATTTGCAGGTTGAGTCAGTAGTTAGGAAGGCAAATGTAACTGTCATTCATCGCGATAGGATTAGAACATAAAAGCAGGGATGTACCTCTGAGGCTTTCTACAGCTCTGGTCAGACCATACATCAGGAAAGATGTACTGGCCCTGGAGCAGGTCCAGAGGAGGTTCACAAGAATGATCCAGGAATGAAAGGCTTAACATATGAGGAAAATTTGAGGTCTCTGTGAATATTGTTACAACATGGGGTAAACCTGCCCTACTAATTTAACCCAACAACACATAAAAGAGATTTAACCTGTGCTGTAATCTGTTAAAATTTGAGAGGCAAGAAACTATTCTCAAAAGTCACTATCTAAAGTAAAAATTAACAACTTTTTAAGTCTAACATAGATAGTGAGGCGAGGAACAGGGAGCAGGCGCAGCTTAACACGTGGCTGCGCAGTTGGTGTAGGAGGGAGGGCTTCAGAGATGTAGATAATTGGGATGCCTTCTGGGGAAGGTGGGACCTGTACAAGAAGGACGGGTTGCATCTGACCTGGAAGGGGACCAAGGTCCTGGGTGGAAGGTTTGCTCGAGTAGTTCGAGAGGGTTTAAACTAGTATGGCAGGGGAGTGGGAACCTGAGCTGTATACCGGAGGTGAGAGTTGATGCAGATGAGGCAATAGCAAGAGGTAGACCAGCTAGTGGGAAGGATTTTCCTGGGAAGGAACCAAGGTATCAGTTAAAGTGTGTTTGCTTTAATGCAAGGAGTATCAGGAATAAAAGTGATGAACTTAGAGCATGGATCAGTACCTGGTGCTATGATGTTGTGGCCATAACAGAGATATGGGTTTCTCAGGGGCAGGAATGGTTGCTGGATGTTCCAGGGTTTAGAGCATTTAAAAAGAATAGGGAGGGGGGAAAAGAGGAGGGGGTGTAGCACTACTAATCAGAGAGGGTATCGCAGCTACAGAAGCTTCCATTGTCGAGGAAGATCTGCCTACCGAGTCAGTATGGGTGGAAATTGGGAACAGCAAGGGAGCAGTTACCTCGTTAGGGGTTTACTACAGGCCCCCCAATAGCAGCAGGGAGATTAAAGAAAGCATAGGTCGGCAGCTTTTGGAAAAGTGTGGACGTAGTAGGGTTGTTGTAATGGGTGACTTTAACTTTCCCAATATTGATTGGAACCTCCTTTGAGCAGAAGATTTGAATGGAGCTGTTTTTGTAAGGTGTGTTCAGGAGGGTTTCCTAACTCAGTACGTTGACAGGCCGACGAGGGGAGAGGCCATTCTAGACTTGGTGCTCGGCAATGAGCCGGGGCAGGTATCAGATCTTGTGATGGGACAGCATTTTGGTGATAGTGACCACAACTGCCTCACATTCTACATAGCTATGGAGAAGGAGAGGATTAGGCAAAATGGGAGGATATTTAATTGGGGAAGAGGAAACTATGATGCGATTAGACATGAGTTAGGAAGCATGGACTGGGAGCAATTGTTCCATGGTAAAGGCACTATAGACATGTGGAGACTGTTTAAGGAACAGTTGTTGCAAGTGATGAATAAATATGTCCCTCTGAGACAGACAAGAAGTGGTAAGATAAAGGAACCTTGGATGACGAGAGCAGTGGAGCTTCTTGTCAAAAGGAAGAAGGTAGCTTACATAAGGTGGAGGAAGCTAGGGTCAAGCTCAGCTCTAGAGGATTACAGGCAGGTGAGAAAGGAGCTCAAAAATGGTCTGAGGAGACCCAGGAGGGGGCACGAGAAAGGCTTGGCAGGAAGGATTAGGGAGAACACAAAGGCATTTTACACTTATGTGAGGAATAAGAGAATGCTCAAAGAAAGAATAGGGCCGATCAGGGATAGCCTAGGGAACTTGTGTGTGGAGTCTGAGGAGGTAGCGGAAGCCCTAAATGAGTTTTTTGCTTCTGTCTTTATGAAAGAAATGAATTTTGTAGTGAATGAAACCTTTGAAGAGCTGGAATGGATAGAGATAGAGGAAGCTGATGTGCTGAAAATTTTGTCAAACATTAAGATTGACAAGTCACCAGGCCCGGACCAGATTTGTCCTCGGCTGCTTTGGGAAGTGAGAAATGCAATTGCTTCACCACTTGTGAAGATCTTTGCATCCTCGCTCTCCACTGGAGTCGTACCTGAGGACAGGAGCGAGGCAAATGTAATTCCTCACTTCAAGAAAGGAAATAGGGAAATCCCCGGCAATTACAGACCAGTAAGTCTCACGTCTGTCGTCTGCAAGGTGTTAGAAAGGATTCTGAGGGATAGGATTTACGACCATCTGGAAGAGCAGGGCTTTATTAAATGCAGTCAACACGGCTTTGTGAGGGGCAGGTCATGCCTCACAAACCTTATTGAGTTCTTTGAGGATGTGACTAGAAACGTTGGTGAGGGTCGAGCTGTGGATGTGGTGTATATGGACTTTAGCAAGGCATTTGATAATGTTCCCCATGGTAGGCTCGTTCAGAAGGTCAGTAGGAGTGGGATACAGGGTAACGTAGCTGTCTGGATACAGAATTGGCTGGCCAACAGAAGACAGCGAGAGGTAGTAGAAGGAAAATATTCTGTCTGGAAGTCTGTGGTGATTGGTGCTCCACAGGGCTCTGTCCTTGGGCCTCTACTGTTTGTAATTTTTATTAATGACTTGGATGAGGGGATTGAAGGATGGATCAGCAAGTTTGCAGACGACACAAAGGTTGGAGGTGTCGTTGACAGTATAGAGGGCTGTTATAGGCTGCAGCGGGACATTGACAGGATGCAGAGATGGGCTGAGAGGCGGCAGATGGAGTTCAAACAGGATAAATGCGAGGTGATGCATTTTGGAAGGTTGAATTTGAAAGCTGAGTACAGGATTAAGGATAGGATTCTTGGTGTGCAGGTACATGGATCTCTTAAAATGGCCACCCAAGTGGACAGGGTTGTTAAGAAAGCATATGGTGTTTTGGCTTTCATTAACAGGGGGATTGAGTTTAAGAGTCGTGAGATCTTGTTGCAGCTCTATAAAACTTTGGTTAGACTGCACTTGGAATACTGTGTCCAGTTCTGGTCGCCCTATTATAGGAAAGATGTGGATGCTTTGGAGACGGTTCAGAGGAGGTTTACCAGGATGCTGCCTGGGCTGGAGGGCTTATCTTATGAAGAGAGGTTGGAGAAAAGGAGGAGGAGGAGGTGTACAAGATAATGAGAGACATAGATAGAGTCAATAGCCAGAGACTATTTCCCAGGGCAGAAATGGCTAACACGAGGGGTCATAGTTTTAAGCTGGTTGGAGGAAAGTATAGAGGGGATGTCAGAGGCGGGTTCTTTACACAGAGAGTTGTGAGAGCATGGAATGCGTTGCCAGCAGCAGTTGTGGAAGCAAGGTCATTGGGGACATTTAAGAGACTGCTGGACATGTATATTGTCACAGAAATTTGAGGGTGCATACATGAGGATCAATGGTCGGCACAACATTGTGGGCTGAAGGACCTGTTCTATGCTGTACTGTTCTATGTTCTAACATAGATTATTAACTAACAACTATTTATAACTCCTTTCTCTGACCCATCTTTTACCTTCCCCGCTACAATACTAGTCCGATTAAACCCCTGATTAGGATTTACCAAAAAATTCAAATATCAAACCCAGCCGGCTGTCGAATTTTCTCTTTGCATCTTCCTCTGTCTTCTTTTCTTCTTCGTAGGGATTTCTGTTTCACAGATCATTGACAGATAAAGATACCTTAGAACCATAGTGTCATACAGATGTACAGCATGGAAACAGACCCTTCGGTCCAACTCATCCATGTCCACCAGATATCCCAACCCAATGTAGTCCCACTTGCCAGCACCCGGCCCATATCCCTTTAAACCCTTCCTATTCATATACCCATCCAAATGCCTCTTAAATGTTGCAATCGTATCAGCCTCTACCACATCCTCTAGCAGCTCATTCTATACACGTACCATCCGGTGCGTGAAAAAGTTGCCCCTTAGGTTTCTTTTATATCTTTCCCCTCTCACCCAAAACCTATGCCCTCTAAGGAAAGCATACCAAATGCCTTCTTCGCTATCTTATCTACTTGTGATTCCACTTTCAAGGAACGATGAACCTGCACTCCAAGGTCACTTTGTTCAGCAACACTCCCTAGGACCTTACCATTAAGTGTATAAGTCCTGCTGAGATTTGCTTTCCCAAAATGCAGCACCTTGCATTTATCTGAATTAAACTCTGTCTGCCACTTCTCAGCCCATTGGCCCATCTGGTCAAGGTCCTGTTGTAATCTGAGGTAACCCTTTTCGCTGTCCACTACACCTCCAATTTTGGTGTCATCTACAAACTTACTAACTATACCTCTTATGCTCACATCCAAATCATTTATGTAAAAGACAAAAAGTAGAGGACCCAGCACCGATCCTTGTGGCACTCCACTGGTCACAGGCCTCCAGTCTGAAAAACAACCCTCCAACACCACCCTCTGTCTTCTACTTTTGAGCCTTTAACAGAGCTAATTTACAGGCAGTCTGCACATGTTGGTGACTTGACAATTCTACCCCAAATTGTTCAATTTTCCCTGGCCTTTTACCCCAATGCATTGGATCATTTTATTGGTTTTTAATATTGTCAATATCCTAAATTCAAACTTGATTGGATATTGGCGTAAATTAAATTGATTGGACTAATTTGAATTTGTTTTTGTTTCCAGGCAACCCAGCCAGTTCTAGCTGTTCTGAACCAAACATTACGTTGTAAATTCTCCAGTGCTCTAAGTGCTTTTTTAAGTCTTTCAACTCTCTACTTAGGCATTTGGTATGCTATCCTTTATTGGTCAGAGTATTGAGTACAGGAGTTGGGAGGTCATGTTCCGGCTGTACAGGACATTGGTTAGGCCACTTTTGGAATATTACGTACAATTCTGATCTCCTTCCTATCGGAAAGATATTTTGAAACTTGAAAGGGTTCAGAAAAGATTTACAAGGATGTTGCCAGGGTTGGTGGATTTGAGCTATAGGGAGAGGCTGAATAGGCTGGGGCTGTTTTCCCTGGAGCGTCAGAGGCTGAGGGGTGACCTTATAGAGGTTTATAAAATCATGAGGGGCATAAATAGGATAAATAGACAAGGTCTTTTCCCTGGGGTGGGGGAGCCCAGAACGAGAGGGCATAGGTTTAGGGTGAGAGGAGAAAGATATAAAAGAGACCTAAGGGGCAACTTTTTCACACAGAGGGTGGTACGTGTATGGAATGAGCTGCCAGAGGAAGTGGTGGAGGCTGGTACAATTACAACATTTAAAAGGCATCTGGATGGGTATATGATTAGAAAGAGTTTTGAGGGATATGGGCCAGGTACTGGCAAGGTGGGACTAGATTGGGTTGGGATATCTGGTTGGCATGGACGAGTTGGACCAAAGAGTCTGTTTCCATGCTATATCTCTATGACTCTATGACTCTATCCCTTTATAACACTATACTCAATAGAGTTTAGAAGGATGAGGGGAGATCTAATTGAAACTTTACATAATATTGAACAGAGTCGACATTGGGAACATATTTCCATTGGCAGAACAGACAAGAAGCCCAGGGCACAGCCTTAGAGTGAAGGGAAGACCCTTTAGAATGGAGATAAGGAGTTACTTCTTTAGCAAAGAGTGGTGAATCTGTGGAACTCATTACCACAGAAGGTTGTGGAGGGCCAGGTCATTGAGTATATTTAAAACAGAGATAGATAAGGTCTTGACTGCCAAGGGGATCAAAGGTTATGGGGAGAAAGTGGGAAAATGGGGTTGAAAAATGCATCAGCCATAATTGAATGGCAGAGCAATTCGATGGCCTAATTTTCGCTCCTATGTCTTATGGTCTTCTGATTTGAGGAAGGGCTTTTTATTTCAGAGGATGGTAGGGGTCTGGAATGTTTTGCCTGGAAGGGTAATCAAGGTGGGAAATCTCACAACTTGGTGAGTTTCTCCAGCAATTTCTGTTTTTCTTTCAGATCTCCAACATCAGCAGTTCTTTGATTTTTGCTAACATCCTGCTGAATCCTGGCTTCACTCTCTCTCACGCAATCATATCCTTTCTGTAATTTGGTGACCAAAACTGCAAGATGGTTTGGCAGATTTGGAGAGAGAGAATGTTCTGCAATAAAGCTAAGGGATGGTCTCTTCACTCTCGGAGAGGCTGCAGACAGACAAGATTTTAATAAAAACCTTAAGAGCTGTGGATGCTGTAAATCAGAACAAAAACAGAAGCTGCTGGAAAAGCTCAGCAGGTCTGGCAGCATCTGTGAAGAGAAATCAAAATCATTTTGTATTCAGCAGTAGCAAGAGAAGGAGCACCAACCAGGGGGCTGACGGGAAGGTGAGTCACTGATTTAAAACTTACCTCATGAATAGGTGGAGCACACGCTGAGCAAGAATGGACACAGGACGGCTGAGTAAGTGGAGTAATATATTTGGGTGGTTGTGTTACCCGAAACACTACTTAGGTAATGTCTCCCACCCATCCTCCTCCTCTAACCAAAACATAAAGAGTTCTGTGCATCAGATTGGTAAGGTAACTAGTTTTTTTTTAGTTTTATTTACAGTCTCTTTGGGAATTTAGAATAGTGTGGATGGAGGTTCGGGCAGTTGAATGTTCCTGCTGCAGGATGTAGGAGGTAAGGGTCACCACTAGTGTCCCTACTGACTGCATTTGTGGGGAGTGCACCCAACTCCAGCTCTTCGAAAATCACATTAGGGAACTGAAGCTGGAGCTGGATGAACTTTGGATCATTTGGGAGGTGGAGGGGGTTACTGAGAGGAATTACAGGGAATTAGTCACACCTCAGGTACAAGAAGAAGATAGATGGGTTACCGTTAGGGGATGGAAAGGGAACCGGCAGACAGTGCAGGGATCCCCAGTGGCCGTTCCCCTCCATAACAAGTATATTGTTTTGGATACTGTTGGGGGAGATGACTTACCAGGGATAAGCCATGGGGCACAGGTCTCTGGCACAGAGTCTGTCCCTGTTGCTCAGAAGGGAAGGGGAAGAGGAGAAAAGCATTAGTCATTGGGGACTGCATAGTTAGGGGGACAGATAGGAGGTTCTGTGGGAACAAGAGAGACTCGCGGTAGGTGTGTTGCCTCCCAGGTGCCAGGGCTCGTGATGTCTCGGATCGTATTTTCAGGATCATTGAGGGGGTGGGGAAGCAGACCCAAGTTGTGGTCCACATTGGGACCAACGACATAGGTAGGTAAAGGAATGGAGATGTAAGACAGAAGTACAGGGAGCTAGGATGGAAGGTTAGAGCTAGAACAAACGGGGCGGCACGGTGGCACAGTGGTTAGCACTGCTGCCTCACAGCGCCAGAGACCCGGGTTCAATTCCCGTCTTAGGCGACTGACTGTGTGGAGTTTGCACATTCTCCCCATGTCTGCGTGGGTTTCCTCCGGGTGCTCCGGTTTCCTCCCACAGTCCAAAGATGTGCGGGTTAGGTGAATTGGCCATGCTAAATTGTCCATAGTGTTAGGTAAGGGGTAAATGTAGGGGTGTGGGTGGCTTGCGCTTCGGCGGGTCGGTATGGACTTGTTGGGCCGAAGGGCCTGTTTCCACACTGTAAAGTAATCTAAACAGAGTTGTTGCCTCTGGGAGAAAGTGAGGACTGCAGATGCTGGAGATCAGAGTCGAGTGTGGTGCTAGAAAAGCACAGCATCTGAGGAGCAGGAGAATCAACATTTCGTTATAAGCCCTTCATCAGGAGTTGTTGTCTCTGTTTTTTTTCCTGTGCCACCTGCTAGCGAGGTGAGGAATAGGGACAGAGTGGGGTTGAACACGTGGCTACAGGGATTGTGCAGGAGGGAGGGTTTTGGATTCCTGGATAAGTGGGACGTCTACAAACAGGTTGGCCTTAACCTGAACCAGAAGGGTACCAATATCTTGAGGGGTGGGGGTAGTTTGCTAATGCTCTTCAGGAATGTTTAAACTAATTCAGCAGGAGGATGGGAACCTAAATTGGAGTTAGAACATAGAACACACAGCATAGAACAAAACAGTGTAGAACAGGCCCTTCAGCCCTCGATGTTGCACTGACCTGTGAACTATTCTTAGCTTGTCCCCCTACACTATACCAAAGTCATCTATGTGCTTATCCAAGGATTGTTTAAATCTCCCTAATGTGGCTGAGTTGACTTTATTAGCAGGTAGGTCATTCCACGCCCTTAACCCTCTCTGAGTAAAGAACCTGCCTCTGACATCTGTCTTAAATCTATCACCCCTCAATTTGTAGTTATGCCCCTTCGAACACGCTGACATCATCATCCTAGGAAAAAGACTTTCACTGTCTACCCTACCTAATCCTCTGATCATCTTGTATGTCTCTATCAAATCCCCTCTTAGCCTTCTTCTTTCCAATGAGAACAGACCCAAATCTCTCAGCCTTTCCTCATAAGACCTTCCCTCCAGATCAGGCAACATCCTGGTAAGTCTCCTCTGCACCTTTTCCAATGCATCCACATCCTTCCCGAAATATGGAGACCAGAACTGCACACGATATTCCAAGTACGGCCGCACTAGCGTTTTGTATAGTTGCAATAAAACCTAAAACCTAACCTAAGCCTTCTTAACAGCACTATCAACCTGGTTAGCAACTTTCAGGGATCTATGTACATAGACTCCAAGACCCATCTGCACATCCACATTACTAAGAATCTTTCCATTGACCCAGTACTCTGCCTTCCTGTTATTCTTCCCAAAGTGCATCACCTCACATTTAGCTGCATTGAACTCCATTTGCCACCTCTCAGCCCAATTCTGCAGTTTATCCAAATCTCCCTGCAACCTATAACATTCTTCCACACTGTCCACCACTCCACCAATTTTAGTGTCATCTGCAAATTTACTAATCCATCCACCTATGCCTGCATCTAAGTCATGTATAAAAATGACAAACAGCAGTGGTCCCAAAACAGACCCACACCACTAGTAACCGGACTCCAGGCTGAATATTTTCAATCAACCACCACTCGCTGCCTTCTTTCAGAAAGCCAGTTTCTAATCCAAACTGCTAAATCACCCTCAATTCCATGCCTCTGCATTTTCTCCAACAGCCTACCATGTGGAACCTTATCAAGGCTTTACTGGAGTCCATGTATACCACGCCAACTGCCCTACCCTCATCTACATGCTTGGTCACCTTCTCAAAAAACTCAATGAGGTTTGTGAGATATGACCTGCCCTTGACAAAACCATGTTGATTATCTGAAATCAAATTGTTGTTTGCTAGATGATTATAAATCTTATTTATTATAATCCTTTCCAAAACCTTTCCCACAACAGAAGTAAGGCTCACTGGTCTAAAATTACCTGGGTCATCTCTACTGCCCTTCTTGAACAAGGGCACAACATTTGCAATCCTCCAGTCCTCTGGTACTAAACCTGTAGACAATGATGATGCAAATATCAAAACCAAAGGCTCTGCTATCTCCTCCCTAGCTTCCCAGAGAATCCTCGGATAAATCCAATCGGCCCAGGGGACTTGTCTACTTTCACTTCTTCTATCTAGTTATGAACACCTGTTCATAACTAACCTTGATCCTTACTAGTCTAATATCTCGTACCTCATTCTTCTCCTCTACAATATTCTCCTTTCCCTGAGTGAAAACCGATGAGAAATGTTTGTTTATCAACTCTCCAATCTCCACAGGGTCCTCACTCAACTTCCCACTTCTGTCTTTGAAGTTCTAGTATACAGGAGGTTGAGAGTAGTGAGGTCATAAATAAGATTTCAAGGTCAGGAAAAGGAAGGGAGGAAAAAGAAGGTGAGTCCAATAGTTTAAATACCTTACTTCAGGCTTTAGGACCTCCATTTGCTGAGAGGTGCGAGGGAGGAGGGAAGGATTTCTGGGGAGTTTTTAAGTGGGTGAGATTTACCCCTGACTAATGCACCTAACATTACAGGCAATTTAGCCTGGCCAATCATCTAACCTGCACATTTTTGGACTGTTGGAGGAAACCGGAGCACCCAGAGGAAACCCACGCAGACACGGGGAGAATGTGCAAATTCCACACAGACAGTTGCCTGAGGCAGGAATTGAACCCGGGTCTCTGGCGCTGTGAGTAGCAGGGTTGTTGTTATGGGTGATTTCAACTTTCCCAATATCGAATGGAACCTCCTTAGTGCAGATGGTTTGGACGGAGCCGTTTTTGTCAGATGTGTTCAGGAGGGTTTCCTTACTCAGTATGTAGACAGACCGACGAGGGGAGAGGCCATTTTGGATTTGGTGCTCGGCAACGAGCCAGGACAGGTGTCAGATCTCGCGGTGGGAGAGCACTTTGATGAAAGTGATCACAACTGCCTCACATTTAGCATAGCCTTGGAGATTGAAAGGTGCAGTTACCGAAGGAAAATATTTAATTGGGGAAAAGGAAATTATGACGCTATCAGACAGGAGTTGGGAAGTACAGACTGGGAGCAATTGTTCCACAGAAAGGGCACAGCAGACATGTGGAGACTATTTAAGGAGAAGTTGTTGTAAGTGATGCACAAATTTATTCCTCTGAGACAGGTAAGAAGGGGTAAGATTAGGGGTGGAACGGTGGCTCAGTGGTCAGCACTGCTGCCTCATAGCAACAGGGTCCCAGGTTCGATTCCAACCTCAGGTGACTGTCTGTGTGGGGTTTGCACATTCTCCCTGTGTCGACGTGGGTTTCCTCCAGGTGCTCCAATTTCCTCCCACAGTCCAAAGATGTGCAGGTCAGGTGAAATGGCCATGGTAAATTGCCCGTAATGTTAGGTGCATTAGTCAAAGGGAAATGGGTCTGGGTGGGTTGCTCTTCGGAGGGTCGGTGTGGACTTGTTGGGCCAAAGGGCCTGTTTCCACACTGTAGGGAATCTAATGAACCTTGGATGACGAAAACAGAGGACCTTCTCGTCAAAAGGAAGAAGGCAGCTTACGTAAGGTGGAGGAAGCAAGGATCTAGCACAGCTTTAGAGGATTACAGGCTTGCTAGTAAGTTGTTCAGAAATGGACTGAGGAGAGCCAGGAGGGGGCCCAAAAAAAGGCTTGGCAGGAAGGATTAGGGAGAACCCAAAGGCATTTTACTCATACGTGAGGAATAAGAGAATGATCAGGGAGAAGGTAGGACCAGTCAGGGTAGCGTAGGGAACTAGTGCGTGGAGTCTGAGCAGATAGGGGAAGCCCTAAGTGAGTTTTTTGCTTCAGTTTTCACAAAGGAAAGGGAACTTGTTGTAATTGAAAACTTAGAGGAGCTGGGATACAGTCTTGACCAGGTCAAGGTTGATGAAGTTGATGGGCTAGAAATTTTGGAAAACATTAAGATTGATAAGTCTTCGGGGCCAGACCAGATTTATCCTAGGCTGCTCCGGGAAACGAGAAAGGAGGTTGCTAAGCCACCGGCGAGGATATTTGCCTTCTCACTCTCCACGGGAGTCGTACCGGAGGATTGGAAGGAGGCGAATGTTGTTCCTCTTTTCAAGGAGGGGAATTGGAAAATTCCTGGCAATTATAGATCAATCAGTCTCACGTCTGTGGTCAGCAAAGTTTTGGAAAGAATTCTGAGATAGGATTTATGACTATTTGGCAAAGCGGCAGGTCATGCCTCACAAATCTTACTGAGTTCTTTGAGGAGGTGACGAGACAGGTCAACGAAGGTCAAGCAGTGGATGTGGTGTATATGGATTTCAGCAAGGCATCTGATAGGTTTCCCCATGGTAGGCTCATTCATAAAGTCTCCCTGTATGGGAGACAGGGAGATTTGGCTATCTGGATTCAGAATTGGTTGGCTGACAGAAGGCAGAGAGCGGTTGTAGATGGAAAGTATTCTGCCTGGAGGTCAGTGTTGAGTGGGGTCCTGGAGGGCTCTGTTCTTGGGTCTCTGCTCTTTGTAGTCTTTATAAATGACTTGGATGAGGAGGTTGAGGGATAGGTTAGTAAATTTGCAGATGACATAAAGGTTGGAGGTGTCGTCGATTGTATAGAGGGCTACTGCAGGCTGTAGCGCAACATAGACAGGATGCAGAGCTGGACTGAGAAATGGCAGATGGAGTTCAACCTGGATAAATGCGAAGTGATGCATCTTGGAAGGTCAAACTTGAATACTGAATATAGGATTAAAGACAGGATTCTTGGCAGTGTGGAAGAACAGAGGGATCTGGGTGTATAAGTACATAGATCCCGCAAAGTTGCCACCCAACTGGATAGGGTTGTTAAGAAAGCATATGGTGTTTTGGCTTTCATTGACAGGGGAATCAAATTTAAGAGCTGCGAGGTTTTGCTGCAGCTCTACAAATCCCTGGTGAGACCACACTTGGAATACTGTGTCCAGTTCTGGTCGCCCTCCTATAGGAAAGATACAGAGGCTTTGGAGAGGGTGCAAAGAAGGTTTACCAGGATGCTGCCTGGACTGGAGGGCTTGCCGTATGAAGAAAGGTTGAATAAGCTCGGAATTTTCTCTCTGGAGAGAAGGAGGAAGAGAGGAGACCTGATAGAGGTGTACAAAATAAAGAGAGGAATAGATAGAGTCAATAGCCAGAGTCTTTTCCCCAGGGCAGGATCAACTGGTACGAGAAGTCATAGTTTGAAGGTAGTAGGAGGAAGGTATAAAGGAAACGCCAGAGATAGTTTTTTTATGCAGAGAGTTGTGAATGCATGGAATGCGTTGCCAGTTGAGGTGGTGGAAGCAGAGTCATTGGGGACATTTAAGCGACTGCTGGACATGCACATGGATAGCAGTGAATTGAGGGGTGCATAGGTTACGTTACTATATTTTACATTAGGATTAAGTCTCGGCACAACATTGTGGGCTAAAGGGCCTGTTCTGTGCTGTATGTTTCTATGGTCTATGTCACAAGAAGGTGGTTCACTTCAACGTCAGGAGCATCCAAAATAAGGTGGGTGAACCTGCAACATGGGTTGGTACCTGGGGCTTTGATGTTGTGGCCATTTCAGAGACATGGATAGAGCAGGGACAGGAATGGTTGCTGCAGGTTCCGGGATTTAGATGTTTCAGTCAGAACAGAGAAGATGGCAAAAGAGAGGGAGGTGTGGTATTGTTCATCAAGAACGGTATTATGGTGGCAGAAAGCATGATTACAGACTCATCTACTCAGATAGTTTGGGGTGAGGTTAGAAACAGGAAAGGAGAGGTCACCCTGTTGGGAGTTTTCTATCGGCCTCTGAATAGTTCCAGAGATATAGAGAAAAGGATAGCAAAGATAATTCGGGATTGGAGTGAGAGTAATAGGGTAGTTGTTATGGGGGACTTTCCAAATATCGACTGGGAACACTATAGTTCGAGTACTTTAGATGGGTCAGTTTTTGTCCAGTGTGTGCAGGAGGGTTTCCTGACACAGTATGTAGACAGGCCAACAAAGGGCGAGGCCACATTGGATTTGGTACTGGGCAATGAACCCCCCAGGTGTTAGATTTGGAGGCAAGTGATAGTGACTACAATTCGGTTATATTTACAATAACAGTGTATATACCACAAGGCAAGAGTTATAGCTGGGGGAAAGGCAATTATGATGCAATTAGGCAAGATTTAGGATGCATTGGATGGGGAAGGAAATTGCAGGGGATGGGCATAATTGAAATGTGGAACTTATACAAGGACCAGCTACTGTGTGTCCTTGATAAGTATGTATCTGTGAGTACACGGTTAGCAATCAGTGAGTATACAGTATAAATTACTCACTTTTAGGTCCAGCATTGTTCAGTTCCTGGAGGCAGTCGGAGACGTCACAAAGTTATATATTTGGGGGATTACTTTACCCAAAACACTACTCGGGTAGTTTCTCTCACCCATCCTCCTCCTCTAACCAAAAAATAAGCTCTGTGCGTTGGTTGGTAAGGTGACAAGTATTTTCTTTTGTTTTTCATTTTTTTCAGCCATCTATTTGGAAATTTAAAACAGATGGCAGTTAGGACAGTTGAATGTTCCTTCTGCAGGATGTGGGAGGTAAGAGTCACCTCTAGTGTCCCTGCTGACTGCATTTGTGGGAAATGCACCCAACTCCAGCTCCTTGAGAACCACGTTAGGGAATTAGAGCTGGAACAGGATGAACTTCAGGTCATTCAGGAGGCAGAGGGGGTTATTGAGAGGAGTTACAGGGAGGTAGTTGCTCCACAGTCACATGAAGCAGGTAGATTGGTTAGGAAAAGGAACCAGCAGGCAGTGCAGGGATCTCCTGTGGTTGTTCCCCTCAACAAGTAGAATACCCTTTTGAATACTGTTGGGGGGAATGACTTACCAGGGGTAAGCAATGGGGCACAGGTCTCTGGCGCAAAGTCTGTCCCTGTTGCTCAGAGGGTAAGGGGGAAGAGGAGCAGAGTTTTGTCATTGGGGACTCCATAGTTAGGGGGACAGATAGGAGGTTCTGTGCGAAAGAGAGAGACTCAAGGTTAATGTATTGCCTTCCAGGTGCTAGAGTTCGTGATGTCTCTGATCGTGTTTTTGGGATCCTTGAGGAGGAGGGGGAACAGCCCAATCACGGTTCATATAGGCACCAATGACATAGGTTGAAAAAGGGATGGGGATTTAAGGCACAAATTCAGGGAGCTAGGGTGAAAGCTGAGAGCTAGAACAAAAGGAATTGTTGTCTCTGGTTTGTTGCCTGTGCCACGTGCTAGTGAGGCGAGGAATAGGGAGAGAGAGGAGCTGAACACGTGGCTGCAGGTATGATGCAGGAGGGAAGGTTTTGGATTCCTGGATAATTGGGGCTCTCTCTGGGGTAGGTGGGATTCTACAAACAGGATGGTCTTCACCTGAACCAGAGGGGTACCAATATCCTGGGGGGGAGATTTGCAAATGCACTTCGCGGGGAGTTTAAACCAATGGAGCAGGGGATGGGAACCTGAATTGTAGTTCCTGTGTACAGGAGGTTGAGGGTAGTGAGGTCAGGGATAGGTTTACAAGGTCGTGAGAGGGCACCGGCAATCAGAATGTCGGTTTGAAATGTGTGTACTTCAACTCCAGGAGCATCTGGAATAAGATGGGTGAACTTGCAGGATGGCTTGGTACCTAGGATTTCGGGGCTGGGGCTTGGTTAAGATGGCTTTGCTCATCAAGGCTGGTATGTTTGAGGACTCATCCAATGAGGTAGTTTAGGCTGAGGATAGAAACAGGAAGGTAGAAGTCACCCTGTTGGGAGTTTTCTATAGGCCTCCAAATAGTTCCAGGGATGTAGAGGAAAGGATAGCAAAGATGATTTTCAATAGCAGCGAGAGTGACAGGGTAGTTGTTATGGGAGACTTTGACTTCCCTAATATTGACCGGGAATATTATAGTTCAAGTAGTATAGATGGGTCAGTTTTTGGATCAGTGGTGCTGGAAGAGCACAGCAATTCAGGCAGCATCCGAGGAGCTTCGAAATCAACGTTTCGGGCAAAAGCCCTTCATCAGGAATAAAGGCAGAGAGCCTGAAGCGTGGAGAGATAAGCTAGAGGAGGGTGGGGGTGGGGATAGAGTAGCATAGAGTACAATAGGTGATGGGGGAGGAGATGAAGGTGATAGGTCAGGGAGGAGAGGGTGGAGTGGATAGGTGGAAAAGGAGCTGGGCAGGTCGGACAAGTCCGGACAAGTCAAGGGGGACAGTGTTGCTGGAGGTTAGAAACTAGGATGAGGTGGGGGAAGGGGAAATGAGGAAGCTGTTGAAATCCACATTGATGCCCTGGGGTTGAAGTGTTCCGAGGCGGAAGATGAGGCGTTCTTCTTCCATGCGTCTGGTGGTGAGGGAGCGGCGGTGGAGGCCCAGTACCTCCATATCCTCGGCAGAGTGGGAGGGGGAGTTGAAATGTTGAGCCACGGGGTGGTGTGGTTGATTGGTGCGGGTGTCTCGGAGATGTTCCCTAAAGCGCTCTGCTAGGAGGCGCCCAGTCTCCCCAATGTAGAGGAGACCACATCGGGAGCAACGGATACAATAAATGATATTAGTGGGTGTGCAGGTAAAACTTTGATGGATGTGGAAGGCTCCTTTAGGGCCTTGGATGGAGGTGAGGGAGGAGGTGTGGGCACAGGTTTTACAGTTCCTGCGTGGCAGGGGAAAGTGCCAGGATGGGAGGGTGGGTCGTAGGGGGGCGTGGACCTGACCAGGTAGTCACGGAGGGAACGGTCTTTGCGGAATGCGGAGAGGGGTGGGGAGGGAAATATATTGCGGAGAGGGGTGGGGAGGGAAATATGCGGAGAGGGGTGGGGAGGGAAATATGCGGAGAGGGGTGGGGAGGGAAATAGGGTCAGTTTTTGTCCAATGTGTGTAGGAGGGTTTCCTGACACAGGGTGTAGACAGGCCAACAAGGGGCGAGGCCACATTGGATTTGGTACTGGGTAATGAACCCGGCCATGTGTTAGATTTGGAGGTGGGTGAGCAATTTGGTAATAGCGACTACAATTCTGTTATTTTACAATAGCAATGAGCAGGGATAGGTATATACCGCAGGGAAAGAGATAACTAGGGGAAAGGCAATTATGATGTGATTAGGCAAGATTTAGGATGTATAGGATGGGGAAGGAAACTGCAGGGGATGGGCACAATTGAAATGTGGAGTTTACTCAAGGAATAGATACTGCCAGGAGAGGGCATGAGAAGTTGTTGGCAGATAGGATCAAAGAAAATCCTAAGGCCTTCTACAGGTATATCAGCAATAAAAGAAAGACTAGAGGAAGATTAGGGCCAATCAAAAATAGTAGTGGAAAGTTGAGTGTGGAATCTGAGGACATAGAGGAAACACTTAATGAATACTTTTTGTCAGTATTCACATCGGAAAAGGGTAATATTACTGAGAATACGGAGATACAGGCTACTAGATTAGATGTGATTGAGGATGACAAAGAGGAGATTTCAGCAATTTTGGAAGATCTAAAAATTGATAAGAGCCCCGGGTTGGATGGGATTTATCCTCGGATTCTCTGGGAAGCCAGGGAGGAGGTTGCAGAGCCTTTGGTTTTGATCTTTTTGTCATCATTGTCCACAGGAGTAATGCCAGAAGACTGGAAGATAGCAAATATTGTTCCCTTATTTAAGGAGAGTCGGGACTACCCTGGTAATTATAGGCCAGTGAGCCTTACTTCGGTTGTGGGTAAGGTGTTGGGAAAGGTCATAAGAGATAGGATTTATAATCATCTGAAAAAGAATAATTTGATAGTCAACATGGTTTTGTGAAAGGTAAATTGTTCCTCACTAATCTTATTGAGTTATTTGAGAAGGTGACCAAACAGTGGATGAAGGTAAAGGGGTTGATGTGGTGTATATGAATTCAGTAAGGCGTTTGATAAGGTTCCACATGATAGACTATTGCACAACATATAGAGTTTCGGGATTGAGGGTGATTTAGTGGTTTGGATCAGAAATTGGCTAGCTGAGAGAAGACAGAGAGTGGTGGTTGATGGGAAATGGTAATCCTGAAGCTCATTTACCAGTGGTGTGCCCAAAGGATCTGTTTTGGGGCCACTGCTGTTTGTCATTTTTATAAATGATCTGGATGTGGGCATAGAAGGATGAGTTAGTAAATTTGCGGATGAGTTAGTAAATTTGCACAACAACCCGAAGGAAGTTGTGGGTTACAGAAGGACATAGATAAGATGCAGAGCTGGGCTGAGAAGTGGCAAATAGAGTTTAACGCAGAAAAGTTTGAGGTGGTTCTCTTTGGAAGAAGTAACAGGAATGCAGAGTACTGGGTTAATGGTAAAATATTTGGCAATGTGGATGAACAGAGAGTTCTTGGTGTCCAGGTGCACAAATCCCTGAAAGTTGGCACCCAGGTTGATAGAGTTGTTAAGAAGGCATATGGTGTGTTGGTGTTTATTGCTAGGGGGATTGAGTCTCAGACCCACGAGGTCATACTTCAGCTGTACAAAACACTGGTAAGGCCGCACTTGGAGTATTGCGTACAGTTCTGGTCACCGCATTATAGGAAGGATGTGGAAGCTTTGGAAAGGGTTCAGAGGAGATTTACTAGGATGTTGCCTAGTATGGAAGGGAGATCTTTGAGGAAAGGCTGAGGGAACTGAGGCTGTTTTCGTTGGAGAGAAGAAGGTTGAGAGGTGACTTTCTTGAGACATATAAGATAAACTGAGGGTTAGATAGAGTGGACAGTGAGAGCCTTTTTCCTTGGATGGTGATGGCGATGGCTAGCATGAAGGGACAGAGCTTTAAATTGAGGAGTGATAGATATAGGACAGATGTCAGAGATAGTTTCTTTACTCAGAGAGTAGTAAGGGCATGGAACACACTGCCTGCAACAGTAGTAGACTCGCCAACCTTAAAGGCATTTAAATGGTCATTGGATAAACATATGGATGAAAATGGAATAGTGTAGGTTAGTTGGGCTTCAGATTGGTTCCACAGGTTGGCGCAACATCAAGGGCCTATGGGCCTGTACTGCGCTATAATGTTCTAAGTTAACGTTTTGGATTCAGTAATTCTTCCTCAGATTTTAACGAACTTTGAAAGTAGCCAAATGCTACCCTTGGAAATGGAAGTTTTCTGAGGGTGTCTAGACTTTGTGTTAGGGCGAGTTGATGTCATGTAGTTTAGCCAATAATCCAGTTAAAGTCTCTTTTAATGACAGGTCTACCTGCCATTTTGTAGTTGCAGTAACTAGGCAACACCATGTGATAAATGGTCAATATGCTCATTCCTGGGAATGACACAACTTGTTTGAGAAATCCACAAGAGCAAATATCCCAGAAATATGGAGTGCAGCAAAGATTTCATCAAACATTGCTCTCTGTTATCACTCTCAGTAACATGAGAATCAGTTAAAATAAGATAATCACAAGCAGAGTATGTGTTTTATTCTGTTTCAATTATGTTGTAGCTCCACCATTGGGTTAGAACTTGACTGTTATCCCATCAAACACCCCAAAACCCTCAGCAACATTCAATATCAACATTCACCCAAACAACTCATTAACTGCTCATTCAACGGCAGTGTACAGCAGAACCTCAATTTAAAATAAAAAAAACTCACATTCTATCTACGTCTCCCTCCTCCAGCCCCTACACCCCCTCCCTATCTCTGTAACCCCCTCCAGCCCCAACACCCCTCCCTATCTCTATAACCTCCTCCAGCCCCTACAACCTTCCTTAACTGTGATCTACTCCAATTTGTGAGGATGATGAAGCTGTTTACCAAACAAAGTACACACTCCCCCATCGTACATTCCCAAGACAGGGACAGCATGGGGTTAAATACAACATAAAGCTCCCTCTACAGGTAAAAGATGCTAATTGTATGCTAGAGGAATGGGACTTTTTAAAAATATATTTTCCCCAGCACCCATGGTACTGTGAGACACAGTGAAAGACAACAGGTGTACAAATTTCCACCACCAGGAAGAAAGGAGACACCCAAGTGGCCAGTGACAAGCAATGTCCTTCTCATCAAAGGGCAATGCTGCATGATCAAACAGTGAAGGGGAGGGCAGGGAATAAATCAAAATAGAATTGGAGGGGGAAATAAAACACTCCATTCCCTACGGTGCCCACCTCGCCCTGAAAACCTCGAGGGTGTTGGTGGACACTGTGTGCTCCTTCTCCAGAGACACCCGGGCTCTAACATAACCGCAGGAGAGGGGCAGGCAGTCAGCCCTAACGACCCCCTTCACGGCCCGCTGCCTGGACCTGTTTATGGCCAGTTTGGCCAGGCAGGAATGGGATTATATTAGGAACCATCAGACGAAAACTATAAAACAAATAAAGATGGAGAATATTAATTTGAATTGATTGACAATTGACTGAAAGCAAATTTGAAAGAAATATAAAAACAAATAGTAAAAGCTTCTGCAACGTGCTCTATGTATATTTGTGTATCGGTCGAGTTTTGAAGATTGTTTTGCTCAGCTGAAATTAGGGGGTCGACTTATACACGAGGTATTGTTTTCGAGGGGCTGAAATTATGCTTGGTAGGAGTCAAAAAATGGACAAACAAGAGCCAGATTTCTATATAAAATAATAAATGACAAAAGGAAAAAGAATTATGACCATTATTGAATGTTTATCTACAAAATAACTGTCTCCATTTTGCCTGCTATGATAGAACGGTACTGTCATACCATATTCCAGTTACCAATACCATAAGTGGAAGTAAGTCTGCACATATGTACAAAAATTAATAGGCATATGTTGGTCAGACCAGCTACTGGGGGTATTTGTACAACACACAATTCATGGTCAGGAAGAGACCCCTGAAAAACTCGGGTCAACTTACACACAAGGTATATGAAAAATACCAAACGTTTTGGCAAAAATAAAGAGTCTACTTATTCATGAGATCAACCTATACATGAGTATATGCGGCAAATAGAAAGAGAGTAGCTAATGTTAAGTATGGGAGTCTTGAAAAATGCAACTGTGGAATTGATAATGGAGAACAGGGAAATGGCAGATAATTTAAAACATCATTTTGCATCAGTATTCACAGTGGAGGATGCTATAAACATTCAAAAGATAACAGAGAAACAATGTGCTAGTGGGAGGAAAGGTAGCAGTCTCTTTCCTGAGGAGCATCTTCTCTTCAATCATCCTTGTGAATCCTGTACCTGAGGGATATTCCCTCGTTTACCTGAAACACACTTCTTTCATTTTCCAGCCAGATGCAGCCGCTGGAAAATGCTGTAAACCCTCCTCCAAACTCTCCAAGTGTTTCTCTGCAGTAGCTCCTGAGATTAAAACATCATCCAAATAGACTGCCAATCCAGCCTTGTTGTCTTTGAGGAGAAAGTGAGGACTGCAGATGCTGGAGATCAGAGCTGGAAATGTGTTGCTGGAAAAGCGCAGCAGGTCAGGCAGCATCCAGGGAACAGGAGAATCGACGTTTCGGGTATAAGCCTGAAGAAGGCTTCCTGAAGAAGGGCTTATGCCCGAAACGTCGATTCTCCTGTTCCCTGGATGCTGCCTGACCTGCTGCGCTTTTCCAGCAACACATTTTCAGCCTTGTTGTCTCATAGGCTTAAAGGCCAGATGCCCCATCAGAGTTTCCTAAATGTTTACACACCAACAATAGATGCTGCAGCAGCACTTGTGCCTACCTCCATATTCGGAGAGGACCTTGATTGGGATCACTTTCAGAGCAATGACATAATCTAACTTTTTCAATTCCTCATGCTCACGCTGATTTATTTTCAAAGCCCTGTCCTGAGGTGGCTCCACTCTTCGGCCTGGGCAATACACATTTAGCTTGTTTCAGGTGAACTCTATGAACACAAGTGCGGCATGGATGTTCCTGCTCCTCACTGAATTGTGGAGAAGCTTCCCATCCAGTTCTGGAAAATTACAGCCTCTGAGTCCAAGTGCCCTTCTTTGGCAACAAGTGGGAGCCTGGGGTTTTATCCAGTGGGGACTAGATTCTCAGCTATGGGAGTCACTCAAGGTTAAGGATGATACTGTCTGTGAACCCTTGAAGTTCCCAAGCCCCTTTTTCTGTATTTTTGAGAAAGAGAGCCAGTTCTGTGGCTTTCTGGAGGCCCAGTTCAGGTTCCATTGGTAGCAATATTATTAATTTCACAAAAAAGCAATCCCTTAACATTTGCTGACTATGCACACAGTGTTTCGCCAATTTCCAGAGTCTCAGGAATTCAGTAACTGGTTCCCCAGGAAATCTAGTTGTGTTAAATCTTTAACAGATGGTTTGCGGTCATAGTGGTCTTCTTCCATACCTATCTGTTCATTAAGGGGTTTTGACTGCAGGATTACCAGGAAGGTTAAACTCTTTATAATGTTGTAAGTCAGGACCCTTCAAGCCATCAGGAGGATGAACTTTGGCCAGTGATACCCATCTATTCGGTTATTTCATTCTGTCAGTGCACAGGGGCCACAATCCTCCACCTCCATATCATAAGGTTTTAGTTTTCCAAACTCTGGCATTTTTAATATTTCTCTGTCATGGTCTTACTGGGTTTGTTGAGAAGCAAAGCTGTCTGAAACTTTTCTTGCTTCTCATCCCCAGTGCAATAACTCAGAAAGCCTGAGTTGAAAGAAACATCAATTATTGTTAAACACAAAATCAGAGACAGTTCTGCAGACCCATTGAGGCTTTACCTTTTTGTTATACCCAGAAGAATCATTACACAAACTTGAACAGGTTTTTCTCCCCATCCCCAAATCACCATGTTTTTTTCCCATGAACCACCAGCAGTATAAAATTACCCATGTTACAATTTGAATGATTGATGAGCAAGGTCCATTAACAGCAATCCAAATGTTCAAAGGTAAGAGAGGGATAGGGAGAGCATGAAGGGTTAAATCAAAATGGACTGGTTTTTTTTAAAAAAAAAGGTAAGGTAAAGTCTTCATATTCCCAAAGGGTTATTCTCACACTACAGAGACAACTGATAGTAAGTTTAACCTGAGGGTTACCCTCCATCAGGCAAAGGGTGAGATTGAGGAGGCAGGACCTTCCTGTATAACTTGGCCAGTGCAGGAATGGAACCTATGCTGTTGGTATCACTCTGTTAGTAAGCCAGCCACCCGATCAAGTTTACTCTTTATTTAACCCACATTGTCCCTATCCTAGGAGTGTTTGATGATGAGTGCAAAGGGAGCTTTATTCCGATTCTAACCCCGTGCTGAGCCTTCCTGGGAATGTTTGATGGGGGAAAAACAGTATAGAGGGAGCTTTACTTGTGGGCGGCGTGGTGGCAGTGGTTAGCACTGCTGCCTCACAGCAACAGGGACCCGGGTTCAATTCCCGCCTCAGGTGACTCTGGAGTTTGTATGTTCTCCCCATGTCTGCATGGGTTTCCTCTGGGTGCTCCGGTTTCCTCCCACAGTCCAAAAATGTGCAGGTTAGGTGAATTGGCCAAGTTAAATTACCTGTAATGTTAGGTGAAGGGGTAAATGTAGGGAAATGGGTCTTGGTGGGTTTCGCTTCGGCAGGTCGGTGTGGACTTGTTGGGCCGAAGGGCCAGTTTCCACAGTGTAATCTAATCTAATCTAATCTTACTCTGTATCTAACTTTGTACTGTCCTTAGATTGGGGTAAGGACATATTGCAATAGAATGGTTTTGATTTCCCTCATCACATGAATGTCCAGAAAGTTGAAATGGTTTTGTTTCTGTAAGTGGAGATGTGTTTGTGATCCCATTCAGTTTGAAACATTCAAATAATGAGTCGCACTGCTTATGTTAGGATGAGATGCTTATGAAAGGCTGAGGGATTGGAGGCTGTTTTTGTTAGAGAGAAGGTGGTTGTTAGGTGACTTAATTGAGACATAATATATCTCCATAAATAGAGCTTTTATTCCCTCTGATGGTGATGGCTAGCATGAGGGGGACATGGCTTCAAAATGAGGGGTGGTGGAAATAGGACAGTTTAGATTAGATTAGATTAGATTACAGTGTGGAAACAGGCCCTTCGGCCCAACAAGTCCACACCGACCCGCCGAAGCGAAACCCACCCCATACCCCTACATTTACCCCTTACCTAACACTACGGGCAATTTTTTTTTTTTTAGTATGGCCAATTCACCTGACCCTGCACATCTTTGGACTGTGGGAGGAAACCGGAGCACCCGGAGGAAACCCACGCAGACACGGGGAGAACGTGCAAACTCCACACAGTCAGTCGCCTGAGGCGGGAACTGAACCCGGGTCTCTGGCGCTGTGAAGCAGCAGTGCTAACCACTGTGCCACCGCGCTGCCCACTTCAAACTGAATGGGAGTTGTCAGAGGTAGTTTCTTTACTCAGTAGTAAGGACATGGAACGCACTCCCTACAACAGTCGTAGACTCACCAACTTTAAGGGCATTTAAAAAAGGTCATTGGATAGGCATATGGACGAGAATGGAATAGTGTAGGTTAGATGGGCTTCAGATTGGTTCCACAGGTTGATGCAACCTAGAGGGCCGAAGGGCCTATACTGCTCTGTAATGTTCTATTTTACCTCAATGTCCTTCAGCTCAAGAGAACATTTAATTTTTACATATTTAATAAATCACACAATGTTCTAACAAGATAATAGACCAAATGTAAGAAGAAAGTTAATTAAGAGCAAGAATAGTATCCATAAATTATTCATGAATAATAAAATGATTATTCACTCGATATTAGGAAGTAAAATGATTACATTTTCTTAATTGGTTAATATTTGTAAGGAATAATTTAAGAAAATTTAGTTTTACATAAGTACAAATATTTACAGCTGATCTTCCAAATGCAGTTTCAAATTGGACAGTTGACTGACTATTTTCATTCTAATTCTTGGAAATTCCAAATTGCAGTTGTTCAGATTAAAGTGTGACCCCACAGAACTGTGTCTGGATGGAAACTGTTCCAACAAAAGCAGAAAGGAAGAAATCCCTGTGATTCCATGACATTTTCCAAACATTACCAGTGTTAATTTACTTTTCACAACAAATGTAAGACCATTAAGTCATAAGACCTAGGAACAGAAGTGGGCCATTCAGCCCATCAAGTCTGCTCCATCACTTAATGAGTTTATGGCTGATCTGATACTCAACTTCACTGAAATAACTCCACAAAAGATCAGTATCCCATGACCAAGTCATCCTTTATTTACAGGTGCATAGTACATAATAGCAATCCAGCTAGCTCAGAGGCATAGAACATAGAACAGTACAGCACAGAACAGGCCCTTCAGCCCATGATGTTGTGCTGACCAGGCAGTTCCCAGAGTGAACAGAACATGTGACACTCCTGTTTATTTATTTTATTAAACAAATTACAAAACACAGTTTACAAACAGTTAACATTTACAGCTGTATACAACAGAATTTTTTACAAGGGAGAGGGGCAGCAAAGCCAGGCCCCAAACCCTACCATTCAACCAGTTTACAGGGAGAGGACAACAAACCTCAAATCCCAGTTTCACATAAGAGACAGTGACAATGACATTTTTGTATATAAAAAAGGACAATGCAGTTACATAAAAGTGCATACAATACAGACCCAGCAAGCCTCCATCCCTCCCACCTTTCGACCACCTCCACGACAGCCAACCCCGGTACCTGCCCGGGCTGACAGCGGTCAGGACAGCCTACCCACCTTCTGGCTTCACTAACCACCCTCCGCACCCCTCAACCACCTCTGGGGCAGCCCACCCTGGTACCTGCCCAGGGCAACAGCACTGAGGATGGTTACCCACCTTCTGGCTCTTAGTCTGCCCCTACGTACCATTGGGCTCTCACCAACCCGATGCACCGTCCGGCCAGTGGGCTATCCTGGCACACCTTCTGGCCACCTCTAGGATAGCCTGTCCCCTTCCCTGGGATGGCAGTGTGCAGGGCAGCCCACAAGTCTTCCGGATCTCAGCCTGCCCCTACGCACCTTCTGGCTCTCGGCTGCTCTGACCTTTTGACCAGCTCTAGGACAGCCCGTCCCGATTAACCCTTCTCAGGACGGCAGCGCTCAGAATGGCCTACCCACCATCTGGCTCTCAGGGCAACTGGCAGAGTGGCCTACCCACCCTCTGGCTTTCAGGATAGCCTACCAACCCGCCGGCTCTCGGGGTGACAGCTTTCAGGACGACCCATGAGCCTCCCAGCTCACAGTAAGGCCTGCCAAACCGAGGGACACACAAGACAGTGCAAGTGATAGACCTAACAAACAATACAATACAATACAGTTAATTATCAAAAAAAAAGTCCTTTCTGGTACACAGTCCAAATAGAGTCTTCAAAATATAGAGTCCGTTCCCAGAAATGGAGTCCACTCCAGTTTTTAAGGTGCATTGTTCAAAATACAGTCCACTCCAAACTGCAGAGTCCGTTGCTAAAAATAGAGTCCGCAACCAAGGACAGGGTCCACTCCTGAAGGCACCAAATGCACACCCCACAGGTGTTCAGTCTCCATAGAGTCCTGGCCCAGTCTTGGAAAACCAGGCCCACTCACAGGAACATAGTACAGTTAACTCAGGGGTTTTGTCCACTCCTGAAGGCAAGATCTTCTCCAAAACTCCAGAATACAGCAATTGCTCATCTCCCAGCACACAGGTGTTCAATTTTCAGAGGCCCAGTCCTAGGCCTAGGCCTCCCCACAGGAACAGCTCCTCTGGTAAAATGTATGTCTTCCACAAGGGCTCAGTCCAAACACCAAAAAAGTGAAGACACATACAAAAATAAAGGAAACTAGAGTCCAAGGGCTAAGCCCTACCACAAAATTAACCTTGTCCTTTTTGAGAAAAGGACAAAGAGAAAAGAGTAACACAGGCTATAACCAGCCAGTGAAACAACACTCCCTAATGAGAACTGAGTTACACCTGAAACACATTATGTGCATCAGGAGTTTAACAATCAGTCCTCACTAAAAAGGAATGCCAGTTAACAAACTGGCAAAATAATTCAGCCAGTTCAGTAATCAGATTTCCCCCTCCAAAAAAAAAAGGGAAGCAGAAACTCACAGTAACACACTGACTGTAGCACTAGCAGCACAGAGTCAGTCCCCTAAACGGAGAAGACCTCAATCTCCTGTTTTTTAATTTTATTAAACAAATTAAAATCAGTTTACAAAAAATAGTTAACATTTACAGCTGTATACAACAGCAATTTTATAAGGGAGAGGAGCAGCAAAGCCAGACCCCAAACCCTACTGTTCAACCAGTTTACAGGGAGAGGAGGATAAACCTCAAATCCCAGTTTCACATAAAAGACAGTGACAATGACATTTGTACATAAAAGGACAATCCAGTTACATAAAGTGCATACAATACAGACCCAGCAAGCCCCTGTCCCTCCCACCTTCCGACCACTCTAAGGCAGCTTGCCCCTACGTACCTTCCAGCTCTCGGTCCACCCCATGCCCCTTCCAGTTCTTGGTCCGCCCTGACACACCGTTTGACCACCTCTAGGACAGCCCACCCTGGTACCCACCCAGGGTGACAGTGGTCAGGATGGCATACCCACCTTCTGGCTTCACTAACCACCCTCAGCACCTCTCGACCACCTCTAGGGCAGCCCGCCCCAGTACCTGCCCGGGGTGACAGCGCTGAGGACAGCTACCCACCTTCTGGCTCTCGGTCTGCCCCTACACATCATTGGGCTCTCACCCACCCCAATGCGCCGTCCGGACAGTGAGCTATACTAGCACATATTCCTACCACCTCTAGGACAGCCTGTCCCCTTCCCTGGGACGACAGCATGCAGGGTAGCCCACAAGCCTTCCGGATCTCAGCCTGCCCCTACGCGCCTTCTGGCTCTCGGCTGTTCTGACACCTTTTGACCACCTCTAGGACAGCCCATCCCAATTACCCCTTCTCGGGACAACAGCGCTCAGATGGGCCTACCCACCATCTGGCTCTCGGGGCAACTGGCATCAGGGTGGCCTACCCACCATCTGGCTCTCAGGGCAATTGGCATCAGGTTCACAGGATAGCCTACTCCCCCTCCGGCTCTCAGGGTGACAGCTTTCAGGACGACCCATGAGCCTCCCAGCTCACAGTAAGGCCTGCCAAACCGAGGGACACACAAGACTGCAAGTGATAGACCTAACAAACAATTCAGTTAATTATCAAAAAAAAAGTCCTTTCTGGTACACAGTCCAAATAGAGTCTTCACAATATAGAGTCCATTCCCAGAAATGGAGTCCACTCCAGTTTTTAAGGTGCATTGTCCAAAATTGAGTCCACACCAAACTGCAGAGTCCACGCCTGAAGGCACCAAATACACACCCCACAGCACACAGGTGTTCAGTCTCCATGGAGTCCTAGCCCAGTCTTGGAAAACCAGGCCCACACACAGGAACACAGTACATTGTACAGGTGCAGTTAACTCACGGGGGTTTGTCCACTCCTGAAGGCAAGATCTTCTCCAAAACTCCAGAACAGAGCAAGTGTTCACCTCCCAGCACACACAGGTGTTCAATTTTCAGAGGCCCAGTCCCAGGCCTAGGCCTCCCCACAGGAACAGCTCCTCTAGTAAAATGTAGGTCTTCCACAAGGGCTCAGTCCAAACACCAATAAAAAAAGTGAAGACACATACAAAAAACAAAGAAAACTACAGTCCAAGGGCTAAGCCCTATCACAAGATTAACATTATCCTTTTCTCATGAAAAGAGTAGTACACAGACTGTAACCAGCCAGTGAAACAACACTCCCTAATGAGAACTGAGTTACACCTGAAACACATTATGTGCATCAGGAGTTTAACAATCGTTCCTCACAAAAAGGAATGCCAGTTAACAAACTGGAGCTCGGGTGTCCTTGGAGAAGGAGCACGCGGTGTCGACCAACACCCTGGAGTTGTTCAGGGAGAGGTAGGCACCGCAGGGAGTGGAGTGCATCATTTCTCCCTCCAACTCTATTTTGATTTAGTCCCTACCCTCCCCTTCACTGTTTTGATCACACAGCACTGTCCCTTGATGTGAAGGGCAGTGTTTGTCACTGGCCACCCGGGTGTTTTCCTATCTTCCTGGTGGTGGAAATTGAATAAAGATTTGTGCACTTTGTCTTTCACTGTGTCTCACACCTGCACACACACATCATGGGTTCTGGGGATAAAATAAGCACTACCGCACTTAGGTGGTAGTGTGGGGGAAAGAAAAAAAAGAAAAACTGTACGTTAGAGCCCGAGTGTCCTTAAAAAAAATAAAACCAGGTGACATCTCTCACTGTGTCTCACACCTGCACACACACACCATGGGTGCTGGGGACAAAATAGGCACTACCGCACTTAGGTGGTAGTGTGGGGGTTAAATTATTTAGAAAAAAAAGAAAAAAAAAGAAAAAAAAAGAAAGAACAGGAGCATTAAAGATTCGTGCACCTTGTGTCTTTCACTGTGTCTCACACCTGCACACACACACCATGGGTGCTGGGGAAAAAATAAGCACTACCGCACTTAGGTGGTAGTGTGGGGGTTGAAATTAAAAAAAAAGAAAAAAACAGGGAATTAGGTCGGAGGAAAAAAAAAATAAAAAGAGAAAAGAGTAGTACACAGACTGTAACCAGCCAGTGAAACAACACTCCCTAATGAGAACTGAGTTACACCTGAAACACATTATGTGCATCAGGAGTTTAACAATCAGTCCTCACAAAAAGGAATGCCAGTTAACAAACTGGAGCTATTTCTCCCTCCAATTCTATTTTGATTTAGTCCCTACCCTCCCCTCCCACTGTTTTTGATCACACAGCACTGCCTTTTGATGTGAAGGGCAGTGTTTGTCACTGGCCACCTGGGTGTTTTCCTATCTTCCTGGTGGTGGAAATTGAATAAAGATTGGTGCACTTTGTGTCTTTCACTGTGTCTCACACCTGCACACACACACCATGGGTGCTGGGGATAAAATAAGCACTACCGCACTTAGGCGGTAGTGTGGGGGAAAAAAATAAATAAATAAATAAATAAATAAAATGTTACCAGAGCCCTCCCCTTCACTGTTTTGATCACACAGCACTGCCCTTTGATGTGAAGGGCAGTGTTTATCACTGGCCACTCGGGTGTTTTCCTATCTTCCTGGTGGTGGAAATTGAATAAAGATTCGTGCACTTTGTGTCTTTCACTGTGTCTCACACCTGCGATAAAAAAAAACAAACTGGAGCTATTTCTCCCTCCAATTCTATTTTGATTTAGTCCCTACCCTCCCCTTCACTGTTTTGATCACACAGCACTGTCCCTTGATGTGAAGGGCAGTGTTTGTCACTGGCCACCCGGGTGTTTTCCTATCTTCCTGGTGGTGGAAATTGAATAAAGATTCGTGCACTTTGTGTCTTTCACTGTGTCTCACCCCTGCACACACACACACCATGGGTGCTGGGGATAAAATAAGCACTACCGCACTAGAAAAAAAAGAAAAAAAAAGAAAACAAACTGGAGCTCGGGTGTCCTTGGAGAAGGAGCACGCGGTGTCGACCAACACCCTGGAGTTGTTCAGGGAGAGGTGGGCGCCGCAGGGAGTGGAGTGCATCATTTCTCCCTCCAACTCTATTTTGATTTAGTCCCTACCCTCCCCTCCCCTTCACTGTTTTGATCACACAGCACTGTCCCTTGATGTGAAGGGCAGTGTTTGTCACTGGCCACCCGGGTGTTTTCCTATCTTCCTGGTGGTGGAAATTGAATAAAGATTTGTGCACTTTGTCTTTCACTGTGTCTCACACCTGCACACACACACCATGGGTGCTGGGGATAAAATAAGCACTACCGCACTTAGGTGGTAGTGTGGGGGTTAAAAAAGGAAAAAAAAAAACAGGGGATCTGGGTAGGGGCGGGCTGCCTTAGAGCGGTCGGAAGGTGGGAGGGGCGGGGGCTTGCTGGGTCTGTATTGTCTGCACTTTTGTATGTAACGGTATTGTCTAATGTACAAATGTCATTGTCACTGTCTTGTCATACGTGGAACTGGGATTTGAGGTTTGTCCTCATCTCCCTGTAAAATGGTTGAATGGTAGGGTTTGGGGCCTAGCTTTGCTGCTCCTCTCCCTTGTAACATTGCTGTCTCTTATGTACAGCTGTAAATGTTTTTTGTAAATTGTTTGTAATTTGTTTAATAAAATATAAATATATTAAAAAAAAATAAAAATAAACAGGGGATCTGGGTAGGGGCGGGCTGCCTTAGAGCGGTCGGAAGGTGGGAGGGGCGGGGGCTTGCTGGGTCTGTATTGTCTGCACTTTTGTATGTAACGGTATTGTCTAATGTATAAATGTCATTGTCACTGTCTTGTCACATAGAAAAAAAAAGGAAAAAGGAATGCCAGTTAACAAACTGGAGCTCGGGTGTCCTTGGAGAAGGAGCACGCGGTGTCGACCAACACCCTGGAGTTGTTCAGGGAGAGGTGGGCGCCGCAGGGAGTGGAGTGCATCATTTCTCCCTCCAACTCTATTTTGATTTAGTCCCTACCCTCCCCTTCACTGTTTTGATCACACAGCACTGTCCCTTGATGTGAAGGGCAGTGTTTGTCACTGGCCACCCAGGTGTTTTCCTATCTTCCTGGTGGTGGAAATTGAATAAAGATTCGTGCACTTTGTGTCTTTCACTGTGTCTCACACCTGCACACACACACCATGGGTGCTGGGGATAAAATAAGCACTACCGCACTTAGGTGGTAGTGTGGGGGTTAAATTATTTTTAAAAAAAATTAAAGGAGAGAAAAAAAATATAACCAGGAGTGTCCCATTTGCCAATAATAAAAAAATAAATAAACAGGAGAGGAGGGCAGGTCTGAAGACCTCCTCGTGGGTCTGCTCCTGGGCCTGGCCAAACTGGCCATCAACAGGTCCAGGCAGCGGGCCGTGGAGGGGGTCGTTAGGGCCGACTGCCTGCCCCTCTTCCGCGGTTACGTTAGAGCCCGGGTGTCCTTGGAGAAGGAGCACGCGGTGTCGACCAACACCCTGGAGTTGTTCAGGGAGAGGTGGGCGCCGCAGGGAGTGGAGTGCATTATTTCTCCCTCCAACTCTATTTTGATTCAGTCCCTACCCTCCCCTTCACTGTTTTGATCACACAGCACTGCCCTTTGATGTGAAGGGCAGTGCTTGTCACTGGCCACCCGGGTGTTTTCCTATCTTCTTGGTGGTGGAAAGTGAATAAAGATTCGTGCACTTTGTGTCTTTCACTGTGTCTCACACCTACACATACACACCATGCGTGCTGCGGAAAAATAAGCACTACCGCAGTTAGGCGGTAGTGTGGGGGTTAAGAAAAAGAGAAAAAAAAAACAAACTGGCTAAATAATTCAGCCAGTTCAGGAATCAGGTTTCCCCCTCCAAAAAAGGGAAGCAGAAACTCATAGTTACATACTGACTATAGCACCAGTCAGCACAGAATCAGTCCCCTAAACCAAGAAGGCTGCTGAATCTTCTGTTTATTTTTTTTTATTTTTTTTCTTCTTTTTTAATTTTTTTCTCTTTTTTTTCTTTCTTTTCCCACATTACCACCTAACCGCGGTAGTGCTTATTTTTTCCCCAGCACCCATGGTGTGTGTGTGTGCAGGTGTGAGACACAGTGAAAGACACAAAGTGCACGAATCTTTATTCAAATTCCACCACCAGGAAGATAGGAAAACACCCGGGTGGCCAGTGACAAACACTGCCCTTCACATCAAGGGACAGTGCTGTGTGATCAAAACAGTGAAGGGGAGGGTAGGGACTAAATCAAAATAGAGTTGGAGGGAGAAATGATGCACTCCACTCCCTGCGGCGCCCACCTCTCCCTGAACAACTCCAGGGTGTTGGTGGACACCGCGTGCTCCTTCTCCAAGGACACCCGGGCCCTAACGTAACCGCGGAAGAGGGGCAGGCAGTCGGCCCTAACGACCCCCTCCACGGCCCACTGCCTGGACCTGTTGATGGCCAGTTTGGCCAGGCCCAGGAGCAGACCCACAAGGAGGTCTTCAGACCTGCCCTCCCTCCTCCGTACTGGGTATCCAAAGATCAGGAGCGTGGGACTGAAGTGCAACCAAAAGCAGAGGAGGAGGTTTTTAAGAAAAGCAAAAAGGGAGTGCAAACGCCCACACCCAATATATACATGGTCCACGGACTCCACAGCACCACAGAACAAACAGTTGGGCTGGGAGTCCGTGAACCACCACAATCTTCGGTTGCAGGGGACTGCTGCGTGCAGCACCCTCCACCCCAGATCCCCGAGAGAAAGGGGGAGGACTCCCGCGTAGAGAGCCCTCCACTGGAGATCCCCACCGCCCGGTGGCAAATGGGCACGCCAAGGCGTAATCTCCTGTTTATTTATTTTTTTCGTTTTCTTTCTTTTATGTTGTTATAACTCCTCTTTATTTTTTTTTCTTGTCGCCATTGAAATAATTCCACATAGGCAAGTGTTACACTCCTATTTTTTTTTCTCTCAAATTAACCCCCACACTACCACCTAAGTGCGGTAGTGCTTATTTTATCCCCAGCACCCATGGTGTGTGTGTGCAGGTGTGAGACACAGTGAAAGACACAAAGTGCACAAATCTTTATTCAAATTCCACCACCAGGAAGATAGGAAAACACCCGGGTGGCCAGTGACAAACACTGCCCTTCACATCAAAGGGCAGTGCTGTGTGATCAAAACAGTGAGGGGGAGGGTAGGGACTAAATCAAAATAGAGTTGGAGGGAGAAATGATGCACTCCACTCCCTGCGGTGCCCACCTCTCCCTGAACAACTCCAGGGTGTTGGTCGACACCGCGTGCTCCTTCTCCAAGGACATCCGGGCTCTAACGTAACCGCGGAAGAGGGGCAGGCAGTCGGCCCTAACGACCCCCTCCACGGCCCGCTGCCTCGACCTGTTGATGGCCAGTTTGGCCAGGCCCAGGAGCAGACCCACGAGGAGGTCTTCAGACCTGCCCTCCTTCCTCTGTACCGGGTGCCCAAAGATCAGGAGCGTGGGACTGAAGTGCAGCCAAAAGCAGAGGAGGAGGTTTTTAAGAAAATCAAAAGGGAGTGCAAACGCCCACACCCAATATATACATGGTCCACGGACTCCACAACGCTACAGAACAAGCAGTTGGGCTGGGAGTCTGTGAACCTCCGCAACCTGCGGTTGCAGGGGACTGCTGCGTGCAGCACCCTCCACCCCAGATCCCCGAGAGAAAGGGGGAGGACTCCCGCGTAGAGAGCCCTCCACTGGGGATCCCCACCGCCCGGTGGCAAATGGGCACGCCAAGGCGTGTCCGGACGGTGGATGAGGGAGAAGAGGTGGATGGTGTGCAGCAGCAGTCAATACAGGGCCTTTCTCTTCACCTCCCTAAACAAAACAAAATTAAAATTTCGAAGGCGGCTCAGGTTGTGGGGCACAGGCTAATCTCCAGTTTATTTTTTTTTAATTTTTTTTAATTTTATTAAACAAATTACAAAACAGTTTACAAAAAAACATTGACAGCTGTACACAAAAGACAGCAATTTTACAAGGGAGAGAAGCAGCAAAGCTAGGCCCCGAACCCTACCGTTCAACCAATTTACAGGGAGAGGAGGACAAACCTCAAAACCCAGTTCGACATATGACAAGACAGTGACAATGACATTTGTACATTAGACAATACCGTTACATATAAAAGTGTATTGTCTAATGTACAAATCTCCAGTTTATTTTTTTTTATTTTGAAGGGGAGGGCAGGGAAACATTCTTGTTTATTTTTTGTTGTGCGGTAGTGCTTATTTTATCCCCAGCACCCATGGTGTGTGTGTGCAGGTGTGAGACACAGTGAAAGACACAAAGTGCACCAATCTTTATTCAATTTCCACCACCAGGAAGATAGGAAACACCCGGGTGGCCAGTGGACATTCCTGTTTTTTTTTTTTTGCATGAATCTTTATTCAATTTCCACCACCAGGAAGATAGGAAAACACCCAGGTGGCCAGTGACAAGCACTGCCCTTCACTTCAAGGGACAGTGCTGTGTGATCAAAACAGTGAAGGGGAGGGGAGGGACTAAATCAAAATAGAATTGGAGGGAGAAATGATGCACTCCACTCCCTGTGGAGCCCACCTCTCCCTGAACAACTCCAGGGTGTTGGTGGACACCGCGTGCTCCTTCTCCAAGGACACCCGGGCTCTAACATAACCGCGGAAGAGGGGCAGGCAGTCGGCCCTAACGACCCCCTCCACGGCCCGCTGCCTCGACCTGTTAATGTCCAGTTTGGCCAGGCCCAGGAGCAGACCCACGAGGAGGTCTTCAGACCTGCCCTCCTTCCTCCGTACCGGGTGCCCAAAGATCAGGAGCGTGGGACTGAAGTGCAGCCAAAAACAGAGGAGAAGGTTTTTAAGAAAATCAAAAAGGGAGTGCAAACGCCCACACCCCATATACACATGGTCCACGGACTCCACAGCGCCACAGAACAAGCAGTTGGGCTGGGAATCCGTGAACCACCGTAATCTGTGGTTGCAGGGGACTGCTGCGTGCAGCATCCTCCACCCCAGATCCCCGAGAGAAAGGGGGAGGACTCCCGCGTAGAGAGCCCTCCACTGGAGATCCCCACCGCCCGGTGGCAAATGGGCATGCCAAGGTGTAATCTCCTGTTTATTTATTTATTTTTTTTTTTTCTTTAACCCCCACACTACCGCCTAAGTGCGGTAGTGCTTATTTTATCCCCAGCACCCATGGTGTGTGTGTGCAGGTGGAATCTCCTGTTTATTTTTTTTTTTTTTTTTTTTTTTTTTTTTCGTGAGACACAATAAAAGACAAAATCTCCTGTTTTTATTTTTTTTTTTTTTTTTTTTTTAATTTTTTTCTTTTTTTTCTTTTTTTTTTCTCTTTTTTTTCTTTTTTTTTTTTTAACCCCCACACTACCGCCTAAGTGCGGTAGTGCTTATTTTATCCCCAGCACCCATGGTGTGTGTGTGCAGGTGTGAGACACAGTGAAAGACACAAAGTACACCAATCTTTTATTCAATTTCCACCACCAGGAAGATAGGAAAACACCCGGGTGGCCAGTGACAAACACTGCCCTTCACATCAAAGGGCAGTGCTGTGTGATCAAAACAGTGAAGGGGTGGGTAGGGACTAAATCAAAATAGAGTTGGAGGGAGAAATGATGCACTCCACTCCCTGCGGTGCCCACCTCTCCCTGAACAACTCCAGGGTGTTGGTGGACACCGCGTGTTCCTTCTCCAAGGACACCCGGGCCCTAACGTAACCGCGGAAGAGGGGCAGGCAGTCGGCCCTAACGACCCCCTCCACGGCCCGCTGCCTGGACCTGTTGATGGCCAGTTTGGCCAGGCCCAGGAGCAGAACCACGAGGAGATCTTCAGACCTGCCCTCCTTCCTCCGTACCGGGTGCCCAAAGATCAGGAGCGTGGGACTGAAGTGCAGCCAGAAACAGAGGAGAAGGTTTTTCAGAAAATCAAAAAGGGAGTGCAAACGCCCACACCCCATATACACATGGTCCACGGACTCCACAGCGCCACAGAACAAGCAGTTGGGCTGGGAATCCGTGAACCACCGTAATCTGTGGTTGCAGGGGACTGCTGCGTGCAGCATCCTCCACCCCAGATCCCCGAGAGAAAGGGGGAGGACTCCCGCGTAGAGAGCCCTCCACTGGAGATCCCCACCGCCCGGTGGCAAATGGGCATGCCAAGGTGTAATCTCCTGTTTATTTATTTATTTTTTTTTTTTCTTTAACCCCCACACTACCGCCTAAGTGCGGTAGTGCTTATTTTATCCCCAGCACCCATGGTGTGTGTGTGCAGGTGGAATCTCCTGTTTATATCAGTCAGCCAGGGCTCCCTGATTGGACCAGATTAACAGCCCCAACCATATTCCATGAGGTCCACCTGACTAACCTCATTCTAAGCATTACATCTACTTTCCTGCCTTTTCCCAAAAATCTTGATTCCCTTTTACTGATTATAAATCTGTTTGTCTCAGTCTTGAATATATTTGTTTACCCAGCATCGACAGCCTTCTGTGGTGAAGAATTTCACAGATTCCTAAACCTCTGTGAGAAGCAATTCGTCATTTCTCAGGGGTGGCATGGTGGCTCAGTGGTTAGCACTACTGCCTTTCAGCGCCAGGGACCTGGGTTCAATTCCAGCCTTGGGTGACTGTTTGTGTGGGTCCCCTCTAGGTCCTCCAGTTTCATCCCACAATCCAAAGATGGGCAGGTTAGGTGAATTGGCCATGGTAAATTGTCCATAGTGTTCAGGGATGTGTAGGTTGGGTGCATTAGTCAGGGGCAAATGTAGGGTAATGTGTTTGGGTGGGTTACTCTTCAGAGGCTTGGTGTGGACTTGTTGTGCTGAAGGGCCCATTTCCAGGTTGTAAGGAATCTATGATTCATTGCCTCTGTCTGAACCCAGGACCTATCCTGCTCAGGGCACCTTTCAGAGCAACCTCCAACAATATGACGAAACATGTTGCTCCTTGAAAGTGGAGTCGCAGATAGATAGGACAGTAAAGAAGGTATTTGGTATGCTATCCTTTATTGGTCAGAATATTGAGTGCAGGAGTTGGGAGGTCATGTTGCGGCTGTACAGGACATTGGTCAGGCCACTTTTGTAATATTGCATGCAATTCTGGTCTCCTTCCTATTCTGGTCTCCTTTCAAGTTTCACAAGATGTTGTGAAACTTGAAAGGGTTCAGAAAAGATTTACAAGGATGTTGCCAGGGTTGGAGAATTTGAGCTATAGGGAGAGGTTGAATAGGCTAGGGCTGTTTTCGCTATAGCATCGGAGGCTGAGAGGTGACCTTATAGAGGTTTATAAAATCATGAAGGGCATGGATAGGATAAATAGACAAGGTCTTTCTCCTGGAGTGGGGGTGTCCAGAACAAGAGGGCATAGGTTTTGGGTTGAGAGGGGAAAGATATAAAAGAGACCTAAGGGACAACTTTTTCACGCAGAAGGTAGTATGTGTATGGAATGAGCTGCCAGAGGAAATGGTGAAGGCTAGTACAATTGTAACATTTAAAAGACATCTGGATGGGTATGTGATTAGGAAGGGTTTGGAGGGATATGGGCCAGGTGCTGACAAATGGGACTAGATTGGGTATGGGATAGCTAGTTGGCATGGACAAGTTGGACTGAAGAGTCTGTTTCCGTTCTGTACATCTCTATGACTCTATAACTCTATGATTTTATGACATGCACCAACAGATTCCCCACTGTTATTAGATTTCTGAATAGACCTCTCAAATTTCAACTTTAATGTTGACCTCATTCTTTGTGCACCCTCTCTACAGCCATATTGCTCTGTTGTATTAACCCTCTCCCATAACATTCCATCGGTCATTCTCATTTTTGGCTGTATCTACTCAATCTTTTTTGTGACATCCAGATCCCCTTCTACTGCAATATTGTACACTGAATCTTATTTGAATAGTATTCTATTTTTCAGGTCTGTTAGAAGGAGTCACTGACTGTGTCTTCAGAGTGTCCATGAAGAAATGATTTGGATTATCTCATATGTAAACCTTTTTGTGTCTGAGTGCTTCAACAGCTTTATCTTCTTAAAATGGTAAAATATTAGTTTACTACAGTCCTGCAAGTCAATGGATAGAAGGTTGGCTTGTGTGATGGACTGGACTATGTTCACAACTCTCTAGTTTGTTAGGGTCCTGGGCAGAGCAGTTACCATACCAAGCCATGATACATCTGGATCCATGATGAAGCCCCCACTGTCAACATCCGGGGGGCCTTCCATTGATCAGAATGGACTTGCCAATTGAATATAATGACCATAACAGCCTACTACGTCAGAGGCTAAGAATACTATAGTGGGTAACTCACCTCCTGACTCCCAAAAACATGTCCACCATCTACAAGGGACAAGTAGGCAGAATAATGGCACTTGCCTGGGATGGGTGCAGCTCCAATAACATTCAAGAAGTTTGACACCATCCAGGACAAATCAGCCCACTTTACTGGCACCACATCCACAGACATCCATTCCCTCCACCACTGATGATCAGTAGCAGCATATGTACTATCTACAAGTTATACTGCAGAACCTCACCAAATAACCTTACTGAGCACCTTCCAAACCAAGGACCACTTCTATCTCAAAAGACCAGGGAGGCAGATGCATGGGAACACCAGCCCCTACAATTTACCCTTCAAACCACTGTCACTGAGTTAAAATCCTGGAATTTCTTCCCTAACGTTATTGTTGGCCAGCCCATAGCACATAGCCTGTAGCAGTTCAAGAAGGCGGCTCACCACCACTCTCTGAAGAGCAGCTAGAGATTGGTCAAAAAAAACTGACCCAACTAGTGATGCCCACTTCTCACAAGTGAATGAATATAAAATTACCTTTGAGTCAACATCATGAGGTCACTATCAGTAATCTATTTGTAATCACACTGTCAGAGGACAAATACTGAGGGAGTGCCACACTTTTGAAAGCTCAGTAATGGGGGAGTGCCACACTGTTGGAGGATCAGTAATGAGGGAGTGCCACACTGTTGGAGGATCAGTACTGAGGGATTGCCACACTCTAAGAGGGTGAGTACTGAGGGAATCTCGCACTGTCGAAGGGTCAGTACTGAGCAGATTGGTAAGGATGCTTGTTGGTTGCTCACAGATGCTCACACCTGTCTCTGACCCAGTCTAGCAGATATGTCCTTTTGGACCCAACCAGCTCGATCTGTAGGACTGCTACCAAGACACATTTGATGGCGAATTTTGAAATTCCCCACCCAAAGTATATTTTGTGCCCTGATCACCCTCAATGTTTCCTTCAAGTGTTGTTCAACATGGAGGAGTACTGATTCATCAGCTGAAGGAGGACAGTACATGGTAATCAGCAGGAAGTTTCCTTGCCCATAGAGTATAGAACATAAAAAGGTACAGCACAGAACAGGTCTTTTGGCCCACGATGTTGTGCTAAGGTTTAATCCTAATGTAAAATAATATAACTTAACCTATGCACCCCTCAACTTACTGCAACCCATGTGCATATCAAGCAGTTGCTTAAGTGTCCCGAAAGACTCTGCTTCCACCACCACTGCAGGCAACACATTCCATACATTCACAACTCTCTGCTTTAGAACATAGAACATAGAACATAGAACAATACAGCACAGAACAGGCCCTTTGGCCCACGATGTTGTGCCGAACATTTGTCCTAGCTTAAGCACCTATCCATGTACCTATCCAATTGCCGCTTAAAGTTCGCCAATGATTCTGACTCTGCCACTCCCACAGGCAGCGCATTCCATGCCCCCACCACTCTCTGGGTAAAGAACCTACCCCTGACATCTCCCCTATACCTTCCACCCTTCACCTTAAATTTATGTCCCCTTGTAACACTCTGTTGTACCCGGGGGAAAAGTTTCTGATTGTCTACTCTATCTATTCCCCTGATCATCTTATACACCTCTATCAAGTCACCCCTCATCCTTCTCGGTTCCAATGAGAAAAGGCCTAGCACGCTCAACCTATCCTCGTACGACCTATTCTCCATTCCAGGCAACATCCTGGTAAATCTTCTCTGCACCCTCTCCAAAGCTTCCACATCTTTCCTAAAGTGAGGGGATCAGAACTGCACACAGTACTCCAAATGTGGCCTAACCAAGGTCCTGTACAGCTGCAACATCACCTCACGACTCTTGAATTCAATCCTTCTGCTAATGAACGCTAATACACCATAGGCCTTCTTACAAGCTCTATCCACCTGAGTGGCAACTTTCAAAGATCTATGAACATAGACCCCAAGATCCCTCTGCTCCTCCACCTTACTATAAACCGTACCGTTAACCCTGTATTCCGCATTCTTATTTGTCCTTCCAAAATGGACAACCTCACACTTGGCAGGGTTGAACTCCATCTGCCACTCCTCAGCCCAGCTCTGCATCATATCTAAGTCCCTTTGCAGCCGACAACAGCCCTCCTCACTATCCACAACTCCACCAATCTTCGTATCGTCTGCAAATTTACTGACCCACCCTTCGACTCCCTCTTCCAACTCATTAATAAAAATTACAAACAGCAGAGGACCCAGAACTGATCCCTGCGGAACTCCACTTGTAACTGGGCTCCAGGCTGAATATTTACCATCTACCACCACTCTCTGACTTCGACCGGTTAGCCAGTTCTCTATCCAACTGGCCAAATTTCCCTCTATCCCATGCCTCCTAACTTTCCGCATAAGCCTACCATGGGGAACGTTATCAAATGTCTTACTAAAATCCATGTATACTACTTCCACTGCTCTACCCTCATCCACATGCTTGGTCACCTCTCAAAGAATTCAATATGACTTGTAAGGCAAGACCTACCCTTCGAGGAGAAAGTGAGGTCTGCAGATGCTGGAGATCAGAGCTGGACCGCAATTTCCCCCCCGACGTGGTCGACGATGCCCTCCACCGCATCTCTTCCACTTCCCGCTCCTCCGCCCTTGAACCCCGCCCCTCCAACCGCCACCAGGACAGAACCCCACTGGTCCTCACCTACCACCCCACCAATCTCCATGTACAGCGCATCATCCGCCGTCATTTCCACTACCTCCAAACGGACCCCACCACCAAGGATATATTTCCCTCCCCTCCCCTATCAGCATTCCGTAAAGACCACTCCCTCCGTGACTCCCTCGTCAGATCCACACCCCCCACCAACCCAACCCCCACTCCCGGCACCTTCCCCTGCAACCGCAGGAGGTGCAAGACTTGCGCCCACACCTCCCCCCTCACCTCCCTCCAAGGCCCCAAAGGAAACTTCCATATCTGCCACAGATTCACCTGCACCTCCACACATATCATCTATTGCATCCTCTGCACCCGATGTGGCCTCCTCTATATTGGGGAGACAGGCCGGCTACTTGCGGAGCGTTTCAGAGAACACCTCTGGGACACCCGGACCAACCAACCCAACCACCCTGTAGCTCAACATTTCAATTCCCCCTCCTACTCCACCAAGGATATGCAGGTCTTTGGACTCCTCCATCGTCAGACCACAACAAAACGACGGTTGGAGGAAGAACGCCTCATCTTCCGGCTAGGAACCCTCCAACCACAAGGGATGAACTCGGATTTCACCAGTTTCCTCATTTCCCCTCCCCCCACCGTGTCTCAGTCAAATCCATCAAATTCAGCACCGCCTTCCTAACCTGAGATCTTCTTCCCGACCTCTCCGCCCCCACCGCAGTCTGACCTATCACCCTCACCTTGACCTCTTTCCACCTATCACATTTCCAACGCCCCTCCCCCAAGTCCCTCCTCCCTACCTTTTATCTTAGCCTGCTGGACAAACTTTCCCCATTCCTGAAGAAGGGCTTATGCCCGAAACGTCGATTCTCCTGTTCCCTGGATGCTGCCTGACCTGCTGCGCTTTTCCAGAAACACAACACCTACCCTTCACAAATCCGTGCTGGCTGTCCCTAATCAAGCAGTGTCTTTCCAGATACTCATAAATCCTATCCCTCAGTTCCCTTTCCATTACTTTGCCTCTGACGTCTCCTTTATACCTTCCTCCTAATATCTTCAAACTATGACCCCTTGTACCAGTCAATCCTGCCCTGGGGAAAAGTCTCTGGCTATTGACTCTATCTATTCCACTCATGTTTAACCTGAACTTCATGCAGTCCAATGTCAATGTTGAGGACTCCCAGGGCAACTCCCTCCCAACTGTATACCACTGTTCCACCACCTCTGCTGGGCAAAAGTGAGTACTGCAGACGCTGGAGATCAGAGTCTAGATTAGAGTGGTGTTGGAAAAGCACAGCAGGTCAAATAGCATCCGAGGAACATGAAAATCGATGTTTCGGGCAAAAGCCCTTCATCAGGAATGAGCCTTGGGGGTGAAGAGATAAATAGGAGGGGATTGGGGCTGGGTGGAAGGTAGCTGAGAGTACAATAGGTGGGTGGAGGTGGGGATGAAGGTGATAGGTCAGAGAAGAAGTTGGAACAGATAGGTGGGAAGGAAGATTGACAGGTGGGACAGGTCACGAGGGTGGTGCTGAGCTGGAAGGTTGGACCTGAGGTAAATTTACTGTATCCATTGCTCCCAATGTGGTCTCTTCTACATTGGGGAGACTGGACACCTACTAGCAGGACACTTCAGAAATCATCTCCAGGACACCCGCACCAATCAATCCCACTGCCCCGTGGATGAACATTTCAACTCCGCCTCCCACTCTGCCAAGGACATGCAGGTCCTGGGCCTCCTCCATCGCCACTCCCTCACCACCCAACGTCTGGAGGAAGAATACCTGATCTTCCACCTCAGAACACTTCAACCCCAGGGCATCAATGTGGACTTCACCAGTTTCCTCATTTACCCTCCCCACCTTACTCCCTTCCAACCTTCCAGTTCAGCACCATCCTCACAACCTGTTTTACCTGCTAATCTCCCTTCCCACCTATCCGCTCCACCCTCTTCTCCGACCTATCACTTTCACCCCCACCTCTATCCACCTATTGTACTCTTAGCTACCTTCCCCCCCAACCCCACCCCCTCCCATTTATCTCTCCACCCCCGAGGGTCCCATCCTCATTCCTGATGAAGGGCTTTTGCCCGAAACATCGATTTTCCTGCTCCTCTGATGCTGCCTAATCTGCCGTGCTATTCCAGCACCACTCTAACCACCTCTGCTGGGTCTGTCCTGCCGATGGGACAGGAAATATCCAGAGATGGTGATGGTGATGTCTGGGATATCGTCTGTAAGGTATGATTCCATGAGTATGACTATATCAAACTGTTGTTTGACTATCTGTGAGCCATCTCTTCTAATTTTAGCACTAGCCCCCAGATGTTAGTGAAGGGGATTTTGCAAAGTTGACAGGGCTATGTCTGCTGTTGTGTTTTTTGGTGCCTAGGTTGATGACAAGTGGTCCATCTTGTTTCATTTTTTTTGTTGAGACTTGTGATTGATAGGAGTAAGTGGCTTTCTAGGCCATTTCAGAGGGCAATGTAGAGTGAACCACATTGTTGTGGGTGTGGAGTCATAGGTAGGTCAGACCAGGTGAGGATGGCAGACTTCTTTCCTTGAAGGACATCAATGAGTTAGATGGGCTTTTGCAACAATCAACAATGGCTACATGGTTATCAGTAGAATCTTGATACAATTATGTTTAAATTAATTCATATTCTACCATCTACCCGTGGGCAGCACAGTGGCTCAGTGGTTAGCACTGCTGCCTCACAGTACCAGCGTCCCAGGTTCGATTCTGTCCTCGGGTGACTGTGTGGAGTTTGCACATTCTCCCTGTGTCTGCATGGGTTTCCTCCGGGTGCTCCAGTTTCCTCCCACAGCCCAAAGATGTGCAGGTCAGGTGAAATGGCCATACTAAATTGCCCATAATGTTAGATGCATTGGTTAGAGTGAAATGGGTCTGGGTGGGTTACTTTTCAGAGGGTTGGTGTGGACTGGTTGGGCCAAAGGGCCTGTTTCCACACTGTAGGGAATCTAATCTGAATTTAGGTCCCTAGAAGATTAGCTGAATTTCTGGATTGATGGTCCAGCGATAATACACTAGGCCATTTTGTCTCTTAAGCAAGGCCCGAAGCATAACAACCTGAATTATTGTAAAATTGTGGCATCCTCTTCTTTAAATTGACACAGAAAGAAATTGGCTTAATATTTATCAACAAGCAGCACCACCAGCAACGTAGCTCTAGCTCTAGTTCTCAGGAAGGGTCACCAGACCCAAAATGTTAACGCTGATTTCCTTCACAGATGCTGTCAGACCTGCTGAACCTTTCCAGGAACTTGTTTTTGCAGCTATAACAGTACTGACCGTCCAACAGTGTGGCACTCCCTCATGACTGATCTTCCAACAGTGCGGCACTCCCTCAGCACTGACCCTCTGACAGTGCAGCACTCCCTCAGCACTGACCGTCCGACAGTGTGACACTCCCTCAGTACTGACCTTCCAACAGAGCAGCACTCCCTCAGTACTGACCCTCTGACAGTGTGGCACTGAGGGATTGCTTCAGTGTTGGAGTGATATTTTCAAGTGATAATATACGGCCGTCTCTGTGCTCTCCTGTAGATTTGAAAGATCCTGCAGTAACTGTGCACTTAAGACCTATTTTCCCTGGTGTCTGTCGGAGCTTCCTGTACACAAATTAGTTTTCATGTCTCTTACATTCCACTAGTGACTGAATTTAAAGTAATTTTCATTGGCTGTTAAGCTTTTCAGGAGCGACAGTTAGTTGAACAGGTGCTAGAGAAATTCAATGTAGTTGCTGCTTAGTCTGGAAATCTCTGAAGTTGATATCAGTCTGAACAATGATATGCTGCTGATACATTACTTTTCAAAATAAGAATCAAAGAGGGAAGTTATAAAACTAAGGGCTTGTAATAAAATGGACAAGAAATCTGATTTATATATGTTTTATTGGTATGTTTATTACAATTAATAACATATGTTCTGTAATATTATCAAACATTTAGAACTGATTCTCTCAGTCGATATGAATGGGATTATCTAAATATTATAATTTTGATCTTGACATATAATTTACTGATCATCTCTTAAATATTTATCCTTTTAGGAACGTAAAGCTATCATTTTCAAACTTTATCATCATTAAACACTTTACAGCAAGCAATTAAAAAGAGAGGAGAGCAAATTAGAAATGCCTTCTCAAATTAATCATCTGATGTCACATTGGAATTCTATTTGTGCTTGTTCAGTTTTGAGGCAAGATAATGATCAGAATAAGGAATCATTGCAAAGGTGCTGTTTGGTACTGAGCCATTGGCTGGAAGAGAGGGAACTCATTCTGCCAATTCAGAGCCAACCAGAGGAGGAATGCTCATTCCCGATGAAGGGATTTTGCCCGAACCATCGATTCTCCTGCTCCTCGGATGCTGCCTGACCTGCTGTGCTTTTCTAGCACCACACTCTCGACTCTGATCTCCAGAATCTGCCGTCCTCCACTTTCTCTGAGGAATGCATTGAGGCTTGTTGGCAAGAGGGTGATCAACCTGAAATCACAAGTTAGCCAGGCCATCATGGACAAGGTCCTGGGAAAAGAGACCAGCAGCTTGACTTCCCAAAGTGCTTGTGAGGCTCAGGTCCACAACCTGGATCACAACGACGCCTTTGTCCACTCGTCCACTCACTGGAAGAAACGACTCCAGGGGCTGTTGGCCAATTATGAATCTCTGTTTTTTTATCTGGATAGTGTCTGTGTCTATGCCCGACTGTGTTCTAAAGTTTGGTTCTGTTTGGATTTTTTCACTGAGGAATCTCATGAAAGGTTGGCATGAATGGTGCTGCACACTACACCATTCCTGAACACTACCCTTGACCCACTGACAAGAGGCAAGTCCTTACCAAAGAAGAAAATGCCTTTTTTAAAATTCATTTATTGGATATGGAAGTCACTGACTGAGCCAGCATTTATTGCTCATCCCTAATTGCCCTTTGATCTAAAATGCTTGCCAGGCCATTCCGAGAGCAGTTAGGAGTCTGCTACCACGTTGCAGGGGTCTGAACTCACACGTACTCCAGATAGCAGTAATATTGAACTAGGTGGGTTTTTATAACACTTAACAAAGGTCACATGGTCATCCTTAGACTTTTCTAACAATTCCCAGCTTTTATTAAATTTAAATTTCACTTTCAATCATATTTGAAGTCATATTCCCTGGAACATTAGCCTAGCATTCGGGATAATCCATTCGGTGATATCACCATGACACCACTGACCCACCCAGCTGATCTGGTCCATATTTTTAGATGCTAAAGGGATTGTGTCAGACTTGAGCAGCTGCCTCACTGTGCCTAGATTAGGAAACACAGAGCTGAAAGGGGGAGATTCCAGAGTAGTATAAAAATTCCAGATTAGTACAAAAACTAAAATCACACGGTATTTGGAGAGGGCTGGCTAGATGGATACAAAACTGGCTTGATCATAGAATACAGAGGGTAGCAGTGGAAGGGTGTTTGTCAGAGTGGAGACTGGTACCTAGTGGTGTTTTATAGGGGTCAGTCTTAGGTTCGCTGTTGTTTGCAGTGTATATAAATGATCTGGAGGAAAGTGTGGGTGATCTGATTCATGAGTTTGCACACGTCACAAAGTTTGGTGGAGTTGCTGACAATGCCGACAATTGTGAAAGAATTTAACAGGATATAGATAGATTAGTGACTTGGGCACAGAAATGGCAGGCTGAGTTAAATCCAGACAAATGTGAGGTGCTGCATTTTGAAGGATCAAATTTATGTGTAAATTATACTGTAAATGGCAGAACCCTTAGGAACATTGCCATACAGCATGCAGGTCCACAGTTGCCGAAAAGTGACAACACAAGTGTCCAAGGCAATTAAGGAGGCATATGGCATGCCTTCATCAGCCGTTACCTGGAGTACAAGAGTTGGTAAACCATGTTGCAGTGATATAAAACCCTTGTTAGGTCGCATTTGGAACGTTTTGATCATCACAGTACCAGAAGGACATGGAAGCTTTGGCAAGAATACAGAGAAGGTTCACCAGGATGTTGCCTGGTCTTGAGGGCATTGGTTATGGGGAAAGGTTAAAAAAAAATAGGATGGTCTTCACTGGAAAGATGGCAGCTGAGAGGAGACCTGATAGAGAGCTACAAAATTATGAAACACATAGATAGGGTGATAGGTCAGAGGCTTTCTCCCCAAGGTTGAAGTTTTAATTACAAGTGGTCACAGGTTCAAGTTGAGAGAGGGAAAGTTTAAGGGAGATGTGCAAGGGAAGTTTTTCACACAGAGAGTGGTCAGAGCCAGGAATGCACTGTCAGAAGAGCTGGTGGAAGCAGGAATGTTTGTGATATTTAAGAGGGATCTGGATGGTTACATGAATGCGGAGGGAATAGAAGGATACGGACTGAATAAGGCCAGAAGGTTTTTTTTAGTTTAGTTAGGACATGATGATCAGCACAAGCTTGGAGGGCTGAAGGTCCTGTTCCTGTGCTGTAATTCTTTTGTTCTTTGTTCATTTAATCCAGGGATCAATATTCCATGTGATCATGGGTAATCATTGGAGCAGACTCCAGGGAGAGACAGCGGAGGCTATTCATGTTAATTCATTCAAATGGAAATGAGAGTGATTTCTCTCAGGACACCACATATTGGGCTCCAGGATCTGAGTAATTGGAGATGTGACGTGTGGAGATTACAGCGAGTTCAGGAAGAACAGGCAACTTTGGATCGATGGTTCCCAAAGCTGCCCCAACTGAATGGGTGGGAGTGGGTGGGAATCTGTTTGGTCACGGATTCCATTATTATCGGGAGGCAACGGCCTAGTGATTTTGTCGCTAGACTATTCATCAAGCGACGCAGCTCACATCTGGGGACATGGGTTTGAATCGTACCATGGCAGATGGAGGAATTTGAATTCAATAATTTTAAAATATCTGAAATTAAGGATCTACTGAAAACCAAGAATCTATTATTGATTGTCAGAAAAATCCATCTGGTTCAATCACATCCTTTGGGGAATTAGGTCTGCTATCCTCACCTGGGTCTGGCCTAAATGTGATTCCAGACCCACAGCAATGTGGTTGACATTTAGTTGCCCTCCAAAATGGCCTATCAAGCCATTCAGTTATATCAATCGCTGCATAGCCTCAAAGAAATGAAAACAGATGGGTCACCTGACATAGGCACCAGAAAGACAACGGCAGAAAAAGCCCTGTTGACTCTGCAGAGTCCCCCTCACTGACAGCTGGGGGCTAGTGCCAACACTGGGCGAGCTGTCTCACAGACTAGTCAAGCAACAGCCTGACATAGTCATACTCACGGAATCATACCTTACAGACAATGTCCCAGACCCCACCATCACCATCCCACTGACAGGACAGACCCAGCAGGGGGGCAGCACAGTGGTATACAGTCAAGAGGGAGTTGACTCCAAACCTCATGATGTCTCATGGCTTCAGGTTAAACATGGGCAAGGAAACCTCCTACTGACTATCACGACCTGTCCTTCCTCATCTGATGAATCTGTACTCCTCCATGTTGAACAAAGCTTAGAGGAAGCATTGAGGGTGGCAAGGACACAAAATGTACTCTGGGTGGGGGATTTCAAAATACACACCAAGAGCAGCTCTGCAGCAGTACTGCAGCTGGTTGGGTCCTTTAGGACATTGCTACAAGACCAAGTGTGCAGTAAGTGGTGAGGAAACCAACAAGAGGGAAAAAAACATCACTTGACCTCCGCCTTAGTAATCTGCCAGCTGCAGACACATCTGTATATGACAGTATCGGTAAGAGTGACCACCATACAGTCCTTGTGGAGACAAAGTCCCACCTTCACATTGATAATACCCTCCATCATATTGTGTGACTCCATCACCGTGCTAAATGGGACAGACTTTGTACAGATCTAGCAACTCAAGACTGGACACCATGAGCACAATCGGTAACCTCATAGCCTGGCATAACTCCCACTCAGCCATTACCATCAAGCCAGAGGATCAACCCTGGTTCAATGGAGAGTGCAGGAGGGCATGCCAGGAACAGCACTAGCATACCTGAAGATGAGTGTCAACCTGGTGAAGCCACCAAAGAGGACTACTTCCAAACAACATAAGCAGACAGTGATAGACAGAGCTAATGGATCAGATCTAAGCTCTGCAGTCCTGCCACATCCAGTCATGAATGGTGGTGGACAATTAAACAAATGCTGTTGGTTGTGAATCTTATCAGATCGAATGGATCGGTTGGAGAGACAGTTAGAAGCAATGAGAAATTTGCAACAGTAACAGAATGTGATGGATGGCAGTTATGGGAAGGGAGGAAAGTCTCAGATACAGTCACATAGATGGGTTAACTCCAGGAAAGGTAAGAGAGGTAGGCAGCTAGTGCAGGAGCCTTCTGTGGATATATCCATAGGGGGTGATGGATTGTCAGGGGAAGGTAGCACAAACAGCTAAGTTTCTTGTATTGAGACTGGCTCTAGTGCAATGAGAAGTACGTCAGGTTCCAAGAGATCAATTGTATTAGGGGACTCTCCAGTCCGAGGTACAGACAGATGTTTCTGTGGCCAGCAGCGAAAAATCAGAATGGTGTGTAGCTTCCCTGGTGCCAGGATCAAGGATGTCTCAGAGAGGATGCAGAATGTTCTCAAGTGGGAGAGGGGCCAGCAAGAGGTCATTGTCCACATTGGAGCCAACAATTTAGGAAGGTAAAAGGTTGAGATTCTGAAGGGAGATTACAGAGAGTGAGGCAGAAATTTAAAAAGGAGGTCCTCAAGAGTAGTAATATCTGGATTACTCCTGGTGCTACGAGCTAGTGAGAGCAGGAATAGGAGGATAGAGCAGATGAATGCATGGCTGAGGAGCTGGTGTATGGGAGAAGGATTCACATTTTTGGATCATTGGAATTTCTTTTGGGGTAGAAGTGACCTGTACAAGAAGGACGGATTGCACCTAAATTGGAAGGGGACTAATATACTGGCAGGGAAATTTGCTAGAGCTGCTCGGGAGGGTAGGACCCAGGGAAATAGTGAGGAAAGAGATCAATCTGAGACTGGTACAGTTGAGAACAGAAGTGAGTCAAACAGACAGGGCAGGCAGGGACAAGGTAGGACTAATAAATTAAACTGCATTTATTTCAATGCAAGGGGCCTAACAGGGAAGGCAGATGAACTCAGGGCATGGTTAGGAACATGAGACTGAGAGATCATAGCAATTACAGAAACATGGCTCAAGGATAGGCAGGACTGGCAGCTTAATGTTCCAGGATACAAATGCTACAGGAAGGATAGAAAGGGAGGCAAGAGAGGAGGGGGAGTGGCATTTTTGATAAGGGATAACATTACAGCTGTGCTGAGGAAGGATATTCCTGGAAATACATCCAGGGAAGTTATTTGGGTGGAACTGAGAAATAAGAAAGGGATGATTACCTTATTGGGATTGTATTAAAGACCCCCTAATAGTCAGTGGGAAATTGAGAAACAAACTTATAAGGAGATCTCAGCTATCTGTAAGAATAATAGGGTAGTTATGGTAGGGGATTTTAACTTTCCAAACATAGACTGGGACTGCCATAGTGTTAAGGGTTTAGATGGAAAGGAATTCGTTAAATGTGTACAAGAAAATTTTCTGATTCAGTATGTGGATGTACCTACTAGAGAAGGTGCAAAACTTGACCTACTCTTGGTAAATAAGGCAGGGCAGGTGACTGAGGTATCAGTGGGAGAGCACTTTGGGGTCAGCGACCATAATTCTATTAGATTTAAAATAATGATGGAAAAGAATAGACCAGATCTAAAAGCTGAAGTTCTAAATCGGAGAAAGGCCAATTTTGACGGTATTAGGCAAGAACTTTCAAAAGCTGATTGGGGGCGAATGTTTGCAAGTAAAAGGGACGGCTGGAAAATGAGAAGCCTTCAGAAATGAGATAACGAGAATCCAGAGAAAGTATATTCCTGTCAGGGTGAAAGGGAAGGCTGGTAGGTACAGGGAATGCTGGATAACTAGAGAAATTGAGGGTTTGGTTAAGAAAAAGAAGGAAGCATAGGTAAAGTATAGACAGGATAGATCGAGTGAATCCTTAGAAGAATATTAAGGCAGTCGGAGTATATTTTTGACAATAGACAATAGACAATAGGTGCAGGAGTAGGCCATTCAGCCCTTCGAGCCTGCACCGCCATTCAATATAATCATGGCTGATCATTCCTAATCAGTATCCTGTTCCTGCCTTATCTCCATAACCCTTGATTCCACTATCTTTGAGAGCTCTATCCAACTCCTTCTTAAATGAATCCCAGGAGTGGGCCTCCACTGCCCTCTGGGGCAGAGCATTCCACACAGCCACCACTCTCTGGGTGAAGAAGTTTCTCCTGAGCTCTGTCCTAAATGGTCTACCCTGTATTTTTAAGCTGTGTCCTCTGGTTCGGCACTCACCCATCAGTGGAAATATGTTTCCTACTGCCAGAGTGTCCGATCCTTTCATAATCTTATACGTCTCAATCAGATCCCCTCTCAATCTTCGAAACTCAAGGGTATACAAGCCCAGTCGCTTCAGTCTTTCAGTGTAAGGTAATCCTGCCATTCCAGGAATTCACCTCGTGAACCTACGCTGCACTCCCTCAATAGCCAGATGTCTTTTCTCAAATTTGGAGACCAGAACTGCACACAGTACTCCAGGTGTTGTCTCACCAGGGCCCTGTACAGCTGCAGAAGCACCTCTTTGCTTCTATACTCAATTCCTCTTGTTATGAAGGCCAGCATACTATTAGCTTTCTTCACTACCTGCTGTACCTGCATGCTTGCCTTCATTGACTGGTGTACAAGAACACCCAGATCTCTCTGTACTGCCCCTTTACATAAATTGATTCCATTGAGTAGTAGTCTGCCTTCCTGTTCTTGCTACCAAAGTGGATAACCATACATTTATCCACATTAAACTGCATCTGCCATGCATCTGCCCACTCACCTAACTTGTCCAGGTCACCCTGTAATCTCCTAACATCCTCATCACTTTTCACCCTGCCACCCAGCTTTGTATCATCAGCAAATTTGCTAATGTTATTGCTGATACCATCTTCTATATCATTAATATATATTGTAAAAAGCTGTGGTCCCAGCACGGATCCCTGCGGTACCCCACTGGTCACTGCCTGCCATTCCGAAATGGAGCCGTTTATCACTACCCTTTGTTTCCTATTAGCCAACCAATTTTCAATCCAATCTAGTACTTTGCCCCCAATACCATGCACCCTAATTTTACTCACTAACCTCCTGTGTGGGACTTTATCAAAAGCTTTCTGAAAGTCCAGGTGCACTACATCTACTGGATTTCCCTCGTCCAACTTCATAGTTACATCCTCAAAAAATTCAAGAAGATTAGTCAAGCATGATTTCCCCTTCATAAATCCATGCTGACTCTGTCCTATCCTGTTACTACTATCCAGATGTACAGTAATTTCATCCTTTATAATAGACTCCAGCATCTTTCCCACCACTGAGGTCAGACTAACTGGTCTATAATTACCTGCTTTCTCTCGCCCACCTTTCTTAAAAAGTGGTATAACATTCGCCACCCTCCAATCCTCAGGAACCGACCCCGAATCTATTGAACTCTGAAAAATAATCACCAACACATCCACGATTTCCCGAGCCACCTCCTTCAGTACCCTGGGATGCAGACCATCAGGCCCCGGAGACTTATCAACTTTCAGACCTAACAGCCTCTCCCACACCAAATCCTGGCAAATATAAATTCCCTTAAGTTCAGGTCCTTCAGCCACTGTTACCTCAGGGAGATTGCTTGTGTCTTCCCAAGTGAACACAGATCTGAAGTACCCATTTAATTCCTCTGCCATTTCTTTGTTCCTAGTAATATATTCCCCTGTTTCTGTCTTCAAGGGCCCAATTTTTGTCCTAACCATTTTTTTGCCTTGCACATACCTAAAAAAGCTTTTACTATCCTCCTTAATATTCTTGGCCAGTTTACCTTCGTACCTCATTTTTCCTCTGCGTATTTCCTTCTTAGTAATCCTCTGTTGCTCTTTAAAAGCTTCCCAGTCCTCAGTTTTCCCACTTATCTTAGCTATGTTATACTTTTTCTCTTTTAACTTTATATGTTTCTTTACTTCCCTTGTCAGCCACGGCCGCCCATGCCTCCTCCTGGGATCTTTCTTCCTTTTAGGAATGAACTGATCCTGCAACTTCTGCATTATACACATTATTTAAGAGGGAAATCAGGAGGGCAAAAAGGGGGCATGAGATAGCTTTGGCAAATAGAATTAAGGAGAATCCAAAAGGTTTTTACAAATGTATTAAGGACAAAAGGATAACTAGGGAGAGAATAGGGCCCCTCAAAGATCAGCAAAGCGGCCTTTGTGTGGAGCCGCAGAAAATTGGAGAGATACTAAAGGAGTATTTTGCATCAACATTTACTGTGGAAAAGGATGTGGAAGATATAGAAAGTAGCAAAATAGATGGTGACGCCTTGCAAAATGTCCATACTACAGAGGAGGAAGTGCTGGATGTCTTGAAATGCATTAAAGTGGATAAATCCCCAGGACCTGATCAGGTGTACCCTAGAACTCTGTGGGAAGCTAGAGAAGTGATTGCTGGGCCTCTTGCTGAGATATTTGTATCATTGATAGTCACAGGTGAGGTGCCGGAAGACTGGAGGTTGGCTAATGTGGTACCACTGTTTAAGAAGGGGGGTAAGGACAAGCCAGGGAACTATAGACCGGTGAGCCTGACCTCTGTGGTGGGCAAGTTGTTGGAGGGAGTCCTGAGGGACAGGATGTACATGTATTTGGAAAGGTAAAGACTGATTAGGGATAGTCAACATGGCTTTGTGCATGGGATATCATGTCTCACAAACTTTTTTGAAGAAGTAATGAAAAGGGCAGAGATGTGATCTATATGGACTTCAATAAGGCATTCGACAAGGTTCCCCATGGGAGACTGGTTAACAAGGTTAGATCTCATTGGATACAGGGAGAACTAGCCATTTGGATACAGAACTGGCTCAAAGGTAGAAGACAGATGGTGGTGGTGGAGGGTTATTTTTCAGACTGGAGGCCTGTGACCAGTGGAGTGCCACAAGGATCGGTGCTGGGTCCTCTACTTTTTGTCATTTACATAAATGATTTGGATGCGAGCATAAGAGGGAGAGTTAGTAAGTTTGCAGACGATATCAAAATTGGAGGTGTAGTGGACAGCAAAGAAGTTTACCTCAGATTACAACAGGATCTGGACCAGATGGGCCAATGGGCCGAGAAGTAGCAAATGGAGTTTAACTCAGATAAATGAGAAGTGCTGCATTTTGGGAAAGCAAATCTTAGCAGGACTTATACACTTAATGGTAAGGTCCTAGACAGTGTGGCTGAAGAAAGAGACCTTGAAGTGCAGGTTCCTAGCTCATTGAAAGTGGAGTCGTAGGTAGATAGGATTGTGAAGAAGGTGTATAGTTTGCTTTCCTTTATTGGTCAGGGTATTGAGTACAGAGTTGGAAGGTCATGTTGCGGCTGTACAGGACATTGGTTAGGTCACTGTTGGAATATTGCGTGCAATTCTGGTCTCCTTCCTATCGGAAAGATGCTGTGAAACTTGAAAGGGTTCAGAAAAGACTTACAAGGATGTTGCCAGGGTTGGGGGATTTGAGCTATAGGGAGAGGCTGAACAGGCTGGGGCTGTTTTCCCTGGAGCGTCAGAGGCTGAGGGGTGACCTTATAGAGGTTTACAAAATTATGAGGGGCATGGATAGGATAAATAGACAAAGTCTTTGCCCTGGGGTCGGGGAGTCCAGAACTAGAGGGCATACATTTAGGGTGAGAGAGGCAAGATATAAAAGAGACCTAAGGGGCAACATTTTCACATAGAGGGTGGTACGTGTATGGAACGAGCTGCCAGAGGAAGTGATGGAGGCTGGTACAATTGAAACATTTAAAAGGTATTTGGATGGGACTATGGGAATAGGAAGGGTTTGGGGGGATATGGGCCGGGTGCTGGCAGGTGGGACTAGATTGGGTTGGGATATCTGGTTGGCATGGATGGGTTGGACCGAAGAGTCTGTTTCCAATGTGTACATCTCTATGACTCTAATTCACTGGAGGAGGAGGCTCCATAAATATCCCCATCCTCAATGATGGAAGAGCCCAGCACATCAGTGTGAAAGATAAGGCTGAAGCTTTCGCAGCAATCTTCAGCCAGAAATGTCAAGTGGATGATCCACCTTAGCCCCCTCCAGTGTTACCCAGCATTATGTGAGCCTTACGTCAGTTGTAAAGGAAAGGATTATAAGAGGTAGGCTTTATAATCGTCTAGCAAGCAACAATTTGATTGCAAATAGTCAACATGGTTTCGTCAAGGGCAGGTCATGTCTCACAAATCTCATTGAGTTTTTTGAGAAGGTGACCAAGCAGTTGATATGGTGTACATGGACTTCAGTAAAGCCTCTGATAAGGTTCCACATGGTAGGTTACTGGAGAAAATGTGGAGGCATGGGATTGAGGGTGATTTAGCAATTTGGATTAGAAACTGGCTTTCTGTAAGAAGGCAACGAGTGGTGGTTGATGGAAAATATTCAGTTTGGAGTCCTGTTACTGGTGGTGTGCCACTAGGATCTGTTTTGGGACTTCTGCTGTTTGTCATTTTCATAAACGACTTGGACGCAGGCGTAGGTGGATGGGTTAGTAAGTTTGCGGATGCCACTAAAGTGTTATCATGTTGCCAGCAGTGGTGGTGGTAGAAGCAGAGTCATTAAGGACATTTAGGTGACTGCTGGACATGCACATGGATAGCAGTAAATGGAGGGATGCGTAGGTTAAGTTATTATATTTAACATTAGGTTTAATCCTCGGCACAACATCGTAGGCCGAAGGGCCTGTTCTGTGCTGTACGTTTCTATGTTCTATAAAGTTGGTGGAGTGGTGGACAGTGTGGAAGAGCGTTGCAGGTTGCAGAGAGACTCGGATAAACTGCAGAACTGGGCTAAAAGATGGCAAATGGAGTTCAGTGCAGCTAAATGTGAGGTGATTCACTTTGGTAAGAATAACAGGAAGGCAGAGTACTGGGTCAATAGAAAGATTCTTGGTAGTGTGGATGTGCAGAGGGATCTTGGAGTCCATGTACATAGATCCCTGAAAGTTGCCACCCCAGGTTGATAGTGCTGTTAAGAAGGCATATGGTGTGTTAGCTTTTATTGGTAGAGGGATTGAGCTCCAGAGCTGTGATGTCATGCTGAAACTGTACAAAATGCTAGTGTGGCCTCACTTGGAATATTGTGTACAGTTCTGATCGCCCCATTACAGGAAGAATGTGGAAGCATTGGCAAAGCTGCAGAGGAGATTTACCAGGATCTTGACTGGTCTGAAGTGAAGGCCTTATGAGGAAAGGCTGAGGGACTTGGGTCTGTTCTCATTGGAGAGAAGAAGGCTAAGAGGGGATTTAATAGGGACATATACGATGATCAGAGGATTAGATAGGGTGGACAATGAGAGTCTTTTTCCTCGGATGATGATATCTATTTGTACGAGAGTGGTAAGGGCATGGAATGCCCTACCTGCTAATGTAGTCAATTCAGCCATATTAGGGAGATTTAAACAATCCTTGGATAAGCACATGGATGATGATGGGATAGTGTAGGGGGATGTGCTTAGATTAGTTCGCAGGTCGGCGCAACATTGAGGGCCGAAGGGCCTGTTCTGTGCTGTATTGCTCTATGTTATATTACAGATACAAGCCTTCAGCCAATTCAATTTATTCAATTCACAAGAAATGGTTGGAGGCACTGGATACTGCAAAGACTATAGACCCAGATAACATTCCAGCAATAGTACTGAAGACTTGCCATTCCCCGACACATACTGTTCCAGTACAGTTACAACACTGGTATCTATCCGACAATAAGGAAGATTGCTCAACTATGTCCCGTACACAAAAAGCACGAAAAAACCAACCATCAGCCCCCATCAGTCTACTCTCCATCATCAGTAAAGTGATAAAAGGTGTCACTAACAGTGCTATCAAGCAGCACCTGCTCAGCAATAACCTGCTCAGTGACGCCCAGTTTGGGTTTCACCAGGATCACTCAGCTCCTGACCTCATTACAGCCTTGGGTCAAACATGGACAAAAGAGCTGTATTCCTGAGGTGAGAGTGACAGCCTTGATATCAAAGCTGCATTTGACTAAATGTGGCATCAAGGAGCCTGATCAAAACTGTGATTGTATCGGTTATTGGGGGCAAACTCTGTGCTGGTTGAAGTCATATCTGGCGCAGAGAAAGAAAGTTGTTGTAATGATTGGAATGAGGTCAGCCAGGTATCCTAGAATATGAGTTCCCTAATATGGGCTGTCAATCTGGTGCAATCAGAGAGTCCTGGATAACAGATATAAACAGGAGTGTCATGGGTTCTGTTCACTCTAGCAGCTAGCTCTGAGCTAGCTGGGTCAGTGTAAATTATGGGTGGCATGATGATGGGCTACCGGCCTTTGTGGAGTTATTTCAGTCAGAGTTGTTGAAGGACAGTCATCTCAGTTCCAGGACATTTCTACAGGAGTTCCTCAGGGTAGTGTCCTTGACCCAACCATCCTCAGCTGCTTCATCAATGCCTTCCCTGCGCCATACGTTCAGAAGTGGGGATGTTCACCAATAACTGCACAATGTTTAGCACCATTCATGACTTCTCAGATACTGAAGCAGTCTGTGTTCAGGTGCAACAAAATCTGGACAATATCCAGGTTTGGGCTGACAAGTTAGAGACAAAAAAACTGCATACGCTGGAATCCAAAGTGGAAAGTAACATTCATGTCACACAAATGCCAAGCAATGATCATCTACAATTAAAAAATAATCTAACCATTGCCCCTTGACTTTCAATGGTGTTACCATCACTGAATCCCCCTTTATCAACTTCCTTGCAGATGACATTGGTCAAAACCCAACTGGACTCACTACACAAGCACAATGTCTGCAAGACTAGGTCAGAGGCTAGGAATATTGTGGCAAGTAACTGACCTCCTGACAACCCAAAGCCTGTCCACTCTCCACATGCAAAATCAGAATGTGAGGGAATACTCCCCACTTGCCTGGATGGGTGCAGCTCCAACAACACTCAAGAAGCTTGACACCATCTAGACAAAGCAACCCCCTTACTTGGCACCACATCCACAAATACCCACTCCTTCACCACTGATGCTCAGTCGCAGCAGTATGTACCGTCTGCAAGTTGTACTGCAGAAATTCACCAAAGATGCTCAGACAGCACCTTCCGAACCCACAAACACTTCCATCAGAAGGACAAGGACAGCAGCCACCCCCTGCAAATTCCCCTCAAATGAAATTGAATGCAGCTCCGACAGTGCAGCACTCCCTCAGTACTGACCCTCCGACAGTACAGCACTCTCTTAGTACTGACCCTCTGACAATGCGGCACTCCATCAATACTGAATCTCTGACAGTGCGGTACTCCCTCAGTGCTGACCCTTTGACAGTGCGGCACTCCCTCAGCACTGACCATCTGACAGTGCTGCACTCCCTCAGTAGTGACCCTCCGACAGTGCTGCACTCCCTTAGTATTGATCTTCCGACACTGCAGCATTCCCTCAGTACTGAATCTCTGACAGTGTGGCACTCAATCTGCATTGACTATCTGACAGTCTGGTACTCCCTCAGAAGTGACCCTCTGACAGTGTGGCACTCCATAAGTACTGAATCTCTGACAGTGCAGAACTCTCTCAGAACTGAACCTCTGACAGTGCGGGACTCCTTTGTTGAATAGAGTCAGGTTAGGTACTAAGCTGTAGATGGGAATGTCATTTTATCATGGTGTAGAGGTGCCGGTGTTGGACTGGGCTGGACAAAGTTAAAAAAATCACACAACCCCAGGTTATAGTCCAACAAATTTATTTGGGAACATGAGCTTTCAGAGCTCTGCTCCTTCATTAAGTAGCTGTGGAGTAGGATCATAAGACAAAATTTATAGCAAAAGATCTCAGCGACATGCAACTGAAGTGATATATTGAACAAACCTAGATTGCTGTTAAGTCTTTCATCTTTTAGAATGGGAATGAATAGAAACCTGCAACCCATTTCTAAAAGATGAAAGACGTAACAGCAATCTAGGTTTGTTCAATATATCGTTTCAGTTGCACAATACTGAGATCTTTTGCTATAAATTCTGTGTCTTATAATCCTGCTCCACAGCTACCTGATGAAGGAGCAGCTCTGAAAGCTAGTGCTTCTAAATAAACCTGTAGGATTCCAGTGTTGTGTGATTTTTAATTTTATTATGTGACTTCCTGTTTCAAGATGACTGATCAGAAATGCTGATGCATGTACAGTGTTCCTTTTTTGTTAATTTTCTAGATGTGGGAGTCAGTGTTCCAGCGTTTACTGTCAGGTCCGTTGTGAAGGTAGTGGGCAGTTGCCTCTTGAATAGAATCCAAAGAATAAAAATGTTTGGTTCAATCTCATTTGACATGAACACAATATAACAGAACAAAATATTCCAAACGCATCTGAAAATGATTCACAAAATATCAAAAATTATTGTCGACTTTCCTCCGAATTATCATCTTTCATCAACTTGGTGAATATTTCAGAGATTTTTCCACTTTTTTGGGGAATAATATTTCACAAAATGAAATTGAAAAATAGGAGCAGCAGTCAGAGCTCAGGGTTTGGGATTGTGATGGTCTCAGGACAGAAGAATCATGATGGGTTAAATGGTCTCTTCTTCTTTTGTGATTCAATGTTCCTGCAATTGTGAATGCCTGGAGACAGTGACTGGAATTGAACCAGATTGGAACAATTATAATTATCCGGGATGACTGAACAGGCTGGTGCCCTGCTACAGGAATAAGGCTGAGAGGTGACAGCATCGAGCCAGAGTCAGGCTCCACAGGAGTCAGGGCGGTCAGTTTAGGATCAGGACCAGACCATGAGCATGTTTTTTCTGCTGGTGGAAATGGCTCAAACATTTTACCACAGACAGCCTGTTCATTGGTCCCCTGTTGGCCCACTGTCTAATTAAAGATTGGGCCAATCACAAGGATGGTAGCTGTGCAGTTGTCAGGAGATGTAGGTGATGCTGACATTGACAGGAAAGCTCCAGCGCAAGCCAAGCAGACTCTTCTTGGGAGGCCATTGAGCCCACAAAGCGCTTCCTGGTTTTGCACCAGGAAGTCTGGCCTCTGGACTAGGAGAAAATGAGGAGTGCAGATGCTGGAGATCACAGTTGAAAAGCACAGCAGGTCAGGCAGTATCCAAAGAGAAGGAGAATCGACTTTTTGAGCATAAGCCCTTTATCAGGAATTCCAGGTGAGGGGCTTCTGCTCCTCATATGCTGTCTGACCTGCTATGCTTTTCCAGCGCCACACGTTTTGACCCTGGCCTTTGGACGTCAACCTGACTGAGCTGGCAGGAAAAATTGGTAACACACCCACTCTCACGATCAAATGGTCACTCACTGAATCATTCTTTCATAATTAGTAGCTCATCTCTTTAAATCAGGTAGCTTTCCATTTGGAATTCCATCTCTGCCCAGTGGTGGGACAATGTTAGATATCAGAAGCAAGCATCTTCCTCTCCATGGGGCAAACAACATTCTGCTGATAGAGTCACAGTGGAGCAGAAAGAAACCATCCATCCCATTACATCTATTGAGCAATGTAGTCAGTCCCACTCCCTCTCTAACACAGTTACTTGTCAAGTGCCCAACCTACATTTCCCAAAATGACAGATTATCTTGTGATGAATGTCACATTACTGTTGTTGTTGTTATTATTTCACATCTTGGGTTCTAAAGTGAAGGGCAATTGGATTTTAGTTTTATTTAGTTATTTTTTCAGAAGAAAATCAGAAAATAATTTTGAACTTTATGCTCAAACAACATTTATAAGAAGTCATGTCATAATAGTGAAATGTCAAGCAAGTCACCTGCAAAGATCATTGTTAAGGTGTTAATTGACATACGATTTATGACCAGGAGAAAGAGTGAGATACAGAAGTACAGAACCAGGTGGATTCAGAGAAAAAAGGGTCCAAAGCAGCAGAGGTACTGCAGTCAGGGCTGGGTGAAAGCCTGGAAAGAAACCTATAGAAACAGAAAGCTGTGGAAGTATCAGAGAGAAATAATTCTATATATCTGTTGAAGACTATAGTGGCAGGGGTCTGGGAACCAGAACAGTAGGTCAGCAAGTGGAGAGATTGAGGGGAAAGTAGATGTTAGCACCAGTAAATCAGAAAGAAAAGACAGGGAGAGACTGGTAAATGAACACGATGGTACTCGTTGGCAGAGTGTGTTTATTTCAATGTAAGTAGTAGTTTTGATAAGGCAGATGAGCTTAGAGCCTAGATCAGTACATAGAACTATGACATTGCAGCCATTACAGAGAATTGGTTGAGAGAGGGACAGGACTCACTACTCAATGTTCCAGGGTTTTGTTGTTTTAGATGAGATAGAGAGGAAGGTAAAAGAGGTGGAAGAATTGCATTACTAATCAAGAGAATGTTACATCTGCACTTGGAGGGGACAATACTGGAGGGCCCATACACTGAGGCAATATGGGTACAGCTCAAAAATAAAATGGGTGCAATCACTCTGATAGGATTATACCATAGGTCCCCCAAAAGCCACCGAGACATTGGGGAACAAATATGTCGGCAGTTTATGGAAAGGTGCAATAAAAACAGAATTGTCATAGTGGGTGACTTAAATTTCCCCAATATTGACTGGGACCCCCTTAGAACAAAATGAAGATGTAGGTGGATAGTTTAGTAAGTTTGCAGATGATACAAAGATCTGTGGAGTTGTGGATGACATAGAAGATTGTCAAATGATACAGTGGGATACAGATCAGTTGCAGACATAGACAAAGAAAAAGCTGATGGAGTTTAATACGGGTGAGTGTGAAGTGCTGCACTCTTCAGTAATCAAATGTCAATGAAAAGTATACATTTAATGGCAGGACTCTAAAAAGCAATGATACAACCATAAGACAATAAGATATAAAAGCAGAAATTAGACCATTCATCCCATCGAATCTGCTCCGTCATTTGATAAGTTTCTCAATGCCATTCTCCCATGTTCTTCCTTTAAATCTTGATCCCTGTGACAAACAAGTACTTATGTATCCCCGTCTCAAAAATACTCAATGACCTGGCCTCCACAGCCTACTGTGGCAGTGAATTCCATAGATTCACCACTCTCTGCTAAAGACGTTTCTCCTTACCTCCGTTCTAAGAGGTGTTCCCTTTCTGGATGTAGATTTGCTCACTGAGCTGGAAGGTTCATTTCCAGACATTTCAACACCCTACTAGGTAACATCTTCAGTGGGCCTCCAGACTAAGCACTGCTGCTGATTCCTGCTTTCTATTTATATATTTGGGTTTCTTTGGGTTGGTGATGTTATTTCCTGCGATGATGTCATTTCCTGTGGTGATGTCATTTCCTGTTCTTTTTATTGGGGGATGGTAGATGTTTGTTGATAGAGTTCTAAATGAATATCATGCTTCTAGGAATTCTATAAATTCATATAAATAGAAAGCAGGAATCAGCAGCAGTGCTTCGTCTGGAGGCCCACTGAAGATGTTACTGAGTAGGGTGACAAAATGTCTGGAAATGAACCTTCCAGCTCAGCGAGCAAACCTACATCCAGAACCTCAACCTGAGCTACAAATCTTTTCAAAACTTGTTAAGGTCTTCCCTTTACTCTAAGACTGTGCCCTTGGTTCCTAATCTCTCCTACCAATGGAAATATCTTCCCAATATCCACTCTGTTGAAGTCATTCAGTATTCTGTAAGTTTCAATTAGATCCTCCCCTCATCCTTCTAAACTCCATTGATTAAAGACCCAGAGTCCTCAAACGTTCCACACATCTTCAGCTTTTCATTTTTGGGACCGCCCCAAGGCCAGAACACCCTTCCTGAGATATGGAGCCTAAAACCATGTACAATACTCCAATGTGATCTAATCAGAGCTTTATCAAACCTCAGAAGCACATATCTGCTTTTATATTCAAGTTCTCTTAAAATAAATTCCAACATTGCATTTGTCTTCCTAACTACTGACTCAACCTGCAAGTTTACCTTGAGAGAATCCTGGAGTAGAACTCCTAAGTCTCTTTGCACTTCAGACTTCTGAATTTTCTCCCCATTTAGAAAATAGTCTATGCCTATATTCTTCTTACCAAAGTTCATGTATCACACTTTCCCATCTGTCATTGCTTTGTCCACTCTCCTAACCTGTCCAAATCCTGATGTACAGAAAGATCTTGGGGTTCAATTCCAAAGTTCCTTGAAAGTGGCCATTCAAGTAGATAGGGTGGTAAAAGAAGGCATATCATATGCCTGCCTTTATTGGTTGGGGAGTTGAGTACAAGAGTCAGGATGTCATGTTGCAGCTTTATAAGGCTTTGGTTAGGCCGCACTTATTGATACAGTTCTGGTTGTCACATTACAGGAAGGAGGGTACAAAAGAGGTTTGCCAGAATTCTGCCTAGATTAGAGGGTATGAGCTATAAACAGAGGCGAGAAAAACCCAGGTTGTTTTCTCTTGATTGGCAGAGGCTGAGGGGAGACTTGATAGAGGTCTATAAAGTTATGTGGTGTACAGATAGGGTTAACAGTCAGAATCTTTTTTCCAGAGTTGAAATATTTAAAACTAGGAAGCATGCATTTAAGATGAGAGGGGGCAAGTTCAAAGGAGATATAAGGGACAGGTTTTTTACACAGAGAGTAGTAGGAGTGTGGAACACACTGCCAGGAGTGGGGTTAAGGCAGATACCATAGGGACTTAAGGGACTTACAGATGAGCACAAATATGAAAGGAATGGACGGAATTGGACCAAGAGCAGGCAGAAGGGATTACCTTTATTTGGCATCATGCATGGCACAACATCATGAGCTTAAGGGTGTCTATGTTCACTTCAACCTCCCTTTTCCTTTTTACATATTTATTGAGGGACTTACAGTCTTTTAATGTTGCTTAATTCATTGTGGAGCATGGGCATCATGGCTGTGTGGCCCATCCCTGCATATGCAGTTAGGCCACAGATCAGCCTCATTGAATGTTGGGGCAGTCTCAATGGGCTGAATGGTGTCCTCCTATTACTATGCTGTCATAGAACATAGAACATAGAACATAGAAGAATACAGCGCAGTACAGGCCCTTTGGCCCTCGATGTTGCGCCGATCCAAGCCCACCTAACCTATACTAACCCACTATCCTCCATATACCTATTAATGCCCGCTTAAATGCCCATAAAGAGGGAGAGTCCACCACTGCTACTGGCAGGGCATTCCATGAACTTACGACTCGCTGAGTGAAGAACGTACCCCTAACTTCAGTCCTATATCTACCCCCCCTTAATTTAAAGCTATGCCCCCTTGTAATACCCGACTCCATACGCGGGAAAAGGTTCACACTGTCAAACCTATCTAACCCCCTAATCATCTTGTACACCTCAATCAAGTCACCCCTAAACCTTCTTTTCTCTAATGAAAACAGCCCCAAGTGTCTCAGTCTTTCCTCATACGATCTTCCTTCCATACCAGGCAACATCCTGGTAAACCTCCTCTGCACCCGTTCCAGTGCCTCCACATCCTTCCTATAGTATGGCGACCAAAACTGCACACAATATTCCAGATGCGGCCGCACCAGAGTCTTATACAACTGCATCATGACCTCAGGACTCCGGAACTCAATTCCTCTACCAATAAAAGCCAGTACGCCATATGCCTTCCTCACCGCACTATTTACCTGGGTGGCAACTTTCAGAGATCTGTGTACATGGACACCAAGATCCCTCTGCTCATCCACACTACCAAGTATCCGACCATTAGCCCAGTACCCCATCTTTTTGTTATTCTTCCCAAAGTGAATCACCTCACACTTAGCTACATTGAATTCCATTTGCCACCTTTCTGCCCAGCTCTGCAGCTTCTCTATATCCTGCTGTAACCTGCCACATCCTTCCTCACTGTCAACAACTCCTCCGACTTTCGTATCATCCGCAAACTTGCTCACCCAACCTTCTAACCCCTCTTCCAGGTCATTTATAAAAATGACAAACAGCAATGGTCCCAAAACAGATCCTTGCGGAACACCGCTAGTGACGGCACTCCATGAAGAAACTTTGCCATCAACTACTACCCTCTGTCTTCTTCCATCCAGCCAATTCCTAATCCAAACCTCCAACTCACCCTCAATGCCATATCTCCGTATTTTCTGCAGTAGCCTACCATGGGGAACCTTATCAAACGCCTTACTAAAATCCATATATACCACATCTACCGCTTTCCCCTCATCAACCTCCTTCGTCACCTTTTCAAAGAATTCAATAAGGTTTGTGAGGCACGACCTGCCCTTCACAAAACAATGCTGACTATCCTTGATCACATTATTCCTATCCAGATGTGCATAAATCCTATCCCTTACAATTCTCTCTAAGACTTTGCCCACAACAGAAGTGAGACTCACCGGCCTATAGTTACTAGGGTTATCCCTACTCCCCTTTTTGAACAAGGGAACCACATTTGCTATCCTCCAGTCTTCTGGAACTACTCCTGTAGACAAAGAGGACATAAAAATCAAGGCCAATGGCTCTGCAATCTCCTCCCTTGCTTCCCAGAGAATCCTAGGATAAATGCCATCAGGCCCAGGGGACTTATCTATTTTCACCTTTTCCAGGATTTCCAACACCTCTTCTCTACATACCTCAAAGCCATCCATTCTACTTATTTGTGACTCAGTATTCACATCGACGACAATGCCCTGTTCCTGAGTAAATACTGAAGAAAAGTATTCATTCAGTGTCTCCCCAATCTCTTCCGCCTCCACACACAACTTCCCACTACTATCCTTGACTGGACCTATTCCTACCCTAGTCATTCTTTTATTCCTAACATACCTATAGAAATCCTTAGGGTTTTCCCTAATCCTACCGACTAAGGACCTTTCATGTCCCCTCCTTGCTGCTCTTAGCTCTCTCTTCAGGTCCTTCCTGGCTACCCTATAACTCTCAATCACCCCAATTGAACCTTCACGTCTCATCTTGAGATAGGCCGCCCTCTTCCTTTTAACAAGGGATTCCAATTCCTTATTAAACCACGGCTCCCTCGCACGACCCTTTCCTCCCTGCCTGACAGGTACATAATTATCAAGGACACTCAATAGTTGCTCCTTGAATAAGCTCCACATATCATTTACACTCTTGCCTTGGAGTCTACTTTTCCAAGCCACACATCCTAAGTCATGCCTCACCGCATCATAATTTCCCTGACCCCAGCTATAACTCTTGCCCTGTAGTACACACTTATCCCTCTCCATCACGAGAGTAAAAATCACCGAATTATGGTCACTATCCCCAAAGTGCTCACCTACCTCTAATTCTAACACCTGGCCTGGTTCGTTACCCAGAACCAAATCCAGTATGGCCTCACCTCTTGTTGGCCTGTCTACATATTGTGTCAGGAAACTCTCCTGCACACATTGAACAAACACTGACCCATCTAACGAACTTGAGCTATAGCTTTCCCAATCAATATCAGGAAAGTTAAAGTCCCCCATAACAACCACCCTATTACTGTCACTCATCTCCTGAATCACCTTCCCTATCCTTTCTTCAATGATTCTAGGACTATTAGGAGGCCTGTAAAAGACTCCTAACAGGGTGACCTCACCTTTCCTATTCCTAACCTCAGCCCAAACTACCTCAGATGGCAAGTCCTCATCCATCGTCCTTTCCACCACTGTAATACTATCTTTGACAAGCAATGCCACACCTCCCCCTCTTTTACCCCCACCTCTGACCCTACTAAAACATTTAAATCCTGGAACCTGCAACAGCCAATCCTGTCCCTGTTCTAGCCATGTCTCCGTAATAGCCACAACATCGAAGTCCCAAGTACCAACCCACGCTGCAAGTTCACCTACCTTATTTCGTATACTTCTTGCATTGAAGTATACACACTTCAAGCCACTTTCCTGTTTACAGGCACCCTCCTTTGAAATTGATGCCATGTTCCTAACCTCCCTACACTCCAGGCCCTGCACCCTGAAGCTACAATCTGGGTTCCCATGCCCCTGCAGAGTTAGTTTAAACCCCCCCCAAGAGCACTAGCAAACCTCCCCCCAAGGATACTGGTGCCCCTCAGGTTCAGGTGTAGACCATCCTGTTTATAGAGGTCCCACCGTCCCCAGAAAGAACCCCAGTTATCCAAAAACCGGAATCCCTCCCTCCTGCACCATCCCTGTAGCCACGCATTTAAGTGTTCTCTTTCCCTATTCCTCGAATCTCTATCACGTGGCACGGGTAACAAACCAGAGACAACAACTCTGTTCATTCTAACTCTGAGCTTCCAACCTAGCTCCCTGAAAGCCTGTCTAACATTCTCGGCACTCCTCCTACCTATGTCGTTGGTGCCAATATGGACCATGACTTCGGTCTGCTCCCCCTCCCCCTCCAGGACCCGGAAAACACGATCAGAGACATCACGTACCCTTGCACCTGGGAGGCAATATACCAAACGTGAGTCTCTCTCGTTCCCACAAAACCGCCTATCTGTGCCCCGAACTATCGAGTCCCCAATTACTACTGCTCTGCTCTTCTTCACCCTTCCCTTCTGAGTAACGGGGACAGGCTCCGTGCCAGAGACCTGAGCCCCGTTACTTACCCCTGGTAAGTCATCCCCCCCACAAGTATCCAAAACGGTATACTTGTTCTTGAGGGGAACGGCCGCAGGGGGTCCCTGCACTGGCTGCTTCCTCCCAGTCCCCCTCACTGTCACCCATCTATCTGCCATCTTTGGAGTTACTACTTCCCTATAACTCTGATCTATGACCCCCTCTGCCTCCCGAATGATCCGAAGTTCATCCAACTCCAGCTCCAGTTCCCTAACACGGTCTTGGAGGAGCTGGAGATGGGTGCACTTCCTGCAAGTGTAATCGGCAGGGACGTCGATGGCATCCCTCACCTCATACATGTTGCAGGAGGAACATTGCACTGCCTTCACTGCCATCCCTCTAAAGCTAACTTTTATTTTAAAAAAAACTGGGTCTAAAGAATACAACAAGCAAAATTCAGCACTTACCTACTTACCACAACAGGTGTTATTATTAGGTTAGAGGAGGAGGGCGGGTGGGAGGCACTACCCGTGTAGTGCCTCGGGTTCCTCTCCTTCGCGCTTTTAAAGGGGAAAAAACCTACCTAAGTATGTCATGTTAGCATGTTCCCATGACCCCTTGTTCCCCATGTTGGGATGCCCTTGTGTTTACAGATTCCCATGTTGTCATGCTCATGTTTATCTGCTGAGAGATTCCAACATTGATGGTGACTCTGCTGTAGCCCCAGGGTGGATGGGATTGATTTTGGATTGTGGAAAATCTGTTCAATTGTTCTCACATTGAGCAGTGGTATCACTGGGAGATGAAGATAATGTGGTTTTCTCAAGCTAATTCAAATTCAAATTTAGCCAATGCCTACCTGAGACTTTCATCTGTCCACTGAACTCCAAACTGAACCTGCTCCAGAAATATTTCACTCCATTCCTCTGACACAAAATTTTCAGCTGCGTCTCCAGATCCTGACATTGTGATTTCATTGGAAATGGGTTTAGTAAAGACATGAACAGCAGAATCTGGAGATCTGACAAACACTTACAAAAGCTCTCCAGAAGCAGAGTCTTATCGAACTTGAAACATTATCTCTGTTTCCCTCCAAGTAAATAAAAAGCTGTTGATGCTGGAAATTGAAGAGAGAGAATACTGGAGAAATTCAGCAAGTCAGGCAGCATCAGTGGAGAGAGAAACATAGTTGACATTTCGGGTCTAGTGACTCCTCTTCAGAACTGAAGAGTCTCTGGATTTAAGATGTTGACTGTATTTCTTTCTTCATAGAATAGAGAACATAGAACAGTGAAGCGCAGTACAGACCCTTCAGTCCTCGATGTTGTGCCAACCTTTTATACTATTCTAAGATCAGACCAACCAACATACCCTTCCATGTGTCTATCCAAGAGTCGCTTAAATGTCCCTAATGTCTCTGACTCTACTACCAGCTCTGGCAGTGCATTCCACACAAACCCCACTCTCTGTGTAAAGAGCCTACCTCTGACATCTCCCCTAAACCTCCCTCCAATCACCTTAAAATATGTCCCCTTGTGATAACCATTTCCACCATGGAAAAAGATTTCTGGTTATCCACTCTATCTATGCTTCTCATCATCCTGTATATCTCCATCAAGTCATCTCTCATCTTTCTTCACTCCAATGAGAAAAGCCCAAGCTCCCTCAACCTTACTTCATAAGACACACCCTCCAGTCCAGGCAGCATCCTGGTAAATCTCCTCTGCACCCTGTCTAAAGCTTCCACATCCTTCTTATAATGAGGCGACCAGAATTGAACACAATATTCCAAGTGTGGTCTAACCAGAGCTCTTTAGAGCTGCCACATAACCTCGTGGCTCTAAAACTCAATCCCCCTGCTAATGAAAGCCAATACACCAAATGCCTTCTTAACAACTCTATCAAATTGGGTGGCAACTTTGAGGGACCTATAGACATTGACCCCAAGATCACTCTGTTCTTCCACACTGCCTGGCGTTAACCCTGTATTCTACATTCAACCTTCCAAAATGAATCACTCCACACTTTTCCAGGTTGAACTCTATCTGCCACGTCTCAGCCCAGTTCTGCATCCTGTCAATGTCTTGTTGTAGCCTGCAACAGCCCTCCACACTATCCACAACTCCACCAACCTTCATGTCATCAGTAAACTTACTAACCCACCTTTCCACTTCCTCATCCAAGTCACTTATAAAAATCACAAAGAGCAGAGGTCCCAGAACCGATCCGTATGGATCACCACTGGTCACCAAGCTCCAGGCTAAATACTTCCCATCTACTACACCCTCTGTCTTCTATAATCCAGCCAATTCTGCATCCAGACAGCCAGATTTCCCTGAATCCTATTTCCTTACTTTCTGAATGAGCTGACCATGGGGAATGTTATCAAATGCCTTGCTGGAATTCATGTCCACTGCTTTATCTTCATCAATGTGTTTTGCCACATCCTCAAGGACGTCAATAAGGTTTGTGAGGCATGATCTGCCCCTCACAAAGCCATGCTGATTACCTCTAACCAAACTATGGTTTTCCAAGTAATCATAATCCTTTCTCTCAGGATTCTCTCCAATACTTTGCTGACCACAGACATAAGACTGACTGGTCTGTAATTCCCAGGATTATTGCTCTCCCTTTTCTTGTACAAGGGGATAACATTTTTCACCCTCCAATCATCAGACACTACTCTAGTGGATAATGAGGACACAAAGATCATTGCCGAAGGCACAGTAATCTCTTCCCTCGTTTCCTGTAGTAACCTTGGGTATATCCCGCCTAGCCTAGGTGACTTAACTATTCTTATGTTTTTTCAAACTTTTCAGCATGTCCTCCTTCTTAACATCGACCTGTTTGAGAATATCAGTCTGTTTCAAAATGTCTTCCCAAATGTCACAGTCACTCTCAGTAGTGAACACTGAAGCAAAGTATTCATTAAGGGCCTCTCCAACCTCCTCTGACTGCAGGCGCAAGTTCCCTCCACTATCCCTGTTCAGCCCTACCCTCACTCTGGCCATCTTCTTATTCTTCGCAGATGTGTAGAACACCTTAGGGTTTTCCTTAATCCTACCCACTAAAGCTTTTTCATGCCCCCTCTCAGTCTCCTAAGTCTATTCTTCAGTTCCTTCCTGGTTACCTTGTAACCCTCTAAAGCCCTGTCTAATCCTTGCCTCCTTAACTTTATGTAAGCTTCCTTCTTCCTCTTGACTAGATGTTCCATGTTCCTTGTCACCCAAGGTTCCTTCACCCTACCATCCCTTCCTTGCCTCAGTGGTTTGGAGATGCCGGTGTTGGACTGGGGTGGACAAAATTAAAAATCACACAACACCAGGTTATAGTCCAACAGGTTTATTTGGAAGCACTGGCTTTCGGAGCACAGCACCTTCATCACCACCTGCAGCGCTCTGAAAGCTAATGCTTCCAAATAAACCTGTTAGACTATAACCTGGTCTTGTGTGATTTTTTAACTTTACCTCAGTGGGGCATCTTTACAGAAGAATTTCTCCAGCATTTTCTGTCTGGCTCAGATTTCCAGCATGGACAGTTGTAGAGTGATAAAGATGAACAGCATGGAAACAGACCCTTCAGTCCCACTCTATGTGGACCAGAATCCTAATCTAACCTAGTGTCTTTTGCCAGAATGTGGCCCATATCCCTCTAACCCCTTCTTATTCATGTACCCATCCAGATACCTTTTAAATGTTGTACTGTAACCGCCTCAGGTCATTTTTGAATGATTCCCCCCCCCCCCCCCCCCCCCCACTCACCTTAAACCTATACCCTCTAATTTTAAACTCCCCAACCTGGAGAAAAGACCTTGTCTATTCACCCTATCCATGCTCCTCATTATTTTATAAGCTTCTATAAGGTCACTCCTTAGTTCTTGCTTTACCAAACTCACGAAATGTAAAATTATTTAAAATCTGAATGTTTCTGCTAAAAGGTAGGAGAATTGTACTCAAGTATTCACGTCTATCTGGATTTGTTTCTGTCCGGTTTCCATTTGACCCAGTTCAAACCTGGCGGAAATTCGATCCCAGTTTTCCCAAACTGCTCTCTCTGATCCTGAGCTCCCATCTCGGCTGTACATCGCCAGGACCGATCATCTGAAAACATTCCCCGTGGTCGGGTCAAAAGTTCCTCACCAATTAAGGATCGGGATTTAGGTTGAGTCCAACGCTGCGTCTGGTTGGAGCGTGAGGAGACAGGGGGTGGCGAGACCAGGAGAAGGGGAGAGGCAGGAGCTGGGAGTGTGATTCAGAGAGAGAGGGAGGGACAGAGACAGAAAGTAAGAGAGAGAGAGAAATGTAAGCAGAGGAGGGGGAGATACAGAACAAACCCAGAGACAGAGAGAAAGATCGAGAGAGAAAACTAAACAGAGAAATAAAGACAGCGCACTAGTGGCACTGACCGGGGAAGGCGGATGCGCTCGGCTGAGCCAGGTTCAAGATGCGGATGCGGGCTGGATGCTGGAGAGCCGGGCGACTGCTGCTGATGCTGCTCCTGTTGGGCTTTGATAGGTCCGGGGTAAGTGACCACAGAAACGGTGGCGGCTCGGAGTGAAATCTCTCCCCGGCACTGCAATACCCCGTCTCTGTAGGTGTTTCTGTATGTACCTGTATGTTTGTGTATCCCTCTGTGTCTAACTGTGTATCCCTCTGGGGTCGGTGCCTGTGTCTCTCCCGCTCCCTCTGTGTGTGTGTGTGTCTGTCTGTCTGTCTCTCTCTCTGTCTCTCCCTCTCTGTCTCTGTGATTCTCTCCCTCTCTGTCTCGCCCCCTCTGTGTGTCTCTATCTGTCTGTCTTTCCCTCTGTGTGTGTGTGTCACTGTGTCTGTCTGTCTCTCTGCTTGTCTCTGCCTCTATGTCACTCCCTCTCTGTATCCCTTTCTCTCTCTCTCTGTGTGTCTCTGAGTCGGTGCCTGTGTCCCTGTGGGTATCAATCTTATTTTGTCTGCTTTACTTTCGCTGTCAATCGTCCCCCCACTTTACTCCGAATGTTCTGGGTTTATCTGAAATATAGATTTTGATCATCTGTTCTCTGACGGGATGGTTTAAATAATTCCCAATTAGAGAAAACGAACGTGTTTTGCAACATTTATCGGAGAGAAGCGGGATTCCAAGCGGGTCCCAATGAGAGCAGACCGAGAGCCGAGAGATTTCGGCTCCAGGGCGATGGGACACCTCACCGGAGCTGGGGATTTGGGTTCAATTCCCACCTTCCCAAAGATTCTGGGGAAGGTTTCATTAATATTATCATCTCCTGTTTCAACATCATAACCACATCCAAATATTTTATCCCAAATGAGACACAGACAAGAGCATTCAGGATGGAAATGATGTCCCGGGGAAAAGGTAGGCGATTGGCCCGGGGGAACAGTGCTTGTTTGAAGAGCCAGTGCGAGTACAAAGGACCGAATGGCCGCCTCCCGGGTAACAAGTCTGCAATTCTGGGATTATTATTTTCAAATATTTCTCCCTGTTTGTAACTGGCGACAATCGAATCTTCATTTTTCATCCAACCAGAACCTGTGAATTCAGAGTCCGCTTTGTATCGTTCCTGATCTAGCCAATTATTTAACAACAAGAACGTGCATTTATTGAGCGCCGTAATGACAAGCGTAAACAACTGGAACAAAAAGGGTACTCTGCGCAATTATTCGAAGAATAGTAGTAAAGGCAGATAGATCTCCAGAGAAAAGCCAACCTTGCAGGGTGGGGGTGGTGGGAGGATTGAGGCGGAGTGGTGGGTGTGGAGTGGGAGAGTGAGGAGTGAGAGGGAGTGAGCGGTGGGGGATAGGGAGTGGGGCATGGGAGCGGGGGGGCGGGGAGTGTTAGGGGGAGTGGGGATTGGGGAGGAGTGGGGGTGTGGGGAGTGGTGGTGGGGTGGGGAGTGGAGGGAGTGGGGAGTTTTAGGGGGAGTGGGGTGGAGTTTGGGAGTGGGGAGTAGGGGAATAAAGGTAGTGGGGGGAGTGGGGGAGCATGGTAGTGGGGGGGAGCTGGAGATAATGGGGAGAGTGAGGGAGTATGGGTGGAGTGCAGGAGAGTGGGCGATAGTGGTGGGGTAGTGGGGGGAGCGGGAGGGAAACTGTAGGTGAGTTGGGGTGGAGCAGGTGGTGCGGGGGGGCAGGAATGGGGGAGTGGGGGATAGTGGATGTGGGGGAGCATGGGAGTGGAGGAGCAGAGGGGAGGGAATGGGGGGCAGAAGGAGGACTGGGGGCATGGGTGGGCGAGTAGGGGCGAGCGTTGGGGAGTGAGGGGAGTGGGGGAGATATTTGAGGGGGTGGGGAGTAGGGGGTGGAGAGTGGGGTAGTATGGGTGGGGAGTGGAGGAGTGGGGTGAGTGGGGGCATTGGGGGAGTGGGTGAGGATAGGGGGAGTTGAGGGTGAAGGTGTAGTGGGGGGAGTGGGAGGGTCCGGGGGAAAGGGGTTAGCAGGAGTTTGGGGATTAGCGGGGAATGGGGGTGAGTGGGGGAGTGGGGGTGGAGTGGGGACTGTGGGGAGTGTGGGATAGGGGGAGGTGGGGAGTGGGGGCAGCAGAGAAGTTGTGGGGAGAGGGGGAGTGCCGGGTAGTGTGGGGTAGTGGGGTGAAGCGGGGTGGGGTAGCAGGGAAGTGTGGGTGTGTAGCGGGAGAGTGATGGAGGAGCGTGGAGTGGGGTGTGGGAGGAAGTGGGGGAGGGGTGAGTGGACAGTGGGGTGTTGGGCGGTGTGGTGTGTGGGAGTAGTGGGCTGGAGGGGGACTGTAGGGGAGGGGAGTATGGTGTGAATGGGGTTGAGGGGAAGTGAGGAGTGAAGGGTGTGAGTGAGCAGTGGGGAGTGGAATGGGAGGGGGTGTTGGGGATATGTGGGGGAGTCGGGGTGGGGGGAGTGGATTGAGGGCTAAAAAGGCCAGAATTGAAGCAGTACAAAGGTCCATGTTAGTTGGAAGAGATGAGAGATGCAGGGTGGAGGACTATGGGAAAAATGTTTCTCTGGGAAAGATTCTGTGTCTGTAGTCAATGGAGTTTAGAAGGATGAGGGGGATCTGATTGACACTTACAAAATATGGAGAGGCCTGGATAGTGTGAATGTGGAGAAGGTGTTTCCACCAGTGGGAGAGACTAGTACCCAACGGCACAGACCCTTTAGAATTGGCATGAGGAATTTCTTCAGCCAGAAAATAGTGACTCAATGGAACTCATTGCTACAGAGGGCTGTGGAGGCCAAGTCATTGAGAGCATTTAACACAGAGATAGACGGGTTCTTGATTAGTAAGGGGATGAAGGCGTACAGGGAAAAGGCAGGAAAATGGGGTTGAGGAGCATATCAACTATGATTGAACAGAGGAACAGAATCGATGGACCACATTCGGCTCCCATATCTCAGGATCTAACAGCCTCATGAACATGGGATCACTGGCAAGACCAGCATTTACTCTTCTTGACACAACAGATTGGCTCTCTAGGCCAGTTCAGAGAACACAGAGTCATTGAGTTGTACAGTACAGAAAGAGGCCCTTCAGCCCATCAAGTCTGCATTGACCTATCCATACCAAGGTAAAAACGAGAACTGCAGATGCTGGAAACCCGAGTCTGGATTAGAGTGGTGCTGGAAAAGCACAGCAGGTCAAGCAGCATCCGCGGAGCAGGAAAATCGACGTTTTGGGTAAAAGCCCTTCATCAGGAATGGAGGCAGGGAGCCTGCAGAGTGGAGAGATAAATGAGAGGAGGGTGGGGCTGGGGAGAAAGTAGCATAGAGTACAATAGGTGAATGGGGGTGGGGATGGAGGTGATAGGTCAGAGAGGAGGGTGGGGGAAGGTAGCAAAGAGTACAATGGGTGAATGGGGGTGGGGATGAAGGTGGAGGAGGGTGGAGTGGATAGGTGGAAAGGAAGATAGGTAGGTAGGACAGGTCATGGGGACAGTGTTGAGCTGGAAGGTTGGAACTGGGTAAGGTGGGAGGAGGGGAAAGCTCAAAACCTCCAACCCTAGCAACATTCTTGTAAATTGGTTCAGAAAATTTTGACAACATCCTTCCGATAGGATGGAGACCAGAATTGCACGCAATATTCCAACAGTGGCCTAACCAATGTCCTGTACAGCTGCAACATGACCTCCCAACTCCTGCACTCAAAACTCTGACCAATAAAGGAAAGCATACCAAACGCCTTCTTCACTATCCTATCTACTTGTAACTCTACTTTCAAGGAGCTATGAACCTGCACTCCAAGGTCTCTTTGTTCAGCAATATTCCCTTACCATTAGGTGTATAAGGCCCTGCAAAGATTTGCTTTCCCACAACGCAACACCTTGCATTTATTTAAATTAAACTCCATCTGCCACTCCTTAGCCCACTGGCCCAGCTGATCAAGATTCCGTTGTAATCTGAGGTGACCTTCTTCACTGTCCACTGCACCTCCATCTTATGCTCACATCCAAATCATTTATATAAATGACGAAAAGTAGTGGACCCAGTACCAATCTTTGTGGCACGCCACCAGTCACAGGCCTCCAGTCTGAAAAACAACCCTCCACCACCACCCTCTGTCTTCTACCTTCAAGCCAATTCTGTATCCAGATGGCTAGTTCTCCTGTATTCCATGAGATCTAATCTTTCTAACCAGTGTCCCATGGGAAACCTTGTCGAATGCCTTACTGAAGTTCATATAGATCACGCATACTGCTCTGCCCTAATCAATCCTCTTTGTTACTGCTTCAAAAAACTCAATTAAGTTGGTGAGACATGATTTCCCACGCACTAAGCCATGTTGACTATCCATAATCAGTTCTTGCCTTTCCAAATAAGTGTAAACGCTGTCCTTACGATTCCCTCCAAAAACTTGCCCACCAGTAACGTCAGACTCACTGCTCTATAGTTCCCTAGCTTTTCCTTACACTTTTCTTAAATAGTGGCACCACGTTAGCCAACCTCCAGTCTTCCAGCAACTCACCTGTGACTATCGATGATACAAATATCTCAGGAAGGGGCCCAGCAATTAGCTCCCTAGCTTCCCACAGAGTTCTAGGGTACACCTGATCAACTCCTGGGGCTTATCCACTTTGGTGCACTTCAAGACATCGAGCACATCCTCCTCCGTAATAAGGAAATTTTTTAAGATGTCACCATCTATTTCCCTACATTCTATATCTTCTATGTCTTTCTATGAGTAAACACTCATGCAAAATACTCATTTAGTGTCTCCCCCATCTCCTGTGGCTCCACACAAAGGCTGCCTTGCTGATCTTTAAGGGGCCCTATTCTCTTCTTACTTACCCTTTTGACCTTAATGTATTTGTAAAAACCCTTTGGATTCTCCTTAACCCTGTTTGCCAAAGCTATCTCATGTCCCCTTTATGCACTCCTGATTTCATTCTTAAGTATACGCCTACTGTCTTTTAAGGATTCTTCTAACGATTCACTTGATCTATGCTGTCACCTGGCATATGCTTCCTTTTTTTTCTTAACCAAACCCTCAATTTCTCTAGTCATCCAGCATTCCCTACACCTACCAGACTTTCCTTTCACCTTAACAGGAATATACTGTCTCTGGACCCTCATTATCTCATTTCAGAAGGCTTCCAACTTTCCAGTGTCCCTCTATCTGCAAACTTGTAAAAGTTCTTGCCTTCATCAAAATTAGCCTCCCTCCAATTTAGAACTTTAACTTTTAGATCTGGTCTATCCTTTTCCATTACTATTTTAAAGCTAATAGAATTATGATCCCAAAGTGCTCCCCCACTGACACCTCAGTCACCTGCCCTGCCTTATTTCCCAAGAGTAGGTCAAGTTTTGCAACTTCTCTAGCAGGTATATCCACATATGTACACACTTAACAAATTCTACACACTTAAGCAGGGACCTCACATACTCCCAATCACACTACACCATTTCCCTTTGCCTCCAATTTACAAGTCAATTTTGGAGAAAGTGAGGACTGCAGATGCTGCAGATCAGGGTCGAGAGTGTGGTGCTGGAAACGCACAGCAGGTCGGGCAGCATTCAAGGAGCAGGAGAATCGATGTTTCGAGCATATACCCTTCATCAGGAACGAGGCTTCTGAGTCGGGGGAGGACAGCTGAGAGATAAATGACAGGGGCGTGGGGCCGGGGGCAAGGCAGCTGAGAATGTAATTGGTAAATGAAGGTGGGGAGAAGGTGATAGGTTGGGGAGGAGGTTGGAGCATAGATGGGGAAAGGGATGGACAGGTCAAGAGGTGCCGAGTTTTGGGACTGGGATAATGGAGGGGTAGGGGAACTGAGGAAACTGGTGAAATACACATTAATCCCTTGTTGCTTTGGTCTCACTCTTTTCCTGGGAATCTTCTTACTCCTAAAATAATCGTAAAATGCTTTGGGGTTTTCCTTAATCCTATCTGCCAAACATATTTTGTAAGCCCCTCTTTGCATTCTTAATTTCTTTTTAAAGCAACCCCTACACTCTTGATAATTTTGCAGGGTCTCCCTTGTTTTAAATGCACAGTACCTGATATATTGTTCTTTTTTATATCAAATTCTTAATAACCCTTGACATCTAGGGTTCCCTGGATTTGCTGCCCTTGCCCTTTGCTCTTAGAGAAACATGCTGGCCCTGGAAATCTCAATATACTACTTTCAAAAGATTCCGACTTTCCAAATGTAGACATATCTGCAAATAGCTGCTCCCTCTATGTTTGCCAGATCTTAGCTCATGATATTGAAATTGATCTACCAGTAATTTAGACACAACTTCTGCACTATCCTTACCCTTTTACATAATTTCAATCATCCTCAAAATGTTCACACTGTCACTTCAGCCTCTTGACTGACTTCATTCCCTAGGATCAGGTCTGGCACTGCCCTATTTCTCATTAGACTATCTAGTACATACAGGTCATTCTGCTATATCTGCATTTTGTTAACACAAATTCACTGTAATACAATTGACGAATTTAGATTAGATTAGATTCCCTACAGTGTAGAAACAGGCCCTTCAGCCTGACTAGTTCACACCGACCCTCCGAAGAGTAACCCACCCAGACCCATTTCCCTCTGACTAATGCCCCTAACACTATGGGCAATTTAGCATGGCCAATTCACCTGACCTGCACATCTTTGGACTGTGGGAGGAAACCTGAGTACCCGGATGAAACCCATGCAGACATGGGGAGAATGTGCAAATTCCACACAGTTGCCCAAGGCTGGAATCGAACCTGGGACCCTGGTGCTGTGAGGCAGCAGTGCGAACCACTGAGCCACCGTGAATTGGGGACACTGTTTCTAAAGCACAAACTTTTAAAATGTGTGTTGTCTGTAACACGATTATGTTGCCAAGACTTCAAGGACTGTTTCAAAAGCGTGATTTTTCAATAATGCAGGATTGCACAAGAACACAACTATCATGTTTTGGGAGAACCACCTGTACTGGTACAAAAATTCCAAATTTGAAAATTCTACCCCATCCAGTCATTTCATACTAGAGCAATCCCATATAATGTTAACAAAGTTGAAATCCCCTACTTCTATAACCCTGTTCCTCTCATACCTTTCTGTGATTTGTTTCCATATCTGCTCCCGCTGACTGCTGGGAGGTCTGTTGTATCATAGCAAAGTAATCACCCCTTTTTTATTTCTTAAGCCCCGCCCAGATGGCCTCATTTAAGAGACATACCCTGGAATGTTGAGCTGCCGGTCCTGCCTTTCCTTCAATCATGTCTCAGTGATTGCAACAGTACCATATTTCCATATACTGAACAAAGAACAAAGAAAATTTACAGCCAAGAAATAGGCCCTTCGGCCCTCCAAATATGCCGATCCAAATCCACTGTCTAAACCTATCACCCAATTCCTAAGGATCTGCATCCCTCTGCTCCCAAACTACTCATGCATCTTCCAGACACATCTTAAATGAATCTACCGAGCCTGCCTCTACTACCTCTGCTGGCAATGTGTTCCAGATACCCACCATCCTCTGTGTAAAGTACTTTCCATGTGTACCCCCCTTAAACATTTCTCCTCTCATCTTGAACGCATGACTGCTTGTTATTGAATCCCTCAACCTGTCCACCCTGCCTATACCCTGCATGATTATATAGATCTCAGTCAGGTCCCCCCTCAATCTCCTTTTTTTTATTGAAAACAATCCTAACCTACTCAACCTCTCTTCATAGCGATATCATCCATATCAGGCAACATCTTCGTAAACCTTCTCTGCACCCTCGCCAAAGCATCCACATCCTTTTGGTAATGTGGCAACCAGAACTGTACACAGTATTCTAAATGGGGCCAAATCAAAATGTTGTAGAATTTTAACATGACCTGCCAGCTCTTATACTGAATACCCCGTTCGATGAAGGCAAGCATACCATATGCCTTCTTGACCACTCTATCTACCTGTGCAGCCACCTTCAGGGTACAGTGGACCTGAACTCCCAGATCTGTCTGCTCATCAGCTTTTCCCAAGGCTCTTCCATTTACAGTATAGTTCACTCTAGAATTAGACTTCCCAAAATGCATCACCTCACATTTGTCTGGATTGAACTCCATCTGCCACTTCTGTGCCCAACTCTCCAGTCTATCTATATTCTCCTGTATTCTTTGACAGTCCCCTATGCTTTCTGCTACTCTATCAATCTTCGTGTCATCTGCAAACATACTGATCAGACCAACAATGCCCTCTTCCAGATCATTGATGTATATCTAAAGCGTGATTCTTCTATAATGCAGGATTGCATAAGAACACAATCATCACGTTTTGGAAGAACTACCTGTACTGGTACAAAAAATAATCAATGCTCTAAGTCATCCGCCTTACCCGTCAAGCTTCTTGCATTAAAATTGATACAGTATAGATTTCTAGACCTTCCATGTGTCTTATCCTACCCATGTCATCTGCTGGACTGCCGTAGTATTAAACCTTCTGGAAGGATATTGGACCCATTCTAGTTCAAGTCCAACCTGTCAAGCTTTTGCAGGTCCCAACTACCTCGGAAGTTGTTAATATGATCCTGTCCTTGAACAATTCAATCAATTTTGTTAGGTATGACATCTCTCTGACACAGCCATGCTGACCACCCCAATCAACCTTTGTCCTTCTATAATTAGTTCTCTCTTTCAGGATTTTCTCCAAGTTTCCCTTCCACTGATGAGAAATTCACTGATCTGAAATTGGCTGGTTTATCTCGAGCACCCTTCTTGAAAAGTGGAACCACATTAGTTATCCTCCAGGTGCCTCCCAAGAAGAATAAAAAATTTTGGTCAAAATCCGTGTAATTTCCTCCTACAGCTCCCACAACAGCCTGGGATACAAACAGCAGTTAAGATTCAATCATGTTGCTGTAGGTCTGGAGTCACACATAGGCCACAGCAGGTAAGCATGGCAGATTTCCCTCCCTAAAGAATATTAGTGAACCAGATGGATGTTTTTTATTACAATATAAAATATAGGTACTAAGCCTGCAGCAGTGTTTTTTAGAGCAGTCAGACTGTGCTATTTTCTGGGTTGTTAAGTGGAGGAAATAGCTGGGGCCCTGACAGATATCTTTGTGGCAACCTTAAATACAGGTGAGGTGCTGGAGGACTGGAAAGTTGCTCATGTTGTCCTCCTGTAAAAAAAGGGTAGTAGGGATATTCCGGGTAACTACAGACAAGTGAGCCTGACGTCAGTGGTGGGAAAGTTGCTGGAGAGGGTACTGAGCGATAGGATCTATTTATATTTAGCAAAGAATGTTGCGGGTGATGAATAAATATGTCCCTCTGAGACAGGCAAGAAGGGGTAAGATAAAGGAACCTTGGATGATGAGAGCAGTGGAGCTTCTTGTCAAAAGGAAGAAGGTAGCTTACATAAGGTGGAGGAAGCTAGGGTCAAGCTTAGCTCTAGAGGATTACAGGCAGGCGAGAAAGGAGCTCAAAAATGGTCTGAGGAGAGCCAGGAGGGGGCACGAGAAAGGCTTCGCAGAAAGGATTAGGGAGAACACAAAGGCATTTTACACTTATGTGAGGAATAAGAGAATGCTCAAAGAAAGAGTAGGGCCGATCAGGGATAGCATAGGGAATTTGTGTGTGGAGTCTGAGGAGGTAGGGGAAGCCCTAAATGAGTTTTTTGCTTCAGTCTTTATGAAAGAAATGAACTTTGTAGTGAATTAAACCTTTGAAGAGCAGGTGTGCATGCTGGAATGGATAGAGATAGAGGAAGCTGATGTGCTGAAACGTTTGTCAAACATTAAGATTGACAAGTCGCCAGGCCCGGACCAGATTTGTCCTCGGCTTCTTTGGGAAACGAGAAATGCGATTGCTTCGCCACTTGCAAAGATCTTTGCATCCTCGTTCTCCACTGGAGTCGTACCTGAGGACTGGAGAGAGGTAAATGTAATTCCTCTCTTCAAGAAAGGAAATAGGGAAATCCCCGGCAATTACAGACCAGTAAGTCTCACGTCTGTCGTCTGCAAGGTGTTAGAAAGGATTCTGAGGGATAGGATTTATGACCATCTGGAAGAGCATGGCTTGATTAAATGCAGTCATCACGGCTTTGTGAGGGGCAGGTCATGCCTCACAAACCTTATCGAGTTCTTTGAGGATGTGACTAGAAACTTTGATGAGGGTCGAGCTGTGGATGTGGTGTATGTGGACTTCAGCAAGGCATTTGATAAAGTTCCCCATGGTAGGCTCATTCAGAAGGTCAGGAGGAATGGAATACAGGAGAACTTAGCTGTCTGGATACAGAATTGGCTGGCCAACAGAAGACAGCGAGTGGTAGTAGAAGGAAAATATTCTGTCTGGAAGTCTGTGGTGAGTGGTGTTCCACAGGGCTCTGTCCTTGGGCCTCTACTGTTTGTAATTTTTATTAATGACTTGGATGAGGGGATTGAAGGATGGGTCAGCAAGTTTGCAGACGACACAAAGGTTGGAGATGTCGTTGACAGAGAGCTGTTGTAGTCTGCAGCGGGACATTGAACAGGATGCAGAGATGGGCTGAGAGGTGGCAGATGGAGTTCAACCTGGATAAATGCGAAGTGATGCATTTTGGAAGGTCGAATTTGAAAGCTGAGTACAGGATTAAGGATAGGATTCTTGGCAGTGTGGAAGAACAGAGGGATCTTGGTGTGCAGGTACATAGATCCCTTAAAATGGTCACCCAAGTGGACAGGTTGTTAAGAAAGCATATGGTGTTTTGGCTTTCATTAACAGGGGGATTGAGTTTAAGAGTCGTGAGATCTTGTTGCAGCTCTATAAAACTTTGGTTAGACCGCACTTGGAATACTGCGTCCAGTTCTGGACACCCTATTATAGGAAAGATGTGGAGGCTTTGGAGAGGGTTCAGAGGAGGTTTACCAGGATGCTGCCTGAGCTGGAGGGCTTATCTTATGAAGAGAGGTTGACTGAGCTCGGACTTTTTTCATTGGAGAAAAGGAGGAGGAGAGGGGACCTAATTGAGGTATACAAGATAATGAGAAGCATAGATAGCCAGAGATTATTTCCCAGGGCAGAAATGGCTAACACGAGAGGTCATAGTTTTTCTCCCCGTGTCGCCGTGGGTTTCCTCCGTGTGCTCTGGTTTCCTCCCACAGTCCAAAAATGTGTAGGTTAGGTGAACGGGCCATGCTAAATTGCCCGTAGTGTTAGGTGAAGGGGTAAATGTAGGGGAATGGGTCGGTGGGTTGTTCTTCAGAGGGTCAGTGTGGACTTGTTGGGCCAAAGGGCCTGTTTCCACACTGTAAGTATTCTAGTTTTAAGCTGGTTGGAGGAAAGTATAGAAGAGATGTCAGAGGTGGGTTCTTTACACAGAGAGTTGTGAGAGCATGGAATGTGTTGCCAGCAGCAGTTGTGGAAGCGAGGACATTGGGGACATTTAAGAGTCTGCTGGATATGCATATGGTCACAGAAATTTGAGGGTGCATACATGAGGATCAATGGTCGGCATAACATCGTGGGCTGAAGGGCCTGTTCTGTGCTGTACTGTTCTATGTTCTAATGGGCTTATCAGTGATAGGCAACATGTGCAGGGGAGATCATGCCTTACCAACTTAATAGAGTTCTTCGTGGAAGTGACCAAGTTGTTAGATGAAGGAAGGGCTGTTGATGTCATCTATGTGGACTTTAATAAGGCGCTTGATAAGGTTCCCGATGGTAGACTAATGGAAAAAGTGAAGTCACATAGTGTGCAGGGTGATCTAACTAGGTGGATAAAGAACTGGTTGAGCAACAGGAGATAGAGAGTAGTAGTTGAAGGGAGTTTCTTGAAATGGAGAAAGGTGACCAGTGGTGTTCCACAGGGGTCAGTGTTGGAGCCACTGTTGTTTGTGATATACATAAATGATCTGGAAGAGGGCACTGTTGGTATGATCAGCAAGTTGCAGATGACACGAAGATTGGTAGAGTAGCAGAAAGCCTAAGGGACTGTCAAAGAATACAGGAGAATATAGATTGACTGGAGAGTTGGGCAGAAAAGTGGCAGATGAATTTCAATCCAGACAAATGTAAAGTGATGCATTTAAGCAAGACTAATTCTAGTGCGAATCATACAATGAATGGAAGAGACTTGGGAAAAGTTGATGGGCAGAGAGATCTGGGAGTGCAGGTCCATTGTACCCTGAAGATTGCTGCACAGGTGGATAGAGTGGTCAAGAAGGCATATAGTATGCTTGCCTTCATTGGATGGGGTATTGAGTATAAGAGCTGGCAAGTCATGTTAAAATTGTACATGACTTTGGTTCGGCCGCATTTAGAATACTGTGTACAGTTCTGGTCGCCACAGGATGTGGACGCTTTGGAGAGGGTGCAGAGAAGGGTTTACGAGGATGTTTCCTGGTATGGAAGGTGCTAGCTATGAAGAGAGGTTGAGTAGGTTAGGATTGTTTTCATTAGAGAAAAGGAGACTGAGGGGAGAACCTGATTAAGGTCTACAAAATCATGAAGGGTATAGACAGGGTGAATAGAGACAAGCTTTTTCCCAGGGTGAAGGATTCTATAATGAGAAGTCACGCTTTCAAGGTGAGAGGTGGCAAGTTTAAAGGGGACACACGCGGCAAGTACTTAACACAGAGGGTGATGGATGTCTGGAACACGTTGCCAGCAGAGGTGGTAGAGGCAGGCATGGTAGATTCATTTAAGATGCATCTGGATAGATGCATGAGTAAGTGGGGAGTAGAGGGATACAGATGCTTAGGAATTGACCGACAAGTTTAGACTGTACATTTGGATCGGCTCAGGCTTGGAGGGATGAAGGGCCTGTTCCTGGGCTGTAAACTCTCTTTGTTTTTGTTCTTTAAGTGCAAAAATGACATTCTGTAGAGTGATATGCTCTTCCTATTGGATGTGGGAGATTAGGGACAGTTTCCATGTTACTGAAGATGATGGCTTCAGTAAGTGTGTTTGGTTGTGAATCCTGTCAGATCGCATGGATCAGTTGGAGTGGCTGTTATAAGCAATGAGGAAGTTACAGGAGCTAGGGGTTGTAATGGGTGGCAGTTATAGGAAGAGAGAAAAACCACAGATACAGATAGGTTACCTCCAGAAGAGGTAGGAAAGGCAGGCAGGTAGTGCAGAAGTCTCCTGTGGCTATCCTCATCTCAAACAAATATGCTGTTTTAGAAAATGTAGAGGGTGATGGACTCTCAGGGGAATGTAGTACAAACAGCCAAGTTTCTGGTACTGAGACTGTCTCTAATGTAATGAGGGGTACACCATATTCCAAGTGATCGATTGTGATAGGAGACTGTCTGGTCACAGGCACAGACACATTTCTGCAGCTGAAAACGAGAAATCAGAACAGTGTGTTGCCTCCCTGGTGCTAGGATCAAGAACATCTCAAAGAGAGTGCAGAAATTTCTCAAATGGGAGTGAGACCAGCAGAAGGTCATTGTACACATTGGAATTGATGACATTAGAAGGAAAAAGGATGAGATTCTGAAGGGAGAATATAGGAAGTTTGGCAAGAATTTAAAAAGGAGATCCTCGAGGGTATTAATGTCTGGATAACTCCTGGTGCTACGAGCTACTGAGGGGAGGAATTGGAGATTAGAGCAGATGAATGCCTGGCTGAGGAGCTGGTGCAGGGGAGAATGGTTCACATTTTTGGTTCATTGGATTCTCTTCTGGGGTAGAAGTGACCTGTACAAGAAGGATAGATTGCACCTGAATTAGAAGGGGATTAATATACTGGCAGGGAGATTTGCTAGAGCTGCTTGGGAGGATTAAACTAGTAAGGTGGGGATGTGGGATCCAGGGAAATAGTGAGGAAAGAGATCAGTCAGAGACTGGGACAGTCAGGAAAACAGTCAGGACAGGCAGGAACAAAACAGAATGAGCTAGGAATGATAAATTAAACTGCATTTACTTCGATGCAAGAGGCATAACAGGTAAGGCAGATGAACTCAGGGCATGGTTAGGAACATGGGACTGGGATATCATAGCAATTACAGAGATAGAAAGGGAGTGCAAGAGAAGACGGGAGTGGCATTTTTGACAAGAGATAACATTGCGGCTGTATTGAGGGAGGATATTCCTGGGAATACATCAAGGGAAGTTATTTGGTGGAACTGAGAAATAAAAAAGGGATGATCATTTAATTTGGATTGGGTTGTAGACCCCCCAATAGTCAGTAAGAAATTGAGAAACAAATTTGTAAGGCGATCTCAGTTATCTGTAAGAATAATAGGTTGGTTATGGTAGTGGATTTTAACTTTCCAAATATAGACTGGGACTAGCGAGCTTTGAGAAGATTTGTAGCTCAGGTTGAGGTTTTGGATGTAGGTTTGCTTGCTGAGCTGAAAGGTTCATTTCCAGACATTTTGTTACCTTACTAGGTAACATCTTCAGTGTATCTCATGCGAAGCAATGCTGAAAATTCCTGTTTTCTATTTATATGTTTGGGTTGGTGATGCCATTTCCTATGGTGAAGTTACTTCCTGTTCCTTTTCTCAGGGGGTGGTAGATGGGGTCTAACTTGATGTGTTTGTTGATAGAATTCTGGTTGGAATGCCATGCTTCTAGGAATTCTCATGCGTGTCTTTGTTTAGCTTGTCCTAGGATGGATGTGTTGTTTCAGTTGAAGTGGTGTCCTTCCTCATCTGTATGTGAGGATACTAGTGAGAGAGGATCATGTCTTTTTGTGGCTAGTTGGTGTTCATGTATCTTGGTGGCTAGTTTTCTGCCTGTTTGTCCAATGTATTGTTTGTTACAGTCCTTGCACGGTATTTTGTAAATGACGCTAGTTTTGCTCATTGTCTGTATAGTTCATTCGTTGCTGTTTTAGTGTGTTGGTGGGCTACCATGATGCCAAGGGGTCTAAGTAGTCTGGCAGTTATTTCCGAGATGTCTTTGATGTAGGGGAGAGTGTCTAGGGTTTCTGGACGTGTTTTGTCTGCTTGGCATCACAGGCACAGAAAGCATTGGATTCATTGACCTGGAATGGCCTCCTACAAGGGTCGTGGTCATCTGCCTGCCATATTTTCCATAACATCCCCCATTTAGTATGGAGTTGATCTTTGTCTCTCAGAGTCATCATTTTCTGGAAATCTTTACTCCAGAGAGTGGTGGAGTCATTAAATATTTTTAAGGTTGAGGTAGATTGGTTCTTGATTAACAAGGCAGTTGAGGTTTACCAAGGGGTCAGCAGGAATGTACAGTTGAATTCACCAGATTAGCTATAATTTTGATGAATGACAGTCCAAGCTCAAGGGACTGAATGACCTATTGCTATTTCTTGGCTGTATTTTGGAATGGCTACCTCCTGTGTCTCAAACTTACCTCAATTCCTGGCCCAAGGAACTGTCATTGGACAGGATACTCTTCTCCGTACCAATCGAGAGCTCACTCTTGGGAAACATTGGAATTCAGTTCGTTTCCCCCTCGGGCAGATGTTTAACAAGAAACAGACCTTATTCCTGTCTCTTGTCTCCAAGGGTTAAAGTCATGTCTGAAGAGGATTGAAGTAATGAACCAAGTGCAGTTATTATTCAGAAATCATTCACTGTTTCTGAGATATGTTGTTGCTTACTTAGGCAATTACAATCTTATGAGACATCAGATCAAACTGTTTTATTTTAAAATGAAAGAGCAAATATGCTTAAAGGTTATTTCATCATTTGTCCTTCTATCCACTTGGTTTAAGAAAGGCTCGAGCTGGCACACAGAATGACTTCCTTGATGATTTGATGCTTGTATCTGGCAGTGGAATCTAAGGCTGAAGTTGGTCTTGTGGTAATGCTGCACCCTTGTACGTGGATGTAGGGCACAGTCTCAGTGTCTGACACATGGATATATTTTGTGAGAAACAAAGCTCACAATATAATAAATTTCAATCCAAGTCAAATTCTGAAGCAGCGAATTTTATTGAAACATTCTTACAAGGGTGTCTAGCAAGTAGGCACCCCGATCCAGAAATTACTCCACAATTTATACAGTTTAATTCTTGGTACTTCCCCATTTACCTCATTGGTCTTCAAACCTATCAATATTCCTTATTGTGTTCTGCCCCTGCCCAGCTGCACTCCGCCCTTGTTTACTTCTCCCCCTATTCCTATACAGACCCTCCCCTCTATAAGTGACTTGGCTTGCTTCAGTGCTGACATGAGGGAAATTTGCTGAGCTTGGCATATGTTGATGTTCTTTTTCACCTTATCTATTTGTCTGTAACATCTTCCATAGTTTGCAGGCATGTTTCATTCTTGTATGCACATTTTAGCAACTCAGCTCTTTGCTGAAACAATTATATACTGATGCTAATAAGTAATTATGGTTGCAGAAGTTATTTGCTGAAACAATTATATACTGATGTTAATAAGCAATTATGGTTGCAGAAGTAACACTGTTTTACCTATATCCCACAAGGGTAAAGTAGATATTTTAAACAAATATTGTTCAGACATATTACTGGAGCAGGGACATGACCACTGGACCACAAGAATGGACATCTTATAATTTTTTTTCTGTTAATATCCAGAAGTGCTATCACACACAACTAAATGGCTTTTCCCACCAACAAATCACCTGTGCTTTAACCACCAGTAAATCTCCATGTTTCTAAATGTTCAATTCATGTGCAGAGCCCATTCAGGCAATGCAATAACACCAAAGGTGAAGGAGAGTTTGAAGTAATTAGAAACTATTCTACTCCTTGCACGGCCCACCCTTCTCTAAAGGTATTGAGAGTTTCCAATGGTCATCTTGTATTTTTTTTGCTTGACCTTTTTTTTCTAATCAGCCTCTTCAGAAATGTGATTACACACGACTTGAGCAGATGGGACTTGAAACCAGGCTTTCTGATCCAGAGGTAGGGCCACGACCAAAGCATCACAAGAAGGCCACAAATGTAAAGAACATTCACTGGCATGACTTGTTTCGACCTGAGGTTGCTGCAGTGTACTAACCATTTTATGATCATTTAAAATCTAAATGCTTTCAGCTGTGAAAGATGTGGATTCTAACCTGTTATGTCTTCTATTTTGTGTTTGAATTGAATCTCTAGCATGGGGAAGAATTGGTTTGAATGGGTTAAAGAAACAACTGGAGGAAGATTCTCATTTGATTTAGAGAAGGATTAAAAATCCTCATATTAATTATGCAAGAAATACCTCATTCTTTTTGGGTTTTTAAGACATAAGCCCATAAGACACAGGAGCGGAAGTAAGGCCAGTTGGCCCATCGAGTCCACTCTGCCATTCAATTATGGCTGATGGGCATTTCAACGCCACTTACCCGCACTCTCCGCATATCCTTTAATTCCTTGCGAGATTAAGAATTTATCAATCTCTGCCTTGAAGACATTTAACGTCCCAGCGTCCACTGTGCTCTGTGGCAGTGAATTCCACAGACCCACCACTCTCTGGCTGAAGAAATGTCTCCGCATTTCCCTTTTAAATTGACCTCCTCTAATTCTAAGGCTGTGCCCATGGGTCCTAGTCTGTCCAACTGATGGAAACAAATTCCCAGCATCCACTCTTTCTAAGCCATGCATTATCTTGTACATTTCTATTAGATCTTCCCTTAACCTTCTAAACTCTAATGAATACAATCCCAGGATCCTCAGCTGTTCATCGTATGTTAGGCCTACCATTCCAGGGATCATCAGTGTGAATCTCCGCTGGACACGCTCCAGTGCCAGCATGTCCTTCCTGAGGCATGGGGCCCAAAATTGGACACAGTATTCTAAATGGGACCTAACCAGAGCTTTATAAAGTTTCATAAGCACATAAGACCATAAGACCATAAGACATAAGAGCGGATATAAGGCCATTTGGCCCATCGAGTCCACTCCACCATTCAATCATGGCTGATGGGCATTTCAACACCACTTACCCACATTCTCCCCGTAGCCCTTAATTCCTTGTGACATCAAGAATTTATCAATCTCTGCCTTGAAGACATTTAGCGTCCCAGCCTCCACTGCGCTCTGTGGCAATGAATTCTACAGGCCCACCACTCTCTGGCTGAAGAAATGTCTCCGCACTTCTGTTCTGAATTTACCCCCTCTAATTCTAAGGCTGTGTCCACGGGTCCTAGTCTCCTCGCCTAACGGAAACAATTTCCTAGCGTCCACCCTCTCCAAGCCATGTATTATCTATTAGATCTCCCCTTAATCTTCTAAACTCCAATGAATACAATCCCAGGATCCTCAGCCGTTCCTCATATGTTAGACCTACCATTCCAGGGATCATCCGTGTGAATCTCCGCTGGACACGCTCCAGTGCCAGTATGTCCTTCCTGAGGTGTGGGGACCAAAACTAGACACAGTACTCCAAATGGGGCCTAACCAGGGCTTTATGAAGTCTCAGTAGCACAACAGTGCTTTTATATTCCAACCCTCTTGAGATAATTGACAACATTGCATTCACTTTCTTAATCACGGACTCAACCTGCATGTTTACCTTTAGAGAATCCTCACCTAGCACTCCCAGATCCCTCTGTACTTTGGCTTTACGAATTTTCTCACCGTTTAGAAAGAAGTCCATGCTTGTATTCTTTTTTCCAAAGTGCAAGACCTCGCATTTGCTCACATTGAATTCCATCAGCCATTTCCTGGACCACTCTTTCAAACTGTTTAGATCCTTCTGCAGCCTCCCCACTTCCTCAGTACTACCTGCCTGTCCACCTAACTTTGTATCATCGGCAAACTTCGCTAGAATGCCCCCAGTCCCTTCATCCAGATCATTAATATATAATGAGAACAGCAGCGGCCCCAACACTGAACCCTGCGGGACACCGCTTGTCACCGGCTGCCATTCCGAAAAAGAACCTTTTATCCCAACTCTCTGCTTTCTGTCAGACAGCCAATCTTCAATCCATACCAGTAGCTCACCTCGATCACCATGGGCCCTCACCTTGCTCAGCAGCCTCCTGTGTGGCACCTTATCAAAGGCCTTTTGGAAGTCTAGGTAGATAACATCCACTGGGTTTCCCTGGTCTAACCTACTTGTCACCTCTTCAAAGAACTCCAACAGGTTTGTCAGGCACGACCTCCCCTTACTAAATCCATGTTGACTTGTTCTAATCCGACCCTGCTCTTCCAAGAATTTAGAAACCTCATCCTTAATGCTGTTTTTATATTTCAACCCTCTTGCGATAAATGACAACATTACATTTGCTTTCTTAATCACGCACTCAACCTGCAAGTCACCCTTTAGAAAATCCTGGACTAGCACTCTCAGATCCCGGTGTACTTTGGCTTTATGAATTTTCTCACTGTTTAAAAAATAGTGCACACCTGTATTCTTTTTTCCAAAGTGCAAGATCTTGCATTTGCTCACATTGAATTTCATCAGCCATTTCCTGGACCACTCTCCAAAATTGTCTAAATCTTTCTGCAGCCTTCCCACCTTCTCAGTACTACTCGCCTGTCCACCTAACTTCATATCGTTGGCAAACTTCGCCAGAATGCACCCAATCTCTTCAGCCACATCATTAATATATAAAGTGAACAGCTGCAGCCCCAACACTGAACCCTGCGGGACACCATTTGTCACCAGCTGCCATTCCAAAAAGGAACCTTTTATCCCAACTCTCTGCCTTCTGTCAGACAGCCAATCCCCAATCCATGCCAGTAGCTCACCTCGAACACCATGGGCCCTCATCTTACTCAGCAGCCTCCCATGAGGCATTTTATCAAAGGCCTTTTGAAAGTCTAGGTAGACCACATCCACTGGGTTTCCCTGGTCCAACCTACTTGTTACCTCTTCAAAGAATTCTAACAGGTCTGTCAGGCATGACCTCCCCTTACTCAATCCATGTTGACTTGTACTAATCTGGCTCTGTACTTCCAAGAATTTAGAAATCTCATCCCTAATGATGGATTCTAGAATTTTACCTACAACCGAGGTTAGGCTAATTGGCCTATAATTTTCCATCTTTAGTCTTGATCCTTTCTTGAACAAGGGGGTTATAACAGTGATTTTCCAGTCATCTGGAATTTCCCTGACTCCAATGAGTTTTGAAAGATCACAGACAGAGCCTCCACTATTTCTTCAGCCACCTCCCTCAGAACTCGAGGATGTAGCCCATCGGGGCCAGGAGATTGATCAATTTTTAGACCTTTTAGCTTTTCTAGCACTTTCTCTTTTGTAATGGCTACCATACTTAACTCTGCCCCCTGACTCTCCTTAATTGTTGGGATATTACTCATGTCTTCCACTGTGAAGACTGAGACAAAGTATTTATTAAGTTCTTGAGCTATTTCCTTATCTCCCAGCACTAGCCTTCCTGCATCAATTTGGAGCAGCCCAATTTCTACTTTTGCCTTTTAAGCATTTATCGTCTGGATATTTAAGAGGACAATGTCTGAACATCTGAACTTATTAAACCAGATGTCATCAAGTAATGTGGAAGTAAATATTTCTACATTCATGTTGGCAATTCTGCCTCACTGATCAGTGAAGAGGAAATGTTGTCTAATATTTTACAACATCTTCAAACCATCAAAAGCTCCCAAAAGATTTCTCTGGTATGGGGCAAAAGGGGCCAACCATGTAGATTAACGATGATCTCAAAGAATAGCAAATCAAGTTTGAGAGAGTGTGTTGAATTATTGCAATGAAACATTAACAGCAGCACGTTAGGCATTGCAAAACCAGATTGCTAGATTTTGGCACAGAACCTCCATCCTTTACTTGTTGTTTACCCAGGCCATTGGCCCTAAGGATGGTTGGCAAGTATACAGCTCCGCGCAAGATCCTGACGGCCGGTGCATTTGTACAGTTGTGGCTCCAGGGCAGAATCTGTGCTCAAGGGATGCTCGAAGCAGGCAACTCCGCCAGCTACTGGAGAAGGTAAGACGTGACTCTGTTCAATATACAGATTTCAAGTAAATGGTTGTGGTTGTTGAAGTCAGTCATCACAGTTCCAGGACACCTTTGCAGGAGTTCCTCAAGGTAATGTCCTAGGCCCAACCATCTTCAGCTGCTTCATCACTGACCTTCCCACTATTATAAAGTCAGAAGTGGGGATAGATCATTGGGATACCTTCTGGCGAAGGTGGGACCTGTACATGAAGGAGGGGTTGCACGTGAACTGGAGGGGTACAAATGTCCTGGGTGGGAGATTTGTTTGTGTGATTCGGGAGGGTTTACACTAATTTGGCAGGGGGGTGGGAATCAGAGCCACATGTCTGAGAGGGGGTCAGTTGCAGACGTGACAGTTTTAGGATATATTGAATCTAAAAGGAAGGTTTCTCACACTATGAAACAAAGGAATAAGTTAAAGTGTGTGTGCTTTAATGCAAGGAGTGTCCAAAATAAAAGTGACGAACTTAAAATATGGATCAGTACTTGGGGCTATGATGTTGTGGCCATAACGAAGACATATGTTTCACTGGGGCAGGGATGGTTGCTTGATGTTCCAGGGTTTAGAACGTTTAAAAAGAACAGAGAGGGTGGAAAAAGAGGAGGTTGTGTAGCATTGTTAACCAGAGAGTGCATCACAGCTACAGAAATGAAGTTTGTTGAGGAAGGTTTGCCTACTGAGTCAGTATGGGTGGAAATTAGGAACAGCAAGGGAACAGCCATCGCATTGGGTGTTTTCTACAGACCACCTAATAGCAGTAGAGAGATTGAAGATCTCATAGGAGGGCAGATTTTGGAAAAATGCAAAAGTAGCAGGTTGTTGTTATGGGTGATTTCAACTTTCCCAATATTAACTGGAACCTCCTAAGTGTAGATGGTTTGGATGGAGCCAATTTTGTCAGATGTGTTCAGGAGGGTTTCCTTACTCAGTATGTAGACAGACCGACGAGGGGAGAGGCCATTTTGGATTTGGTGCTCGGCAACGAGCCAGGACAGATGTCAGATCTCGCGGTGGGAGAGCACTTTGGTGACAGTCATCACAACTACCTCACATTTAGCATAGCCTTGGAGAGGGAAAGGCACAGTTACCAAGGGAAGATATTCAATTGGGGAAAAGGAAATTATGATACTATCAGACAGGAGTTGGGAAGTATAGACTGGGAGCAATTGTTCCACAGAAAAGGCACAGCAGACATGTGGAGACTATTTAAGGAGAAATTGTTCCGAGTGATGCACAAATTCGTTCCTCTGAGGCAGGTAAGAAGAGGTAAGATTAAGGAACCTTGGATGACGAGAACAGAGGAACTTCTCGTCAAAAGGAAAAAGGCAGCTTATGTAAGGTGGAGGTAGCAAGGGCCTTGCACAGCTTTAGAGGATTACAGGCTAGCTAGAAAGGAGCTCAGAAATGGACTGAGGAGAGCCAGGAGGGGGCACAAAAAAGGCTTGGCAAGACGGATTAGGGAGAACCCAAAGGCGTTTTACTCATACGTGAGGAATAAGAGAATGATCAGGGAGAAGGTAGGGGCGATCAGGGATAGCGGAGGGAACTTGTGCGTGGAGTCTGAGCAGATAGGGGAAGCCCCAAATGAGTTTTTTGCTTCGGTTTCAACAAAGGAAAGGGAACTTGTTATAAATGAAAACTTAGAGGAGCTGGGATACAGTCTTGACCAGATCAAGATTGAATGAAGTTGATTTGCTAGAAAGTTTGGAAAACATTAAGATTGATAAGTCCCCAGGGCCAGACCAGATTTATCCTAGGCTGCTCCAGGAAGCGAGAAAGGAGGTTGCTAAGCCGCTGGCGAGGATATTTGACTCCTCACTCTCCACGGGAGTCGTACTGGAGGACTGGAAGGAGGCAAATGTTGTTCCTCTTTTCAAGAATGATAATAGGGAAATCCCTGGCAATTACAGACCAGTCAGTCTGTGGTCAGCAAAATTTTGGAAAGAATTCTGAAGGATAGGATTTATGACTATTTGGCAAAGCAAAGTGTGATTAAAGGCAGTCAGCATGGCTTTGTGAGGGGCAGGACATGCCCCACAAATCTTATTGAGTTCTTTGAGGAGGTGTCAAGACAGGTCGATGATGGTCGAGCAGTGGATGTGGTGTATATGGATTTCAGCAAGGCATTTGATAGGGTTCCCCATGGTAGGCTCATTCATAAAGTCAGGAAGTATGGGATACAGGGAGATTTGGCTATCTGGATTCAAAATTGGCTGGCTGACAGAAGTCAGAGAGTGGTTGCAGATGGAAAGTATTCTGCCGGTTATACAGTGTTGAGTGGGGTCCCGCAGGGCTCTGTACTTGGGCCTCTGCTCTTTGTAGTTTTTATAAATGACTTGGATGAGGAGGTTGAGGGGCGGGTGAGTAAATTCGCAGATGACACAAAGGTTGGAGGTGTCGTCGATTGTATAGAGGGCTACTGCAGGCTACAGCGTGACATAGACACGATGCAGAGCTGGGCTGAGAAATGGCAGATGGAGTTCAACCTGGATAAGTGCGAAATGATGCATTTTGGAAGGTCGAACTCGAATGCTGAATATAGGATTAAAGACAGGATTCTTAGCAGTGTGAAGGAACAGAGGGATCTGGGTGTACAAGTACATAAATCCCGCAAAGTTGCCACCCAAGTGTATAGGGTTGTTAAGAAAGCATATGGTGTCTTGGCTTTCATCAACAGGGGGATAGAGTTTAAGAGCCGTGAGGTTTTGCTGCAGCTCTACAAGTCCCTGGCGAGGCCACACTTGGAATATTGTTCCAGTTTTGGTCGCCCTACTATAGGAAAGGTACAGAGGCTTTGGAGAGGGTGCAAAGAAGATTTACCAGGATGCCGCCTGGACTGGAGGGCTTGCCTTATGAAGAAAGGTTGATTAGGCTCGGTCTCTTCTCTCTGGACAGAAGGAGACCTAATAGAGGTGTACAAGATAATGAGAGGAATAGATAGAATCAATAGCCAGAGACTTTTCCCCAGGGCAGGATTGACTGGTACGAGGAGTCATAGTTTGAAGATATTAGGAGGAAGGTACAGAGGAGACTCCAGAGATAGTTTTTTTACGCAGAGAGTTGTGAATGCATGGAATGCGTTGCCAGCGGTGGTGGTGGAAGCAGAGTCATTGGGGACATTTAAGCGACTGCTGGACATGCATATGGATAGCAGTGAGTTGAGGGGTGCGTAGGTTGTTACTATATTTTACATTAGAATTAAATCTCGGCACAACATCATGGGCCAAAGAGCCTGTTCTGTGCTGTACATTTCTATGTTCTATGAACACACAAATAAGAATCAAGCATAGGCCTCTCAGCCCTTTGTGAGCCTGGTCCACCATTCAATTAGATCATAGTGGCTCAGTGGTTAGCACTGCTGCCTCACAGCACCAGGGTCACAGGTTTGATTCCAGCCTCGGGTGACTGTCTGTGTGGAGTTTGCACATTCTCCCCGTGCATGCGTGGGTTTCCTCCGGGTGCTCCAGTTTCCTCCCACAGTCCAAAGAATGTGCAGGTCAGGTGAATTGGCTATGCTAAATTGCCCATTGTGTTGGGTGCATTAGTCAGAGGGAAATGGGTCTGGGTGGGTTACTCTTCCAAGGGTCGGTATGGACTTGTTGGGCCGAAGGGCCTGTTTCCACACTGTAGAGAATCAAAAAAAAATCTAATCTGATTTTAACCATAATTGTACATTCCTGCATATTCCCAATTAACTTTCATCCCTTTGGTAATCAATCTACCTCTGCCTTAAAAATATTTAAAGATTCTGCATAAATGGGAATTTCAGACTCACAACCCTCTGCAAGAGAAAAATCATGGAATTATATGGCACACAATGAGGCCATTTGACCCACTCTGTCTTTACCGGCTCCCAAATTACCTACCCAGCTAATTCCACTCTCCAACCTGATCTACACAGCCCATTAAATTCATCACTTTCAAATATATAACCAGCTCTCTTTTGAAACCTCCTATGGAATCCACCTCCACCATGCTCCCAGGTAGCGCATTCCAAATCCTAACAACTCTCTGACATTTCTCCTCATCTCAATCCTAGCTCTCCTGCTGACAATCTTGAAATTATGACCTCTAGTTATTGACATATCAACTGGGGGAAACAGAATATTCTTCTTTACCCTGTCAAAAATTTTCATAATTTGTAACATCTCAATCAGGTTACCTCTTAATCTTCTCTGCTCCAAGGAGATTAAGCCTAATCTCTCTAATTTTGTAACAAAATCTCTCATTCCTGGTGTCATTCTAGTAAATCTCCTCTGAACTCTCTTCAGGACTTTAACATCCTTCCTTAAATAAGGTGCCCAGAACTGAACACTTTAATGTGATCTGGCCAATGATTTGTAGAGGTGTAGCATCACTTCCTTGCTTTTATGCCCTAATTTATAAACCCAAGGATCCTATTAGCCTTCTTAACAACTGTTTCAACATGCCTGGCTACCTTCAGAGAACTATGCCTAAGTCCCTCTGCTTCTGTACTCTCCTCAAATTTGTGGCATTGAGCCTGTATTGATTCTCTCCCTTTTTTTTTCACCAATATGCTTTACCTTACAATTCTCTGCACTGAAATTTATCTACAAGGTGTTTGCCCATTTAACCAACTTGTTAATGTCCCTCTGAAGTCACTCAGTGTCTTCCTTATGATTCTCCATTCCCTAGTTTCGTATCATCGGTCTTAAATGAGCATCTTCTTAATTTTAAACTACCACCCTGAATTCTAGACTCTTCCACAAGAAGAAACATCCTTTCTGCACCTACCTGGTGAAGTCCCGTCGGGATCTTATACATTTCAATTAGGTCACCTCTGACTCTTCTAAACTCCAGAGAATACAGGCCCAACCTGTCTAACGTATCCTCAGAAGGCAATCCACTCATTCCAGATATTAGTCTTGTAAACCTCCTCTGATCTACTCCCGATGTAATAACATCCTTCTGTAAATATGATGACCAGTACCATACACAGTACTCCAGATCTTCTGGTAAAATGGTGGGATTTTCAGGTAAGATGACAGCGGAGCAGGGCTCCTGAACATGGGGCTCATTCACTCTGTTTACTTTTAGAGTCATAGTCATAATGTCATAGAGTCATAGAGATGTACAGCATGGAAACAGACCCTTCGGTCCAACCCGTCCATGCCGATCAGATATCCCAACCCAATCTAGTCCCACCTGCCAGCACCCGGCCCATATCCCTCCAAACCTTTCCTATTCATATACCCATCCAAATGCCTCTTAAATGTTGCAATTGTACCAGCCTCCACCACATCCTCTGGCAGCTCATTCCATACACGTACCACCCTCTGCATGAAAAAGTTGCCCCTTAGGTCTCTTTTATATCTTTCCTCTCTCACCCTAAACCTATGCCCTCTAGTTCTGGACTCCCCGTCCCGAGGGAAAAGACTTTGCCTATTTATCCTATCCATGCCCCTCATAATTTTGTAAACCTCTATAAAGGTCACCCCTCAGCCACCGACGCTCCAGGGAAAACAGCCCCAGCCTGTTCAGCCTCTCCCTATAGCTCAAATCCTCCAACCCTGGCAACATCCTTATAAATCTTTTCTGAACCCTTTCAGGTTTCACAACATCTTTCCGATAGGAAGGAGACCAGAATTGCACACAACATTCCAACAGTGGCCTGACCAATGTCCTGTACAGCCACAACAAGACCTCCCAACTCCTGTACTCAATACTCTGACCAATAAAGGAAAGCATACCAAACGCCTTCTTCACTATCCTATCTACCTGCGACTCCACTTTCAAGGAGCTATGAACCTGCACTCCAAGGTCCCTTTGTTCAGCAACACTCCCTAGGACCTTACCATTAAGTGTATAAGTCATGCTAAGATTTGCTTTCCCAAAATGCAGCACCTCGCATTTATCTGAGTTAAACTCCATTTGCCACTTCTCAGCCATTGGCCCACCTGGTTCAGATCCTGTTGTAATCTGAGGTAACCCTCTTCCATGTCCACTACACCTCCAATTTTGGTATCATCTGCAAACTTACTAACTGTACCTCTTATACTCGCATCCAAATCATTTATGTAAATGACAAAAAGTAGAGGGCCCAGCACTGATCCTTGTGGCACTCCACTGGTCACAGGCCTCTAGTCTGAAAAACAACCCTCCACCACCACCCTCTGTCTTCTACCTTTGAGCCAGTTCTGTATCCAAATGGCTAGTTCTCCCTGTATTCCATGAGATCTAACCTTGCTAATCAGTCTCCCATGGGGAACCTTGTCAAACGCCTTACTGAAGTCCACATAGATCACATCTACTGCTCTGCCCTCATCAATCTTCTTTGTTACTTCATCAAAAAACTCAATCAAGTTTGTGAGACATGATTTCCCATGCACAAAGCCATGTTGACTATCCCGAATTAGTCCTTGCCTTTCCAAATACACGTACATCCTGTCCCTCAGGATTCCCTCCAACCACTTGCCCACCACTGAGGTCAGGCTCACTGGTCTATAGTTCCCTGGCTTGTCCTTACCACCCTTCTTAAACAGTGGCACTGCGTTTGCCAACCTCCAGTCTTCCGGCACTTCACCTGTGACTATCGATGATACAAATATCTCAGCAAGAGGCCCAGCAATCACTTCTCTAGCTTCCCACAGAGTTCTCGAGTCCTACAGCATAGAGACAAGCTTTTTGGCCCAAACTGGTCCATGCTGATCAAAATGTCCATCTACACTAACCTCATTTTCCTGCACTTGGCCCATATCCTTCTAAACCTTTCCTATCTATGTATCTGTCCAAATGCCTTTTAAATGTTGTCTATTGACACACCCCAACCACTTCTGTTGACAGCTCATTCCATACGGGTACCATCCTCTCTGTAACAATGTAGCCCCTCAAGTTCCCATTAATTCTTTCCTCTCTAACTTTAAACTAATGCCGTCTTATCTTCGATTCCCAGGGTTAGAGAAAAAGACTGAGTGCATTCACACGATCCATGCCTCTCATAATCTTATACACTTCTATAAGACACCCTCTTCATCTCCTACACTCTAAAGAAAAAAGTCCTCGCTTGTCCAACCTCCTCTTTTTGTAACAGAGTACACATGGCAATAAATAAATAAAGAGCTGAAAATGTGTTGCTGGAAAAGCGCAGCAGGTCAGGCAGCATCCAGGGAACAGGAGAATCGACGTTTCGGGCATAAGCCCTTCTTCAGGAATGAGGAAAGTGTGTGAGGACACTGTTCCCTGGATGCTGCCTTTTCCAGCAACACATTTTCAGCTCTGATCTCCAGCATCTGCAGACCTCACTTTCTCCTCAATAAATAAATAAATGTGGTCTCACCAATGCTGTTTATAACTGAAGCACTTCATTCTTCTTGCACGAAAACATAACATTCCATCAGTTTTACTTATTACTCACTGTGCTTTCTGTAATTCATGCACTAGGACATGTAGATCTCGCCACATCTCGGAGCTCTATAACCTCTCAACATCTAGATAATTAACTTTTTTTAATCTTTCTGCCAAAATAGACAATTTTACACTTTCCAACATTATAGTCCATTTGCCAGATCTTTGCACACTCACTTAACTTATCCATATCCCTTTGTAAGCTCCTTATGCCTTATTGTTGTGTCTTCAGTAAATTTAGCTACCAGCTTCAGTTCCTTCATCTAGATCATTTATTTAAATTGTAAAGGATTGAGGCCCCAACACTAATCCCTACAGCATACCCTTATGACCACTCATATCATTCTGCCAGCTTGAAAAAGATTCATTTATTTCTACTCTGTTTGTTTAGCCAGCCAATCTATTATCCTTGCCAATATGTTACCCATCCCATTATGAGCGTTTATTTCCCACAATTACTTTAATGTGGCTCCTTATCCAGTGCCTCTGGATATCTAAATACAGTACATCCACTGCTTCCCCTTCATCCACAGCACAAACTACTTCTTCAAAGAATTCCAATAAGATAGTTAAACATGACTTCCATTTACAAAACCATGTTGGCTCTACCTGATAACCCTGAACTTACCCAACTGACCTGTTAGACCATCTTTAATAATAGCTTTTAATATTTTTTCTTTGACAGATGTTAAGTCATCTGGCCTGTGATTTTGAATAAAGGAGTTACATTTGTTACTTTCCAATGTAAAAGAACCTCCCCTGGAATTTAAAGCATTTTGAAAAATTAAATCCAACACACCAATGTGTGTTCTTGGATGTTATTTGTATCTTCTATTATGAAGACTGGTGTAAAATACCTGACCAACTCATCTTTTTATTGACTTGATTGAACAATACTTTTGTTCAGCATTGCTTGCAACTCCTTAGATACTGAATTGGTCCATACTCACATACAGCAAGATCAGGTTTGGGCTGATAAGTGTCAATTGATACTTGCGCCACACTGGTATCAGGCAATAACCATCTCAAACAGGACAGTTCAGCCATCTCTCCTTGAAATCAATGACAATAATAACATTGCAATCTCGACCATTAATATTTTGGCATCACGATTGATCAAAAAGTGCACTGCATATAAATTGCATATATAGATCAAAGAACAAAGAACATAGAACATTACAGCACAGTATAGGCCATTCAGCCCTCAATGTTGCACCAACCTGTGAAACCAATCTGCAGCCCATCTAACCCATACTATTCCATTCGGGTCCACATGCCTATCCAATGACCATTTAAATACCCTTAAAGTTGGCAAGTCTACTACAGTTGCAGGCAGGGCATTCCATGCTCCAACTACTCTCTGAGTAAAGAAACTATCTCTGACATCTGTTTTATATCTAGCATCCCTCAATTTAAAGCTATGTTCCCTCATGCTAGCCATCACCATCTGAAGAAAAAGGCTCTCACTGTCCAACCTATCTAACCCTCTTATTTCATATGTCCGAATTAAGTCATGTCTCAACCTTTCTCTCTCTAACGTAAACAGCCTCAAGTCCCTCACAGCCTTTCCTCATAAGGCCTTCACTCCATACCAGGCAACATCCTAATAAATCTCCTCTGAACCCTTGCCAAAGCTTCCACATCCTTCCTATAATGTGGTGGCCAAAACTGTACGCAATACTCCAAATGTGGCCACACCTGAGTTTTGTACAGCTGCATGATCTCATGGTTCCAATACTCAATCCATCTACCAATAAAAGCTAACACAACCGTATGCCTTCTTAACAACCCTAACAACCTGGGTGGAAAAAGTGAGGACCGCAGATGCTGGAGATCAGAGCTGAAAATGTGTTGCTGGAAAAGCACAGCAGGTCAGGCAGCATCCAAGGAACAGGAGAATCGACGTTTCGGGCATAAGCCCTTCTTCAGAAATGAGGAAAGTGTGCCCAGCAGGCTAAGATAAAAGGTAGGGAGGAGGGACTTGGGGGAGGGGTGTTGGAAATGCAATAGGTGGAAGGAGGTCAAGGTGAGGGTGATAGGCCAGAGTGGGGTGGGGGCGGAGAGGTCAGGAAGAAGATTGTAGGTTAGGAAGGCGGTGCTGAGTTCGGGGGATTTGACTGAGACAAACACACACGGGCGGCACGGTGGCACAGTGGTTAGCACTGCTGCCTCACAGCGCCAGAGACCCGGGTTCAATTCCCGACTCAGGCGACGGACTGTGTGGAGTTTGCACATTCTCCCCGTGTCTGTGTGGGTTTCCTCCGGGTGCTCCGGTTTCCTCCCACAGTCCAAAAGATGTGTAGGTCAGGTGAATTGGCCATGCTAAATTGCCTGTAGTGTTAGGTAAGAGGGGGTAAATGTAGGGGTATGGGTGGGTTGCGCTTCGGCGGGTCGGTGTGAACATATTGGGCCGAAGGGCCTGTTTCCACACTGTAAGTAATCTAAAAGGTGGGGGGAGGGGAAATGAGGAAACGGGAGAACACTGAGTCTAGACTACACCTCCTCCCACCCTGCCCCCTGTAAAAACGCCATCCCATATTCCCAATTCCTTAGTCTCCGCCGCATCTGCTCCCAGGAGGACCAGTTCCAAATCCGTACAACCCAGATGGCCTCCTTCTTCAAGGACTGCAATTTCCCCCCAGACGTGGTCGACGATGCCCTCCACCGCATCTCTTCCACTTCCCGCTCCTCCGCACTTGAGCCCCGCCCCTCCAACCACCACCAGGTCAGAACCCCACTGGTCCTCACCTACCACCCCACCAATCTCCATGTACAGCGCATCATCCGCCATCATTTCCGCCACCTCCAAACGGACCCCACCACCAGGGATATATTTCCCTCCCCTCCCCTATCAGCGTTCCAAAAAGACCACTCCCTCCGTGCCTCCCTCGTCAGGTCCACACCCCACACCAACCCAACCTCCACTCCCGGCACCTTCACCTGCAACCGCAAGAAATGCAAAACTTGCGCCCACACCTCCCCCCTTACTTCCCTCCAAGGCCCCAATGGGATACTTCCATATCCGCCACAAATTCACCTGCACCTCCACACACATCATCTATTGCATCCGCTGCACCCAATGTGGCCTCCTCTATATTGGGGAGACAGGCTGGTTACTTGCGGAACATTTCAGAGAATACCTCTGGGACACCCGGACCAACCAACTCAACCACCCTGTGGCTCAACACTTCAACTCCCCCTCCCACTCCACCAAGTACATGCAGTCCTTGGACTCCTCCATCGCCAGACCATAGCAACACGACGGTTGGAGGAAGAGCGCCTCATTTTCCGCCTAGGAACCCTCAATCCACAAGGGATGAACTCAGATTTCTCTAGTTTCCTCATTTCCCCTCCCCCCGCCTTGTCTCAGTCAAATCCCCCGAACTCAGCACCGTCTTTCTAACCTACAATCTTCTTCCTGACCTCTCCGCCCCCACCCCACTCCGGCCTATCACCCTCACCTTGACCTCCTTCCACCTATTGCATTTCCAACGCCCCTCCCCCAAGTCCCTCCTCCCTACCTTTTATCTTAGCCTGCTGGGCACACTTTCCTCATTCTTGAAGAAGGGCTTATGCCCAAAACGTCGATTCTCCTGTTCCTTGGATGCTGCCTGACCTGCTGCGCTTTTCCAGCAACACATTTTCAGCTAACAACCTGGGTGGCAACTTTCAAGGATCTATGCACCTGGACACCAAGATCTCTCTGCTCATCTACACTATCAAGAATCTTATCATTAGCCCAGTACTCTGCATTCCTGTTACTCCTTCCAAAGTGATTCACCTCACAATTTTTCACAGCAAAAGGAATCTATCAGAGGATGGGCATCATTGTAAGTAACTGACATCCAGATTCTCCAAAACTTATCAACCATCTACAAGACTCCAAAGTCAGGGGTGTGATTGAATACTCACCACTTGCCTCGGTGAATGTAGCTTCAACAACACTCTAGAAGCTTGACACCATGCAGGAAAAAGCAGCCTATTTTGATAGGTACCACATTCACATATGTTCACTCCCTCCACCATCGGCACTCAGTGCCAGCAGTTCGTATTACCATAAAAGATGCACTGCAGTAACACAATCAAACCTTTTGACAGCACCTTCCAAACCCATCAGCACTACTATGAGCAGCAGTTACATGCCACCTACAAGTTCCTCTCGAAGCCACTCCACATTCTGAATTGGAAATATATCACTGTTCCTTCAGCATTTTGAACGAGTCAAAATCCTAGAACTCCCTCCCCAACTGCACTATAGGTGTATTTACAGCAGGTCATGTTACAGATACATAAGACTTTGGTTTGGTCACATTTGGAATACTGCATACAGTTCTGGTTGCCATGCTACCAAAAGGATGTGGATGCCTGGTATGGAGGGTGCAGAGCAGGTTCACCAGTATGCTGCCTGGTATGGAGGGTGGTATTTATGAAGAGAGGTTGAATAGATTAGGATTATTTTCATTAGAAAGATGGAGGTTGAGGGAGGACCTGATCGAGGTCTGTAAAACCATGAGAGGTATAGACTGGGTGAATAGCAAAAAGTTTTTTTCCCAGAGTGGGGGACTCAATTACTAGGGGTCATGATGTTCAAAATGAGAGGGGAAAAGTTTAGGGGAGATATGCGTGGGAAGTTCTTTACGCAGAGGGTGGTGGTGCCCAGAACACATTGCCAGCAAAAGTGGTAGAGGTGGACACAATAGCGTCATTTAAGATGTATCTAGACAGATACATAAATGGGCAAAAAACAAGGGGATACAAACCCTTAGAAAATAGATAGAGGATCTGGATCAGTGCAGGCTTGGAGGGTAAAAGGGCCCGTTCCTGCACTGTGATTTTCTTTGTTCTTTGTTCTTAACTGTGGGTGGAAACCAGAGCACCTGGAGGAAACCCACACAGACAGGGGGAGAATGTGCAAACTCCAAACAGACAATCACTCGAAGGTGGAATCGAATGCAAGTCCTTGATGCTGTGAGGCAGCAGTGCTAACCACTGAACCACTGTGCTGCCCTGTAATGGAAAGTGAATGTTGAAGTGTTGGAATATGAGAGTACATTTTCAGTGTTGTAGTAGAGTGGTAGGAGTGTTGTCAGTGTCGCTGAGTAGTGTTAGGAGATCATTTGCTGACAGGAAACCCGGACATCTCAAAGGTATTGAACAGGTGTGAAATTTCAGATGCCTATTTAGTGAGCAAATCAACTAAACTGAGGGTGGATGACTTGAGGAAAACCAGTGTCATGGTGCCCGAGGCTACTCTGAGACAAGACAGGGAGACTGGTAGGCAGATTGCAAACATGGCAAAATTGAAGACTGCAGATGCAGGAGACCAGAGTCTAGAGTAGAGTGGTGCGAGAAATGCACTACAGGTCAGGCAGCATCTGAGGAGCAGGAAAATTGATGTTTTAAGCAAAAAGTGCTTCATCAGGAATCCTGATGAAGGGCTGTTCCTCCTCCTCGGATGCTGCCTGACCTGTTGTGCTTTTCTAGCACCACTCTAATCTAGATTACAAAGATGGTAGTAGAGTCATAGAGTCATAGAAATGTACAGCATGGAAACAGACCCTTTGGTCCAACTCGTCCATGCCAACTAGATATCCCAACCCAATCCAGTCCCAACTGCCAGCACCCGGCCCATATCCCTCCAAAACCTTCCTATTCATATACCCATCCAAATGCCTTTTAAATGTTGCAATTGTACCACTTCCTCTGACAGCTCATTCCATACATGTACCATCCTCTGTGTGAAAAAGTTGCCCCATAGGTCTCTTTTATATATTTCCTCTCTCACTTACGCCCTCTAGTTCTGGACTCCCCAACCCCAGGGAAAAGACTTTGCCGATTTACCCTATCCTTGCCCCTCATAATTTTGTAAACCTCTATAAGGTCACCCCTCAGCCTCCGAGGCACCAGGGAAAACAGCCCCAGCCTGTTCAGCCTCTCCCTATAGCTCAAATCCTCCAACCCTGGCAACATCCTTGTAAATCTTTTCGGAACACTTTCAAGTTTCACAACATCTTTCCGATAGGAAGGAGACCAGAATTGCATGCAATATTCCAACAGTGGCCTAAACAATGTCCTGTACAGCCACAACATGACCTCCCAACTCCTGTATTCAATACTCTGATCAATAAAGAAAATCATACCAAACGCTGCCTTCACTAGCCTATCTACCTGCGACTCCACTTTCAAGGAGCTATGAACCTGCACTCCAAGGTCTCTCTGTTCAGCAACAGTCCCTAGGACCTTACCATTACGTGTATAAGTCCTGCTAAGATTTGCTTTCCCAAAATGCAGCACCTCGCATTTATCTGAATTAAACTCCATCTGCCACTTCTCAGCCCATTGGCCCATCTGGTCAAGATCCTGTTGTAATCTGAGGTAACCCTCTTCCATGTCCACTACACCTCCAATTTTAGTGTCAACTGCAAACTTACTAACTGTACATCTTATGCTCACATCTAAATCATTTATGTAAATGACAAAAAGTAGAGGACCCAGCACCGATCCTTGTGGCACTCCACTGATCACAGGCCTCCAGTCTGAAAACAACCCTCCAACACCACCCTGTCTTCTACCTTTGAGCCAGTTCTGTATCCAAACGGCTAGTTCTCCCTGTATTCGGTGAGATCTAACCTTGCTAATCAGTCTCCCATAGGAAACCTTGTCGAACACCTTACTGAAGTCCATATAGACCACATCTATAGCTCTGCTCTCATCAATCCTCTTTGTTACTTCCTCAAAAAACTCAATCAAGTTTTTGAGACATGATTTCCCACGCACAAAGCTTTGTTGACTATCCCTAATCAGTCCTTGCCTTTCCAAATACATGTACATCCTGTCCCTCAGGATTCCCTCCAACAACTTGCCCACCACCAACATCAGGCTCACCGGTCTATAGTTCCCTTTTTGCCCTCCTGATTTCTCTCTTAAGTATACTTCTACTGCCTTTACACTCTTCTGAGGATTCACTCGATCTATCTTGTCTTTTTCTTAACCAAACCCTCAATTTCTTTAGTCATCCAGTATTCCCTACCAGCCTTTTCTTTCACTCTGACCGGAATATACTTTCTCTGGATTCTCGTTATCTCATTTCTAAAGGCTACCCATTTTCCAGCCATTTCTTTGCCTGCGAACATCTGCTCCCAATCAGCTTTTGAAAGTTCTTGCCTAATATTGTCAAAATTGGCCTTCCTCCAATTTAGATCTGGTCTATCCTTTTCCATCATTATTTTAAAACTAATAATGGTCACTGGCCCCAGAGTGCTTCCCGCACTGACACCTCAGTCACCTGCCAAGATTGTCAACACATTCAATTCAGACTAGATTGGATTTTGGTATTTTTTGGGGTATAATCTAAACTGATGGGCCTAATTCAAATTTGTTTTTTGTCGTTTCCAGGCAGCCAGCTACCCCAGTAGCTGGAGAACATGTTACATTGTGTCTTATTGAGAATACTTGTTACTGTCACTGCTCGCTTTTAACTCTCTTAAAAGGTATAGTTCACCCACATCTTCATAACACAAGGCCTTTATTAGAAATAGGTTGGTATAAAGGAAGGAGGTGGAGTAACCTTGGTCAAAGACAGTATCGAGATACAGTTCCTGAATTGGAATCTATATGGTTTGAGGTGAGAAACAAGAAGGGAGCAGAGATCTTGTTGGATGTTTTTTATTGACCTCTAAATAGTGGGGAAGGAGGAGAAACGATATCCATAAATCTACCCACAAATTCTTTCTTTGACTCCCACCCCACTATTTGGAGGTCTATAATAAATACCCAACAAGATCTCTGCTCCCCTAGGATCCATATATTCAACATGTGCTTCCTTTCCTTGTTAGTCCTCCCAAAATGCAGAGAAGGATTAAATTCCATTTGCCAATGTTTAGCCCATTTGAACAGCCTATGCAGAACTGGGGTGAGGAGAAATTTATTCACACTGACAGTGGTGAGCCTGTGGAATTTGCACGATTTCAAGAAGGTGTTAGGACCAAAGGGATCAAAGGGTATGTGGAGAAAGAAGGAACAGGGGACTGATTTGGATGATCAGGAGTGACTACATTGAATAATTGAGCAGTTTCAAACAGCCAAATGGTCTACTCCTGATCCTAATTTCTATGTTCATATCATCTTGTAATTTAAGGCCTTCCTCCTTGATTTTTACCATAGCATCAATTTGCATGTCATTTGTGAACATAGAACATAGAAAAGTACAGCACAGGACAGCCCTTCAGCACACGATGTTGTGTCGAGGATTAATCCTAATCTAAAATAAAATAACCTAACCTACGCACCCCTCAATCCATTGCTGTCCATGTGCATGAACAGCAGTCGCTTAAATGTCTCTAATAACTCTGTTCCATCATCACCGCTGGCAACACATTCCATGCATTCACAACTCTTTGTATAAAGAACCTACCTCTGACGTCTCCTCTATACCTTCCTCCTAACAACTTAAAATTATGACCCCTCGTGCCAGTCAATTCTGTCCTGGGGAAACATCTCTGGCTATCGACACTATCCATGCCTCTCATTACCTTGTTAAAAATCACACAACACAGGTTATAGTCCAACAGGTTTAATTGGAAGCACACTATCTCATTACCTTGTATACCTCAGTCATGTCACCTCTCTTCCTCCTTCTCTCCAGAGAGAAAAGTCCGAGCTTAGTCAACCTCTCTTCGTAAGTCAAGCCCTCCAGTCCAGGCAGCATCCTGGTAAACCTTCTTTGCACCCTCTCCAAAGCCTCCACATCTTTCCGATAATAGGGTGACCAGAACCGGATACAATATTCAAAGTGTGCTCTCCCCAGGGTTTTATAGAGCTGCAGCGAAACCTTGCAGCTCTTAAGCTTGATCCCCCTGTTAATGAAAGCCAAAACACCATATGCTTTCTTAACAATCCTATCCACTTGGGTTGCAACTTTGAGGGATCTTTGTACTTGAACACCAAGATCCCTCTGTTCCTCTACACTGCCGAGAATCCTGTCTTTAATTCTCTATTCTGCATTCAAGTTCAACCTTCCAAAATGCATCAGTTCGAATTTATCCAAGTTGAACTCCATCTGCCATTTCTCAGCCCGGCTCCACATCCTGTCCATGTTGCACTGCAGCCTGCAATAGCCCTCGATACTATCAACAGCACCTCCAACATTTATGTCATTTGCAAATTTACTAACCCACCCCACAACCTCCTCATCTAAGTCATTTATAAAAACTACAAAGAGCAGAGGCCCAAGAACAGAGCCCTGCAGGATACCACTCAACACTGAGCTCCAGACAGAATACTTTCCACCTACAACCATCCTCTGCCGTCCATCAGCCAACCAATTCCGAATCCAGACAGCCAAGTCTCCTTGTATCCCATACTTCCTGACTTTATGAATGAGCCTACCGCGGGGAACCTTATCAAATGTCTTGCTGAAGTCCAAATACACCACATCCACTGCTCGACCTCTGTCGATCTGTCTCGTCACCTCCTCAAAGTACTCAATAAGATTTGTGAGGCATGACCTGCCCCTCACAAAGCCATGCTGACTGCCTTTAATCATGCTATGCATTTCCAAATAGTCATAAATCCTATCCCTCAGAATTCTTTCCAAAACCTTACTGACCACAGACGTAAGACTGACTGGTCTGCAATTGCCAGAGATTTCCCTGTGCCCTTCTTGAAAACAGGAACAACATTTGCCTCCCTCCAATCCTCCGGTACGATTCTCATAGAGAGCGAGGAAGCAAAGATCTTTGCCAGCAGCTTAGCAACCTCCATTCGTGCTTCCCGGAGCAACCTATGATAAATCTGGTCGGCTCTGGGGACTTATCAATCTTAATGTTTGCCAAAGTTTCCTGTACATCAACCTCATCAATCTTGATCTGTTCAAGCCTGTTTCCCAGATCCTCATCATTCTCATTCACAACAAGGTCCCTTTCCTTAGTGAAAACCAAAGCAAGAAACTCATTTAGGGCTTCCCCTATCTGCTCAGACTCCACACACAAATTCCCTATGATATCCCTGACCGGCCCTACCTTCTCTCTTATCATTCTCTTAAAATGAGTAAAATGCCTTTGGGTTCTCCCTAATTCGTCCTGTCAAACCTTTTTTGTGCCCCCTCCTGGCTCTCCTCAGTCCATTTCTGAGCTCAGTCGGCTGAACAGGTAAGCTACTTAGTGTTCTTGTTTTGGAGACTAAGTGTAGAGTTATGGCAGCGCAGGCAGTGGAATGTTCCTCCTGCAGGATGTTTGAGGTAGGGGTGACCACCGATGCTCCTGCCGACTTCATCTGCAGGAAGTGCAGCCAGCTCCAGCTCCTCACAGACCGCAATAGGGAACTGGAGCTGGAGTTGGATAAAATGAGGATTATTCGAGAGGTTGAGAGGGTGATAGATAGAAGCTACAGGGACATAGTTACGCCAGAGAACAGAGGTAGCTGGGTAACAGTTAGAGGTGGGAAGGGGAGGAAGCAGGCAGTGCAGGGATCCCCTGTAGTCGTTCCCCTCAACAATAAATATACCGCTTTGGATACTGTTGGGGGGGACGGCCTAGCAGGGCCTGGCACCAACGACATAGGTAGGAAGAGGGGTGGGGAGGTCATTCAGGAGCTCAAGCAGTTAGGCTGGAAGCTAAAAGCTAGGACGGACAGAGTCGTCATCTCTGGGTTGTTGCTGGTGCCACGTGACAGTGAGGGAAGGAATAGGGAGAGAGTGCAGTTGAACACGTGGCTGCAAGGATGGTGTAGGAGGGAGGGCTTCAGGTATTTGGACAATTGGACTTGATTCTGGGGAAGGAAGGACCTGTACAAGCAGGACGGGTTGCACCTGAACCAGAAGGGCACCAATATCCTGGGAGGTAGGTTTGCTAGCACTCTTCGGGGGGGTTTAAACTAATTTGGCAGGGGGATGGGATCTGGACTTGTAGTTCAGCAAGTAGGTTAGCTGTTTTTCAGGATGTCCAAGAATGTAGGGAGGCTGTGGAGAAGGTAGCACTGACAGGGAATACTAGCGGACACAGAGATGTGCTCAAGTGTGTATACTTCAACGCAAGGAGTATCAGAAATAAGGTGGGTGAACTCAAGGCGTGGATCGATACTTGGGACTACGATGTTGTGGCCATCAGGAAACGTGGATAGAAGAGGGACAGGAATGGTTGTTGGAGGTTCCTGGTTACAAATGTTTCAGTAAGATTAGGGGGGGGGGGGTGGTAAAAAAAGAGGGGGTGGCATTGCTAATTAGAAATAGTATAATGGCTGCAGAAAGGCAGTTCGAGGGGGATCTGCCTTTGGAGGTAGTATGGGCTGAAGTCAGAAATAGGAAAGGTGCAGTCACCTTGTTGGGTGTTTACTATAGGCCCCCCAATAGCAGCACAGATATGGAGAAACAGATTGGGAAACAGATTTTGGAAAGGTGCAGAAGCCACAGGGTAGTAGTCATAGGCAATTTCAACTTCCCAAATATTGATTGGAAACTCTTTAGATCAAGTAGATTGGATGGGGCGGTGTTTGTGCGGTGTGTCCAGGAAGCTTTTCTAACTCAGTATGTAGATTGTCCGAAAAGAGGGGAGGCCATATTGAATTTGGTACTTGGTAACGAACCGGGACAAGTGATGGGCTTGTTAGTGGGTGAACATTTTGGTGATGGTGACCACAATTCTGTGACTTTCACCTTGGTTATGGAGAGAGATAGGTGTGTGCAACAGGGCAGGTTTTACAATTGGGGGAAGAGTAAATACGATGCTGTAAGACAGGATCTGAGGAGCATAAATTGGGAGCACAGGCTGTCAGGAAAGGATGTCGCTGAAATGTGGAACTTTTTCAAGGAACAGATACGACATGTCCTTGATATGTATGTACCTGTCAGGCAGGAAAGAGATGGTCATGTGAGGGAATCTTGGTTGACGAGGGAGGTTGAATGTCTTGTAAGGAGGAAGAAGGAGGCTTACATAAGGTTGAGGAAACAAGGTTTAGACAGAGCGTTGGAGGGATACAGGATAGCCAGGAGGGAGCTGAAGAAAGGGATTAGGAGAGCTAAGAGAGGGCATGAAAAATCTTTGGCGGGTAGGATCAAGGATAACCCCAAGGCCTTTTATGCGTATGTGAGAAACATGAGAATGACGAGAACGAGGGTAGGTCCGATCAAGGACAGTAGTGGGAGACTGTGTATTGAGTCGGAAGAGATAGGAAAGGTCTTGAATGAGTACTTTTCTTCAGTATTTACCAATGAGAGGGAACGTATTGTTGAAGAGGAGAGTGTGAAAAGGACAGGTAAGCTAGAGGAAATACTTGTTAGGAAGGAAGATGTGTTGGACATTTTGAAAAACTTGAGGATAGACAAGTCCCCCGGGCCTGACGGGATATATCCTAGGATTATGTGTGAAGCAAGAGAGGAAATTGCAGAACTGTTGGCAATGATCTTTTTGTCTTCACTGTCAATGGGGGTGGTGCCAGGGGACTGGAGAGTGGCGAATGTTGTGCCCCTGTTCAAAAAAGGGAATAGGGATGACCCAGGGAATTACAGGCCAGTTAGTCTTACTTCGGTGGTAGGCAAAGTAATGGAAAGGGTACTGAGTATCTGGAAAGACACTGCTTGATTAGGGACAGCCAGCACGGATTTGTGAGGGGTAGGTCTTGCCTTACAAGTCTTATTGAATTCTTTGAGGAGGTGACCAAGCATGTGGATGAGGGTAGAGCAGTGGATGTAGTGTACATGGATTTTAGTAAGGCATTTGATAAGGCTCCCCATGGTAGGCTTATGCGGAAAGTCAGGAGGCATGGGATAGTGGGAAGTTTGGCCAGTTGGATAGAGAACTGGCTAACCGGTCGAAGTCAGAGAGTGGTAGTAGATGGTAAATATTCAGCCTGGAGCCCAGTTACAAGTGGAGTTCCACAGGGATCAGTTCTGGGTCCTCTGCTGTTTGTAATTTTTATTAATGACTTGGAAGAGGGAGTCGAAGGATGGGTCAGTAAATTTGCAGATGATATGAAGATTGGTGGAGTTGTGGATAGTGAGGAGGACTGTTGTTGGCTGCAAAGGGACTTAGATATGATGCAGAGCTGGGCTGAGGAGTGGCAGATGGAGTTCAAGTGTGAGGTTGTCCATTTTGGAAGGACAAATAAGAATGCGGAATACAGGGTTAACGGTAGGGTTCTTAGTAAGGTGGAGGAGCAGAGGGATCTTGGGGTCTATATTCATAGATCTTTGAAAGTCGCCATTCAGGTGTATAGAGCTTGTAAGAAGGCCTATGGTGTATTAGCGTTCATTAGCAGAGGGATTGAATTCAAGAGTCGTGAGGTGATGTTGCAGCTGTATAGGACCTTGGTAAGGCCACATTTGGAGTACTGTGTGCAGTTCTGGTCGCCTCATTTTAGGGAAGATGTGGAAGCTTTAGAGAGGATGCAGAGGAGATTTACCAGGATGTTGCCTGGAATGGAGAATAGGTCGTATGATGATAGGTTGAGCGTGCTAGGCCTTTTCTCATTGGAACGGCGAAGGATGAGGGGTGACTTGATAGAGGTTTATAAGATGATCAGGGGAATAGATAGAGTAGACAGTCAGAGACTTTTTCCCTGGGTACAATAGAGTGTTACAAGGGGACATAAATTTAAGGTGAAGGTGGAAGGTATAGGGGGGATGTCAGGGGTAGGTTCTTTACCCAGAGAATGGTGGGGGCATGGAATACGCTTCCAAAATCTGCCAGCCTATGAGTTCTTCAATTTCCCTACTGCTATTAGAGTGTCTGTAGAAAAACCCCAATGCGGTAGCTGCTCCCTTGCTGTTCCTAACCTCCACCCATACTGACTAAGTATGAGAACTTACTGATCATGCAGCATAGTTGTAAAAAAAGTCTACCCTGTATTAAGTTTGCATTAGAGTGAATTTCTTCTCATTTGTCATTTGATTAAAGGTGCAGAATATGTCTCAGTCTATTGAGGTCTTGAATCTGAGGACTCAAAGGGACTTTCAGTACGTGTTAAAAATGGAAACACAAATGAAAGGACTGAAGGGAAAATTTCGGCAGATTGAAGATGACCGGAAGACACTCCTAACAAAACATTTCCAGGTAGGATAGAATCTTTCACTCTTTGTGAAAAAACAAAAGCTGAATCTGGAATCCTGACTTGTGACATTTTTCAGGAGCTGAAAGAAAAGATGGAAGAATTGCTGCCATTGATCCCTGTTCTGGAGCAATATAAAATGGACAGCAAGCTGATCAATCAGTTCAAAGATGAGGTGAGGAATTTGTCTATAGTGCTGACTGCGATCCAGCAGGACATTGGAGCTTATGACTATGAGGAGCTTCAGCACAGAGTTCTCAACTTGGAAAGTCGACTGCATGACTGCATGAAGAAACTATGTGAGTTTCCAATATTTACAACAGTAGCATTTCTCTGATGAAATTTTCATTGATTAGCAAGTGTAACTGACCATAGTCTTGAAGGCTAAGTCTGGCATTTCATAATCACCTGAATCACAGGGATGGGTCACCACTCAGCACATGAGGCTACCTCCTGAACTGGAGAAAGTATACTCCAATTCTAGTGACATGCTTTTCTGCTTATTGTTTTATATGCTTCCTTCTCAAATCTTCATTTATTTTTAAGCAATGATAAATGGGTTTTCATGTTGCCTTCGTCTACACTGATGACCAGAAGATGTAGGAGCTGAAGCAGGCCATTCAGTCCATCAAATCTGTGCCACCATTCAATGAGATCATGGCTGATCTGATAATCTTCAACTCCACTTTTCTGCCTTATCCCCATGATTCTTGATTCCAATCCTGATTAAAACTATGATGAGTCTGGTATGAAGGAATAGGAATGGCAGAATCCGACTGACCTCAGTAACCGATGCAAATATTACAAGGCCAGGAATTGTAAATTGCTATTACATGATCCAATAATAATTGAGGTTTTGACAATCAAATTGATCCATCTTTCTCTGAGTCTCCAACAGTCCCAGACATGAAGAGAGGAAAGTTCCCCCCCTCATCCTCCCACCCCAGTGAAAGACAGCTTTGGGAAACATTGATCCAAAGTCCCCTATTCCTCCTGAACTTGCTGTATCTCCACATGTCACACGTCCAATTACTCAGATCCTGGAACCCAAAATGTAATTTCCTGCGAGAAATCGCTCTCATTTCCAATTGAATGAATCAACATGAAAACCCTCTACTGTCTCTGTAGGGAGCCTGCTCCAACGATTAACTACTATTGCATTGGAATATTAGCTTTTAATTTAGCCCAATTGGGTGAGTGTGAACTTTTTTTCCAGTGTGGTCTACTCAGGAGAATATGAAATTATTTTAGTTTTGTAGTCTTGTTGGGCCAAAGGGCCTGTTTCCACACTGTAGGGAATCTAATCTAGTCAGACTGAAGTGTGTGTTTATTGGTTGTTCTTCCAGCATGTGGCAAGTTGATGAAAATCAGCCTCCCCATGACAATCAAAACCTCGGGAACCAGATTCGGAGCATGGATGATGGACCCCTTGGCAGCAGAGAAAGAAAATAAGGTTTGTGGACTATTGGAGTAAAATTGCTCCAAAGCAGGTATTAAAGGAGTGAATGGATTATCAGTTGTTGGGAAGTAGCATTCCACAAATATTGGTGTGGTTCATGATTTATGTTACTGACAATTTCAAAATTTGACCTGAAGAATTCAAAAGAATATTAATGAACAATATGGGTTTTGGAAACAATCAATGATAGTTTTCATGGTCACCATTACTGAAACTCACTTTTCAGTATTGTTATGAATGGAAATTACTTTGGTAATTACTTCACATTGGAGGATTTGGAACCAGGGCTCAACAGTGATAGTTCAAACTTCTAAATCATCAAATCAGGGACATTACAACCACAGCATCATCTCCCTCACAGCTCAGGCAGTATGTGCCTAAATCAGGTCAAGGGATAGAGTAAACCTGTATTCCAGTAAACCTTCATTGCACTCTCTTCAGGGGCTTGAACAGTCTTCCTTAAATAAGGTTCCTAGAACTGAACACACTACTCCAAATGTCATACAGCAAAGAAAAGGTCCTTCGAGTCTGCACCAAAAATAACTAACACTAAAGGTGCACTAATCCCAATTTCCAGCACTGTCTCATATTCTTCAGTGTTATTATATTTCAAGTGCTCATCCAGATATTTTTTAAAGGTTATAAGGTTTCTGGCCTCAGATACCTTCCCATGCAGTGTATTCCAGGTTCCCACCACACTCTGAGTGAAAAGGTTTTTTTCTCAAATCCCCTCTGAATCTCCTGCCCCTTACCCTAGAACCATGCCCTCTTGTAATTGACCCCTTAACCAGCAGCTGCTCTCTATTCACCCTCATATTCTTAATACACCTCAATCAAGTGTCCCCTCAGTCTTCTCTGCTCTAAAGAAAACAATCCAAACTTATCCAATATCTCCGTGTAGCTTAATTTCTCCATCCCAGGCAACATGCTGGTGACCCTTCATTATACCTCCTCTAGTGCTATCACATCCTTCCTGTAGCAAGGTGACCAGAACTGCATACAGTACTGTTCTGAACCAATGTGGCTTGACCAATGATTTGTAGAGGTATAGCATCATTCCTTGCTTTTATACTCTATGCCTCTGTTTATAAATCCAAGAATCCCATAAATCTTCCTAACAATAATTAGGTAATTATATGAGGGGATTTCAACAACTCAAATATTAATTGTGATAATCATAGTCTAAAGAATATAGAAGGGGCATATTTCTTGAAATATATACAGCAAAGCTTTCTGAATCACCGTGTAAATGGTCCTGTAAGGGAGGGTGCATTTCTGGTCCTAATTCTGAGGAACGAAGCCAAACAGGTGTTTGAGGTGAGAATGGGATAGCACTTTTGTAATAATGACCACATTACTGCACGTTTTAAATTGATTATGGGAAAGGAGAAAGAAGGTCTCCAAGAAAGGGCTTTGGAATGGGGTAAAGCATATTTTATTAAAATAAGGGGAAGCAATAGCCTAGTAGTATTACCAGTAGAATATTAGTTCATAAACTCAGCTAATAATCTGAGGACCTGGGTTCGAAACCCACCACAGCAGATGGTAGAATTTGAATTCAATGAAAAATGTCTGGAAGGGAGCATCTGCTAAAGCCCATGAGTCCATTGTTGATTGTTGGGAAAGCCCATCTGGTTCATCAATGCCCTTCAGGGAAGGAATTCTGCCATTCTCACCTGGTCTGCCCTACAGGTAACTCCAGAACAAGAGCAATCTGGCTGACTCTTAACTGCCCTCTGAAATAGCATTGCAAGCCACTTGGTTGTATCAGTCTGATGAAGTATGCGGCTGCAGATTCATCTGTCCATTGGTAAGAGTATTGATAAGAGTGACCATTGCACAGTCCTTATGGAAACTAAGACCCACTTTCACATCTGGAATATCTTCAATCGTGTTAGTTGCTAATACAACAGACTTTAAACAGATCTAGCAACTCAAGACTGGGATTCCATGAGGCATTATGGGCCATTCATAGCAGCAGAATTGTACTCTATCACAATCTGCAACGTCAATGCCTAACATATCCCCCATTCAACCATTACTATCAAGCCAGAGAATCAACCCTGGTTCAATGGAGAGTGCAGGGGGAATGCCAGGAGCAGCACCAGGCATACCTGAAGATGAGATGTCAACCTGGTGAAGCCACCAAACAGGACTACTTGCCTGCCAAACAATATAAGCATCAAGTGATGGACAGAACTAAGCATTATGGGCAGCATAGTGGCTCAGTGGTTAGCGCTGCTGCCTCACAGTGCCAGAGACCCGGGTTCAATTCCAGCCTGAGGTGACTGTCTGTTTGGAGTTTGGATGTTCGCACGGTGTCTCCATGGGTTTTCTCTGGGTGCTCCAGTTCCTCCCACAATTCAAAGATGCGCAGGTTAGGTGAATTGCCTATAGTGTTCAGGGATGCGTAGGCTAGGTGCATTAGTCAGGGGAAATGTACAGTAATAGTGTAAGAGAATGGGTTTGAGTGGGATACCCTTTGGAGGGTCAGTGTAGACTTGTTGGGCCTAATAACCTGTTTCCACACTGTAGGGATTTTTGATAGGGTGGCATGGTGGCTCAGTGGTTAGCACTGCTGCCTCATAGCACCAGGGTCCCAGGTTCGATTCCAGCCTCGGGTGACTGTCTGTGTGGGGTTTGCACGTTCTCCCTGTGTCTGCGTGGGTTTCCTCTGGGTGCTCCGGGTTCCTCCCACAGTCCAAAGATATGCGGGTCAGGTGAATTGGCCGTACTAAATTGCCCATAGTGTAAGGTGCATTAATCAGAGGGAAATAGGTCTGGGTGGGTTACTCTTCGAAGGGTCATGTGGACTTGTTGGGCCGAAGGGCCTGTTTCCACACTGTAGGGAATCTAATCTAATCCCACAATCAACAGATCAGATCTAGGCTCTGCAGTCCTGCCACATCCAGTCATGAATGGTGGTGGATAACTAAACAACTCACTGGAGGAGGAGGAGGAGGATTTTCCATAAATATTGCTATCCTCAATGATGGAAGAGCCCAGCACATCAGTGCAAAAGATAGGTTGAAGCATTCACAACAATCTTCAGCAGAAATGCCGAGTGAATGATCCATCTTGGCCTTTTCTAGTAGTCCCCAGCATCACAGATATTAGCCAATTTGATTTATTTCACATGATAGGCAATAGTACTGAAGACTTGTGCTCCAGAACCTGCTGCTCCCTAGCCAAGCTGTTCCAGTACAGTTACAACACTGGCATCTACTCAACAATGTGAAAAATTACCCAGATATGTTCTGTGCACAAAAAGCAGGACAAATCCAACCTGGCCAGCTCCTGTCCCATCAGATTACTGGCTACTACTACCTGCTGCAGCCTACACGCCCTTGTCTACCTTATCTGGAAGGAGGAGAGTATCCCAGGAGAGCTCCAAGATGCCACAGTCCTGAGTATTTTCAAAAAAAAGGGAATGAGTCCAACTGTGGTAATGATAGTAGGAATCTACCTACTATCAACCATTGGAAAAGTCATCAGCAAGGTTCTCCACAAGCATGTCCTCCCTGTGGCTGAGGTATTCCTCCTGGAATCGTAGTGTGGCTTCTGGCCACAGAGGGGCACAATGGATATAGAGTCATAGTTAAAGAGATGTACAGCACGGAAACAGATCTTTCAGTACAACTTGTCCATGGCGACCAGATAGCCTAACCTAATCTAGTCCCATTTGCCAGTACTTGGCTCATATCCCTCTAAACCCTTTCTATTCATATATCCATCCAGATGCCTCTTAAATGTTGTAATTGTACCAGCCTTCACCACTTCTTCTGGCAGTTCATTCCATACACGCACCACCTTCTGCGTGAAAAAGTTGCCCCTTAGGTCACTTTTATATCTTTCCCCTCTCACCCTAAACCTATGCCCTCTAGTTCTGGACTCCCCCATTCCAGAGAAAAGACGTTGTCTATTTATCCTATCCATGCCCTTCATGATTTTATAAACCTCTATAAGGTCACCCCTCAGCCTTCAATGCTCCAGGGAAAACAGCCCCAGCCTATTCAACCACTTCCTATAGCTCAAATCCTCCAAACCTGGCAACATCCTTGTAAATCTTTTCTGAACCCTTTCAAGTTTCACAACTTCCTTCCGAAAGGATGGAGACCTGAATTGCATGCAATATTCCAAAAGTGGCCTAACCAATGTCCTGTACAGCCGCAATATGACCTCCCAACTCCTATACTCAATGCTCTGACCAATAAAGGAAAGCATATCAATTGCCTTCTTCACTATCCTACCCACCTGCAACTCTACTTCAAGAAACTACGAACCTGCACTCCAAGGTCTCTTTATTCAGCAACACTTCCTAGGACCTTACTATTAAGTGTGTAAGTCCTGCTCTGTTTTGCTTTTCCAAAATGCAGCACCTCATATTTATCTAAATTAAACTCCATCTGCCACTCCCCAGCCAGTTGGCCCAACTGATCAAGATCCTTTTGTACTCTGACGTAACCTTCTTTGCTGTCCACTACACTTCCAATTTTGGTGTCATCAGTAAACTTACTAACTATACCTCCTATGTTTACATCCAAATCATGATTTTCACCATGTGACAGCTGGAGAAAGGCAGAGAAAAGAGCCTACCCATGTACAAGGCCATCTTTGACCTTACAAAGGCCTTTGACACCATCACCCAGGAAGCATCATGAAGTGTCCTTCTCCACTTTAGTTGCATCACAAAGTTTGTCATCATCAAGTCACCGTTCTGCTCCACAATGACTTGGAAGTCGTGGTAATGACAAATGGCTCCATCACCGACCCATTCCCCATTCGGACCGGTGTCAAGCACGGCTGTGTCATTGTCCTAACACTGTTCCCGATCTACCTCGCTGCAATGCTTTACCTCACTGCTGACAAGCTCTCCGCTGGAGTGGGGCTAACCTGCAGAACCAGCAGGAAATTATTCAACCTCCCCCCGCCTTCAAATCAAAACCAAAGTCACCACAATCAGTATCATTGAGTTGCAGTACCCAGATGATACTTATGTATGTGCAAAGTCAGAGGATGACCTCCAGACCATCATCAGCACCTTTACAAAGGCATGGGCCTCACTCTGAACATCCACATGATCCACTAACGTGGCCTGGCATTATTAAGTGAACCCCTAACCATCAATGTCCACGGGGAGGTCTTTGAGAACACTGGCCACTTCCAATACCTTGGGAGTGTCCTGCCGACCAAAGCACTTATTGATAAAGAGATCCAACACCGTCTCCAGTGCACAGTGTCTGAGGAAAAGAGTGTTCTAAGACAGCAACGTCAGATTCAACACAAAACTCCTGGTTTACAGAGGTGTGTGATTTCCACCTTCCTATATGGCTCTAGGACATGTACTGTCTATAGCAGACATCTCAAGGCGCTGTAAGGAGATGGACCAGTCCCACCAGCGCTGCCTGCACAATGTCCTGTGAATCCGCTCATCCTTGACCAGGCCAACCTCCTCAGCACTGAGGCACTGACCACCCTTGATTGGCTGTGATGGGCTGGGCATGTCATCCACATGACTGATACTAAACTTCCCAGGCAGATGCTCTATTCCCAGCTCCGAAACAGCAACCAAGCTCCAGGTAGACAGGGGAAGTGAGGCTTCAGGCTTCACTGGCCAAGTGAGGCATTCCGACAGACACCTGGGGATTACTGGCCCAAGTCTGTCCAAAGTGGAGAAGGCACATCTGGGAAGGCATCGAGACTTGCCGTCAGGAAATAACGGAAGTCAGGCAAAAACAGAATACGGAACACAATGTCACGCTAATGCCTCACCCACTCCTTCCCATGATCACCTTCTGTCCTGAGTGTAGTAGAGTCTGTGGAAGCTGCATCGGTTTGCACAACCACCTATAGACTTGTCCTGAGAATGGAAGAGAGTCATCCTCATCTGCAAGGGACCAGCCAATGATGATGCTGACATGCAGTGAAGAGGTCACATTGCAGTTTAAAAGCCTGGAGGCACAAAGGGAATGGGTTACCATTGGGCAGCCCAAGAGAAACAGACAGGTAACACAGGAGTCCTCTGGGGTCCCAGTTACAAATTGGGATTTATGTTTGGAAGCTACTGAGGTTCCTGGTTCCTCAAGTATTGTAGACAGACTCATTGTGGCATCACAAATGGCTCAGCTGTCCAGGAGATGAGGAAGAAGAAAGGAAGAGTGATAGTGATACAGGATTTGTTAGTTAAGGAAAGAGATTAGTGTTTCTGTGGACGTCAATGTCACCCCAAGATTGTGCCCGAAACGTCGAATCTCCTGTTCCCTGGATGCTGCCTGACCTGCTGTGCTGTTCCAGCAATAAAGTTTCAACCCCAAGATTATACATTGGCTCACTGGTGCCATTGTCAAGGAGTCACAGAGTGGCTGCAGGACATTCTTCTGGGGGAGGATGAACAGAAAGGGGCTGCGGTTCACATTGCGACCAATGATTTAGATAGGAAGGGGGAATGTAGTGTCATAATTCAAATTTAGGAAGCTAGGTAGAAAATTAGAAAGCAGGACTGATTACTGATTACTGCCAATGCCATGTGCAAGTGAGTATAGAAATAGGATAAGGCAGATGAATGTGTGGCTGGAAAGTTGGTGCAGGAAGGAGGGCTTAAGATTCCTGGGGCACTGGAACTGGTTCTGACTATAAGATCATGAGATATAAGAGGCATGGACAAGTAATACAGAAAGAAAATTCCCCCTTTGATGGAGGGATTAATGACTGGGGGAATTGATTTTATTTAAGAGGAGGTTTCGAGGGGATGTGAGGAAAGTTTTTTCATCTAGAGGGTGGTGGAAATCTGGAATTCACTGCCTTTAAGAATGGCAGAGGCAGAAACCCTCAGAACATTAAAGAAATATTCAGATGTGTACTTGCAATGTCTAGGCATACAAGGATATGGCCCAAGTAATAGAAAGTGGGATTAGAATAGGTAGGTGCTAACTTTACACCAGCTCAGACTCCATTTTCTGAAGGTCCTTTCTCTTTGTTGTTGGATTTTGATGCTTCTATGACAATGGAGCAGAAGCAGGACTTTCAGCCCATCGAGTCTGCTCTGCCATTCAATAAGATCATGGCTGATCTGATAACTCTCGGTTCCAATTTCCTGCCTTTTCCCCATAATCTTTGATTCCTTTACAGATTAAACATCCATCACAGCCTTGAATACAGTTAAATGACTAGCCTCGACAGTCCTCTGTGGTAAAGAATTCCAAAGTTTCACTACCATCTGAGAGAAGAAATTTCTCCGAGTCTCTGTCTTAAATGGGATACCCCTTTTCTAAGAATTATGACGCCTGGTCCTGGGTACTCCCAAAAGGTGAAATAACTTCTCCACGTCTACCCTGCCAAATCCACCAACACCTGACACCTGCACAATCTGGGTGGGTTGCTTCTGAACAGAATTCGAACTGATTTCCTTGAAAGCATTTTCCTATTGCTGTTGCAAGGGCTTTAATCTAACTTGACAGCGATGTGGGAGCCAAGTGAGAATATTAGAGAAGACCAGGAGTCACAAAAAACTTTGAGATACTGTTAGCACTGGCATACAAAATAGTAAATTAATCAGTGAAATTGGAATCAGAGAGAAAGCAATGAGTGTAAATCAGATTTTGTGTGAATGCATAGAGTATACATAAGTTTGCGGAATTACAGATACAGATTGCCATGTGGAAATATGTTGTGGTAATAACAGAGACCTGGTTCAAGGAAGGGCAACACTGGTGCTAAATATTCCTGAATATATTGTTCAGAAAAGATAGAAAAAAAGGGAAGGAGGAGAGGTAGCAGAGGTCAAGGTTGTTTAAGGAGGTCATTGCAGATTCAAAGATTCCAAATCTATATTTCAAGATGGTGGCAGCAGAGTAAGCTCTTGAACTGAGAGCTCATCTGCTCTGTCTGCTGTATTTTTTCTTTTTTTTTGTCTTTTTACTTTTTAATTTTACTTACATTCTTGCGAAGAGCATGGCTGCAGCGATATTGGCATCACTGGCAATGGCAGCATCAAGGTGCCCAGTGTGTCACAGATGAGTTTTGTTCCTAAGACAGCAGCAAAGGGAAGCAGTCTGGGGCCAGTATGGGACTCAGCAGCATCAGCAGTGGCTGCATTGCCAAGATTGGCCCAGCATGATTTACAGAGACATTGGTGGAGGCAAGGTAGCGCCAAAGAATGTCGACTCTGTTCCAGTGGCGGCAGTGTGGCAAAGGAACTCACGGCTGGCTTTGTGCTGGTGTTGGTCTCAGTATCAGAGTGGAAGAGCCTGGATCTAGGCTGATGGCGAAGCGCTTAAGAAGAAGGCCTGTAAAGTGGAACTTGTAATTCACTCTTTATTTTCTACCTTTACATTGTACGTCATGGTTTATTTTCTGTGTTTTAAAATAGCGCCGGAGAGTGACAACATTATACAACACTTTTCACTGTATTTGTAACAAACACATCATGAGTATACATGACATTAAATAAAGAAAGAAAGACGATATCTCAGAGGGGCCAAGGACAAAATCAATTTGGCTAGAACTAGAAATATAAAGGATATAGTTTCCTTGCTCAAGTAATCTATAGACCACCAACAAATGGAAAGGATGTAGACGAACAAATCTGCAGGGAAATTACAGTCATGTCAACATTATAGAACAGTTAAAATTACCCAAATATAGACTGGGATACTGGTAGTAAGGGGCAGCAAGGAGCAAGTGTTCCTGGATTGCGTTCAGGAAAGTTTCTGACAGCAGTATGTGTCCATTTCAACAAGGAAGGGTGGATTATTGGTTCTTGGTCCTTGGAAGTGAGCTGGGTTAAATGGGTCAAGTGGGGGACCATCTAGGAGACAGTGATCATTGTGTCATAAGGTTCAAGCACCTGGTGGAGAATGACATGAGCCAGAGTGAGGAAAATGAGAAAATCATTGGCAGAGAGTTAACTTCAATGTGGCAAGAACAGAGCTGAGAAGGATTGACTGAAACAAGGGGTTGGTGAGAAAAGCAATTCCTGAACAATGGGCTACCTTCAAAGAAGAGATGGTTCACGTACAGTTGAGGTATATTCCCTTAAATGGAAAAGGTAGGACAAACAAATATCTGAAGTGAGCTCACTGGATGACAAAGGAGATAGAAATCAACATCAAAAAGAGAAAAGTGTGTTTATGGTTGGTGTAAGGCAGAAAATACAATTGAGGTCCAAGAGAAATACAGAAGGTTCAGAGGAGAGGTGAAAAGGCATATCAGAGAAGCAAAGAGGAATTTGAGAAAAGTCAGCCAACATAAAGGGTATCCCAAAGTCTTCTATAAGTATGTAAATTGTAAGAGTGATAGAAAGAGAAGGAGGGCTGTCTGTATGAAGACCAAAAAGAGGATTTACACATAGAAGCAGGGGGCATGGCCAAGGTATTAATATTTTGCAAGGTAAAAACAATGACTGCAGATGCTGGAAACCAGATTCTGGATTAGTGGTGCTGGAAGAGCACAGCAGTTCAGACAGCATCCAAGGAGCAGCGAAATCAACATTTCAGGCAAAAGCCCTTCATCAGGAATAAAGGCAGAGAGCCTGAAGCGTGGAGAGATAAGCTAGAGGAGGGTGGGAGTGGGGAGAAAGTAGCATAGAGTACAATAGGTGAATGGGGGAGGGGATGAAGGTGATAGGTCAGGGAGGAGAGGGTGGAGTGGATAGGTGGAAAAAGAGATAGGCAGGTAGGACAAGTCCGGACAACTCATGGGGACAGTGCTGAGCTGGAAGTTTGGAACTAGGGTGAGGTGGGGGAAGGGGAAATGAGGAAACTGTTGAAGTCCACATTGATGCCCTGGGGTTGGTGTTCCGAGGCAGAAGATGAGGAGTTCTTCCTCCAGGCGTCTGGTGGTGAGGGAGCAGCGGTGAAGGAGGGGGAGTTGAAACGTTGGGCCATGTGGCGGTGTGGTTGATTGGTGCGGGTGTCCCGGAGATGTTCCCTAAAGCGCTCTGCTAGGAGGCGCCCAGTCTCCCCAATGTAGAGGAAACCACATCGGGAGCAACCGATACAATAAATGATATTAGTGGATGTGCAGGTAAAACTTTGATGGATGTGGAAGGCTCCTTTAGGGCCTTAGATAGAGGTGAGGGAGGTGGTGTGGGCACAGGTTTTACAGTTCCTGCGGTGGCAGGGGAAGGTGCCAGGATGGGAGGGTGGGTTGTAGGGGGGGCGTGGACCTGACCAGGTAGTCACGGAGGGAACGGTCTTTGCGGAAGGCGGAAAGGGGTGGGGAGGGAAATATATCCCTGATGGTGGGGTCTTTTTGGAGGTGGTGGAAATGTCGGCGGATGATTTGGTTTATGCGAAGTTTGGTAGGGTGGAAGGTGAGCACCAGGGGCGTTCTGTCCTTGTTATGATTGGAGGGGTGGGGTCTGAGGGCGGAGGTGCGGGATGTGGACGAGATGCATTGGAGGGCATCTTTAACCACGTGGGAAGGGAAATTGCGGTCTCTAAAGAAGGAGGCCATCTGATGTGTTCTGTGGTGGAACTGGTCCTCCTGGGAGCAGATACGGCGGAGGTGGAGGAATTGGGAATATGAGATGGCATTTTTGCAAGAGATAGGGTGGGAAGAGGTGTAATCCAGGTAGCTGTGGGAGTCGGTGGGTTTGTAAAAAATGTCAGTGTCAAGTCGGTTGTCATTAATGGAGATGGAGAGGTCCAGGAAGGGGAGGGAGGTGTCAGAGATGGTCCAGGTAAATTTAAGGTCAGGGTGGAATGTGTTGGTGAAGTTCATGAATTGCTCAACCTCCTCGCAGGAGCACGAGGTAGCGCCAATGCAGTCATCAATGTAGCGGAGGAAGAGGTGGGGAGTGGTGCCAGTGTAATTACAAAAGATCAACTGTTCTACGTAGCCAACAAAGAGACAGACAAAGCTGGGGCCCATACGTGTGCCCATGGCTACCCCTTTGGTCTGGAGGAAGTGGGAGGATTTGAAGGAGAAATTGTTAAGGGTGAGGACCAGTTCGGCTAAACGAATGAGAGTGTCGGTGGAAGGGTACTGTTGGGGACGTCTGGAGAGGAAAAAACGGAGGGCTTGGAGGCCCTGGTATTGGCGGATGGAGGTGTAGAGGGATTGGATATCCATGGTGAAGATGAGGCATTGGGGACCGGGGAAACGGACGTCTTGGAGGAGCTGGAGGGCATGGGTGGTGTCTCAAACGTATGTGGAGAGTTTCTGGAGTAGGGGGGATAGGACAGTGTTGAGGTAGGTAGAGATGAGTTCAGTGGGGCAGGAGCATGCTGAAACAATGGATTGGCCAGGGTGGTCAGGCTTGTGGATCTTCAGAAGGAGGTAGAACCGGGCAGTGCGGGGTTCCCGGATAATGAGGTTGGAAGCTGTGGGTGGGAGATCTCCTGAGGTGATGAGGTTCTGTATGGGTCTGGGAGATGATGGTTTGGTGGTGGGGGGTGTGGTCATGGTCGAGGGGGCAGTAGGAAGAGGTGTCCTCGAGTTGGCGTTTGGCTTCAGTGGTATAGAGGTCAGTGCGCCAGACTACCACTGCGCCCCCTTTATCCACTGGCTTGATGGTGAGGTCCGGATTGGAGGGCTGCACGTTGTGAGGGTGAGAGGTTGGAGTGGGGGAGGGGGGTAGACAGGTTGAGGCGGTTAATGTCCCGGCGGCAGTTGGAAATGAAGAGGTCGAGGGCAGGTAATAGCGCGGGGTGTCCAGGTGGATGCAGTGTGTTGGAGGTGGGTGAAGGGGTCCTCGGAAGGTAGGCGGGAATCCTGATTGTGAAAGTAAGCTCGGAGGCGGAGGCGACGGGAGAGTTATTCGACGTCACGGCGTATATTAAATTCATTGATGCGTGGACGGAGGGGAACGAAGTTGAGTCCTTTGCTGAGGACTGATCGTTCGTCCTCAGTGAGGGGAAGGTCTGGAGGGATGGTGAAAACTCGGCAGGGCTGGGAGCTGGTGTGGGTGTGGAGCTGGGAGTGGGGGCGGAACCTGTGGTGTGGTGGGGGGGGGAATGGTGGTGGAGTCATGAGCAGGGGTAGTGTTCCCCTTGGAGTTCTGGGGGGTGGGGATAGTGACAGTGGGGTCTGTGGGGGGCGTGTCAGCAGAATGCAGGTGAGTGGCACTGGTGGGGGCAGAAGTGGTGGTGACCACGGCAGTAGGGGTGTCGGACGTCACTGAGCGTGTGGCATCAGCGATGATGTGAGGGGCGGAAGTGATGTCACGTGTGATGCATGAGGAATTGTGAGGGGCGGAAGTGGTTGTGGGAGTGGCCATGATGGGGGCGGAAGTGACATCATTCATCAGCGTGGGGGTGGCAGCTGCATCAGCCGCATGGCTAATGACGTCTGAGTAGTTTCTGAGGCCAGGGGACTCTTCTGGAATGTTTGAGGAGCGCTGGTTATGGAGGTGGATAGATAAAAGTTTGTTGTACTGACAGTTTTTGATGTTTGAGATGGAATTGAAATACTGTTTGTTGAGAGTATGAATTCTCCTGAGGATGTAGTGCAGAGTGGGTCCTTTGCAATTCTGAGAGTGTGTGGCCCTCAGCTGAGGCAGGGATGACTGTAGAGAGGTTAGGTGCCATCTAACTTGACCAAAGTGGGATTAGAATAGTTAGGTGGTTATTTTTGACCTAATACATTTCATGGATAGAAGGGTCTTTTTCTGGCTTCTATGACTCTATGGATATGTATGTTGGTCATGAAAGTGTGGTTAGCAAGGCTTCCAGCATACTGGGCTTTATTAATGGAGGAATAGAGGAACTGGCAATACTATACACAGTATTCCAAATGTGGCCGAACCAATATCTTGTACAATTTTAACATGACCCGACAGCTCTTATACTCAATACCCTGTCCGATGAAGACAAGCATGCCATATGCCTTCTTGACCACTCTATCTACCTGTGCAGCCACGTTCAGGGTACAATGGACCTGAACATCCAGATCTCTCTGCTCATCAACTTTCCCCAAAGCTCTTCTGTTTACATTATAATTCGCTCTAGAATTAGGCTTCCCAAAATACACCACCTCACATTGCCTGGAATGAACTCCATCTTCCACTTCTCCGCCCAACTCTCCAGTCTATCTATATTCTCCTGTATTCTTTGACAGTCCCTTATGCTTTCTGCTACTCCACCAATCTTCATGTCATCTGCAAACTTGCTGGTCATACCAACAGTGTCCTCTTCCAGATCATTTATGTATATCACAAACAACAGTGGCTCCAACACTGACCCCTGTGGAACACCACTGGTCACCTTTCTCCATTTCGAGAAACTCCCTTCAACTACTACTCTCTATCTCCTGTTGCTCAACCAGTTCTTTATCCACTGAGCTAGAACCCCTGCACACCATGCGACTTCACTTTCTCCATTTGTTTACCATGGGGAACCTTATCAGATGCCTTACTAAAGTCCATGTATATGACATCTTACAGCCCTTCCTTCATCCATCAACTTGGTCACTTTCTTAAAGAACTCTATTAAGTTGGTAAAGCATGATCTCATTCACACAAAGCCATGTTGCCTATCACTGATAAGCCCATTCTTTTCCTATATAAATAGATTTTATCCCTCAGTACCTTCTCCAGCAACGTTCCCACCACGATGTCAGGCTCACTGATCTGTAGTTACCCGGAATATCCCTTTTTTGTACAGGGGGACAACATGAGCAACCCTCCAGTCCTCCGGCACCTCACCTGTGTTTAAGGATGCTACAAAGATATCTGTCAGGACCCCAGCTATTTCCTCTCTCACCTCTCTCAGCAACCTGAGATAGATCCCATCCGGTCCTGGGGATTTGTCCACCTTAATAACCTCTAGCCTACCCAACACATCTTCCCTACTTATATCAACATGATTCAGAGTTATCAAACTTCTACCTTAAATCTCAACATTCATCATGTTCCGAGGTGAGCACTGATGCAAAGTAATCATTCAGAATCGCACCCATTCTCTCAGGTTCGACACACATCCTTCCTTCATTATCCTTCAGTGGACCAATCCTTTCTCTAGTTACCCGCTTGCTTCTTATATAAGAATAAATAGTTTTGGGATTCTCCTTAATTCTGTTTGCTAAAGCTATTTCCTGACCCCTTTTAGCCCGCTTGATTCCTCATTTAAGACTGGTCCTACTCTCCCGATATTTCTCCAGGGCCTTTTCTGTTCTTAGCTGCCTGGACCTTATGTACGCTTCCCTTTTCCTCTTGGCTAGTTGTATGATTTCTCCTGTCATCCATGGTTCATGAATCTTGCCTTTCCTATCCTTTGCTTTCAATGGGACATGCCTATCCTGCACTATCTTTAATCTATCTTTGAACGCCTCCCACATATCAAATGTGGACTTTCCTTCAAATAGCTGTGTCCAATCCACATTTCCCAGCTCCTGCCTAATTTCAATACAACTGGCCTTGGCCCAGTTTAGTACTCTACCCTTAGGACCTCTCTCATCCTTGTCTCTGAGTATTCTAAGACTTACAGAATTGTGGTCACTGTTCCCAAAGAAACCCCCCACCACAACTTCTACCACCTGACCTGGCTCTTTCTCCAACAGCAGATCCAATATGGCCCCTTCCCTCGTCGGACTATTGACATTCTGCTCAAGAAAACTCATCTGGACGCTTCTTAAAAATTCTACCCCATCCAGACCTCTGATACTAAGTGTATCCCAGTCAATGTTGGGAAAATTAAAATCTCCCATCACCACCACTCTGTTGCCTCTACGTCCTTCCATAATCTGTTTACCTATTTGTTCTTCTACCTCATATTCACTGTTGGGAGGCCTGTATTACAGCTCCACCAATGTAACTGCAGCTATTTATTTCTCAGCTCCACCTATAATGCCTCACTGCGCAAGCCCTCCATAGTGTCCTCTTTTAGCACAGCCATGATATCAACCCTGACTAGCAATGCAACTCCTTCCACCCCTCTCCTTTTATTTCCCTCCCTGTCCTGTCTGAAGCATCTATATCCTGGAACATTTAGTTGCCAATCGTGCCCTTCCTTCAACCAAGTCTCTGTGACTGCAATAACATCATACTCCCAGGCACCATCCAAGCCCTACATTCATCTGCCATACCCACTGTACTCCTTGCATTAAAGTATATGCACTTCAGGCCACCAGTTCTTTTGTGATCATCTGCTCTCTCCCTACTCTTCCCCTTATTAATGCTAACTTCATGATTCATACAGTCCCCAGTTTCCACCTCACTGTCTACTTGTTTTCTCTTCTGGTTCCTAGCCCCCTGCCACATTAATTTAAAACGTCCCCAACAGCAGTAGCAAAAACTCCCCCATGCGCATTAGTTCCAGTCTGGTTCAGGTGTAGACCATCCAATTTGTAATCGTGCCACCTTCCCCAGAATCGGTCCCAATGTCCAACAAATGTGAACCCGTCCCTCCTACACCATCCCTCAAGCCACGTGTTTATCCTGCCTATTCTTTCATTTCTATGCTGGGCTAGCACGTGGCACTGGCAGCAATCCTGAGATCACTACCTTTGAGGTCGTCCTTTTTAACTTCTCTCCTAGCTCCCTGAATTCTGCTTTCAGGTCCTCATCTCATTTTTTCTTACATGCATCGAGACAACTGGCTGTTCACCCTCCCGTTTTAGAATGCTCTGCAGCCGATCGGTGGCATCCCTGACCCGAGCACCTGCAAGGCAACATACCATCCGGAAGTCCCGTTTTCAGCCACAGAACCCCCTATCTACTTCCCTTACAATAGAATCCCCTTTGACTACGGCCCTACGAGTCTTTTTCCCGCCCTTCTGAACAGCAGAGCCTACCACAGTGCCATAATCTTAGCAACTGCTTCCCTCCCCTCTTGAGCCATCTCCCCGAACAGTATCCAAAACGGTATACCTGTTTTGGAGAGAGATGACCGCAGGGGATACCTGCACTGCCTTCCTACTCATTTTTTGCCTTCTGAGTACAAGGATAAACAAGTTATGCTGCAGATTTATAGAACTTTCGTTAGGCCACACTTGTAATATTATGTACAGTTCTGGTCACCACACTACCAGAAGAATGTGGAAGCTTTGCAGAGGGTAGAGAAAAGGTTTACCATGATGTTGCCTGATATGGGGAAAGGGGGGTGGTGGAGTTAGTTACGAAGAAAGATTGGATAGACTGAGTTTGTTTTCACTGGAATGCAGAGAGTTACATAAATGATTTGGAGGAAGGTATAGGTGGTCTGATTAGCAGTTTGCAGATGACACTAAGATTGGTGGAGTAGCAGATGGTGAAAGGGACTGTCAGAGCATTCAGCAGAATGTAGATAGTTGGAAAGTTGGGTGGAGAAATGGCATATGGAATTCAATCTGGGCAAATGCGAGGTGATACATTTTGGAAGATCCAATTAAAGAGCGAACTATACAGTAAGTGGAAAAGTCCTGGGGAAAATTGATGTAGAGAGATCTGGATGTTCAGGTTCATTGTTCCCTGAAGATGGCAATGCAGGTCAATAGAGTGGTCAAAAAGGCATATGGCATGCTTTTCTTCATCAGACGGGGTATTGAGTACAAGAGTTAACAGGTCATGTTTCAGTTATATAAGACTTTGGTGTGGCTACACTTGGAATACTACGTACAGTTCTGGTCGCCACTTTACCAAAAGGATGTGGATGCTCTGGAGAGGGTGCAGAGGAGGTTCACCAGGATGTTGCCTAGTATGGGGAGTGCCAGCTATGAAGAGAGGTTGAGTAGATTAGGATTGTTTTCATTAGAAAGATAAAGGCTGAAGAAGGAACCTGATTGAGGTCTACAAAATCATGAGAGGTATAGACAGGGTGGATAGCAAGAAGCCTTTTTGCCAGAGCGGGGGACTCAATTACTAGCGGTCATGAGTTCAAAGTAAGAGGGGAAAAGTTTAGGGGAGATATACGTGGAAACCTCTTTACACAGAGGATGGCGGATGCCTTGAATGCATTGCCAGTGGAGGTGGTAGAGACGGGAACATTAGTGTCATTTTAGATGTATCTAGATAGATACATGAATGGGCAGGGAGCAGAAGGATATAGACCCTTAGAAAAAGGTAACAGATTTAGTTAGAGGATCTGAATTGGTGCAGGCTTGGAGGGCTGAAGGGCCTGTTCCTGTGGTGGAATTTTCTTTTTCTTTGTTTTTTTGAGGTTGAGTGATGACCTCTCAACAGTGGTCCAATGGTTAGCACTGCTGCCTCACAGCGCCAGGGACCAAGGTTCAATCCCAGCCTTGGGTGACTATCTGTGTGGAGTTTGCACACTCTCCCTGTGTCTGCATGGGTTTCCTCCCATAGTCCAAAAGATGTGCAAGTTAGGTGGATTGGCCATGTTAAATTGCCCATAGTGTTAGGTGCATTAGTCAGAGGGAAAATGGGTCTGGGTGGGTTACTCTTTGGAGGGTCGGTATGGACTAATTCGTTGAGGAGGTGACCGAGCATGTGGATGAGGGTAGAGCAGTGGATGTAGTGTACATGGATTTTAGTAAGGCATTTGATAAGGTTCCCCATGGTAGGCTTATGCGGAAAGTCAGGAGGCATGGGATAGAGGGAAATTTGGCCAGTTGGATAGAAAACTGGCTAACCGGTCGAAGTCAGAGAGTGGTGGTAGATGGTAAATATTCAGCCTGGAGCCCAGTTACAAGTGGGGTTCCGCAGGGATCAGTTCTGGATCCTCTGCTGTTTGTAATTTTTATTAATGACTTGGAAGAGGGAGTCGAAGGGTGGGTCAGTAAATTTGCAGATGATACGAAGATTGGTGGAGTTGTGGATAGTGAGGAGGGCTGTTGTCGGCTGCAAAGGGACTTAGATATGATGCAGAGCTGGGCTGAGGAGTGGCAGATGGAGTTCAACCCTGCCAGGTGTGAGGTTGTCCATTTTGGAAAGACAAATAAGAATGCGGAATACAGGGTTAACGGTAGGGTTCTTAGTAAGGTGGAGGAGCAGAGGGATCTTGGGGTCTATGTTCATAGATCTTTGAAAGTTGCCACTCAGGTGGATAGAGCTTGTAAGAAGGCCTATGGTGTATTAGCGTTCATTAGCAGAGGGATTGAATTCAAGAGTCGTGAAGTGATGCTACAGCTGTACACGACTTTGGTTAGGCCACATTTGGAGTACTGTGTGCAGTTCTGGTCGCCTCACTTTAGGAAAGATGTGGAAGCTTTGGAGAGGGTGCAGAGAAGATTTACCAGGATGTTGCCGGGAATGGAGAATAGGTCGTACAAGGATAGGTTGAGCGTGCTAGGCCTTTTCTCATTGGAACGGAGAAGGATGAGGGGTGACTTGATAGAGGTGTATAAGATGATCGGGGAATAGATAGAGTAGACAATCAGAATTTTTTCCCCGGGTACAACAGAGTGTTAAAAGGGGACATAAATTTAAGGTGAAGGGTGGAAGGTATAGGGGAGATGTCAGGGGTAGGTTCTTTACCCAGAGAGTGGTGGGGGCATGGAATGCGCTGCCTGTGGGAGTGGCAGAGTCCGAATCATTGGCGAACTTTAAGTGGCAATTGGATAGGTACATGGAAGGGTGCTTAAGCTAGGACAAATGTTCGGCACAACATCGTGGGCCGAAGGGCCTGTTCTGTGCTGTATTGTTCTATGTTCTATGACTTGTTGGGCTGAAGGGCCTGTTTCCACACTGTTGGCAATCTAATCTAACAGAAGTTTATTAGATTGTGAATGGCATGGATAGAGTGGAAAATATGAGGTTTTTTCCCGGGGTCAATTACATGGGGACACAGGTTCAAGGTATGAGGGGGGAAGTTTAAAAGAGATGTGCGAGGCAAATTTGTCACACAAAAGGGTGGTGAGTATCTGGAATGTGCTGCCAGAGGAGGTGGTGAAAGCATTCACAATAGCAGTGTTCAAGAAGCACCCAGACGAATGCATGAATAGGACGATAGCACCTGGAGGAATACGTGTAAATGAAGACAGTTTTAGTGTGGAAGGGCAAAATGTGTCGGTGCAGGCTTGGATTCACTGGTTGCAATTTTCCAAAAATTATTGGGTCCTGGAGAAGTTCCAGAGAATTGGCAAACTGTTGATGTGATGCCCCGATTCAAAAAAGGAGGGAGGCAAAAAGTGGGCAACTATAGGTTGATTATCCTAACATCTGTTATTGGAAAAATATTGGAATTAATTATTAAGGAAGTAATAGCAGAACCTTTGGAAGTTCATTAATAAATCAAGCAGAGTCAGCATAGTTTCGTGAAAGGGAAATCATGTTTGACTAATTTGTTAGTTTATTGAGAAAGTCTCAACCAGTAGGAACCAGTAGATGTGTTATACTTCGACTTGCAGAAGGAATTCGACAAAGCACCTTACAAAAGTTTAACTCATGAGAGCCCACGGTGCTGAGGTAGTACATTTGCTTGGATAGGCAATAGGGACATGGACAGGAAACAGTGAGTGGGGGGGGTTCTTTTTCAGATTGGTGACCCATAACCACTGGCGTTCCACAGGGCCCAAAAACTGTTTACAATATATATTAATGACTTGGAGGAATGTATTTATACTGTAGCCAAAATTGCAGATGACACAAAAATAGGTGGAAAGGCAAGTTGCGAGAAGGATACGAACGGTTTCCAAAAAGATATCAATGGGTTAAGTAAATGAGCAAAGTGTTGGCATACGGAATGTAATGTGTGAAAATATGAAGTTGTTCATTTTGGAAAGGAGAACAACAAACAGAATATTATTTAAATTGAGAAAAGCTACAACGCAAAGGGACTTTGGGGTATTTGTACACAAAACACAGAAAGTTAGCACACAAGTGCAGCAAGCAATCAGGACGGCTATTGGAATGTTGAACCATATTTCAAAGGGTTTGGACTAAAAGAGTATAACTGTATTAGGCGCTGGTGAGACCACATCTGGATTACTGTGAACAGTTTTGTATCCCTTATTTATGGAAATATATTATTCCATTGAAGGCAGTTTGACGAAGGTTCACTAGGTTGATCTCTGGTGTGGAGGGACTGCCTTATGAACAAAGGCTAAACAGATTAGGATTCTACTCAGTGAAGTTTAAAAGAATGAGAGATGATCACATTAAATCATCTAGAATTCTTAAGGGGCTTAACAAGGTAAATGCTGAGAGGATGTCACCCCTGTCTCTAGGACCAGAGAGCATAGTTTCAGAATTAAGGGGCAATAATTTAAGACTGAGACGAGGAGGTATTTCTTCTGAGGATTGAGAGTCTTTGAACTTCTTTGAACAGAGACTTCTGGGGGCAGAGTCCTTGTGTATATTTAAGACTGAGATAGATAGATTTGTGATCAGTTGGGGAATAAAGGGTTACGAGGAAAGTACTCACGAAGACTGTTTGATTAGCCATGCTCCTACAGAATGGCTAGTGGGTTCAATAGGCTGAATGACCTACTCCTGTTCCTATTTCTGAAGATCTTATAGTATATATGTGCACTGGTTGTTAAAATTGATAGGACAGATGCAGAGACTGCTAAAAATACAAATCTTTCTCTCTCTCTCTCTCTGATGAAAACTATAAATTTAATTTTGGAGTATAAGTACTGACTTATTCTGTATGTTGCTCCAATAGGTGTGGTACATGGATGGATACACAAGTAGTAAAGTGGTTCGTGAATACAAGTCTATGACAGCCTTTGTGAGTGGAGAGGATTACAGGCTCTACCGTCTGCCCTATCCCTGGGCAGGAACCAATCACCTGGTCTATAATGGCTCTCTCTATTTTAACAAGTACCAGAGCAATACCCTGATAAAGTATAACTTTGAGACAGGCTCAGTGTTGGCCCAGCGCAGCCTGGAGTATGCTGGATTCAATAACATCTATCCCTACACCTGGGGTGGTTTCTCTGACATTGACCTCATGGCTGATGAGGGTGGAATCTGGGCTGTCTATGCCACCAATCAGAATGCAGGAAATATTGTCATCAGCCAGCTGGATGAGCAGACCCTGGAGGTGCGGAAAAGCTGGGACACAGTCTATCCTAAGAGGAGTGCTGGTGAGGCCTTCATGATCTGTGGCACGTTGTATGTCACCAACTCCCACCTGACAGGAGCCAAGGTCTACTTTGCGTACTCCACCAAGACTTCAAGTTATGAGTACACAGACATCCCATTTCATAATCAGTACTTTCACATTTCCATGCTGGATTACAATGCCAGAGACCGAATGCTGTATGCCTGGAACAATGGCCATCAAGTTTTATTCAATGTCACTTTGTTCCATGTTATTCAAACCCAGGAGGATCCAGAAACTCCTGGACAGCAGTAGATTTGGACAACCTATTCATTCACTGGCAATCTTCCCTGAAGTGGCAAGATTTTCTAAACTTTCTTTTCTCCATATGTGAGCATCTAGTCAAAGAAATGCAGGTCAACAGCTCAAGGTTTGAGATTATGTCTCTATGTAACATGGTGTGATCAATTTTTGTCTCAACGTGAGATGATGTCTGTTCATTTGCCTTATTCATCAAAACCAGAGGCTTCAGGAAACTGACTTGCATGAATTTGTAATCTTCTGTTCTTTCATTTTTTAAGAATCGTTTTCTTATATAAACCAACTTTTGTATAACTTTATAACCACAGTAACAACAGTCATGTGAGGATTGGATTTCTGATTTAAATTGATATTATGACTAGACTTTATTCTCCTTGCTTTTTGCTGGGACAGCAGTTTAGGACTGTACTCAATGCAACCTGTACATTTCTAGCCTAATTCTATCATCGTCAGATCCACACCCCCCACCAACCCAACCTCCACTCCCGGCACCTTCCCCTGCAACCGCAGGAGGTGTAAGACTTGCGCCCACACCTCCCCCCTCACCTCCCTCCAAGGCCCCAAAGGAAACTTCCATACCCGCCACAGATTCACCTGTACCTCCACACATATCATCTATTGCATCCTTTGCACCCGATGTGGCCTCCTCTATATTGGGGAGACGGGCCGCCTGCTTGCGGAGCGTTTCAGGGAACACCTCTGGGACACCCGGACCAACCAACCCAACCACCCTGAAGCTCAACATTTCAATTCCCCCTCCCACTCCACCAAGGATATGCAGGTCTTTGGACTCCTCCATCGTCAGACCACAGCGAAACGACGGTTGGAGGAAGAACGCCTCATCTTCCGGCTAGGAACCCTCCAACCACAAGGGATGAACTCGGATTTCACCAGTTTCCTCATTTCCCCTCCCCCCACCCTGTCTCAGTCAAATCCATCAAATTCAGCACCGCCTTCCTAACCTGCAATCTTCTTCCCGACGTCTCCGCCCCCACCCCAGTCTGACCTATCACCCTCACCTTGACCTCTTTCCACCTATCACATTTCCGACGCCCCTCCCCCAAGTCCCTCCTCCCTATCTTTTATCTTAGCCTGCTGGACCAACTTTCCTCATTCCTGAAGAAGGGCTAATGCCTGAAACGTCGATTCTCCTGTTCCCTAGATGCTGCCTGACCTGCTGCGCTTTTCCAGCAACACATTTCCATCTCTGATCTCCAGCATCTGCAGACCTCACTTTCTCCTCTAATTCTATCATTGTCTTTGTGAGTAGAATACATTGTGCACAGTATTTGATGAATGTAATTCCAGCTGCTATTATAGTTGAATTGTAATGTTTTGTTGCATCATTCACTCAGAGCTAAACCATTTCTTTTATACAATGTATCATCAACCAACATCTTTCTTAAAAGGCAAGATTAAAACGTTGTAAAATATTCAATTATTGTGTTGAACTTTGTTTGCAAGATCTTGGCTGTTGTCTGTATTGAAGGGTCAGAATAATGGAATAAGAGCATGTTGATACAGGATCACCAAGAGAGGGGGTAAGAGAGAGTTGTGACTGACTACATCAAGAAATAGACAGGGATTTTCTTATATCTTCCATAACTGTATATTTTTGCATATCATTGCATGAACGCAGGTGTGTATGAATGCAAGGGATTGGGAATCAGAGGAGAAGGTTTTTTTTTAATTCAGTGAGTAGTTGAGGTCTAGAGGTTGCCTGGAAGTGGTGTAGGCAAGGAGGCTGGAAGAACACAACAAGCCAGGCAACATCGGGAGGTGGAGAAATCGACATTTCGGATGTAACCCTTCTTCAGGACTGGGGGTGAACGTAAGGGAGGCAAGTTCAATGGAGAAATCAGAAGAAATAACAAGGTAAGGAAGTACACAATGCTCAGAGGAACAGAGTGATCTTGGGGATGTTTGTACAAAAATCCCTGAAGTTGGCAAGGCAGGTTAATAAGGTAGTTAAGAATGTATATGAGACAATTGCCTTTATCAGTTGTGGCATGCATTATAATAGCAGGGAGGTTATGTTGGAAGTGTACAGGGTTTTGGTTAGACCACAACTGGGGGACTGTGTGCAGTTTTGGTCACTGCACCTAGGGGAAAGATGTGATTGTACTAGAAGGGGTGCAGAAGAGATTCATCAGAAGATTGCCTGGGATGATGCACTTTAATGACAAAGAGAGGCTGGATAAGCTCAGGTTGTTTCCTTTGGAGCATGAAAGATTGAGGGGTGATCTAATTGTGGTTTATAAAATTGAGAGGCTAAGATAAGGTGAATAGAAAGCAGCTGTATCCTTCAGTTGTAGGGTCAATAGCAAGGGGGCAACATTTTAAAGTGAAAGGCAGGCGGTTTAGAGGGGATTTGAGGAAAACTCTCTTCACTCAGACTATGGTGGGAGTCTGGAATGCACTGCCTGGGAGGGTAATTGAGGCAGGTAGCCTAAAAATGTACTTGGAGTATTGTGTTCAGTTTTGGTCACCTTCTTACAGGAAGGATGTTATTAAACAGGAAAGGGAGCAGAAAATTTACATGGATGTTGCCTGTGTTATCGACTAGGCCAGGGTTTAGATCAGATCAGAGTGATGCTGGAAAAGCACAGCAGGTCAGACAGCATCTGAGGAGCAGGAAAATCGACGTTTCGGGCAAAAGCTCTTCATTAGGAATAGAGGCAGGAAGCCTCCAAGGTGGAGAGATAAATGGGGGGAGCTGGGGAGAAGGTAGCAAAGAGTACAATAGGTGAATGGGGGTGATAGGTCAGAGAGGAGGGTGGGGGAAGGTAGCAAAGAGTATAATAGGTGAATGGGAGCGGGGTTGGAAGGTGATAGGTTAGAAGGGAGGGTGGAGCAGATAGGTGGGAAGGGAGATTGGCAGGTAGGACAGGTCATGAGGACAGTGCTGAGCTGGGAGGTTGGAACTGGGGTAAGGTGGGGGAAGGGGAAATGAGGAAACTGGTGAAGTCCACATTGATGCTCTGGGGTTGAAGTGTTCCGAGGTGGAAGATGAGGCATTCTTCCTCCAGGCGTTGGGTGGTGAGGGAGCGGCGGTGAAGGAGGCCCAGGACCTGCATGTCCTCGGCAGAGTGGGAGGGGGAGTTGAAATGTTGGGCCACTGAGCGGTGGGGTTGATTGGTGCAGGTGTCCTAGAGCTGTTCCCTGAAGCGCTCTGCGAGGAGGCATCCAGTCACCCCAATGTAGAGGAGACCGCATCGGGAGCAACGGATACAATAAATGGCATTGGTGAGTGCGCAGGTAAAACTTTGATGGATGTGGAAGGCTCCTTTAGGGCCTTAGATGGTGGTGAGGGGGGAGGTGTGGGCACAGGTTTTGCAACTCCTGCGGTGGCAGGGGAGGTGCCAGGACGGGAGGGCGGTTTGTTGGGGTGCGTCCACCTCAGTCTTTTCTAATTGCATTATAGTTGCCCTTCCCCCATCTTGCCCTGTGGCATGTTGCTATCCCTTTCTATCGCTAAACTAAAGGTAACTGAATTATAGTCACTCCAAAGTGCTCACCTATCACTAAATCAAACACCTGGCCTGGTTCATTACCAAGTACCAGATCCAGTGTGGTACTGGACTCTATTTTCTGTTATTACCGATATTGCTATCCTTGATTGCCCTGTTATTACTAGGCTCTGTTTCCACATTATTATTGGGCTATATGCCCTGTTATTACTAGGCTCAATACTCATGTAATTTTCCTATATTACTGGGTGAATACTTGGTTTTATTTCCCTGTTGTTCTCCTCTATTACGACATTAGATTCTGATATTATTCACCTGATAGTTTCTGTTATTACTGTGCTATATCCCTTTATTTTTAGCCTTGGAGGGCCGAAGGGTCTGTTCCTGAGCTGTAAACTTTCTTTGTTCTTTGTACTGGATTCTATCCTGTTTTATTCGCTCATTACACTTTTATATCCCAATGTCTTTACTGGCACTACTCCTTGTTATTAATAAGAACAATACAATACAGGAACAGACCCTTCAGCCCTCCAAGCCTGCGCCAAAATATTTTGCCCAATCACACTAAAACTTTCTTTACTTACAGGATTCATATTCCTCTATTCTCTTCCTATTCGTATATTCATCCGGGTGCTCCTTGAACGCTGCTATTGTGTCTGCTTCTACCATCTCCTCTAGCAGCATGTTCCAGGCACTCACCAGCCTTTGTATGAAATACTTATCTTGAACATCGCTTTTAAACTTCTTTCCTTGCACCTTGCACTTGTGTCCACTCGTAATTGACCTCTCCATCCTGGACAAAAGCCTCATACTTTCCACACTATCCATGCCATTAACAATCTTATAAACTTCAGTTAGATCGCCATCCTGCCTTCCAGTGAAAACACACCTACTCTATCCAACCTTTCTTCATAACTAAAACCACCATACCAGGCAACATCATGGTAAACCTTTTCTGAACCCTCTTCAAAGCATTCACATCCTTCTGGCAGTGTGGTAACCAAAACTGTACACACTATTCCAAGTGTGGTCTAAAGTTCTATAAATCTGCAGCATAACTTGCCTACCCTTATACTTAATGCCCCTTCCAATGAAGGCAAGCATGCCATAGGCCTTTTTTACTAAGAACAAAGAACAAAGAAAATTTACAGCCCAGGAACAGGCCCTTCGGCCCTCCAAGCCTGAGCCAGTCCAAATCCACTGTCTAAACCTGTCGCCCAATTCCTAAGCATCTGTCCAGACGCATCTTAAATGAATCTAGCGTGCCTGTCTCTACCACCTCTGCTGGCAATACGTTCCAGAAACCCACCACCCTCTGTGTGAAATACTTGCCACTTGTATCCCCCTTAAAACTTTTCACCTCTCACCTTGAAAGTGTGCCCTCTCGTTACTGAATCCTTCACCGTGGGAAAAAGCTTATCTCTATCCACCCTGTCTATACTCTTCATGATTTTGTAAACCTCAATCAAGTCCCCCCCTCAATCTTCTTTTCTCTAATGAAAACAATCCTAACCTACTCAACCTCTCTTCATAGCTAGCGCCTTCCATACCAGGCAACATCCTGGTGAACCTTCTCTGCACCCTCACCAGAGCATCCACATCCTTTGGGAATGTGGTGACCAGAACTGTACACAGAATTCTAAATGTGGCTGACCCAACTTCATGTACAATAGTAACATGACCTGCCAGCTGTTATACTCAACACCCTGTGCAATGAAGGCAAGCATATCATATGTCTTCTTGACCACTCCATCCAACTGTGCAGCAACCTTCATGGGACAATGGACCTGAACTCTCAGATCTCTCTGCTCATCAACTTTTCCCAAGGCTCTTCCGTTTACGGTATAATCACTCTAGAATTAGACTTCCCAAAATGCATCACCTCACATTTGCCTGGATTGAACTCCATCTGCGACTTCTCCCGCCCAACTCTCCAGTCTATCTATATTCTCCTGTATTCTCTAACAGTCCCTTATGCTTTCTGCTACTCCAACAATCTTCATGTCATCTGCAAACTTGCTGATCATACCAACAGTGGCCTCTTCCAGATCATTTATGTATATCACAAACAACAGTAGCCCCAGCACTGACCCCTGTGGAACACCACTGGGCACCCTTCTCCATTTCAAGAAACTCCCTTCAACTACTACTCTCTGTCTCCTATTACTCAACCAGTTCTTTACCCACCTAGTTCGAACCCACTGCACACCATGTGACTTCACTTTCTCCATTAGTTTACCTTGGGGAACCTTAACAAATGCCTTACTAAAGTCCATGTATATGACATCAACAGCCCTTCCTACATCTATCAACTCGGTCACTTCCTCAAAGAACTCTATTAAGTTGGTATGGTACAATCTCCCCCGCACAAAACCATGTTGCCTATCACTGATAAGCCCGTTCTTTTCCAAATATAAATAGATTTTATCCCTTAGTATCTTCTCCACAATGTTCCCACCACTGACATCAGGCTCACTGGTTTGTAGTTACCTGGGATATCCCTACTATCCTTCTTGTACAGGGGGACAACATGAGCAACCCTCCAGTCCTCCGGCACCTCACCTGTGTTTAAGGATGCTACAAAGATATCTGTCAGGGCCCCAGCTATTTCCTCTCTCGCCTCCCTCAGCAACCTGGGACAGATCCCATCCAGTCCTGGGGATTTGTCCACCTTAATAACCTCTTGCATACCCAACACATCTTTCCTATTTATGTCAACGTGATCCAGAGTTACCAAACTTCTATCTCTAATCTCAACATTCATCATGTCCCTCTCTGCAGTGAACACAGATGCAAAGTAATTTTTCAGAATCTCACCCATTTTGCAAGGTGCTGCATTTTGGGAAAGCAAAACTTAGCAGGATTTATACACTTAATGGTAAGGTCCTAGGGAGTGTTGCTGAACAAAGTGACCTTGGAATGCAGGTTCATAGCTCCGTGAAAGTGCTATGAACCTGCTGGTAGATAGGATAGTGAAGAAGGCGTTTGGTATGCTTTCCTTTATTAGTCAGAGTATTGAGTACAGGAGTTGGGAGGTCATGTTGCGGCTGAACAGGACGTTGATTAGGCCACTGTTGGAATATTGCATGCAATTCTGGTCTCCTTCCTATTGGAAAGATATTGTGAAATTTGAAAGGGTTCAGAAAAGATTTACAAGGATGTTGCCAGTGTTGGAGGTTTTGAGCTATAGGGAGAGGCTGAACAGACTGGGGCTGTTTTCCCTGGAGCGTCGGAGGCTGAAGGGTGACCTTATAGAGGTTTACAAAATTATGAGGCGCTTGGATAGGATAAATAGGCAAAGTCTTTCCCTGGGGTCGGGGAATCCAGAACTAAAGGGCATAGGTTTTGGGTGAGAGGGGCAAGACATAAAAGAGACCTACGGGGCAACATTTTCACACAGAGGGTGGCACGTGTATGGAATGAGCTGCCAGAGGAAGTGGTGGAGGCTGGTACAAATGCAACATTTAAGAGGCATTTGGATGGGTATATGAATAGGAAGGGTTTGAAGGGATATGGGCCGGGTGCTGGCAGGTGGGACTAGATTGGGTTGGGATATCTGGTCGGCATGGACGGGTTGGACTGAAGGGTCTGTTTCCATGCTGTACATTTCTATGACTGTATGACACACTGCCTTCCTTGCTTATCCTTTAGTGGGCCAATCCTTTCTCTAGTTACCCGCTTGCTTCTTATATAAGAATAACAGACTTTGGGATTCTCCTTAATACTGCTCGCTAAAGCTATTTTCTGACCCCTATTAGCCCGCTTGATTCGTCGTTTAAGACTGGTCCTACCCTCCTGATATTCCTCCAGGGCCCATTCTGTTCTTAGCTGCCTGGACCTTATGTACACTTCCCTTTTCCTCTTGGCTAGTCATACGATTTCTCCTGTCATCCACGGTTCACGAATCTTGCCTTTCCTATCCTTTGCTATCAATGGGACATGCCTAACCTGCACTATCTTTAAGCTATCTTTGAAAGCATCCCACATATTAAAAGAGGACTTCCCTTCAAATAGCTGTGTCCAATTCACATTTCCCAGCTCCTGCCTAATTGTGATACAGTTCCCAAAGAAATCCCCCACCGCAACTTCTACCATCTGGCCTAGCCCATTCCCCAATAGCATGTCCGATATGGCCCATTCCCTTGTCAGACTATTGACATACTGCTCTAGAAAACTCTCCTCGATGCCTCTTACAAATTCTGCCCCATGCAGACCTCTGACACTCAGTATATCCCAGTCAATGTTGAGAAAATTAAAATCTCCCATCGCCTGTTGCCTCTACATCTTTCCATAATCTGTTTACCTATTTGATCTTCTACCTCACGTTTACTTTTGGGAGGCCTATAAAACAGTCCCATCAACGTAACGGCGCCCTTCTTATTTCTCAGCTCCATCCATATTGCTTCACTGTTCAAGCCCTCCATTGTGTGCTCCTTTAGCACAGCTGTGATATCATCTCTGACCAACAATGCAACTCCTTTCCCCACCCCCCACCCCGCTTTTACTTCCCTCCCTGTACTGCCTGAAGCATCTATATCCTGGAACATTTAGTTGCCAATCATCATGCCCTTCCTTCAACAAAGTCTCTGTGATTGCAATAACGTCATACTCACAGGCACTAATCCAAGCCCTAAGTTCATCTGCCTCACCCACTGTACTCCTTACATTAAAGTATATGCACTTCTGGCCACCAGTTCTTTTGCGTTCATCTGCTCTCTGCCTACTCTTCCCCTTATTAATGCTAATTTAATGATTCCTACTGGTCTTCTCTTCTGGTTCCCAGCCCCCTACCACATACGTATAAAACCTCCTCAACAGCAGTCGCAAAAACTCCCCCAAATACATTAGTTCCAGTCTGGTTCAGGAGTAGACTGTCCAATATGTAATAGTCCCACCTTCCCCAGAACTGGTCCCAATGTCCAACAAATGTGAACCCCTCCCTTCTATACCATCCCTCAAGCCACGTGTTCATCCAGCCTATTTTTTCATTTCTATGCTGGCTAGTACGTGGCACTGGTAGTAATCCCGAGATCACTACCTTTGAGGTCCTCCTTTTAACTTCTCTCCTAGCTCCTTGTATTCTGCTTTCAGGACCTCATCTCATCTTTTTACCTATATCATTGGAGCCTATGTGCATCGAGACCACTGGCTGTTCATCCTCCCCTTTTAGAATGCTCTGAAGCCGATCGGTGACATCCTTGACCAGAGCACCTGGGAGGCAACATACCATCCAGGAATCCTGTTTTCGGCCACAGAACCGCCTATCTACACCTCCCACAATAGAATCCCCCATGACTACAGCCCTACAAGTCTTTTGCTCGCCCTTCTGAACAGCAGTGCCTGCCATGGTGCCATGATCTTGACAATTGCTTCCCTCCCCTGGTGAACCCTCTCCCTCAAGAGTATCCAAAAGGGTATGCATGTTTTGGAGGGAGATGATCGCAGGGGACACCTGCACTGCCTTCCTACTCTTTTTCTGCCTTTTGGTCACCCATTCACTGTCTCCCTCAGCAATTCTAACCTGCGGTGTGACCAATTCACTAAACGTGCAATCCACGACCTCCTCAGCATCGCAGATGCTCCATAGTGAGTCCATCCACAGCTCCAGAGCTGTCATGCAGTCAAATAAGAGCTGCAACTGTACACACTTCTTGCAAGTGTGAGAGTCAGGAACATCAGCCACATCCCTAAACTCCCACATCAAACAAAAGGCACATGCCACGGGCTGAGTTCCCCTACCATTGTAAGCCTTAGCTTTATAACTAACTAAAACTAAACAATGCACTTAAATATATGAAAGAAATGACAGAGAAAAATAAAAGCCTTACCGTAAGAAATCTTTTTCTTTGTAAGGGGGGTGCGGTATGTGTAGTATCTCGGCTTTAGCTGTTGCCCAAATATATACTACGTCCTTACCTTCCCAGTAGCATCCTGCTCGCCACGTCACCTCCGCTGTGTCCCCTGCGGCTCCCGGCGAAGAACTACCTTATCTACTTGCGCTGCCACCTTCAATGATCTGTGGACCTGCACAGATCCCTCTGCATATCAATACTCCGAAGAGTTCTGCCATTCACAGTACAATTTCCACTGTGCCTGACTTTCCAAAATGCATCAATTCACCTTTGTCCAGATTAAACTCCATCTGTCACTTCTCTGTCCATGCTTCCAAGTGATCTATATCCTGCTGTATCCTCTGACAATCACTATCTGCAACTCCATCATCTTTGTATCATCTGGTTTTATAAACGTAGAAAATAGGAGTAGACCATTCAGTCCTTCAAGCCTTGTCAACTATTCAATATGATTGCGTTAATGGCCTGCTTCTACACTGTAGGGATTCTATGATTCTAGTGGAGGATGTTTAAATAACATTTAACACAACACAAACCAGTTTATAATCCTAACAGGGAAAACCCTACTTCACAAAAAACAGGACAATATAAAAATAAAAGAAGGCTTACAAAAATAAGAAAAAGAGCATAGATGCCTCTGAATGGGAAAGATACAAAGACCCATAAAGGGCCATGTGTAGCTTATAAAAGCTATTAGAAGGGATTGTGAAAGGAAACTTACTAGGGACATTAAAATCCATAAGAAGTTTCATTGTTACATAAGGAAAGTGGGTCGCCAGGAGAAATGTTGGTGTACTAAAGATTGAAGGTGGGGATGTTGTCAATGACCAAGAGCATTGGAAACTGAGGGGTGACCTTACAGAGGTTGATAAATCATGAGGGGTATGGATAGGGTGAATAGCTAAGGTCTTTTTCCGAGGGTAAAAGTGCCCAAAACTAGACAGCATAGGTTTAAGGTGAGAGGAGAAAGATTTAAAAAGGACCTGTGCGGAAATTATTTTCACACAGAGGGTGGTGTGTGCATGTAATGAGCTACCAGAGGAAGAGGTGGAGGTGGGTACAATTACAACATTTAAAAGGCATCTGGCTGGGAATATGAATAGGAAGGGTTTAGAGGGATATGGGCCAAGTGCTGGCTATTGAGACTAGGTCAGATTAGGATGTCTGGTCAGCATGGATAAGTTGGATCAAAGTGTTTGTTTCCGTGCTGTATAACTCTATGATTCTAGTTAGTATAACATCTGTGGTGGAAAAATTGCTAATATCTATAATCAAGGATGCGATAACTGAATATCTTGAATATTTTCAATTAATCAGGGAGTGCAAGCATGAATTCATGACAGGTAGGTCACGCCTGACAAATCTCACTGAATATTTTGAAAAGGTGACTAAAGTAGTGGACATAGGAATGTCTATGAATGTTGTTTATATGGGCTCCCAGAAGGCATTTGCTAAAGTTTCACATAAAAGATTGTTAACTAAGGTTAACTGACACCACTGAATTGAGGGCAAATCACTGACATGGCTGTGAAAATGTTTGAGTGGCAGGCAACAGGTAGGTACATAAAATGGCAGGATGTGACCAGTGCTGTTCCACAATGATCTGTATTACAGCCTCAATAACTATCAGAATGTATTAATGACTTGGATAATAGCAGAGTTTGCTAATGACACAAAGTTAGACAGTAATGTGGATAGTGTAAATTAAACTATAAAACTACAGGGTGATATTGATAGACCAAGTGAACGGACAAAACTGTAGCAAATGCAGTTTAATATAAGCAAGTATGAAGTTATCATTTTCTGACTAAAAAAGATTCAATCAAGGTATTTACTAGATGGTGTGAAGTCATATGTAGTGGATATCCAAAGAATTTGGGGGTTAATGTGCATAGATCTTTAAAATATCATGTAAATAATAGGCAAGCTAATGGAATGCTGGCTTCATACCTCGAACGCTGGAGTGCAAGGATCCAGGACTTATGCTGCAGTTATACAAAATCCTGATTGGACTCCACTTGGAGTACTGCTGACTTCACCTGTGAGAAGTGCACCCAACTCCAGTTCCTCACAGACCATGTTAAGGGAACTGGAACTTTGAAACATTTGGGAGGTTTGAAGAGGTGATAGAGAGGGGTTATAGGGAGGTAGTCACATGTAAGTTACAGGATAAAGGCAGCTAGGTGGCTATCAGGAGAGTGAAAGGGAATAGGCAGTCAGTGCAGACGTTCCCTGTGGCCGTTCCTCTCAATATGTACACCGCTTTGGATGATGTTGGTGGGAAGGAGCGACCTACCAAGGTAAAGTCACTATGACCAGGTCTCAGTGGCTCAGAAGGGAAGGGGCAGAATAGGAAAGTGATAGTGAAAGGAGACTCAGTGGAGGAACAGACAGAAGATTCTGTGTCAAAGGTGAGGACTGCAGATGCTGGAAATCAGAGTCTGGGTTAGAGTGGTGCTGGAAAAGCACAGCAGGTCAGACAGCATCCAAAGAGCAGGAAAGTCGATGTTTCAGGCAAAAGGAATTCCTGATGAAGGGCTTTTTGCCCGAAATGTCGATTTTCCTGCTCCTCGGGTGCTGCCTAGCCTACTGTGCTTTTCCAGCACCACTCTAATCTAGAAGATTCTGTGGTCATGAATGAGACTGCCAGATGGTATACCAGGGTCATGGGTATTCTCGATTTGAGTCTAAGGGGAGGGTGAGCAGTCTAAAGTCGTGGTAAACATTGGTACCAATGACATAGCTAGGAAAAGGGATGAGAACCTGATACGTGAATAAAAGGAGTTAGGTTGGAAGCTAAAAGGCAGGATGAGTAGTAATCTCAGGATTGCTATCCGTGCCACAGGCTAATGAGGCTAGAACAGAGTGAGTGCAACTGAACATGTGGCTGCAGCACTGGTGTAGGAGGAATGGCTTCAGATATGTGGATCATTGGGATACTTTCTGGGGAAGGTGGGACCAGTACAAGGAGGACAAGTTGGACCTGAACTGGAGGGGTACCAATAACCTGGGCGGGAGGTTTGCTAGAGTTCTTATGGAGCATTTGAACTAGTTTAATTTAAACTAGGATGGGAACCGGAGCTATGGATCAGAGGGAGGGGTAGCTGGTGAACAGGCAGATTCAGCATGGAGAGAATCTTTTAGGAATGATAGACAGTTGATAGGGCAAAGTTGCAATCAGTGTGATAGGTTGAAGTGTGTCTATTTTAGTGCAAAAAGTATCGGGAATAAGGGTGATGAACTTCGAGCATGGATCAGTACTTGGAGCTATGATGTTGTGACCATTACAGAGACTTGGATATTACAGTGGCCGGAAGTGGTTGGTGGATGATCCAGGTTTTAGATGTTTTAAAAGGAAAAGAGAGGGAGGTAAAATAGGTGAGAGGATGGCATTGCTAATCAGGAATAGTGTCACAGCTGCAGAAAAGGAGGTCGTCGAGAAGGGTTTGTCTACTGAGTCATTATGGGTGCAAGTCAGAAACTGGAAAGGAGCAGTCACTTTATTGGGAGTTGACCCCCCCCGCCAATAGCAACATAGACACTGAGGAGCAGACTGGGAGGCAGATTTTGGAAAAGTGCAAAACTAACAGGGTTGTTGTCATAAGTGATTTCAACTTCCTTAATATTGACTGGAACCTTCTTAGTACAAATAGTTTGGATGGAACAGATTTTCAAGTGCGTCCAGGAAGGATTTCTGACTCATTATGGAGATAGGCCAACTAGAGGGGAGGCCATATTGGATTCGATGCTTGGCAACGAACCAGGTCAGGTGTCAGATCTCTCGGTGGGACAGCATTTCAGTGATAGTGATCACAACTCCCTGACCTTTACTATACCCATGGCGAGAGATAGGAGCAGACGGTGTTGGAAAGTACTTAATTGGAGGAGGGGGAATTACAGTGCTATTAGACAGGAACTGTGGATCATAAATATGAGCAGATATTCTCAGGGAAATGCACAACACAAATGTGCAAGTTGTTTAGGAAGCATTTGCTGCGAATATTGAACAGACTTGTCCCACAGAAGCAAGGGAGGGATGGTAAGGTGAAGGAACCTTGCATGACAAGAAATGTGGAACATTTAGTCAAGAGGAAGAAGGAAGCCTACTTAAGGAAGCAAGGGTCAGACACGGCTGTAGAGGGTTACACGGTAGCCAGGAAGAAACTGAAGAATGGACTTAGAGAACTAGAAGGGGGCATAAAAAAAGCTTTAGTGGGTTGGATTAAGGACAACCCCAAGACATACCACACTTACATGAGGAAGGAGAGGATGGCCAGAATGAGGGTAGGGCTGGTCAGGGATAGTGGAGGGAACATGTGCCTAGCGTTGGAGGAAGTAGGGGAGGTCCTGAATGAATACTTTGTTAGTGAGAGGGACCTTGTCATTTGTGAGGACAGTGTGAAGCAGGCTGATACACTTGAACAGATTGACGTTAAGGAGGATGTGCTGGAAATTTTGAAAAACATGAGGATAGGTAAATCTTCTGGGCCAGACGGGATATATCAAAGGTTGCAACATGAAGTGAGGGAAGTGATTGCTGCATCTTCGGCAATGATCTTTGTGTCCTCAATGTCCACTGGAATAATTCCAGATGATTGGAGGGTTGCAAATGTTATTCCCCTGTTCAAGAAAGGGAAGAGGGATAATCCTGGGAATTATAGACCAGTCAGTCTTACGTTAGTGATGGGCAAGTTATTGGAGAGGATTCTGAGAGACAGGATTTATGATTATTTGGAAAACCAAAGTTTGATTAGAGATAGTCAGCATACTTTGTGAGGGGCAGGGCATGCCTCACAAACCTTATTAAACTCTTTGAGGATGTGACAAAACACATTGATGAAGGTATAGCAGTTATGTGGTGTATACGGATTTTAGCAAGGCATTTGGTAAGGTTCCTCATGGCAGGCTCATTCAGAAAGTGAGGAGCCATGGGACATAGGGAAATTTGGCTGTCTGGATACAGAATTGTTGGCTCATAGAAGATAACGATAGATGGAAAGTATTTAGCCTGGACTTGGTGACCAGTGGTGTTCCACAGGGATCTCTTCGGGGACCTCTTTGTGATTTTTATAATTGACTTGGGATGAGAAAGTGGAAGGGTAAGTTAGTAAGTTTGCCGATGACACAAAGGTTGGTAGAATTGTGGATGGTATGGAGGGCTGTTGTAGGATGCAATGGGACATTGACAGGATGCAGAGCTGGGCTGAGAAATGGCAGATGGAGTTGAACCTGGAAAGTGTGAAGTGATTCATTCTGGAAGGTCGAATTTGAATGAAGATTACAGGGTAAAAGGCAGGATTCTTGGCAGTGTGGAGGAAAAGTGAGGTGTGGGGTCTCAGATCCCTCAAAATTGCCACCCAAATCGATAGGGTTGTTAAGAAGGTGTTTTGTGTGTTGGATTTCATTTGCAGGGAAATTGAGTTTAAGAGCCGTGAATTTATGCTGCAGATATATGGAGCCCTCGTTACACTGCACTTGCAATATTGTGTTCAGTTCTGGTCGCCTCATTATAAGACAGATGTGGAAGCTTTACAGAGGGTGCAGAGGATATTTACCAGGATGCTGCCTGAATTGGAGGACGTGTCTTATGAAGAAAGGTTGAGGTATCTAGGGCTTTTCTCAATGGAGCAAAGAAGAATCAAAGGTGACTTGATAGAGATGTACAAGACGTTGAGAGGCATAATTTGGAGATGCAGGTTTTGGTCTGGGATGTACAAAGTTAAAAATCACACAACACCAGGATATAGTCCAACAGGTTTATTTGGAAACACTAGGTTTCAGAGCACTGCTCCTTCATCAGGTGGTTGTGGAGGATAAGATTGTAAGACACAGAATTTACAGCAAAAGTTTGCTATAAATTTGCTATAACACTTTCCAAATATTGACTGGGGAACTATACTTCAAGTATTTTAGATGGGTCAGTGTTAGTTCTATATGTGCAGGAGTATTTCCTGACAGAGTGTGTAGATAGGCCAATATGGGACGAGGCCACAATGGATTTGGTATTGGGTAATGAACACGGTTAGGTGTTAGATTTGGAGGTAGGTGAGCACTTTGGTGATAGTAACCATAATACAGTTATAGAACATACAACAATACAGTGCAGAACAGGCCCTTCGGCCCTTGAAGTTGCACCGACCTGTGGACCTTTCTCAGCTTGTCCCCCTACTTTATCCCAAAATCATCCACGTGCTTATCTAAGGATTGTTTAAATCTCCCTAATGTGGCTGAGTTGACTACCTTAGCAGGTAGGGTATTCCACGCCCTTCCCACTCTCTGTGTAAAGAACTTGCCTCTGACATCAGTCTTAAATCTATCACCTCTCAATTTGTAGTTATGCCCTCTCGTACAAGGTGACATCATCATCCTAGGAAAATGTCTTTCTCTGTCTACCCTATCTAATCCTCTGATAATCCTGTATGTCTCTATCAAATCCCCCCTTATCCTTCTTCTTTCCAATGAAGAAAGACCAAGTCTCTCAGCCTTTCCTCATAAGACCTTCTCTCCAGACCAGGCAACAGCCTGGTAAATCTCCTCTGCACCTTTTCCAATGCATCCACATCCTTTTTGAGACATGAAGGCTCAGTTCAGGTGCTTGAGAGTCACAATTTAGCCAGGAAAGACCGGAAGAGAGAGCGAAGACGGGCCAGGCAGCGACATGAGAAGTGGTTGGATGATAAGATCAAGGAAAACCCTTCGGCTTTCACTAGGTATATCAGGAGTAAATGAATGACTCGATAAGATTAGGGCCAATCTCGGATAATAGTGGGAAGTTATGCATGGAGTCAGAGGAAATAGGGGAGGCGTTAAATGAATATTTTTTGTCAGTATTCACACTGGAAAAAGACAACATTGTCAAGGAGAATACTGAGATACAGGCCACGAGACTAGACAGGATTGAGGGTCACAAGGAGAAGGTCATAGAGATGTACAGCATAGAAAGAGACCCTTCGGTCTAACTCGTCCATACTGACTAGATATCCCAACCTAATCCAGTCCCACTTGCCAGCACCCGGCCCATATTCCTCCAAAACCTTTCCATTCATACACCCATTTAGATGTCTTTTAAATGTTGCAATTGTACGAAACTTCACCACTTCCTCTGACAGGTCATTCCATACACGCACCACCCTCTGCGTGAAAAAGTTGCCCCTAAGGTCTCTTTTATATCTTTCCCCTTCTTACTCTAAACCTATGCCCTCTAGTTCTGGACTCCCCCACCCCAGGGAAAAGACTTTATCTATTTATCTTTTTCATGCCCTTCATGTTTTTATAAACCTCTATAAGGTCACCCCTCAGCCTCCAACGCTCCAGAAAAAAAACAACCCCAGCCTATTCGACCTGTCCCGATAGCTCAAATCCTCCAACCTTGGCAACATTTTTGTAAATCTTTTCTGAACCCTTTGAAGTTTCACAACATCTGTCCGATAGGAAGGAGATCAAAATTGCATGCAGTATTCCAAAAGTGGCCTAACCAATGCCCTGTACAGCCATAACATAACCTCCCAACTCCTGTACCCAATATTCTGACCGATAAAGGAAAACATTCATTAACGCCTTCTTCACAATCCTATCTAACTTCGACTCTACTTTCAAAGAGCTATGATCCTGCAATCCAAGGTCTCTTTAGAACATAGAAGATAGAACATAGAAATGTACAGCACAGAACAGGCCCTTCGGCCCACAAGGTTGTGCAGAGGATTATTCCTAATCTAAAATAACCGAACCTACACACCAATCAATTCAGTGCTGTCCATGTGCATGTCCAACAGTCGCTTAAATGTCCCAAATGACTCTGCTTCCACCACCACTGCTGGCAACACACTCCATGCATTCACACCTCCCTGATAAAGAACCTACTTTGAATCTCCTCTATACTTTCCTCCTAACACTTTAAAATTATGACCCCTCGTGCCAGTCAATCCTGCTCATGGGACAAGTCTTGGCTGTCGACTCTATCTATGCCTCACAATATCTTGTATACCACGATCATGTCACCTCTCTTCCTCCTTCTCTCCAGAAAGAAAAGTCTGAGCTTAGTCAACCTCTCTTCATAAAACAAGCCTTCCAGTCCAGGCAACATCTGGTTATCCTTCTTTGCACCCTCTCCAAAGTCTCCGTATCTATACTGTAATAGGGCGACCAGAAATGGACACAATATTCAAAGTGTGATCTCACCAGGGACTTGCAGAGCTGCAGCAAAACCTCGCAGCACTTAAACTCCATCTCCCTGTTAATGAAAGCCAAAACACCATATGCTTTCTTAATAACCTGATCCACTTGGGTGGCAACTTTGAGGAATCTATGCACTTGAACACCAAGATCCCGCTGTTCCTCCACACTGCCAAGAACCTGTATTTAATCCCATATTCAGCACTCGATTTCAGCCTTCCAAAATACATCACTTCACATTTATCCAGGTTGAACTCCATCTGCCATTTCTCAGCCAGGACTGAGTGTACAGTTCTGGTCGCCATATTTTGGGAAGGATGTTGAAGTATTGGAAAAGGCACAGAGGAGATTTACCAGGATGTTGCCTGGTCTGAAAGGAAGGTCTTATGAGGAAAGGCTGAGAGACTTGGGTCTGTTCTCATTGGAAAGAAGAAAGCTTAGAGGGGATTTGATAGAGACATACAAGATGATCAGAGGATTAGATAGGGTAGACAATGAAAGTTTTTTCCCCAAGGATGATGACGTCAGCTTGTACGAGTGGACATATGAGGGGTGATAGATTTAAGACATATGTCAGAAGCAGGTTCTTTACTCAGAGTGGTAAGGGCGTGAAATGCCCTACCTGCCAATGTAGTCAACTCAGCCACATTTGGGAGATTAAACAATCCTTGGATAAGCACATAGATGATGATGGGAAAGTGTAGGGGGACGAGCTGAGAATAGTTCACAGGTCGGTGCAACATCGAGGGCCGAAGGGCCTGTTCTGCGCTGTATTGTTCTATGTTCTGCATCCTAACAACATTGCGGTGCAGCCTGCAATAGCCTTTGATACTATCAACGGCACCTCCAACATTTGTGTCATCGGCAAATTTACAATCCCACCCCTCAACCTCCTCATCCAAGTCATTTATAAAAACTACAAAGAGCAAAGGCCCAAGAACAGAGCCCTGCGGGACACCACTCAACACTGATCTCCAGGCAGAATACTTTTCCTCTACTACCATTCTCTACCTTCTGTCAGCTAACCAATTCTGAATCCAGACAGCCAAATCTCCCAGTATCCCATATCTCCTGACTTTATGAATGAGCCTACCATGGGGAACCCTATGAAATGCCTTGCTGAAGTCCATATACACCATGAAGGAGAAAGTGAGGTCTGCAGATGCTGGAGATCAGAGCTGAAAATGTGTTGCTGGAACAGCGCCGCAGGTCAGGCAGCATCCAGGGAACAGGAGAATCGACGTTTCGGGCATAAGCCCAATTCCTGAAGAAGGGCTTATGCCCGAAACGTTGATTCTCCTGTACCCTGGATGCTGCCTGACCTGCGGCGCTGTTCCAGCAACACATTTTCAGCCATATACACCATATCCACTGCCCGACCTTCATCGAACTGTCTCGTCACCTCCTCAAAGTACTCAATAAAATTTGTGAGGCATGACCTGCCACTCACAAAGCTATGCTGACTGCCTTTAATCACGCTATGCATTTCCAAATAGCCATAAATCCTATCCACCAGAATTCTTTCCAAAACCTTGCTGACCACAGACGTAAGACTGACTGGTCTGTAGTTGCCAGGTATTTCCCTATTCCCTTCTTGAGAAGAGAAACAACATTCGCCTCCCTCCAATCCTCCGGTACGACTCCTGTGGAGAGTAAGGAAGCAAAGATCTTCGCTATCAACTTAGCAAACTCCATTCTCGCTTCCCGGAACAATCTAGGATAAATCTGGTCTGATCCTGGGGACTTATCAATTTTGTCAAAATTTCCTGCACATCAATTTCATCAATCTTGATCTGTTCAAGCCTGTTTCCCCTACCCTCAAAGTTCTCATTCACAACAAGGTCCCTTTCCTTCACGAAAACCGAAGCAAAAAACTTATTTAGGGCTTCCCCTATCTGCTCAGACTCCACACACAAATTCCCTATGCTATCCCTTATCGGCCCTACCTTCTCCCTAATCATTCTCTTATTCCTCACGTATGAGTAAAATGCCTTTGGTTCTCCCTAATCCTTCCTGCCAAGCCTTTCTCGTGCCTTCTCCTGGCTGCCTCAGTCCATTTCTGAGCTCCTTTCTAGCAAGCCTGTAATCGTCTAAAGCTGCGTTAGAGCCTTGCTTCTTCCACCTTATGTAAGCTGCCTTCTTCCTTTGTTCAGCAACACTCCCTAGGACCTTACCATTAAGTGTATAAGTCCTGCTAAGATTTGTTTTCCCAAAATGTAGCACCTCTCATTTATCTAAATTAAACTCCATCTGCCACTTCTCTGCTCATTGGCTCATCTGATTAAGATCCCGTTGTAATTTGAGGTAATATTCTTCGCTGTCCACAACACCTACAATTTTAGTGTCACCTACAAACTAACTAACCATACCTCTTGTGCTCACATCCAAATCCCAGCACCAGTCCTTGTGGCACTCCACTGCTAACACTTGATAACACTGCTAACACTTGATAAGGAATAGCATTACAGCTGTACTGAGGACGGATATTCCCGGAAATAAATCCAGGGACATTTTTTGGGTGGAACTGAGAAATAAGAAGGGGATGATCACCTTATTGGGATTGTATTAAGGTCCCCCTAATAGTCAGCAGGAAATTGAGAAACAAATTTGTGAGGAGATCTCAGTTATCTGTAAGAATAATAGGATCTCTAATAATGAAAAACAAACCTTCATCACTACCCTCTGTCTTCTACCTTTGAGTCAGTTCTGTATCCAAATGGCTAGTTCTCCCTGCATACTGTCTCTGGACTCTTGTTATCTCATTTCTGAAGGTTTCCCATTTTCCAGTCATCCTTTTACCAACAAACATCTGCCTCTAATCAGCTTTTGAAAGTTCTTGCCTAATACCATCAAAGGTAGAAGACAGAGGGTAGAAGACAGAGGGTAGTGATGAAGGTTTGTATTTCATTATTAGAGATCCTATTATTCTTACAGATAACTGAGATCTCCTCACAAATTTGTTTCTCAATTTCCTGCTGACTATTAGGGAGACCTTAATACAATCCCAATAAGGTGATCATCCCCTTCTTATTTCTCAGTTCCACCCAAAAAATGTCCCTGGATGTATTTCCGGGAATATCCGTCCTCAGTACAGCTGTAATGCTATTCCTTATCAAGTGTTAGCAATTCTCCAAAGTGTGAAAACAGATAGGTCACAGGGGCCAGATGGGATTTTTCCTAGGATTCTCTGGGAAGGCAGGGAGGAGATTGCAGAGCCTTTGGCTTTAATCTTTATGTCATCATTGTCCACAGGAACAGTGCTGGAACACTAGAGGATAGCAAATGCTGTCCCCTTGATCAAGAAGGGGAGCAAAGACAATCCTGGTAATTATAGACCAGTGAGCCTTACTTCAGTTGTGGGTAAGGAGTTGGAAAAGATTATAAGTGATAGGACTTAATTAGCAAGAAAGGAATACATTGATTAGGGATAGTCAATATAGTTTTGTGAAGGGTAGGTCGTGCCTCACAAACCTTATTGAGTTCTTTGAGAAGGAGACCAAACAGATGGACGAGGGTAAAGCCGCTGATGTGGTGCATATGGATTTTAGTAAGGCGTTTGATAAGGTTCCCCGTGTTGGGCTACAGCACAAAATATGGAGGCATTGGATTGAAGGTGCTTTAGCGGTTTGGATCAGAAATTAGCTAGCTGTAATAAGATAGAAGGGTGCTGATTAATGGGAAATGTTCATCCTGGAGTTCAGGTACTAGTGGGGTACCGCAAGGATCTGTTCTGGGGCCACTGCTGTTTGTCATTTTTACAAATGAGCTGGTGAACATAGAGATCTCGGTGGTGTCCATGTACATAGATCACTAAGACTTCCCACCCAGCTTGATAGGGTTCTTAGGAGGCATGATTTGAGAGTGTGTTGCTGGAAAAGCACAGGTCAGGCAGCATCCGAGGAGCAAGTAAGTCAACATTTTGGGTTGGAGCCCTTCATCAGGAATGAACAAAGAAAAAAGAAAATTTACAGCCCAGGAACAGGCCGTTCAGCCCTCCAAGTCTGAGTTGATCCAAATGTACCATCTAAACCTGTTGGTCAATTCATAAACATCAATTCCATCATCCCTCTGCCCCCCACCTACTCATGAAACTGTCCGGACGCATCTTAAATGAATCTACCGTGCCTGCCTCTACCACCTCTGCTGGCAATTCGTTCCAGACACCCACCACCCTGGGCATAAGGTGTGTTAGTTTTTATAAGTAGAGGGATTGAGTTTTGGAGCCGTGAGGTCATGCTGCAACTGTACAAAACTCTAGTGCGGCCACACTTGGGAGCATTGCATACAGATCTGGTCACCGCATTAAAGAGTAATAGAGATGTACAGCATGGAAACAGACCCTTTGGTCCAATCTGTCCATGCCATGTCTGTGATCATATCCCAACCCAATCTAGTCCCACCTGCCAGCACCCGGCCCATATCCCTCCAAACCCTTCCTATTCATATACCCATCCAAATGCCTCTTAAAAGTTGCAATTGTACCAGCCTCCACGACTTCCTCTGGCAGCTCATTCCATACATATACCACCCTCTGCGTGAAAAAGTTGCCCCTTAGGACTCTTTTATATCTTTCCCCTCTCACGCTAATCCTATGCCCTCTAGTTCTGGACCCCGATCCAGGGAAATGACTTTGTCTATTTATCCTATCCATTCCCCTTATAATTTTGTAAACCTCTATAAGGTCACCCCTCAATCTCTGACACTCCAGGGAAAACAGCCCCCGCCTGTTCAGCCTCTCCCTATAGCTCAAATCCTCCAACCCTGGCAACATCCTCGTAAATCTTTTCTGAACCCTTTCAAGTTTCACAACATCTTTTCGATAGGAAGGAGACCAAAATTGCATGCAATATTCCAACAGTGGCCTAACCAATGTACTGTACAGCCGCAACATGACCTCCCAACTCCTGTACTCAATACACTGACTAATAAAGGAAAGCATACCAAATGCCTTCTTCACTATCCTATCTACCTGTGATTCCACTTTCAAGGAGCTATGAGCCTGCACTCCAAGACCTCTTTGTTCAGCCACACTCCCGAGGACTTTACCATTAAGTGTATAAGTTCTGCTAAGATTTGCTTTCCCAAAATGCAGCACCTCGCATTTATCTGAATTAAACTCCATCTGCCACTTCTTAGCCCATTGGCCCATCTGGTCAAGATCCTGTTGTAATCTGAGGTAACCCTCTTCGCTGTCCACTACACCTCCAATTTTGGTGTCATCTGCAAACTTACTAACTGTACCTCTTATGCTCGCATTCAAATCATTTATGTAAATGACAAAAAGTAGAGGACCCAGCACCGATCCTTGTGGCACTCCACTGGTCACAGGCCTCCAGTCTGAAAAACAACCCTCCACCACCACCTTCTGTCTTCTACCTTTGAGCCAGTTCTGTATCCAAATGGTTAGTTCTCCATGTATACCATGAGATCTAACCCTGCTAATCAGTCTCCCATGGGGAACCTTGTCGAACGCCTTACTGAAGTCCATATAGACCACATCTACTGCTCTGCCCTCATCAATCTTCTTTGTTACTTCTTCAAAGAACTCAATCAAGTTTGTGAGACATGATTTCCCACGCACAAAGCCATGTTGACTATTCCTAATCAGTCCTTGCCTTTCCAAATACATGTCTCTCAGGATTCCCTCCAACAACTTGCCCACCACTGAGGTCAGGCTCACCGGTCTATAGTTCCCTGGTTTGTCTTTACCGCCCTTCTTAAATAGTGGCACCACGTTTGCCAACCTCCAGTCTTCCGGCACCTCACCTGTGACTATCGATGATACAAATATCTCAGCAAGAGGCCCAGCAATCACTTCTCTAGCTTCACACAGAGCTCTCGGGTACACCTGATCAGGTCCTGGGGATTTATCCACCCTTAACCATTTCAAGACATCCAGCACTTAGAACATAGAACAATACAGCACAGAACAGGCCCTTCGGCCCACGATGTTGTGCTGAACATTTGTCCTAGCTTAAGCACCCATCCATGTACCTATCCAATTGCCGCTTAAAGGTCACCAAAGATTCTGACTCTACCACTCCCACAGGCAGCGAATTCCATGCCCCCACCACTCTCTGGGTAAAGAACCCGCCCCTGACATCTCCCCTATACCTTCCACCCTTCACCTTAAATTTATGTCCCCTTGTAACACTCTGTTGTACCCGGGGAAAATGTTTCTGACTGTCTACTCTATCTATTCCTCTGATCATCTTATAAACCTCTATCAAGTCACCCCTCATCCTTCGCCGTTCCAACGAGAAAAGGCCTAGCACTCTCAACCTATCCTTTTACGACCTATTCTCCATTCCAGGCAACATCCTGGTAAATCTTCTCTGCACCCTCTCCAAAGCTTCCACATCTTTCCTAAAGTGAGGGACCAGAACTGCACACAGTACTCCAAATGTGGCCTAACCAAAGTCGTGTACAGTTGTAACATCACTTCACGACTCTTGAATTCAATCCCTCTGCTAATGAACGCTAATACACCATAGGCCTTCTTACAAGCTCTATCCACCTGAGTGGCAACTTTCAAAGATCTATGAACATAGACCCCAAGATCCCTCTGTTCCTCCACCTCACTAAGAACCCTACCGTTAACCCTGTATTCCGCATTCTTATTTGTCTTTCCAAATTGGACAACCTCACACTTGGCAGGGTTGAACTCCATCTGCCACTCCTCAGCCCAGCACTTCCTCCTCTGTAATCTGTACATTTTGCAAGATGTCACCATCTATTTCCCTACAGTCTATTTCTTCCACATCCTTTTCCACAGTAAATACTGATGCAAAATATTCATTTCGTATCTCCCCCATTTTCTGTGGCTCCACACAAAGGCTGCCTTGCTGATCTTTGAGGGGCCCTATTCTCTCCATAGTTACCCTTTTGTCCTTAATGTATTTGTAAAAACCCTTTGGATTCTTCTTAATTCTATTTGCCAAAGCTATCTCATATCCCCTTTTTGCCCTCCTGATTTCCCTCATAAGCACACTCCTACTTCCTTTATACTCTTCTAAGGATTCACTCGATCTATCCTGTCTATACCTGACATATGCTTCCTCTTTTTCTTAACCAAACTCTCAATTTCTTTAGTCATCCAGCATTCCCTATACCTCCCAGCCTTCCTTTTCACCCTGACAGGAATATACTTTCTCTGGATTCTTGTTATCTCATTTCTGAAGGCTTCCTATTTTCCAGCCGTCCCTCTACCTGCGAACATCTGCCTCCAATCAGCTTTCGAAAGTTCTTGCCTAATACTGTCAAAATTGGCCTTTCTCCAATTGAGAACTTCAACTTTTAGATGTAGTCTATCTTTTTCCATCACTATTTTAAAAGGGATAGAATTATGGTTGCTGGCCCCAAAGTGCTCCCCCATTGACACCTCAGTCACCTGCCTGCCTTATTTCCCAAGAGTAGGTCAGGTTTTGCACCTTCTCTAGTAGGTACATCCACATGCTGAATCAGAAAATTGTCTTGTCCGCACTTAACAAGTTCATCTCCATCTAAACTTTTAATACTTTGGCAGTCCCAGTCTATGTTTGGAAGTTAAAATCCCGTACCATAACTATCCTATTATTCTTACAGCTGAGATCTCCTTACAAGTTTGTTTCTCAATTTCCCTCTGACTATTAGGGGGTCTATAATACAATCCCAATAAGGTAATCATCCCTTTCTTATTTCTCAGTTCCACCCAAATAACTTCCCTGGACGCATTTCCAGAAATATCCTCCCTCAGCACAGCTGTAATGCTATCCCTTATCAAAAATGCCACTCCCCCTCCTCTCTTGCCTCCCTTTCTATCCTTCCTGTAGCATTTGTATCCTGGAACATTAAGCTGCCAGTCCTGCCCATCCCTGAGCCATGTTTCTGTAATTGCTATGATATCCCAGTCCCATGTTCCTAACCATGCCCTGAGTTCATCTGCCTTCCCTGTTAGGCCCCTTGCATTGAAATAAATGCAGTTTAATTTATTAGTCCTACCTTGTCCCTGCCTTCCCTGACTGTTTGACTCACTTCTGTTCTCAACTGTACCAGTCTCAGATTGATCTCCCTCACTATCTCCCTGGGTCCCACCCCCCCCACCCCACCTTACTAGTTTAAATCATCCCAAGCAGTTCTAGCAAATTTCCCTGCCAGTATATTAGTCCCCTTCCAATTTAGGTGCAATTCGTCCTTCTTATACAGGTCACTTCTACCCCAAAAGAGATTCCAATGATCCAAAAATGTGAATCCTTCTCCCATATACCAGCTCCTCAGCCATGCATTCATCTGGATTAGAGTGGTATTGGAAAAGCACAGCAGTTCAGGCAGCATCCAAGGAGCAGGAAAATCGGCGTTTCGGGCAAAAACCCTTCATCAGGAATAGAGGCAGGGTGCCTGCAGGGTGGAGAGATAAATGAGAGGAGGGTGGGGGTGGGGAGAAAGTAGCAAAGAGTACAATGGTGGGATGGAGTTGATAGGTCAGGAAGGAGGGTGGAGTGGATAGGTGGAAAGGAAGATAGGCAGGTTGGACAATTCACCCCAGCTCCAAACGTCCAGCTCAGTTTCAGAGGAGATTTACTGGAATGTTGCCTGATATCGAAGGAAGGACATCCAGTCCCTGTACACCTCCATCCCCCATCACGAAGGACTCAAAGCCCTCCGCTTCTTCCTCTCCCGCCGTGCCGACCAGTACCCTTCCACTGACACCCTCCTTCGACTGACTGAACTGGTCCTCACCCTGAACAACTTCTCTTTCCAATCCTCCCACTTCCTCCAAACGAAAGGAGTAGCCATGGGCACCCGCATGGGCCCCAGCTATGCCTGCCTCTTCGTAGGATATGTGGAACAGTCCATCTTCCGCAACTACACTGGCCCCACCCCCCACCTTTTCCTCCGCTATATCGATGACTGTATTGGCGCCGCCTCGTGCTCCCACGAGGAGGTTGAACAGTTCATCCACTTCACAAACACCTTCCACCCCGACCTCAAATTCACCTGGACCGTCTCAGATTCCTCCCTCCCCTTCCTCGACCTTTCTATTTCTATCTCAGGCGACCGAATCAACACGGACATCTACGACAAACCGACCGACTCCCACAGCTACTTGGACTACACCTCCTCCCACCCTGCCCCCTGTAAAAACGCCATCCCATTCTCCCAATTCCTTTGACTCCGCCGCATCTGCTCCCAGGAGGACCAGTTCCAAAAACGTACAACCCAGATGGCCTCCTTCTTCAAGGACCGCAATTTCCCCCCCGATGTGGTCGACGATGCCCTCCACCGCATCTCTTCCACTTCCCGCTCCTCTGCCCTTGAGCCCCGCCCCTCCAACCGCCACCAGGACAGAACCCCACTGGTCCTCACCTACCACCCCACCAATCTCCATGTACAGCGCATCATCCGCCATCATTTCCGCCACCTCCAAACGGACCCCACCACCAAGGATATATTTCCCTCCCCTCCCCTATCAGCGTTCCGTAAAGACCACTCCCTCCGTGACTCCCTCGTCAGATCCACACCCCCCACCAACCCAACCTCCACTCCCGGCACCTTCCCCTGCAACCGCAGGAGGTGCAAGACTTGCGCCCACACCTCCCCCCTCACCTCCCTCCAAGGCCCCAAAGGAAACTTCCATATCCGCCACAGATTCACCTGCACCTCCATACACATCATCTATTGCATCCTCTGCACCCGACGTGGCCTCCTCTATATTGGGGAGACAGGCCGGCTACTTGCGGAGCGTTTCAGAGAACACCTCTGGGACACCCAGACCAACCAACCCAACCACCCTGTGGCTCAACACTTCAACTCCCCCTCCCACTCCACCAAGGATATGCAGGTCTTTGGACTCCTCCATGGCCAGACAACAACACGACAGTTGGAGGAAGAGCGCCTCATCTTCCGCCTAGGAACCCTCCAACCACAAGGGATGAACTCGGATTTCACCAGTTTCCTCATTTCCCCTCCCCCCACCTTGTCTCAGTCAAATCCATCGAATTCAGCACCACCTTCCTAACCTGCAATCTTCTTCCTGACCTCTCTGCCCCCACCCCAGTCTGACCTATCACCCTCACCTTGACCTCTTTCCACCTATCACATTTCTGACGCCCCTCCCCCAAGTCCCTCCTCCCTACCTTTTATCTTAGCCTGCTGGACAAACTTTCCTCATTCCTGAAGAAGGGCTTATGCCCGAAACGTCGATTCTCCTGTTCCCTGGATGCTGCCTGACCTGCTGCACTTTTCCAGCAACACATTTTCAGCTCTGATCTCCAGCATCTGCAGACCTCACTTTCTCATCGAAGGAATGTCGTACGAGGAAAGGCTGAGGGACTTGAGGCTATTGGCATTGGAGAGAAAAAGGTTGAGTGGTGGCTTAATTCAATTATATAAGCTAATCAGAGGGTTAGACAGAGTGGACAGTATGAGTCTTTTTTCCTTGGATGGTGATGACTAGCACAAGGAGACATAACTTAAATTGAGACGTGACAGATGTCAGAGGTAATTTCTTTATTCAGAGAGTGGAAAGGGCGTGGTATGGCTTCCTGCAACAGTAGTAGACTCGCCAACTTTAAGGGCATTGGATAAGCATATGGATGAAAATGGAATAGTGTATGATCAATGGGCTTCAGATTGGTTTCACAGGTCGGTGCAACATCGAAGGCTGAAGGGACTGTACTACACTATAATGTTCTAACTCCCTGTTATTACTGGGCTCCATTCACCTGTCATTACCTTGCCCTATATCCCTATTATTATTGGGCTGTATTCCCCTGGCATTGCTGGGTCTTAGTCCCCTGTTATTGATCAGATTCCCTACAGTGTGGAAACAGGCCCTCCAGCTCAACAAGTCCACACCGACCCTTTGAAGAGTAACTCACCCAGACCCATTTTCCTCTGACTAATGCATCTAGCACTATGGGCAATTTACCATGGCCAATTCACCTGACCTGCACAACTTTGGATTGTGGGAGGAAACCCACACAGACATGAGGAGAATGTGCGCACTCCACACAGTCACCCAAGGCTAAGAATCGAACCTGGGACCCTTGTGCTGTGAGGCAGCAGTGCTATCCACTGAGCCACCATGCCACCCCAGGTCCTATTCTCCTGTTATTACTGGGTCCTATTCTCTTGTTATTATTGGGCCCTATTCCACTGTTAAATCTAGGTCCTTTTCCCCTGTTCTTACTTGGACCTATTCCAGGGTGGCATGGTGGCTCAGTTATTAGCATTGCTACCTCATAGCACCAGGGACCTGGGTTCGATTCCTGCCTCGGGTAACTATCTGTGTGGAGTTTGCACATTCTCCTGCGTCTGCGTGGGTTTACTCCCATAGTCCAAAGTGAATTGACCATGCTAAATTGCTATAGCGTTAAGGGATATGTAGGTGCATTAGTCAGGAGTAAATATAGGAAATGGGTCTGGGTGGGTTACTCTTCGGAAAGTCAGTGTGGTCTTGTTGGGCTAAAGGGCCTGTTTCCATATTTCAGGGAATCTAATCTATTCCCCAGTTAGTACTGGGGCCTAGTCTCTGTTATGACTGGGTCCTATTCCCCTGTTAGCACTAGGTTATTTTCTCCTGTTACTATTGGGATCTATTCTCTGTTGTGACTAGTTCCTATTCCCCTGTTATTACTCGGTCCTATTCCCCTGATGTTCCTGGGACGGCTCGGCACATTGCCCGGTTACTATCCCGCTGTTGTTGAATGTTTTCTCTCGGATCCACCCATTCCCCGCCCTGTCTCCAGCATTATTTCCTGGTCAGACCCACAGCCAGTGCCGCTCCCAGGATCCAGCTTCACCTCACTGCCAGTGTCGGATCCCTGCAGATCCCGATCGACACCATCCCGGATTCCCCAATGTCTACCGGGGGCTCCGAGCCGGAGGACAGCTCCCTGAAGCGCCGTTATTCCGAGCTCTTCTCGCGGCTCGATGTGAACCGGGACGGCCGCGTCGATGTCTCCGAAATACGGGCAGCACTTCAGGCTCGGGGCCTGCACCTCGAGCCCGAGGCCCAGCAGGTGGGGAGCCTGGAAACTGCCGGTGGGGGTGGGGAAGGTGGAATCCGCGGGTGTGGGGGTGCCTGAAAACCGGGGCAGGGTGTGAATGCAATTTGGGGCCGAAAACGGTAACTTGGTGCCGATTCGTCAGAGAGAGTGACAACTCACAAAGGGGTTTCCCCTGGTAACGGGCAGGGCGGTTCCCCTGGTAACGGGCAGGGCGGTTCCCCTGGTCATTGGGAAGGTCCCTTGATAACGGGCAGGGCGGTTCCCTTGGTAATGGGTAGTGCGGTTCCCCTGGCTATGAGCAGACAGCTCACCTGGTAACGAACATGGTGGACCCCTGGTAATGGGTAGGGCGGTTCCCCTGGCCATGAGCAGGCAGCCCACCTGGTAACGAACATGGTGGCCCCTGGTAATGGGTAGGGTGGTTCCCCTGGCCATGAGCAAGCAGCTCACCTGGTAACGAACATGGTGGTCCCCTGATAATAGGCAGGGCGGTTCCCTGATAATGGACCAGTAGGTTCCCCTGGTGACGGGCAGGGAGGTTCCCCCAGTAACAGACAGGGAGGTACCCCTGGTAATGAGCAGGGTGACCCCCTGATAATGGACTGGGAGGTTCCCCGGTGCTGGACAGAGAGCTTCGCCCGGTGACAGGCAGGGAGGTTCCCCCCTATGACAAACAAGGAGTATCCCTGGTAACGGGCAGGGAGTATCCCCAGTAATTGACAGGGAGCGTATTCCTGTGCAATTTGTGAATGCGGGTTCCCTCCAAAGCCTGCCTTTCACCTTTATCCTTCTAAACACTTCAGTCCTTGTGGAGATGAAGTCCCATCTTCACCTTGAGAATACCCTCCATTGTGCTATGTAGCGCTATCACCGTGCTAAATGGAATAGACTTTGAACAGATCTACCAACTGAAGACTGGGCATCCATAGAACATTACAGAGCAATACAGGCCCTTCGGTCCTCATGTTGCACCGACCTGTGAAACCAATCTGAAGCCCATCGAACCTACACTATTCCGTTTGCATCCATATGTCTGTCCAATGACCATTTAAATGCCCTTAAATTTGGCAGGCCTACTGCTGTTGCAGGCAGGGAGTTCCATGCACCTACTACTCTGAGTAAAGAAACTATCTCTGACATCTGTCCTATATCCATCACCCTCAATTTAAAGTAATGGCCTGACATAACCCCATTCAACCATTACCATCAAGCTGGGCGATCAACCCTGATGCAATGGAGAGTGCAGGAGAGCATGACAGGAACAGCACTAGGCATACCTGAAGATGAGATGTTAACCTAGTGAAGCCACTAAACAGGACTACTTGCATGCCAAACAACATAAACATCAAGTGGTAGACAGAGTTGAGTGATCCTACAACCAACAAATCAGATTTAAGCTGTGTATGTCCTGAAACATATAGTCGTGAATGGTGATAGACATTAAACAACTCACTGGAAGAGGCGGCTCCACAAATATCCCCATCTTCAATGATGGAGGAGCCCAGCAAATCAGTGCAAAAGATAAGGCTGAAGCATTTGCAACAATCTTGAGCCAATCGTGCCGAGTGGATGTTCCATCTCAGCCTCCTCCGATGATCCACAGCATTATAGTTACCAGTCTTCAGCCAATTCGATTCACTTCATGTGATGTCAAGAAATGGTTGGAGGCACTAGATACTACAAAGACTATGGGCTCTGACAACATTCTAGCAATAATACTGAAGACTTGCGCTCCAGAACTTGCCGGCTCCCTACCCAAGCTGTTCCAGTACAGTTACAACACTGGCATTTACCTGACAATGTGGAAAATTGCCCAGGTATGTTCTGCAGATACAAAACAGGTCAAATCCAAAATGGCCAGTTACCGCCCCACCAGTCTATTCTCGATTATCGGTAAAGTGATGGAAGGTGTCATCAGCAGTCCTATCAAGCAGTACCTGCTCAGCAATACTCTGCTCAGTGATGCTCAGTTTGGGTTTCACCAACTCCTGACCTCATTACAGCCTTGGATCAAACGTGGACAAAACAGGTGAATTCAAGAGGGGAGGGGAGAGTGACAGCCCTAGACATCAAGACTACATTTGAATGAGTGTGACTTCAAGGAGCCCAAGCAAAACTGGAATCGATGGGTATCGGGGGTAAGCTCTCCGCTGGTTAGAGTCATACCTGATACGTAGGAAGATGGTCATGGTTGTTGGAGGTCAGTCATCTTAGCTCCAGGACATCTCTGTAAGAGTTCCTCAAGGTAATATCTTAGGCCCAACCATCTTTAGCTGCTTCATCAATGACCGTCTCTTCATCAGAAGGTCAGAAGTGGGGATGTGCAATCGTCAGTGTGCAATGTTCAACAACATTCCTGACTCTTCAGACACTGAAACAATCTGTCCAAATGCAACAAGATATGGACAATGTCTAGGATTGAGCTGACAAGTGGCAAGTAACATTTGCGCCACACAAATGCCATGCTATGACCATCACCAATAAGAGACAATCTGACCACCATCCCTTGACATTCCGCGGTGTTACCATCACTGAATCCTGCACTATCAACATCCTGAAATGATTTGGAGATGCCGGTGTTGGACTGGGGTGTACAAAGTTGAAAATCAACAGGTTTGGACTATAGCCTGGTGTTGTGTGATTTTTAACTTTGAACATCCTGGAAGTTATCATTGATTAGAAACTGAATTGGACTCACCATATAAATGCAGTGGTTGCAAGAGCAGTTCAGAGGTTAAGAATACTGTGGTGAGTAACTCACTTCCTGATTCCTCAAAGCTTGTCCACCATCCAAAAGGCACAATTCAGGAGTGTGATCGAATACTCCCCACTTGCCTGGATGAGTGCAGCCTCAACAAACGCAACGTCATCCAGGACAAAGCAGCCTGCTTGATTGGCACCACATCCACAAAATCCACTCCCAATGCTCAGTAGCAGCAGTGTGTACGATATATAAGATGCACTGCAGAAATTCACCAAAGGTCCTCAGACAGCACCTTCCAAACCCACGATCACATCTACCTAGAAGGATAAGGGAAGAAGGTACATTGGAACTCCAGGATCTTCAAGTTCCCTCCAGGTCACTCACCATCCTGACTTGGAAATATATTGTCATTTCTTCACTGTTGCTGGATCAAAATCCTGGAATTTCCTCCTTAATGGCATAGTGGGTAAACCTATAGCACATGGACTGCAGTGGTTCAAGAAGGCAGCTCACCACCACCTTCTCAAGGGGCAACTAGGATCAGGCAATAAATGCTAGCCAGCCAGCGACACTCACATCCAACAAAAAAAATGAATAAATTTTAAAAAGCACCCTCTCTGCCATCCCTCCTCTCCCTGTTAAACACAAGGAAAGGACTGCGAATGCTGTAAAACCTAGCAGGCCTGGCAGAATCTGTGGAGAGAAAGTAGACTTAATCATACAATCCCAACTATGTGGAAGCAGACCATTTAACATCAAGTCCACACTGACCCTCTGATGAACATAACCCTATGCCTATAACCCTGCATTTACCATGGCTAATCCACCTCACCTGCACATGGAGTCATAGAGATATACAGCATGAAGACAGATCCTTTAGTCCAGCTCATCCATGCCAACCAGATATTCTAAACTAATCTAGTCCCCTCTGCCAGCACTTGGCCCATATCCCTCTAACCCTTCCTATTCATAAATCCATCCAGGTGCCTTTAAATGCTGTAATTGTACCAGCCTGTACCACTTCCTCTGGCAACTCATTTCCATACATTTACCACCCTCTGTGTGAAAATGTTGTTCCTTAGGTCCCTTTTAAATTTTTCCCATCTCACCTTAAATCTATGGCTTTCTAGTTCCGGACTCCCCCACCCCAGGGAAAAGACCAGTCTATTTACCCTATCCATCCTCATCATGATTTTAGATAGATAGATTACTTAGTGTGGAAACAGGCCCTTTGGCCCAACAAGTCCACACCGATCCTCTGAAGAGCAACCCACCCAGACCCATTCCCTTACATTTACCCCTTCATTTGACACTACGGGCAATTTAGCATGGCCAATCCACCTAACCTGTACATTTGTGGACTGTGGGAGGAAACCGGAGCACACAGAGGAAACCCATGCAGGCATGGGGAGAATGTGCAAACTCCACACAGACAGTGCCACTGGTCCCGTAACATTGACTCTACTTTCCCTCCAGATGCTGCCAGATGTGTAGTTTTTCCAGCAATTTCTGTTTGTGTTCATCTCTACCTACCTCTGCTTTCTCCCGTCCTTCATCCCAGCCCTCCCTGCCCCCACTACACAATTCACCCCACCCCCCCCCCCAAATCAAAACCTTGAATGATGCTGCAAAAAAAAAGGCCGTGTTCATCATTGCAGTGTCTCTGTGGAAGAGCTTCCACAGCGACATTGGATCAAATATCCTCTTTTTGTCTAGAATTCTTGATTCTCAACCAATTAGCACAAGTGGACACATGATCCTTCCTATATTGTACAGTCTATTAGATATTGTACATCTAATTTTTCATTCACCAGTTTATTACATTTTGTTTTTGACACAGAAAATATTTCGTTCTGCGGGCAAAGAAAATAGCAACCAACTGGACTTTGCAGAGTTTAGTAACTATCTCCGAAACCATGAGAAGAAACTTAAACTGGCGTTCAAGAGTTTAGATAAAAATAATGATGGTCAGTATTATTATATCTTTCCACAAAAGAAATACACCTATTAAATCTCTTAGGGTGGTAGTCTGTCACTTTCTCTATCCCTCAGACTTGTACAGTGTGGCACTCTGTCCTATGTTGTGTGTTACTATCCATACCCCTCATCTTGCACAATGTCTCTCTTTCTCTCCCCGTGTGCCCCTCAGTCTTGCACAGTGTATCTCTCTCCTTGTATCCCTCAGTCTTGTGCAGTCTCTCTCTCATTGTACTCATCAGTCTTGTGCAGTATCACTCTCTCTACCTGTACACCTATCTGGTGCAGTGTCTTCCTCCCTGTACTTCTCAGTCTTGGACAGTATTTCTCTGTGAGGACTGCAGATGCTGGAGATCAGAGTCGAGAGTGTGGTGCTGGAAAAGCACAGCTGGTCAGGCATCATCTGAGGAACAGGACAATTGATGTTTCGGGCATAAGCCCTTCAGCAGGAGTGAGGCTTGTGGGCCGTGGACTGAACGATAAATGGGAGGGTGTGGGGCTGGGGGGCAAGGTAGCTGGGAATGTAATAGGTAGATGAAGGTGGGAGTGATGGTGATAGGTTGGAGAGGAGGGTGGAGCAGATAGATGGGAAAGATGATGGACAGGTCAGGAGGGCGGTGCGGAGTTGTAGGCTTGGGACTGGGTTAGGGTGGGGGGGAGGAGAAATGAGGAAACTGGTGAAATCTACATTAATCCCATGTGATTGCAGGGTCACAAGGCAGAAGATGAGGCGTTCTTTCTCCAGGCGTTGGCTGGTTAGGGTTTGGTGATGGAGGAGGCCCAGGACCTGCATGTCCTTGGTGGAGTGAGAGGGGGAGTTGAGGTGTTCAGTCACAGGGTGTTGGGGTTGGTTGGTGCAGGTGTCCCAGAGGTGTCCTCTGAAACTATCCGCAAGTTGGTGTCTTGTCTCCCTGATGTAGAGGAGACCACATCAAGTGCAACAGATACAATAGATGACATTTGTGGAGGTGCAGGTAAATTACTGTCAGATGTGGAAGGATTCTTTGGGGCCTTGGATGGATATGAGAGGTGAAGGTTTTGCACTTCCTGCAGTGGCAGGAGAAGGTGCTGGGAGTGGGGTGAGGCCGTGGATCTGACAAGGGAGTCGCGGAGGGAATGGTCTCTCTGGAACACTGGGGAGGGCACTATATCCCAAGTGGTTGGGTCTGTTTGTAGATAGCAGAAATGGCAGAGGATGATGCAATGTATATAGAGGTTATTGGGATGGGAGGTGAGGATCAGATGGTTTCTGTCCTTGCTGCATTGGGTGGGGTGGGGTACAAGAGCGGAGATGTGGGAAGTGGAGGAGATGCACTGGAGGGCATCGTCGACCATATGGGACGGGAAATTGCAGTCTTTGTAGAAGGAGGCCATCTGGGATTTTCTATGGTGGAACTGGTCATTCTGGGAACAGATGCGGTGGAGGCACAGGAATTGGGAATAAGGGATATCATTTTTACGGAGGCAGGGTGGGCAGAGGTGTAATCCAGGTAGCTGTGGGAGTCCATGGGTTTGTAGTAGACGTCTGTGGTTAGTCGGTCGCTGGAGATGAAGAGGTCCAGGAAGGGGAGGGAGGTGTCCAAGATGGTCTAGGTGAATTTGAGGTCAGGGTGAAAGGTGTTAGTGAAGTTGATGAACTGTTCAACATCCTCATGGGAGCACAAGGTAGTGCCAATACAGTCATCAATCTAGCGGAGGAAAGATGAGGAATGGTGCTGGTGTAGCTGCAGAAGATGGACTGTTCCACGTACCCGACAAAAAGACAGGCATAGCTGGGGCCCATATGGTGCCCATGGCTACCCCTTTGGTTTGGAGGAAGTGGGAGGATTGGAAGGAGAAGTTGTTAAGGGTGAAGACCAGTTCAGCCAGGCGGGTGAGGGTGTCAATGGAAGGACAGCATGAGAGGAGGAAATGGAGGACTTGGAGGCTTTCGTCATGGTGGATAGATGCATATAGGGACTTGATGTTTATGGTGAAGATAAGAGGTAGGGGGCCAGGGAAACGAAAGTCTTGGAGGCGGTGAGGGGCATGGGTGGTGTTCTGAACGTAGCTGGGGTGTTCCTGGACTACAGAGGACATGGCGGTGTCAAGGTACACAGAGATGAGTTCATTGGGACAAGAGCAGGCTGAGACAATGGGTCGACCGGGGAGGTCAGGTTTGTGATCCTTGGTAGGAGGTAGAATCGGGCAGTGCAGGATACACAGACGATGAGGTTGGATGCGATGGTTGGGAGGCCAACCAATCCCACCGCCCTGTCTCTGAACACTTCATCTCCCCCTCACACTCCACCAAAGATTTGCAGGTACTAGGCCTCCTCTATTGCCAAACACTAACCACCCGATGCCTGGAGGAAGAGCGCCTCATCTTCCGCCTTGGCACCCTGCAACCACAGGGGATTAATGTGGATTTCACTAATTTGCTCATTTCCCAGTCCCAAGCCTCCAACTTGGCACCACCCTCTTGACTTGTCCATCGTCTTTCCCATCTCTCCGCTCCACCATCCTGTCCAACCTATCACCTTTCTCTCACCTTTATTTGCCTATCGCCCACCCAACCTCACCGCCCCCCCCCGTTTATCTCAGCCCACCCAGCCCATAAGCCTCATTCCTGATGAAGTGCTTATGCCGAAAACCTCTGTTCTCCTGCTTCTCAGATGTTGCCTGACCTGCTGTGCATTTCTAATATTTCTCTCTCCCTGTATCCCTTAGTTCTGCACATTGTGTGTCTCTGCCTGTACTCCTTAGTTTTGCACAGTGTCTCTCTCTCTCTCTCTCTCTCTCTCTCCATGTACCACTTAGTCCTGAATAGTGTGTTTCTCACTACCACCAGTCCTAAACAGGATGATTCCTTTTGTTTGGGTATTTCATTGAAACACTGTTTTATCCTTTTAGGGAAGATTGATGCTGCTGAGATTGTTGAGTCTCTTAAGTCACTGGGAATGAATATCAATCTTAAAAAAGCAGAAAAGATTCTTCAGAGGTGAGCAGTTGTGATAAAGTTTCTCCCTATTTTATTCGTTATTGTGTTTCCTTGATGATGGCATCTTGTTTGCATGCTGTCCAATGAATCAAGAACATTCTGTGATTTAAATTATTGTTAAAATGATATGCCCCACCCCAAGTTTCCATGTTCAGGTTGAGGAGAACTGCCCTCTTAAGTGATTAGCGACAGAATGAGACAGCACAGAGGAACATCAGTTGGTCCCTGTGACTGCGCCAGGTCTCTGCCAGTGCCACCCAATGGAGTCCCTTTGCCTGCTTTGGCCCCACATCCCTATGTTTTTTTCTTCAACTAATTGAAAGTGGATAAATCCCCAGGACCTGATCAGGTGTACCCGAGAACTCTGTGGGAAGCGAGAAAAGTGATTGCTGGGCCTCTTGCTGAGATATTTGTATCATCAATAGTCACAGGTGAGGTGCCGGAAGACTGGAGGTTGGCAAACATGTTGCCACTGTTTAAGGGCGGTAAAGACAAGCCAGGGAACTATAGACTGGTGAGCCTGACCTCGGTGGTGCGCAAGTTGTTGGAGGGAATCCTGAGGGACAGGATATACATGTATTTGGAAAGGCAAGGACTGATTAGGGATAGTCAACATTGCTTTGTGCGTGGGAAATCATGTCTCACAAACTTGATTGAGTTCTTTGAAGAAATAACAAAGAAGATTGATGAGGGCAGAGCAGTAGATGTGATCTATGTGGACTTCAGTAAGGCGTTTGACAAGGTTCCCCATGGGAGACTGATTAGCAAGGTTAGATCTCATGGAATAAAGGGAGAATTAGCCATTTGGATACAGAACTGGCTCAAAGGTAGAAGACAGAGGGTGGTGGTGGAGGGTTGTTTTTCAGACTGGAGGCCTGTGACCAGTGGAGTGCCACAAGAATCGGTGCTGGATCCTCTACTTTTTATCATTTACATAAATGATTTGGATGCGAAAATAAGAGGTACAGTTAGTAAGTTTGCAGATGATACCAAAATTGGAGGTGTAGTGGACAGCGAAGAGGGTTACCTCAGATTACTATAGGATCTGGACCAGATGGCCAATGGGCTGAGAATAGCAAATGGAGTTTAATTCAGATAAATGCGAGGTGCTGCATTTTGGGAAAGCAAATCTTAGCAGGACTTATACACTTAATGTAAGGTCCTCGGGAGTGTTGCTGAACAAAGAGACCTTGGAGTGCAGGTTCATATCTCCTTGAAAGTGGAGTCGTAGGTAGATAGGATAGTGAAGAAGGCGTTTGGTATGCTTTCCTTTAATAGAGTATTGATTACAGGAGTTGGAGGTCATGTTGCGGCTGTACAGGACATTAGTTAGGCCACTGTTGGAATATTGCGTGCAATTCTGGTCTCCTTCCTTTGGGAAAGATGTTGTGAAACTTGAAAGGGTTCAGAAAAGATTTGTAAGGATGTTGCCAGGGTTGGAGGATTTGAGCTATAGGGAGAGGCTGAACAGGCTGGGGCTGTTTTCCCTGGAGCGTCAGAGGCTGAGGGGTAACCTTATAGAGGTTTACAAAATTATGAGGGGCATGGATAAGATAAATAGGCAAATTCTTTTCCCTGGGGTCGGGGAGTCCAGAGCTGGAGGGCATGGGTTTAGGGTGAGAGGGAAAAGATATAGAAAAGTTCTAAGGGGCAACATTTTCACACAGAGGGTGGTACGTGTATGGAATGAGCTGCCAGAGGAAGTGGTGGAGTCTGGTACAATTGCAACTTTTAAGAGGCATTTGAATGGGTATATGAAAAGGAAGGGTTTGGAGGGATATGGGCCGGGTGCTGGCAGGTGGGACAAGATTGGGTTGGGATATTTGGTCGGCATGGACGGGTTGGACCGAAGGGTCTGTTTCCATGCTGTACATCTCTGACTCTAGAATGACGTAATTTGTTTCTGGAAGTTATTACTGAATCTGTTTCGATTGGTGTTTCAGATGGCATTTTCCCAATTCCAGCAAATCAACACATTGAAATTATTTCTTCTTTCCTCCAATTCGAGAAAGTGCTGGAGATATGAAATAAAAACAGAATGGCTGGCAAAACTAAACAACTTGCAGCATCTATGGGAAGAAACGAGTTAACATTTTGAGACTAGATGTTGAAGGGTCACCGAACTTCAATCATTAATCTTTGCTTTCTTCCCATAGATGCTTTCAAAACAGCTGAGTTTTGTCAGCAATTTCTGTTTTTGTTTCAAGTTAATATCATTTGCTTCTTTGCTGCTTGTGTTGACTGCGATTTTCCAATATTGACTCTAACTATGGTTCCTGCAGTGCTCAGTGCTCACTTTACATTCCTTTGTAACAATTCTGTTTTCCATTTACAATTCTCCACCATTATCATTAATAATCCTGTTTTGATATACATAGTGTAGGGGCATAGTCTTAAAAATTAAGGCCAGACTGTTAGCAAGCAGCCGAAGAGTGTGGTGCTGGAAAAGCACAGCAGCTCAGGCAGCATCCGTGGAGCAGGAGAATTGACGTTTTGGGCATAAGCCCTTCATCAAGCCCTTATGGGCTGGAGTGGGTTAAGAGATAAATAGGAGGGGTCGGTGGGGTTGGGGGGAAAGTAGCTGAAAATGCGATATTAAAAATCACACAACACCAGGTTATAATCCAACAGGTTTAATTGGAAGCACTAGCTTTCGGATTGCAGGTCCTTCATCAGGTGGTTGTGGAGAATAAGATTGTAAGACACAGAATTTATAGCAAAAGTTTACAGTGTGATGTAACTGAAATTATATATTGAAAAATACCTTGATTGTTAAGCCTGTCATCTGTTAGAATGACCATGTTAGTTTCAGTTCTTTCATATGTAAATCACAAAACTTTTTTTAAAAAAGTTACATTCTCAGGTTAACTTTAGCAATTAGTGTCAGCCCAGGTAAGATATTGAAGGTGTTGGCCCCCTGTGTGCTGCTGTCTGTGCCCTAATGTTTAGACTGATTCTAATCTAAAAAATGAGTTAACAGAGTCTTATATAGATTCATGCAATTTTTGAGCAAAGTTCAATGTAACTCTGCAAGTACAAATTCACCGTACAAACGTATATGTATATGTGTGCATGTGGGTTTTTGTGTGTGTCTGGGGTGGGGTGCTCTGCAATAGGTAGATAAAGGTGGGACAGAAGTTGATAGGACAGATCAAGAGGGCAGTGCTGAGTTTGAGGTTTGGGCCTGGGCCTGGATAATGTGTGGGGAGGGGAATTGAGGAAACTGGTGAAATCCACGTTAATCCCATGTGGTTGCAGGGTCCCAAGGTGGAAGATGAGGTGCTTTTTCTCCAGGTGTCACGTGGTTAGAGTTTGTCGATGGGGGAGGCCCTGGACCTGCATGTCCTTGGCAAAGTAGGAAGGGGAGTTGAAGTGTTCAGCCACAGGGCAGTGGGGTTGGTTGGTGTGGGTGTCCTAGAGTTGTTCTCTAAAATGATCTGCACTTTGGCGTCCTGTCTCCCCGATGTAGAGGGGACTACGTCGGGTGCCTGCAATTAAATTTCTGTTTAATGTGGATGGATCCTTTGGGGCCTTGGACGGAGGTAAGGCGGGGGGGGGGGGAGGTCTGGGTGCAAGTTTGCGCTTCCTATGGTGGCAGGGGAGATGCCAGGTGCGGGGTGTGAGCTGGTGCGGGGGGGGATGTTAATCTGATAAGCGAGTCATGGAGGGAATGGTGTATCTGGAATGCTGATAGGGGTAGGGAGGGAAATATATCCCTCGTGGTGGGGTCTGTTTGGAGGTGGTGGAAATGGTGGAGGATGATGGGCGGCACGGTGGCACAGTGATTAGCACTGCTGCCTCACAGCACCAGAGACCTGGGTTCAATTCCTGCCTCAGACAACTGTCTGTGTGGAGTTTGCACATTCTCCCCGTGTCTGCGTGGGCTTCCGGGTGCTCCGGTTTCCTCCCACAGTCCAAAGATGTGCAGGTTAGGTGAATTGGCCATGCTAAATTGCCCGTAGTGTTAGGTGAAGGGGTAAATGTAGGGGATTGGGTCTGGGTGGGTTGCACTTCAGTGTGTCGGTGTGGACTTGTTGGGCCGAAGGGCCTGTTTTTATTTCATATCCCCCTAATCAATGTACACAGAGGTTGGTGAGGAAGGTGAGGATTGAGGGGTTCTGTCCTTGTTGCGTTGGGAGGGGTGGGGTTCAAGAGCAGAGGTGCAGGAAGTGGAGAAGATGTGCTGGAGGGCATCATCAACCATGTGGAAGGGGAAATTGTGATCTCTGAAGAAGGAGGCTAGCTGGGATATTGTGGAATTGGTCATTCTGGGACCAGATGTGGTGGAGGCGGAGGAATTGGGAGTAAGGGATGTCATTTTTACAGAAGGCAGGGTGGGAGAAGATGTAGTCCAGGTAACTGTGGGACTCCGTGGGTTTTCTAATAGGTGTCTGTGGTTAGACAGTCACTGGAGATGGAGAGGTCCAGGAAGGGGAGGGAGGTGTCTGAGATGGTCCAGGTGAATTTGAGTAGGAAAAAGTGAGGACTGCAGATGCTGGAGATCAGAGCTTAAAAATGTGTTGCTGGAAAAGCGCAGCAGGTCAGGCAGCATCAAAGGAGCAGGAGAATCGACGTTTCGAGCAACACCTTTTTAAGCAGGTGAATTTGAGGTCAGGGTGAAAGGTGTTAGTGACGTTGATGAATTGTTCAACCTCCTAGTAGGAACATAAGATGGTGCAGATACAGTTATCAATGTAGCAGAGGAAAACCTGGGATATGTTGCTGGTGCAGCTGCGGAAGATGGACTGTTCCATGTACCCGACAAAAGAGGCAGGCATAGCAGGGGCCCATGCAGTTGTCTATGGCTACCCCATTGGTTTGGAGAAAGCAGGAGGATTGGTGGGGCTCATGCAAGTGCCCATGGTTACCTCTTTGTTTTGGAGGAAGTGAGAGGATTGGCCTTTGGTTTGGAGGAAGTGGCATTGAGGTTGGTTGGTCTCCCATCCACAGCCTCCAACCTCATCGTCTGCAAACCCCGCATCACCCAATTCTACCTCCTACTGACGATTCACAAACCTGACTTCCCTGGTCGACCCATTGTCTCAGCCTGCTCCTGTCCCACTGAACTCACCTCTGCATATCTTGACACTGTCCTGTCCTCCTTAGCCCAGAAACTCCCCACCTACATTCAGGGCTCCACCTACACCCTTCACCTCCTCCAAAACTTTAGTTTTCCCGGCCCCCTACGCCTTATCTTCAACATGGACATCTTGACCCTGTACACATCTGTCCGTCAAAACGAAGGCCTCTAAACCCTCCGTTTCTTCCTCTCATGCCATCCCAACCAGTACCCTTCCAATGACACCCTCATCCACCGGGCTGAACTGGTCCTCACCCTTAACAACGTCTCCTTCCAATCCTGTGTAAGTTAGCTTGCTGAGCTTGAAGGTTTGTTTTCAGATGTTTCGTCACCATACTGGGTAACATCATCAGTGAGAGTCTCTGGTGAAGTGCTGGTGGTACGTCCTGCCTCTCTCTTTATAGGTATAAAGAACAGAAAAAATCTACAGCCCAGGAACAGGCCCTTCGGCCCTCCAAGCCTGAGCCGATCCAAATGTACTATCTAAACCTGTCGGTCAATTCCTAAGCATCTGTATCCCTCTGCTCCCCACCTACTCCTGCATTTATCCAGATGCATCTTAAATGAATCTACCGTGCCTGCCTCTACCACCTCTGCTGGCAACGCGTTCCAAACGCCCACCACCAGGTCTTGGTTTCTTAAGGTGGGTGATGTCATTTCTAGTTCCTTTTTTCAAGGAAAGTTAGATAGAGTGTAAATTGATGTGTTTATTGATGGAGTTCTGGTTAGAATGCCATGCCTCTAAGAATTCTCATGCATGTCTTTGTTTCTCTTGTCCGAGGATATGTGTGTTGTCCAGACAAAGTGGTGTCTGTATGTATAGAAACGAGTGATAGCGGGTCATGTCTTTTGTTGGCTAGTTGGTGTTCATGTATCCTAATGGCAAGTTTCCTGCCAGTTTGTGTTTTTTTTTAAACAGTTCTTGCATGGTATTTTGTAAATGATGTTATTTTGTTACTGGTATCTATTGGCTCCTTTAGGTTCATTAGTTGCTGTTTAAGTATGTTGTTAGGTTTGTGGGCTACCTGATGCCAAGGGGTCTGAGTAGTCTGGAAGACATTTCTGATATATCTTTGATGTAAGGTAATGTGGCTATAGATTTTGGTTGCATTGTCTGCTTGTTTGGATTTGTTTGAGGAATTGGCAGATTCTGTTTACTGGGTACCCGTTTTTCTTGAAAATGTCCTATCAATATTTTTCTTCTGTTTTTTTGTAGTTTTGGGTGCTGCAGTGTGATGTAGCTTGTTGAAATAATGTCTTGGTGCAGCTTCATTTGTGGGTGTTAGGATGATTGCTTCTGAAGGTAAGTATTTGGTCCGTGTATGGTGTTTTTCTGTTGATGCTGGTTTGAAGCTCTCTGTTTACTGTACGTTCAACTGTCACATCTAGGAATGGGAGTCTGTTGTTCTCTTTTATGAATTTTATGCCTGTCAGGATATTTTTGATGGTGTTGTATGTTTCCTCTAATGTGTTCCATTTTGTGATGACAAAGGTGTCATCCATGTAGCAGAACCAAAGGTTTAGGTTAGATAGATGGGAGCTTGTTCAAGTCTCTGCATTACTGCTTTTGCTATGAGCCCTGATATTGGTGATCCCATAGGTGTTCCCTCCCTCCCCTTCCTGGACTTTGCCAACTCCATGTCTGGTGACTAACTAACAAGGGACATCTACTACAAACCCACCGACTCCCACAGCTACCTATAGTACACCTTCTCCCACCCTGCTTCCTGTAAAAACGCCATCCCTTATTTCCAATTCTTCCGCCTCCGCCGCATCTGTTCCCAGGATGACCAATTCCCCTTAGAAAGATGGCCTCCTTCTTCAAAGTTCGCAATTTCCTGAGGGGTGACCTTATAGAGGTTTACAAGATTGAGGGGCATGGATAGGATATATAGGCAAAGTCTTTTCCCTGGGGTTGGGGAGTCCAGAACTAGAGGGCATAGGTTTAGGGTGAGAGGGGAAAGATATAAAAGAGATCTAAGGAGCAACTTTTTCACACAGAGGGTGATACGTGTATGGAATGAGCTGCCAGAGGATGTGGTGGAGGCTGGTACAATTGCAATATTTAAGAGGCATTTGGATGGGTATATGAATAGGAAGGGTTTGGAGGGATATGGGCCGGGTGCTGGCAGGTGGGACTAAATTGGGTTGGGATATCTGGTCGGCATGGACGGGTTGGACCGTAGGGTCTGTTTCCATGCTGTACAGCTCTATGACTCTATGTGGTCAATGATGCCCTCCAGTACATAACCTCCACTTCCCACACTGTTATGCACTAAGCCAGACCATTCAAAACATTCTTAAGCAGGCATAACTTTGCAAACCATAACTTTGCAACTTTTGGGGCGGCACGGTGGCTCAGTGGTTAGCACTGCTGCCTCACACCCAGGTTCAATTCCCGCCTCTAGCGACTGACTGTGTGGAGTTTGCACATTCTCCCCATGTCTGCGTGGGTTTCCTCCGGGTGCTCCGATGTCCTCCCACAGTCCAAAGATGTGCAGGTTAGGTGAATTGGCCCATAGTGTTAGGAGGATTAGTCAGGGGTAAATGTAAGGGAATGGGTCTGGGTGGTTGCTCTTCGGAGGGACGGTGTGGACTTGTTGGGCCGAAGGGCCTGTTTCTACACTGTAGGGAATCTAATCTAATAAATCTAACTTGTTTTGGTAAGCGAATAGTGAAAAGTACCCAGGTTAAGTTAACTAGGTTGACTACTAGATTTTAAAACAGACAAAAATTTATTCACAAAATAACACAATGAAATACAAAGAACAGAATAAAGAACCCCTACAGAACTCAGTATACCATAAATTAAATCTATGGTATTGAATGACATAGCGTTGGATGATGTGGAGTCTGTGTGGGTGGAATTGAGGAACCACAAAGGCAAAAAAAACATAATTGGAGTTGTGTATAGACCTCCTAACAGTGGTCAGGACCAGGGACGCAACATGTACCGGGAAATAGAGAAGGCATGTCAGAAAGGCAAGGTTACATTGATCATGGGAGACTTCAATATGCAGGTGGACTGGGTAAATAATGTTGCTAGTGGATCTAAAGAAAGGGAATTCATGGAATGCTTACAGGATGGCTTTTTGGAACAGCTTGTCATGGAGCCGACAAGAGAGCAGGCTATTATGGACCTAGTGCTTTGCAATGAACCAGACTCTATAAAAGATCTTAAAGTAAGGGAACCCTTAGGAAGTAGCGACCATAATATGGTAGAGTTCAGTCTGGAGTTTGAAAGGGAGAAGGCAAAATCGGATGTAATGGTGTTACAGTTGAATAAAGGTAATTATGAGGGCATGAGAGAGGAACTGACTAAAATAGACTGGAAGCAGAGGCTAACCGGGAAGACAGTAGAGCAAAAATGGCAGGAGTTTGTAGGTATAATTGAGGACACTGTACAGAGATTCATTCCCAAGAAAAGAAAGATTAACCGGGGAGGGATTAGACAATCTTGGCTGACAAAGGAAGTCAGGAAATGTATTAAAGAAAAAGAGAGATCCTATAAAGTGGCTAAGAACAGTGGGAAATCAGAAGATTGGGAAGGATACAAAAGCAAACAGAGGATAACAAAGAGTGTAATAAGAAATGAGAGGATCAAATATGAAGGTAGGCTAGCCAGTAATATTAGAAATAATAGTAAAAGTTTATTTCAGTACATAAGAAACAAACGACAGGCAAAAGTAGACATTGGGCCACTTCAAACTGATGCAGGAAGCCTAGTGATGGGAGATAAGGAAATAGCAGGAGAACTTAACAAGTACTTTGCGTCAGTTTTCACAGTGGAAGACATGAGCAATATCCCAAAAATTAAAGGGTGTCACGGGGCTGAGTTGAGTATGGTTGCCATTACGAAAGAGATAGTGCTAGAAAAGTTAAAAAGTCTTAAAATTGATAAATCTCCTGGCCCCGATGGGATACACCCTAGAGTTCTGAGAGAGGTGGCTGAGGAAATAGCAGAGGCATTGGTTGAGATCTTTCAAGAGTCACTGGAGTCAGGAAAGGTCCCGGATGATTGGAAGATGGCTGTTGTAACCCCCTTGTTCAAGAAAGGATCAAGGCAAAAGATGGAAAATTATAGGCCAATCAGCTTAACCTCGGTTGTTGGTAAAATTCTAGAATCCATCATTAAGGATGAGGTTTCTAAATTCTTGGAAGAGCAGAGTCTGATTAGAACAAGTCAACATGGATTTAGTTAAGGGAGGTCATGCCTGACAAACCTGTTGGAATTTTTTGAAGAGGTAACAAGTAGGTTAGACCAGGGAAACCCAGTGGATGTGGTCTATCTAGACTTTCAAAAGGCCTTTGATAAGGTGCCACACGGGAGGCTGCTGAGCAAGATGAGGGCCCATGGTGTTCGAGGTGAGCTTCTGGGATGGATTGAGGATTGGCTGTCTAACAGAAGGCAGAGAGTTGGGATAAAAGGTTCTTTTTCAGAATGGCAGCCGGTGACGAGTGGTGTCCCGCAGGGTTCGGTGCTGGGGCCACAGCTGTTCGCATTATATATTAATGATTTGGATGAGGGAACCGGGGCATTCTAGCGAAGTTTGCCGATGATACGAAGTTAGGTGGGCAGGCAGGTAGTACTGAGGAAGTGGGGAGGCTACAGAAGGATCTAGACAGGTTGGGAGAGTGGTCCAGGAAATGGCTGATGGAATTTAACGTGAGCAAGTGCGAGGTCTTGCACTTTGGCAAAAAGAATAAAAGCATAGACTACTTTCTAAATGGTGAGAAAATTAATAAAGCCAAAGCACAAAGGTATCTGGGAGTGCTAGTCGAGGATTCTCTAAAGGTAAACATGCAGGTTGAGTCCGTGATTAAGAAAGCGAATGCAATGTTGTCTCTTATCTCAAGAGGGTTGGAATATAAAAGCAGAGATGTACTACTAAGACTTTATAAAGCTCTGGTTAGGCCCCATTTGGAGTACTGTGTCCAGTTTTGGTCCCCACACCTCAGGAAGGACATACTGGCACTGGAACGTGTCCAGCGGAGATTCACACGGATGATCCCTGGAATGACAGGTCTAACATATGAGGAACGGCTGAGGATACTGGGATTGTATTCGTTGGAGTTTAGAAGATTAAGGGGAGACTTAATAGAGACGTACAAAATAATACATGGCTTGGAAAAGGTGGATGCTAGGAAATTGTTTCCGTTAAACGAGGAGACTAGGACCCGTGGACACAGCCTTAGAATTAGAGGGGGTCATTTCAGAACAGAAATGCGGAGACATTTCTTCAGCCAGAGAGTGGTGGGCCTGTGGAATTCATTGCCACGGAGTGCAGTGGAAGCCGGGACGCTAAATGTCTTCAAGGCCGAGATTGATAGATTCTTGTCTAGAGGAATTAAGGGCTACGGGGAGAAGGCTGGTAAGTGGAGCTGAAATGCGCATCAGCCATGATTGAATGGCGGAGTGGACTCGATGGGCCAAATGGCCTTACTTCCACTCCTATGTCTTATGGTCTTATGGTCTTATATCCAAACTAGACTTAAGAATGTTCTTCCAAATATACACAACAGTCCCAATAATCAAACTCCCACTCCAAGCACCTTTGACTGCCAGCACAGGAAGTGCAAAACCTGTGCCCACATCTCCCTCCTCACTTCCATCCAAGGCCCCAAAGGATCCTTCCACATCCGACAGAAATTTACCTGCACCTCCACCAATGTCGTCTACTCTGCCCGTTGTACCCAATGTGGTCTCCTCTACATCGGGAAGACTGGACGCCAACTTGCGGATTGTTTCAGAGAACATATCTGGGACACCCGCACTTACCTACCCCATCGCCCCGTGCCTGAGCACTTTACCTCCCCCTCCCAATCCTTCAAGGCCATGCAGAGCCTGCACCGCGTCCATCACCAAACCCTAACCACCCGACGCCTGGAGGAAGAACGCCTCATTTTCCACCTTGGGACCCTGCAACCGCATGGAATTAATGTGGATTTCACCAGTTTTCCCCCATCCCACATTATCCCAATCCCAAGCCTCAAATACGGCACAAGCCTCAAACATGGCACCACCCTCTTGATCTGTCCATTGCTTTTTCCATTTATCTACCATCCTCTCCAACCTATCACCTTCTCCTCCACCTTCATAGAACATATTACAATACAGTGCAGAACAGATCCTTCAGCCCTCGATGTTGCGCCGACATGTGAACTATTCTCTGCTTGTCCCCCAACACTATCCCAAAATTATCCATGTGTTTATCTAAGGATTTTTAAAATCTCCCTAATGTGGCTGAGTTGACTACATTAGCAGGTAGGGCATTTCACACCCTTACCACTCTCTGCGTAAAGAACTTGCCTCTGATATCTGACTTAAATCTATCACCCCTCAACTTGTAGTTATGCCTCCTCGTACACGCTGACGTCATCATCCTAGGAAAAAAACTTTCACTGTGTACCCTATCTAATCCTCTGATCATCTTGTATGTCTCTATCAAATCCCCTCTTAGCCTTCTTCTTTCCAATGTGAACAGGTTCAAATCTCTCAGCCTTTCCTCATAAGAACTTCCCAGACCAGGCAACATCCTAGTAAATCTCTCTGCACCTTTTCCAATGTTTCCACATCCTTTCCAAAATATGGCGACCAGAACTGTACACAATATTCCAAGTGTGGCCGCACTAGCGTTTTGTATAGTTGCAGCATGATATTGCAGCTCTGGAACGCAATCCCTCTACCAATGAAACCTAACGCACTGTATGCCTTCTTAACAGCACTATCCACCTGGGTGGCAACTTGCAGGGATCCATGCACATGGTCTCCAAGATCCCACTGCACATCCACACTACCAAGAATCTTTCCATTGACCCAGTACTCTGCCTTCGTGTTATTCTTCCCAAAGTGCATTACCTCACATTTAGCTGCATTGAACTCCATTTGCCACCTCTCAACCCAATTCTGCAGTTTATCCAAGTCCCCCAAAACCTGTAACATTCTTCCAAACTGTCCACTATTCCACCGACTTTATTGTCGTCTGCAAATTTACTAGTTCATCTACCTATGCCTGCGTCTAAGTCACTTATAAAAATGACAAACAGCAGTGGTCCCAAAACAGATCCTTGTGGCATCTACCTATTGCATTCCCAGCTACCTTCCCCCTCCCATTTATTTCTCAGCCTCTGGGCCTGCAAGTCCCATTCCTGATGAAGGCCTTATGCCCAAAACATCAATTCTCATGCTCTTCGGATGCTGTCTGACCGGCTGTGCTTTTCCACCATAACATTCTCAACTCTGATCTCCAGCATCTGTAGTCCTCACTTTCTCCTAGAACTTCAGTAAGGCCACAATTGGAATATTGCATACAGTTGTAGTCGCTCCATTACCAGAAGGATGTGGAGACGTTGGAGAGGGTAAAGAAAACGTTGACCAGGATGTTGCATGGCTTGGTGGGTATTAGCTATAAGGAGAGATTGGCTTAACCCTGTTTGTTTTCACATGAATGTTGGAGGCTTAGGAATGACCTGGTAGATCTTTACAAAATTGAGAGGCGTGGATAGAATGGATAGTCAGTCTTTTTCACAGGATAAAAATGTCAATTACTGGGGACGCTTAAAGGAGATGTGAGAGGCAAGTTTTTTTATTATTCAGAGGGAGATAAGTGCCTGGAATGTGCTGTCAGATAAGATGGTGGAGGCAAATACAAAAGCAACGTTAAGAAACATCTTGAAAGATTCATGAATAGGCAGGAAATAGAGGGATATGGATCACATAGAGGCAAAAGTTATTTAGTTTTGAAAGGTGTCGTGTGTTGGTGTAGGCTTGGTAGGCTTAAGGGTCTGTACCTGTGCTGTACTGTTTTTGTGTTTTGTTGATATGGGCTAAAGACAGGTATACAGAATTAGGAGGAGAAAGTGAGGACTGCAGATGCTGGAGATCAGAGCCGAAAATGTGTTGCTGGAAAAGCGCAGCAGGTCAGGCAGCATCTGAAGAAGGGCTTATGCCCGAAACGTCGATTCTCCTGTTCCTTGGATGCTGCCTGACCTGCTGCACTTTTCCAGCAACACATTTTCGGCTATACAGAATTAGGCCATAGATCAACCATGATCTCCGTGAATGGTAGAACAAACTTCAGAGGATCAATGGCCTACTCCTGTTCCTATGTTCTTAATCAGATTTATAGAGTCATGTAGATCTACAGCATGGAAATAGACCCTTCGGTCCAACTTGTCCATGCCAACCAAATATCCTAAATTATTAAATGAATTCCATTTGCCAGAACATGGTCCATATCCCTCTATTCATATGCTCAACCAGATGCCTTTTAAATGTTGTATTTAATACCAGCCTCCACCACTTCCTCTAGCAGTTTATTCCATACATGCAGCACCCTCTGCATGAAAAAGTTTCCCATTTAAATCCCTTTTAAATTTTTCCCCTCTCACCCTGAACCAATGCCCTCTAGTTTTGGGCTCCCCAACCCCAAGGAAAAGACTTTGTTTATTTACCCTATCCATGTCCCTCATGATTTTATAAATCTCTGTTAGGTCACCCCTTAGCCTCTGCTTCAGGGAAAACAGCACCAGCTTATTCAGCCTCTCCCTATAACTTAAACCCTCCAAACCTGGCAAAATCCTTGTAAATAATTTCTGAACCTTGTCACGTTTCACAAAATCCTTCCTATAGGAAGAAAACCAGAATTGCACACAATATTCCAAAAGTGGCCTACCCAATGCCCTGTACAGCTGCAACATGACCTCCCAACTCCTGTACTCAATACTTTGATCAATAAAGGAAAGCATACCAAATGCTTTCTTCACTATCCTATCTACCTGCGACTCCACTTTCAAGGAGCTTTGAACCTGCAGAGGTCTCTTCGTTCAGCAACACTCCCTAAGACCTTACCATTAGGTGTATAAGTCCTGCTCTGATTTGCATTTACAAAATGCAGCACCTCACATTTATCTAAATTAAACTCTGTCTGCCAGTCCTCAGCCCATTGGCTTATCTGACCAAGATTCCAATGTACTCTGAGGTAACCCTCTATGCTGTCCACTACACCTCCAATTTTAGTGGCATATTGTTGGTAGGAAACAAAAGATGGAGAATGTAGAGAGTCATTTCACCTCTAACACATTTTTTCCTCTCTGGTGCAGTATGGATGAGGACAGGACAATGACAGTGGATTGGAATGAATGGCGAGATCACTTCCTGTTCAATCCAGCAACAGACATCCAAGAAATCGTCCATTACTGGAAACATTCAACGGTGAGCAGTGGAGTTAAGATTTCGTACTCAGAGATAAAGTGGAATTGCTTCACAGAATTATTATGCTGCAGAAGGAAATCACTTGGCCCATTGTGTCTGCACTGGCTCTCTGTGCATTTTAACTCATGTAATGCCCACTCGAATGCCTCAATTGGACCTGCCTCCACCACACTTTGTGGCAGTGCATTCCAAATCCAAACCATTCACTTTATGAACAAAGCTTTTTCTCATCTGATATTTGTTTCCTCTGGAAGCAAAAACTGCTGTCTGGTTTTCGATCTGTTTACAAGTAGGAAAAATTTCTCCCTATCCCTGGCAATATATTTTCATGTCAGGATGGTAAGGAGATTGGAGGGGAACTGCTTTGGGCATTGTCCCTAGACAGCCTGGCATACAGGTTTACGAGAATGTTACCTGGACATCAGGGGTTAACTTATGAGACAGATAAGACAAATTAGACTTGATTTCTCCAGAATTTAGAAGACTAAGGGGTGATCTGATCAAAATCTTCATGATATTAACAGGAAAAGACAGTACAGAGAAAGATAACCTATTTCCACTGGTGGGGATTCTAGAACTAGGGACATATCTGGGAATTAGGGCCAGACCATTCAAGACAGCTATTATAAAGTCATAGAATCAGGAATAAGGGTGACAAATTCAGAACATGGATCAGTACTTCCCACTATGATGCTATGGCCATTACGGATATTTGGATGTCACAGGAGCAGGAATGGTTATCGGGTGTTCCAGGGTTTAGCTGCTTCAAGAGGAGTAGAAGAAGCGGTGAAAGAGGTGGACGAGTGGCATTGCTAATCAGGGATAGTATCACCGCTGCAGAAAGGGAGATCGTCAAGGAGGGTTTGGCTACAGAGTATGATTGGAATTCAGAAACTGGAAAGGAGCAGTCACTTTATTGGAAGTTTTATATAGACCCTCCAATAGTAACAGAGACAATGGAGAGCAGATTGGGAGGCAGCCTTTGGAAAGGTGCAGAGGTAACAGGGTTGTTGTCATGAGTGACTTTAACTTCCCTAACACTGATTGGAACCTACTTAGTTCAAATAGTTTGGACGGAGCAGTTTTTGTCAGATGTGTCCAGGAATAGAGGGGAGGCCATATTGGATTTGGTGCTTGGAGGGAGGGTTTTGGATTCTTGGATAATTGGGGCTAGTTCTGGGGTAGGTGGGACCACTACAAGCAGGATGGTCTTCATCTGAAGCAGAGGGATACCAATATCATGGGGGGGGAATTAACTAAGGCTATTGAGGTGGGTTTAAACTAATCCAGCAGGGGAATGGGAACCAAAATTGTAGTTAGAGTATAGAAAAAAGTAGGGAGGTCCGAAATCAAGTTTCAGGAACGCAAGATGGCACCGGCAAGCAAGAAGTTGGTTTGAAGCATGTACTTCAACGCCAGGAGCATCCGGAATAAGGTGGGTGAACTTGCAGCATGGTTGGTACCTGGGACTTCAATGTTGTGGCCATTTCGGAGACATGGATAGAGCAGGGACAGGATGGTTATTGCAGGTTCCAGGATTTAGATGTTTCAGTAAGAACAGAGAAGATGGTAAAAGAGGGGGGTGTGAGGCATTGTTGGTCAAGGACAGTATTACAGTTGCAGAAAGGATGTTTGGGGACTGGTCAACTGAGGTAGTATGGGCTGAAGTTTCAAACAGGAAAGGAGAGGTCACTCTGTTGGGAGTTTCTATAGGCCTCCGAATACTTCCAGAGTGTAGAGGAAAGGATAGCAAAGATGATTTTCGATAGGAGTGAGAGAGACGGTAGTTGCCATGGGGGATTTCAACTTTTCAAATATTGACTGGGAACACTATAATACGAGTACAAAGATGGTTCAGTTTTTGTCCAGTGTGTGCAGGAGGGCTTCCTGACACAGTATGTAGACAGGCCTACAAGGGGCGAAGCCACATTAGATTTGGTACTGGGTAATGAGCCCGGCCAGGTGTTAGACTTGGAAGTAGGTGAGCACTTTGGTGATAGCGATCACAATTCTTTTATGTTTACTTTAGTGATAGAAAGAGATAGGTGTATACCACTGGGCAAGAGTTACAGCTGGGCTGGGGGAAAAGGCAATTACGATGCGATTAGGCAAGATTTAGGAAGCATAGGATGGGGAAGGAAACTGCAGGGGATGGGCACATTAGAAATGTGGAGCTTATTCAAGGAAAAGCTCCTGTGTGTCCTAGATAAGTAAGTATCTGTCAGGCAGGGAGGAAGCTGTAGAGCGCTGGAGCCGTGGTTTACAAAGGAAGTGGAATCTCTGGTCAAGAGGAAGAAGAAGGCTTATGTTAGGATGAGATGTGAAGGCTCAGTTAGGGCGCTTGAGGGTTACAAGGTAGCCAGGAAAGACCTAAAGAGAGAGCTCAGAAGAGCCAGGAGGAGACATGAGATGTTGTTGGCGGATAGGATCAGGGTAAACCCTAAGGCTTTCTATAGGTATTTAAGGAATAAAAGAATGACGAGAGTAAGATTAGGGCCAGTCAAAGATAGTAGTGGGAAGTTGTGTGTGGAGTCAGAGAAGATGGGGGAAGCATTTAATGAATATTTTTCGACAGTATTGACTCTAAAAACGACAATGTTGTCGATGAGAATACTGAGATACAGGCTACTAGACAAGGTGTGATTGAGGTTCACAAGGAAGAGGTATTAGAAATCCTGCAGAGTGTGAAAATAGATAAGTCCCCTGGGCCAGATGAGATTTATCCTAGGATCCTCTGGGAAGCCAGGGAGGAGATTGCTGAGCCTTTGGCATTGATCTTTAAATAGTCTTTGTCTAAAGGAATAGTGCCAGAAGACTGGAGGAGAGCAAATGTGGTTCCCCTGTTCAAGAAGGGGAGTAGAGACAACCTTGGTAATTATAGACCAGTGAGCCTTTCTTCAGTTGTTGGTAAAGTGTTGGAAAAGGTTATAAGAGATAGGATTTATAATCATCTAGAAAAGAATTATTTGATTAGGGATAGTCAGCACGGTTTTGTGAAGAGTAGGTCGTGCCTCACAAACCTTATTGAGTTCTTTGAGAAGGTGACCAAACAGGTAGATGAGAGTAAACCGGTTGATGTGGTGTAAATGGATTTCAGCAAGGCGTTCGATAAGGTTCCCCACTGTTGGCTATTGTACAAAATGCAGAGGAATGGGATTGTGGGAGATATAGCAGTTTGGATCAGTAATTGGCTTGCTGAAAGAAGACAGAGGGTGGTGGTTGATGGAAATGTTCATCCTGGAGTCCACTTACCAGGGGTGTACCGCAAGGATCGGTGTTGGGTCCACTGCTGTTCATCATTTTTATAAACGACCTGGATGAGGGCGTAGGAGGGTGGGTTAGTAAATTTGCAGATGACACTAAGGTCGGTGGAGTTGTGGATAGTGACGAAGGATGTTGTTGGTTACAGAGAGATGTAGATAAGCTGCAGAGCTGGGCTGAGAGGTGGAAAATGGAGTTTAATGCGGACAAGTGTGAGGTGATTCACTTTGGTCAGAGCAAAGTACTGGGCTAATGGTAAGATTCTTGGTAGTGTAGATGAGCAGAGAGATCTTGGTGTCCAGGTACAAAGATCCTTGAAAGTTGCCAGCCAGGTTGACAGGGTTGTTAAGAAAGTATACAGTGTTTTAGCTTTTATTAATAGAGAGATCGAGGTTATGGTACAGCTGTACAAAACTCTGGTGCGGCTGCACTTGGAGTATAGTCTACAGTTCTGGTCACCACATTATAAGAAGGATGTGGAAGCTTTGGAAAGGGTGCAGAGGAGATTTACTAGGATGTTGCCTGGTATGGAGGGAAGGTCTTACGAGGAAAGGCTGAGGGACTTGAGGCTGTTTTCGTTAGAGAGAAAAAGGTTGAGAGGTGACTTAATAGAGATATATAAAATAATCAGAGGGTTAGATAGGATGGACAGGGAGACCCTTTGTCCAAGTATGGTGACGGTGAGCACGAGGGGGCATAGCTTTAAATTGAGGGGTGATAGATATAGGACAGATGTCAGAGGTAGTTGCTTTACTCAGAGAGTAGTAAGGGTATGGAATGCTTTGCCTGCAACAGTAGTAGATTCGCCAACTTTAAGTACATTTAAGTCGTCATTGGACAAGCATATGGACGTACATGGAATAGTGTAGGTTAGATGGGCTTCAGATTGGTATGACAGGTCGGCGCAACGTTGAGGGATGAAGGGTCTGTACTGCGCTGTAATGTTCTATGTATAAATGTGAGGTGCATTTTGGGAAAGCAAATCTAAGCAAATCTTAGCAGGACTTATACACTTAATGGTAAGGTCCTAGGGAGTGTTGCTGAACAAAGAGACCTTGGAGTGCAGGTTCATAGCTCCTTGAAAGTGGAGTTACAGGTGGATAAGATAGTGAAGAAGGCATTTGGTATGCTTTCCTTTATTGGTCAGAGCATTGAGTACAGAGTTGGGAGGTCATGCTGTGGCTGTACAGGACATTGGTGAGGCTTCTCTTGGAATATTGCGTGCAATTCTGGTTTCCTTCCTATTGGAAAGATGTTGTGAAACTTGAAAGGGTTCAGAAAAGATACACAACTATGTTGCCAGGTTGGAGGATTTGAGCTGTAGGGAGAGGTTGAAAAGGCTAGGGCAGTTTTCCCTGGAACGTCAGAGGCTGAGGGGTGACCTTATAGAGGTTTATAAAATCATGAGGGGTATGGATAGGATAACTAGAAAAAGTCTATTCCCCGGGGTGGGGGAGTCCAGAACTGGAGGGCATAGGTTTAGGGTGAGAGGGAAAAGATATAAAAGAGACCTAACGGGCAACTTTTTCACTCAGAGGGTGGTACATTTCTGGAATGAGCTGCCAGAGGAAGTGGTGGAGGCTGGTATAATTGCAACATTTAAAAAGCATCTGGATAGGTATATGAATAGAAAGGGTTTGGAGGGATATGCGCCAGGTGCTGGTAGGTGGGACTAGATTGGGTTTGGATATCTGGTCAGCATGGGCAGGTTGGATCAATGGGTCTGTTTCCATGCTGTACATCTCTTTGACTCTAACATCTGACACTCCAAGGAAGGTAGCCCCAGCCTATTCAGCCTCTGCCTATCACTCAAACCTTCCAACCTTGGCAACATCCTTCCAAGTTTTGGGTGTAAGTTTACTCACTGAGCAGGAAGATTCAGTTCCAGACATTTTGTTACCCTACTAGGTAGCATCTTCAGTGACATCTGGAAATGAACCTTCCTACTCAGTGAGCAAACCTACATCCAAAACCTCAAACTTAGCGACAAATTTTCTCAAATCTCACAAATCTTCTGAACCCTTTCAAGTTTCACCACAACTTTCCTACAGCAAGGAGATCAGAATTGTATACAGCATTCTAAAAATGGCCTAACCCAGGCCCTGTACAGCCATAACACGACCTCCCAACTCTGTATTCAATGCGCTGACTAAGGCAAGCATACCAAATTATGTTTTCATTACCCTGTCTACTTGAAACTCTGTTTTCAAGGATTTATCAACCTGTACCCCAAGGTCTCTTTGTTTGACAACACTCCCCAGGACCTTACAATTAAGGAAACACTTCTACTCTCAAAAGGTAGAAGATGTTTGGAACTTTCTTCCACAAATGGCATTGGATACAGGATCAATTGTCAGTTTTAAATCTGAGATTTTTTTTTCAACAAAGGTTTTTTTAAACAAAGATCAGGCCACAGATCACCATGATCTCATTTAATGGTGGAACAGGCTTGCTGCATGTTCCTGTTTGGACATCTCTTGACACACTGCGGGCAGTCTATCTCAGATAGGATGTCCAAAAGACAAAGTTGATGGCATTCTACCTGAATGCACACAGCATTCAAATGAAGGTGACTAACCTAATAGCTCAAATAGAGAGAAATGAATATGACTAATTGTTATTACAGAAACATAGCTACACGGAAACAGTAGAGAGAAAATCAGAGTTACTGTTTCAAGTCCAACGACCCTTCTTTAGAACCATTCAGTGACCTTGTGATATTGTTGCTAGACTATTAATCGGTAATATTTGGGAAGTCTGGGTTCGAATCCTGCCAAGGCAGATGGTGGAATTTAAATTCAGTTCAAAATCTGGAATTAAAAGTCTAATGGGACTATGAAAACCATTGTCAATTGTGGGGTAAAAACCAGCTAATCCACTAATCTACTTTAGGAAAGGAAATCTTTACCTGGTTTGGCATAAATGTGATTCCAGATCCTCAGCAACATGGTTGACTCCTAACTGCCCTCTGGGCAATTAGAGTCAGGCAATAAATACTGGTCTAGCCAGCGATGCCCACACCCTGTGAATGAATTTTATAAAGACCTTTCAGTTTTGAAGAGAGGCCACTGGACTCAAAATGGCAAAAGTGAGGACTGCAGATGCTGGAGATCAGAGTCAAGATTAGAGTGGTGCTGGAAAAGCACAACAGGTCAGGCAGCAACCGAGGAGCAGGAAAATTGACGTTTCGGACAAAAGCCCTTCAATTTTGACACTGGACTCAAAATGTCAACTCTTGTTTTTACCACAGATGCTGCCGGATCTGCTGAATATCTCCAGCAATTTCTAGTCTTGTGTGTTTCAGATTGCCAGCATCGACAGTTCATTTTTAATTTTATTTCTGTGTGGAATCTGTTTTGGTGGAATGAAGAAATAGGGAGGGCAGCAGATATTGTTTGGAGTTATTTATAGGCCATTAAATAGTGGCGGTAGTGTGGATATTTGTCAGGAATTGGGAGAAGCAACGTAACATGAGTACATATTCGTGATTCTCTGAAAGTGGCCAGGCAAGTTGAAACAGTTGCTAAGAAGGTTTATAGGATCCTTGGGTTTATAAATAGAGGCTGACAGATTAAAAGCAAGGATTAAAAGCAAATCATTGGTCAGACCACATTTAATGTATTCAGTTCTGGGCACCTTAAGGAACAATGTTAAAGCCCTGGAATAAGTTCAAAGAAGATTTACTAGAATGATACCAGGAATGAAGGATTTCAGACACAGCTAAAGATTAGAGAGATTGGGCTTATTCCCCTTGGGGCAGAGAAGACAAAGAGGTGACCAAAATCATAACAATTTTGACAGGGGAAAGAAGATTAGATTAGATTAGATTACTTAGTGTGGAAACAGGCCCTTCAGCCCAACAAGTCCACACCGCCCCACCGAAGCGCAACCCACCCAATACCCCTACATTTACCCTTACCTAACACTACGGGCAATTTAGCATGGCCAATTCACCTGACCTGCATATCTTTGGACTGTGGGAGGAAACCGGACCACCCGGAGGAAACCCACGCAGACACACGGAGAATGTGCAAACTCCACACAGTCAGTCGCCTGAGGCGGGAATTGAACCTGGGTCTCTGGCGCTGTGAGGCAGCAGTGCTCACCACTGTGCCACCGTGCCGCCCACAAGGATATTTAGTTTCCACTAGTTGGTATATCGGTAGCAAAGGGTCACAATTTCCAAGACTGTCAACATGAGAAATGGAATGAGATGGAGAGAAACTTCTTTGCTCAGAGAGTTCTTAGATTTAGAATGCGCTGTCTGGGAGAGTGGTGGAGGCGGATTTCATACAAAACTTCAAAAGAGAGCTGGATATATATTTGAAAGGTGATGAAGTTCAAGGGCTAACGAGAGATAGGGCTAGAGAGTGGGACTTGCTGGGTAGCTCTTTCGGGAGCCAGTAGAAATACAATTGTTGAATGGCTTCCTTTTGTGCTGCAAAATTCTATGATTCTATTAAATAGCGATAATGCTGATGGTTGAGAGGTTTATTGAATGCAACAAAGGAGAAACAAAGAACTGACAAGAAAAGGGAATATGAATGCGATGTAGGAAAAAATAAAAACAGACTGTAAAAGCTTTTATAGGAAATCTTTGAAGAAAACAAATGTGAATCCATTGCAGGTAGGGTAGAGTCAGGAGAATTTATAATGGCGAAGAGAGAAATAGCAGAGAAGCTAAATGATTACTTTGTGTTTGTTCACTTGAAGAAGATACCAATAATAACCAATAAGATGGCTAAGTGTGAGGTTAGCCATTTTGGTCAGAGGAATAGAAAGGCAGCTTATCATTGAAATCGAGGCAAACTTCAGAGTGGTTTGGTGCAGAGAGTTTCCTTGTGCAGAATCTTTTCAGCAAGTAATAAGGAAGACAAATGGAATTTTGGTATTTATTGTGAAAGAAATAGATTGTAAAAGCAGGGAAGTGTTTCTGCATTTGCACCTGGAGTATTGCGTACAATTTTGGTTCACTTACTTGAGGAGGAATGTAGTTGAATTGGAAGCACTTCAGAGGAGATTCACTGGATTGATTCCAGAGAGAAGGAATTGGTTTTATGATGAGAGATTGAGCAGTTTAAGCCTATGCTGTCTGGAGTTTAGCAGAACAAGGGAAGATCTAATTGAGATATATAACATGCTAAAAGGGATTGACAAAGTAGATTTAGAGCAGATGTTTTGTCGTGTGGGGTAATGTAGATCAAGAGGTCATAGTTTTAGGATATAGGTAGTAGAGTTAAAAAGAGACAATGAGAAATTACTTCTCTCAAAGGGTCATGAATCTGTAGAATTGTTGAATGATTATGGAGCGTGGGCAGGAAACTGCAGTTAAGATTGAGATGAGATCACCCAGAATTGTACCAAATTTTGGAGCAGACTTGAGGGGCTGAACTCCTTATTCCTGCTCCTAGTTCTTATAACTGGAGATACAAGTGACTGGGGAGAATGAGGTGTTGAAGTAAATTAGCTTCAATAAAATTGTACTGGAGAAATTAATGCGGCTGAAATTTAATAAATTCCCATGACCTGTTGGTATATATCCCAGAGCTCTGAAGGAGATGTCTGTAGAGTTAGTGGATGCTTTGGTGATTATCTTCCAAAGTTCTATTGATTCTGGAATGATTCCTAAAGATCAGGAGGGAGCGAATATCACGCCATTATTTAAGAAGGGAGCGAGATAGAAAACTGGGCACTACTGACCTGTTAGTCTTGTGTCAGGAGTCAGGAAAAAAGCTATAATTTATTGTAAATTATGTGATAATTAGATACTGGGTAATAATTAGCTAATTGGATATTGTCAACATGGATTTAGAACATAGAACAATTCAGTGCAGAACAGGCCCTTCGGCCCTTGATGTTGCATCGACCTGTTGACTATTCTCAGCTCGTCCCCCTACACTATCCCAAAACCATCCATGAGCTTATCTAAGGATTGTTTAAATCTCCCTAATGTGGCTGACTTAACTACATTAGCAGATAGGGCATTCCACACCCTTACCACGCTCTGCGTAAAGAACTTGCCTCTGACATCAGTCTTAAATCTATCACTCCTCAATTTGTAGTTATGCCCTCTCTTACAAGCTGACATCATCATCCTAGGAAAAAGTCTTCTGTCTATCCTATCTCATCCTCTGATCATCTTGTATGTCTCTGTCAAATGCCCCCTTAGCCGCCGTCTTTCCAATGAGAAAAGACCCAAGTCTCTCAGCCTTTCCTCATAAGACCTTCCCTCTGGACCAGGCAACATCCTGGTAAATCTCCTCTGCACCTTTTCCAATGCTTCCAATTCCTTTTTGTAATGGGGCGACCAGAACTGTACACGATATTCCAAGTGTGGCCGCACCAGCATTTTGTATAGCTGCAGCATGGTATTGCGGTTTCGGAACTCAATCCCTCTATGAATGAAACCTAACACACCGTATGCCTTCTTAACAGCACTATCAACCTGGGTGGCAACTTTCAGGGATCTATGCACATGGACTCCAAGATCCCTCTGCACATCCACACTACCAAGAATCTTTCCATCGACCCAGTACTCTGCCTTCCTGTTATTCTTCCCAAAGTGCATCACCTCACATTTAGCTGCATTGAACTCCATTTTCCACTCCATTGAACTGCAATTCTGCAGTTTATCCAAGACCCCCTGCAACTTGCAACATTCTTCCAAACTGTCCACTATTCCACCGAATTCAGTGTCGCCTGCAAATTTACTAATCCATCCCCCTATGCCTGCGTCTAAGTCATTTATAAAAATGACAAACAGCACGGCACGGTGGCACAGTGGTTAGCACTGCTGCCTCACAGCGCCAGAGACCCGGGTTCAATGCCCACCTCAGGCATTGTGTGGAGTTTGCACGTTCTCCCCATGTCTGCGTGGGTTTCCTTCGGGTGCTCCGGTTTCCTCTCACAGTCCAAAAATGTGCAGGTTAGGTGAATTGGCCATGCTAAGTTGCCCATAGTGTTAGGTGTAGGGGAATGGGTCTGGGTGGGCACTCGCCGGTGTGGACTTGTTGGGCTGAAGGGCCTGTTTCCACACTGTAAGTAATCTAATCAAAAGTAGTGGTCCCAAAACAGATCCTTGTGGAACACCACTAGTAACTGGACTCCAGACTGAATATTTTCCATCTACCACCACTTGCTGCCTTCTTTACAGAAAGCCAGTTTCTAATCCAAACTGCTAAATCATCCTCGATTCCATGCCTCTGCATTTTCTCCATCAGCCTACCAAGTAGAACCTTATCAAGGCTTTACTGAAGTTCGAGTATACCAGGTCAACTGCCTTACCCTCATCTACATGCTTGGTCACCTTCTCAAAAAACTCAATGAGGTTTGTGAGACATGACCTGCCCTTGACAAAACCATGTTGACTATCTGAAATCAAATTGTTGCTTGCTAGATGATTATAAATCTTATTTATTATAATCCTTTCCTACAACAGAAGTAAGGCTCACTGGTCTATAATTACCTGGGTCATCTCTACTGCCCTTCTTGAACAAGGGCACAACATTTGCAATCCTCCAGTCCTCTGGTACTAAACCTGCAGACAATGACGATGCAAATATCAAAACCAAAGACTCTGCTATCTCCTCCCTAGCTTCCCAGAGAATCCTCTGATAAATCCCATCAGGCCCAAGGGACTTGTCTACTTTCACTCCTTCTAGAATTGATAACACCTGTGCATAACTAACCTCAATCCTTTCTAGTCTAATATCTCATACCTCATTCTTCTCCTCTACAATATTCTCCTTTTCCTGAGTGAACACAGATGAGAAATGTTCGTTTAGCACCTCTCCGATCTCCACAGGGTCCACACTCAACTTCCCACTTGTCTTTGACTGGCCCTGTTCCTATCCTAATCATCCTTTTATTCTTCACATACCTATAGAAAGCTTTAGGGTTGTCCTTTATTCTATTTGCTAAAGACTGCTTGTGTCCTCTCTTTGCTCTTCTTAACTCTCTCTTTAAATCCTTCTTAGCTGATCTGTAACTCTCCATCTCATCTGTACCATCTTACCTCATCAGCACATAAGCCTCTTTTTTTTTCTTAACAAGAGATGCAATTTCTGTATCACTTCTTCCCTGCCTGACAGAGACATACCTATCAAGGACACGCAATATCTGTTCCTTAAACCAGCTCCACATTTCGATTGTCTGCATCCCCTGCATTTTGCTACTCCATTCTATGCATCCTAATTCTTGCCTAATCGCATTTTAATTGCCCTTGCCCCATTAATAACTCTTGACCTTTCCATTGCTAAACTAAACGCAACTGAATTACGGTCGCTCTTTGCAAAGTGCTCACCTACAACTAAATCAAACACCTGGTCTGGTTCATTACCAAGCACCAGATCCAGTGTGCCCTCCCCTCTTGTCGGTCCTTTGACATACTGTGTCAGGAAACCCTTCTGTACACATTGGAGAAAAGCCGATCCATCCAACGTACTGGAGTTATCGCGTTTGCAGTCAATGTTGGGGAAGTTAAAGTCCCCCATAATGATCACGCTGTTCCTTTCACTCCTACCCAGAATAATTTTGCCAATCCTCTCTTCCACCTCCCTGGAACTCTGCGGAGGCCTATAAAAAACTCCCAGTAGTGTGACCTCTCCTGTTTCTAACCTCAGCCCACACTACCTCAGTAGGCGAGTCCTCATCAAAAGTTCTGTCAGCCACTGTTATACTATCTTTGACTAACAAGGCCATGCGTCCCCCTCTTTTGCCACCTTGCCCGTTTTTAATGAAAGATCTAAACCCTGGAACCTGCAACATCCATTCCTCACCCTGCTCTGTCCATGTCTCTGAAATGGCCACAACATCAAAGTCCCAGGTACTTATCCATGCTACAAGCTCATCTACCTTATTTCAGATACTTCTGGCAGTTAAGTAGACACACTTCAAACCACTTCGCTGTTTGCCAGCATATTCCTATGACCGTGAAATCCTGTCTCTCATCCTATTCTTATCCTCCTGTGCACTGCAGCTACACCTCCGGTTCCCATCCCCCTGCTGAGCTAGTTTAAACCCACCCGAATAGCACCAGCAAATTTCCCACTCAGGATATTAGTTCCCCTTGTGAAGGGAAATTGTGTTTGACGAACCTGTTAAAAGTTTTTGAGATGCTACTAACAAAATTGATAAGTGAGAACCGATGGACAGAATATACTTCAATTTTCAGAAGCTTTTTGATAAAAATCTACCACAGGAAGCTGGATATAAAAATTAAGACATGAGATAGGAGGTAATGTACCGGTGTGGATTATTGATTGATTAACAGACAGTTGGAATAAATGGGTCAAGAAGTGTGTATCCCTGAAAGTTGCCACTCTGGTGGATAATGCTGTTAAGAAGGCATACAGTGTGTTAGGATTCATTCGTAGAGGGATTGAGTTCCAGAACCGCAATATCATGCTGCAACTATACAAAATGCTAGTGCGGCCATACTTGGAATATCGTGTACAGTTCTGGTCCCCATATTTCAGGAAGGATGTGGAAGCATTAGAAAAGGTGCAGAGGAGATTTACCAGGATGTTGCCTGGTCTGGAGGGAAGATCTTATGAGGAAAGATTGAATGATTTGAACCTGTTCTCATTGGAAAGAAGGAGGCTAAGAGGGGATTTGATAGAAACATACAAGATGATCAGAGGATTAGATAGGGTAGACAGTGAAAGTTTTTTTCCTAGGATGATGATGTCAGCGTGTACGAGGGGACATAACTACAAATTGAGGGGTGATAGATTTAAGACAGATATCAGAGGCAGGTTCTTTACGCAGAGAATGGTAAGGGCGTGGAATGCCCTACCTGCTAATGTAGCCAACTCAGCCACATTAGGGAGACTTAAACAATCCTTAGATAAGCACATGGATGATCTTGGATAGTGTAGGGGACGAGCTGAGAATAGTTCACAGGTCGGCGCAACATCAAGGGCCGAAGAACCTGTTCTGTGCTGTATTGTTCTATGTTCTATGAGAAAGCACAGGTCAGGCAGCATCTGAGAAACAGGAGAGTTAATGTTTTGGGCATAAGCCCTTCATCAGGAATCACCTGTGATGAAGGGCTTATGCCCAAAATGTCAACTTTCCTGTGCCTCAAATGCTGCTTGACCTGCTGTGCTTTTCCAGCACCACACTTCTTGGCTCTGATCTCCAGCATCTGCAGTCCTCACTTTTTCCATTCGGAGTAAATGGATCATCCTTGAGTTGGCAGGCTGTGACTCATGGGATGCTACAAGTTCAAAGGCCCCAGCTGTTCACAATAATTATCAATAATTTGGAGGTGAGGTCAAAATGTCCAGTTTCCAAATTCGTGTATAATCAAAAACTAAGTTGGGGTTTATGTTGGGAAGATGTAAAGCTGCTTTAGGAGGATTGGGAGAGGCTTAGTGAATGGGGAAGAACATGGCAGGTGGAATAGAATGTGGGAAAATGTGAGGTGATCCACCTTGATCAGAGAAACAGATGTGCTGAGTCTTCCTAAAACGGTAAGAGGTTGGAAAGTGTAGTTTGTACAGAACAACCGAGGTGTCCTTGACAATAAGTCACTGAAGGCTAACATGCAGTTATAACAGGTTCTTAGGAAGCTTAATGGAATGTTAGCCTTTATCATGAGGATTTGAGGATAGGAGCAGTGAAGTCTTACTTCAATAAATAGGAGCTTAGTTAGATCACACATGGAGTACTTTGTGCAGGTTTAGTCTCGTTTTATCTCAGGAAAGATATTATTGCCAGAGAGGGAGTGCAATGAAGGTTCCCCAGATAATGGGACTATCCAGTGAAGAGAGATTGGAACAAACTGGCCACAACACGAGTTTCTAGGATGGAGAGATAATTTAATTGAAACATACCAAATATTGAAACATACCAACTTATTTTAAAACAAGACGTTTCAACTTGTTGGGGAGGCTAGAAACAGAGGCACAATTTGAAAATAAGGGGGATGCCTTTTAGGTCCGAGATGAGATTTTCTTTTCACGGAGGGTATTGAACTTTTGCAATGCTGCACCTCAGAGGGCTGTGGAAGTTTTTTGAGTATGTTTAAGCTAGAGATGGATTGATTTCTGATTATCAGTAGGGTACAGGGTTATGGTGATGTGGAGGGTAAAAGGCATTAAAGTGTTTTAATGGCAGGGTTGGTTCAATGGGCTGATTGCCCTGCCCCATTCATAGAGTCAGGGAGTCGAAAAGTCATATAGCATGGAAACAGACCTTGCATCCAACTCATCCATGCTAGGTTTCCAAACCAAACTAGTCCCACTCACCTGTGTTTGGCCGATTACCTCTTAACCATTCCTATTCATGTACCTATACAAATATCTTTTAAATGTTGTAACTGTACCTGTATTGACCACTTCCCCTGGCAGATCATTCCACATATGAACCACCCTCTAAGTGAAACAGTTGCCCCTCAGGTTTCTTTTAAATCTTGCTTCTCTCACCTTAAAATTATGCTCTCTAGTTTTGAACTCCCCTAAATTAGGGAAAAGGCCTTTGCTAGTCACCTTATCTTAGAACATAGAACAGTACAGCACAGAACAGGCCCTTCGGCCCACGATGTTGTGCCAAACATTTGTCCTAGCTTAAGCACCCATCCATGTACCTATCCAATTGCCGCTTAAAGGTCACCAAAGATTCTGACTCTACCACTCCCACAGGCAGCGAATTCCATGCCCCCACCACTCTCTGGGTAAAGAACCCACCCCTGACATCTCCCCTATACCTTCCACCCTTCACCTTAAATTTATGTCCCCTTGTAACACTCTGTTGTACCCGGGGAAAAAGTTTCTGACTGTCTACTCTATCTATTCCTCTGATCATCTTATAAACCTCTATCAAGTCACCCCTCATCCTTCGCCGTTCCAACGAGAAAAGGCCTAGAACTCTCAACCTATCCTCGTACGACTTCCTCTCAATTCCAGGCAACATCCTGGTAAATCTTCTTTGCACCCTCTCCAAAGCTTCCACATCTTTCCTAAAGTGAGGCGACCAGAACTGCACACAGTACTCCAACTGTGGCCTAACCAAGGTGGCCTAACCAACTCTAATATATGAGGGGTCTTCACAGGTCTGATAATAGCAGGGAAGAAGCTGTTGTTGAATCTGTTGGTTTGTGTTTTCAAAGTTGTGCTTTCCCAGGCCAGATGGAAGTATAGACTGAGTCAATGGAAGAAAGAGTGGTTCTTGTGATAGACTGGGCTGTTTTCACAACTCTCTGTAATTATTTGTGGTCTGGGGCAGAGCAGTTGCCCCAGACCACAAATGCAGATGATACAAAGATAGGTGGAGTTGTGGACAGTGAGGAGGGCTGTTGTCGGCTGCAGAGGGACTTAGATATGATGCAGAGCTGGGCTGAGGAGTGGCAGATGGAGTTCAACCCTGCCAAGTGTGAGGTTGTCCATTTTGGAAGAACAAATAAGAATGCGGAATACAGGGTTAATGGTAGGGTTCTTAGTCAGGTGGAGGAACAGAGGGATCTTGGGGTCTATGTACATAGATCTTTGAAGATTGCCACTCAGGTGGATAGAGTTTGTAAGAAGGCCTATGGAGTGTTATCGTTCATTAGCAGAGGGATTGAATTCAAGAGTCGTGAAGTGATGTTGCAGCTGTACAGGACTTTGGTTAGGCCACAGTTGGAGTACTGTGTGCAGTTCTGGTCGCCTCACTTTAGGAAAGATGTGGAAGCTTTGGAGAGGGTGCAGAGAAGATTTACCAGGATGTTGCCTGGAATTGAGAGGAAGTCGTACGAGGATAGGTTGAGAGTTCTAGGCCTTTTCTCGTTGGAACGGCGAAGGATGAGGGGTGACTTGATAGAGGTTTATAAGATGATCAGAGGAATAGATAGAGTAGACAGTCAGAAACTTTTTCCCCGGGTACAACAGAGTGTTACAAGGGGACATAAATTTAAGGTGAAGGGTGGAAGGTATAGGGGAGATGTCAGGGGTGGGTTAGAACAGAGAACATAGAACATAGAACAATACAGCACAGAACAGGCCCTTCGGCCCACGATGTTGTGCCGAACTTCTAACCTAGATTAAGTACCCATCCATGTACCTATCCAAATGCCGCTTAAAGGTCGCCAATGATTCCGACTCTACCACTCCCACGGGCAGCGCATTCCATGCCCCCACCACTCTCTGGGTAAAGAACCCACCCCTGACATCTCCCCTATACCTTCCACCCTTCACCTTAAATTTATGTCCCCTTGTAACACTCTGTTGTACCCGGGGAAAAAGTTTCTGACTGTCTACTCTATCTATTCCTCTGATCTTCTTATAAACCTCTATCAAGTCACCCCTCATCCTTCGCCGTTCCAACGAGAAAAGGCCTAGAACTCTCAACCTATCCTCGTACGACTTCCTCTCAATTCCAGGCAACATCCTGGTAAATCTTCTCTGCACCCTCTCCAAAGCTTCCACATCTTTCCTAAAGTGAGGCGACCAGAACTGCACCTATCTTCGTATCATCTGCAAATTTACTGACCCACCCTTCGACTCCCTCATCTAAGTCATTAATAAAAATTACAAACAGCAGAGTTCTTTACCCAGAGAGTGGTGGGGGCATGGAATGCGCTGCCCGTGGGAGTGGTAGAGTCGGAATCATTGGCGACCTTTAAGCGGCATTTGGATAGGTACATGGATGGGTACTTAATCTAGGTTAGAAGTTCGGCACAACATCGTGGGCCGAAGGGCCTGTTCTGTGCTGTATTGTTCTATGTTCTATGTTCTACCAAGCTGTGATACTTCCGGATAGGATCCTTTCTATTGTGTATCTATAAAAATTAAGAGCCGTTGTGAACATACTAAATCTCTTTAGCCTTTTGAATAAGTAGAAGCATTGGTATGTTTCTGGACTGTAGTGACTACGTGGATGGACCAGGAAAGATTGTTGGTGATATTTACTCCCAGGAACTTGAAGCTCTCAACGATCTTCACCTCAGCATCCATTAATACTGAGGGGGAAATCGAGAGGATATACCAAAAGTTGGTCACTTCCCAGACACAGGATAAGGACAGCTGGGTTACTGTCAGGGGAAGAAAGGGAACCGACGATAAGAGCAGGGATCCCCTGTGGCCGTTCCCCGCAGCAATAAGTATACCGTTTTGGATACTGCTGGTGGGGACAGCCGACCACGGGAAAGCCATAGTTGTCAGGTCTCTGGCACTGAGGCTCAGAAGGAAGGTGGGAAAATAGGAGAGCGCTAGTGGTAGGGGACTCAATAGTCAGACGGATTGACAGGAGATTTCGTGGTCAGGAACGAGACTCCCGGAAGGTATGTTGCCTCCCCGGTGCCAGGAGAAAGTGAGGACTGCAGATGCTGGAGATCAGAGCTGAAAATGTGTTGCTGGAAAAGTGCAGCAGGTCAGGCAGCATCCAAGGAACAGGAGAATCGACGTTTCGGGCATAAGCCCGAAGAAGTTTCCTGAAGAAGGGCTTATGCCCGAAACGTCGATTCTCCTGTTCCTTGGATGCTGCCTGACCTGCTGCGCTTTTCCAGCAACACATTTTCATCCCTGGTGCCAGGGTCCGGCATGTCGCCGATCGGGTTTACAAGATTCTGAAGGGGGGTGGGGAGCAGCCAGAAGTCATGGTACATATTGGCACCAATGATATAGCCAGGAAAGGGATTGAGGATCTGAAAAGTGACTACAGAGAGCTAGGTTGGAAGCTGAAGAGCAGGACGAATAGAGTAGTGATTTCAGGTTTGCTACTGGTGCCACGAGATAGTGAGATGAGGAGCAGTCAGCGAATGCAGCTTAACTCTTGGCTGCGAGGCTGGCGCAGGAGGGAGGGCCTAGACCATTGGGATACCATCTGGGGAAGGTGGGACCTGTACATGCAGGAAGGGTTGCACCCGAACTGGAGGGGTACAAATGTCCTGGGTGGGAGATTTGCTTGTGTAATTTGGGAGGGTTTAAACTAATTTGGCAGGGGGTTGGGGGAATAAGAGTTACGAACTTAGAGCATGGATCAGTACTTGGGGCTACGATGTTGTGGCCATAACGGAGACATGGGTTTCACTGGGGCAGGAATGGTTGCTTGATGTTCTAGGGTTTAGAACGTTTAAAAAGAACAGGGAGGGTGGAAAAAGAGGAGGGTGTGTAGCATTGCTAATCAGAGAGTGGATCACAGCTACTGAAATGAAGTTTGTTGAGGAAGGTTTGCCTACTGAGTCAGTATAAGTAAAAGTTAGGAACAGCAAGGGAACAGCCACCGCATTGGGGATTTTCTACAGACCACCTAATAGCAGTAGAGAGATTGAAGATCTCATAGGAGGGCAGATTCTGGAAAAATGCAAAAGTAGCAGGTTGTTATTATAGGTGATTTCAACTTTCCCAATATCGACTGGAACCTCCTAAGTGTAGATGGTTTGGATGGAGCCAGTTTAGTCAGGTGTGTTCAGGAGGGTTTCCTTATTCAGTATGTCGACAGACTGACGAGGGGAGAGGCCATTTTGGATTTGGTGCTCGGCAACGAGCCAGGACAGGTGTCAGATCTCGCGGTGGGAGAGCACTTTGGTGAAAGTGATCACAACTGCCTCACATTTAGCATAGCCTTGGAGTGAAAGGAGCAGTTACCGAGGGAAGATATTTAATTGGGGAAAAGGAAATTTTGAGGAGGTTGAGGGGTGGGGTTAGTCAATTTGCAGATGACACAAAAGTTGGAGGTGTCGTCGATTGTATAGAGGACTATTGCAGGCTGCAGCGCGACAGACAGAATGCAGAGCTGGGTTGAGAAATGGCAGATGGAGTTCAAACTGGAAAAATGTGAAGTGATGCATTTTGGAAGGTCGAACCCGAATGCTGAACATAGGATTAAAGACAGGATTCTTGGCAGTGTGGAGGAACAGAGGGATCTGGGTGTGCAAGTACATAGATCCCTCAAAGTTGCCACCCAAGTGTATAGGGTTGTTAAGAAAGCATATGGTGTTTTGGCTATCATCAACAGGGGGATAGAGTTTAAGAGCCACGAGGTTTTGCTGCAGCTCTACAAGTCCCTGGTGAGGCCACACTTGGAATATTGTGTCCAGTTCTGGTCACCCTACTATAAGAAAGATACAGAGGCTTTGGAGAGGGTGCAAAGTAGGTTTACCAGGATGCTGCCTGAACTTGCAGGGCTTATGAAGAAAGGTTGAATAAGCTTGGACTTTTCTCTCTGGAGAGAAGGAGGAAGAGAGAAGACCTGATAGAGGTGTACAAAATAATGAGTGGAATGGATAGAGTCAATAGCCAGAGACTTTTCCCCTGGGCAAGATTGACTGGTACGAGAAGTCATAGTTTGAAGATATTAGGAGGAAGGTATAAAGGAGACGTCAGAGGTAGATTTTTTACACCGAGAGTTGTAATGCATGGAATGGGTTACCAGTGGTAGTGGTGGACAGTGGGGACGTTTAAGTGACTGCTGGACATGCACAGTGAGTTGAGAGGTGCGTAGGTTGTTACTATATTTTACATTAGGATTAAATCTTGGCACAATATCGTGGGCCAAAGGGCCTGTTCTGTGCTGTACTGTTCTATAATACAGACAGCAGCATGTTTGGATGGGAAACTGGGTGGGATGGTGAACTGTGAGGAGGATGAAGAGATGTTGCAATGTGATTTGGACAGACTGAATGAGTGGGAAAATGCACGGCAGATGAAATATAATGTTAATAAATGAGGTTATCTACTTTGGATTATTATCTGAATGGCAACAGATTGGAAAAGAGGAGTGGGTGTAACGAGACCTCGATGTCCTTGTGCAATAGTTGCTGAAAGTAAGCATTGCAGGTGCAGCATGTGGTGAAGAAGTCACATAGTATGTTGGCCTCAGTAAGTGGATTAGAGTACAGGAGCAGGGATGTCTTGCTGTAATTGTACAGGATCTTTTGCCTTGTCATGGCCTAAATTATAAGAACAGGAAGGTGATGTTGGAGTTGTACAAAACTTTGGTGAGGCCACAAAGAACAGTGGAACAGGCGCTTTGGCCACCAAGATTGTGTCCTGATTAAGGGCTTTTGCCCGAAATGTAGATATTCCTACTCCTCGGATGCTGCCTGAGCAGCTGTGCTTTTCCAGCATCACTCTAATCAAGACTCTGATTTCCAGCATCTGCAGTCCTCACTTTTACCATATGCCTTCCTGACCACCTTATCCAGTTGTGCCGCCACTATCAGGAAACTGTGGACTGTACGCTAGATCCCTATGTAAGTTTATTCTATTAAGTGTTCTGCCATTTGCTGCACACTTCCCTCCAGCATTAGATCTTCCAAAATATGTCACCTCTCAATTTGTCCAGATTAAACTCAGTTGGCCATTTCTCTGCCCAAGTCTTCGACCTATCTATATATGTTGCTGTATCCTCTGGCAATCCTCCTCACTATCCACAGCTCCGCCAATCTTTGTGTTGTCCACAAACTTAGTAATCAGGCCACCTTCATTTTCCTACAAATCATTTATAAATATATTACAAACAACCAGGGGTACCAGCACTGATCCCTGCAAAACACCACTGGTCACAGACCTCCAGTCAGGTAATCACCCTTCCACCACTAGTCTCTCTCTCCTATGACTAAACCAGTTCTGTATCCATCTTACCATCTCACCACAGGTCCCATGTGACTTCACAAATCTTAAAAAAAAGGGTCTTTTTAAAGGCCTTGCTAAGGTCCTATAGACATCATACACAACCCTGCCCTCATCAATTATGTTTGTCACTTCTGCAAAAAAAACTCAATCAATGTGTGAGAAACGACATTCCCCTCACAAAAGCATGCTGCCTATTGCTAATAAGTCCCCAAGTCCACAGCTAGAGTATTGAGCGCAGTTCTGGAATCCACGTTATTGGAGAGAAGTGATTGCACTGGAAAGAGTATAGAGGAGATTTACCAGGATATTGCCTGGCCTGGAGAGTTTTAATTAGAAGAGTTTGGACAGACTGGGGTTCTTTTCCTTGGAGCAGAGGAGCCTGAGAGGGACATGATGGAGATGTATGAAATTACATTTGGATCGGCTCAGGCTTGGAGGGCCAAAGGGCCTGTTCCTGTGCTGTAAATTTTCTTTGTTTTTATATACTGTAAGGCTGTGCCCTCTGGTCCTAGTCTCCGCTACCAATGGAAACATCTTCCCAACATCTGCGTTGTCCAAGCCATTCAGTATTCTGCATGTTTTAACTAGATCACCCCCTCCCGCCGTCCCTCCAAATTTTAATGCTATTGGGCAGGAAGTGGGGAGCCTAAATTGGAAACATAGAACAAGAACATAGAACAATACAGCACAGAACAGGCCCTTTGGCCCACGATGTTGTGCCGAACATTTGTCCTAGCTTAAGCACCCATCCATGTACCTATCCAATTGCCGCTTAAAGGTCACCAATGATTCTGACTCTGCCACTCCCACAGGCAGTGCATTCCATGCCCCCACCACTCTCTGGGTAAAGAACCCACCCCTGACATCTCCCCTATACCTTCCACCCTTCACCTTAAATTTATGTCCCCTTGTAACACTCTGTTGTACCCGGGGAAAAAGTTTCTGACTGTCTACTCTATCTATTCCTCTGATCATCTTATAAACCTCTATCAAGTCACCCCTCATCCTTCGCCGTTCCAACGAGAAAAGGCCTAGAACTCTCAACCTATCCTCGTATGACCTATTCTCCATTCCAGGCAACATCCTGGTAAATCTTCTCTGCACCCTCTCCAAAGCTTCCACATCTTTCCTAAAGTGAGGCGACCAGAACTGCACACAGTACTCCAAATGTGGCCTAACCAAAGTCCTGTACAGCTGCAACATCACTTCACGACTCTTGAATTCAATCCCTCTGCTAATGAACGATAATACACCATAGGCCTTCTTACAAGCTCTATCCACCTGAGTGGCAACTTTCAAAGATCTATGAACATGGACCCCAAGATCCCTCTGTTCCTCCACCTTACTAAGAACCGTACCGTTAACCCTGTATTCCGCATTCTTATTTGTCTTTCCAAAATGGACAACCTCACACTTGGCAGGGTTGAACTCCATCTGCCACTCCTCAGCCCAGCTCTGCATCATATCTAAGTCCCTTTGCAGCCGACAACAGCCCTCCTCACTATCCACAACTCCACCAATCTTCGTATCATCTGCAAATTTACTGACCCACCCTTCGACTCCCTCATCCAAGTCATTAATAAAAATTACAAACAGCAGAGGACCCAAAACTGATCCCTGCGGAACTCCACTTGTAACTGGGCTCCAGACTGAATATTTACCATCTATCACCACTCTCTGACTTCGACCGGTTAGCCAGTTTTCTATCCAATTGGCCAAATTTCCCTCTATCCCATGCCTCCTGACTTTCCGCATAAGCCTACCATGGGGAACGTTATCAAATGCCTTACTAAAAGCCATGTATACTACATCCACTGCTCTACCCTCATCCACATGTTCTCAGGGAAATTGGAGGGAGAGACAAACGAAAGGAAACAATAGAGAGCAGGGCAGCAGAATTGGGAGTGACTGACATAAGGGGTGGCGATGGAGGGGGTGGGGATGAAAGGTATGGGCAGCACGGTGGCTCAGTGGTTGGCACTGCTGCGTCATAGCACCAGGGTCCCAGGGTCGATTCCAGCCTCGGGCCACTGTTTGTGTGGAATTTGCATGCTCTCCCCGTGTCTGTGTGGGTTTCCTCCGGGTGTTCCGGTTTCCTCCCATAGTCCAAAAATGTGCAGGTCAGGTGAATTGCCCACACTAAATTGCCCGTAGTGTTAGGTGCATTAGTCAGAGGGAAATGAGTCTGGGTGGGTTACTCTTCGGAGGGTCGGTGTGGACTGGTTGAGCTGAAGTGCCTGTTTCCACACTGTAGGGAATTTAAAAAAAAACATTATAAGGGGCATAGCTAGTGTAGGCAGGAAGATAGCTTTCCCCTTGGTGGAGGAATTGAACCATGTTAAGGTGGCGGTGGGGGAGGGGGGGGGGGGGGGGGGAGCAGGAGGTTTACAGGAGCTGTGAGGAAAAGCTTTTCCATGAAGGGGTGTTGGGAATCTAGACCTCACTGCCTCTAAGGGTGGTTGAGGCAGAAACCCTCATAACATTTAAAAATTGTTTAGGTGTACACTTAGGTATATACAAGGCTGGAATGGGCCAAGTGCTGGTAAATGGGATTAGAATTGTGAGGTGGTTGTTTTTGTCCAATGCAGACTCTGTGGGCCAAAGGGTCTTTTTCTGTGCTCTAAATCTCTCTGCCTCCAAAACCATTGCACCACTATTGGCTCTGCTGCATGAGGGAGAAAGAATAATTGTGGGAAGGCTTTAGTAACAGGAAATTCAATCACAACAGGAATGTATTTGTGTCTGCAAATGAGATTCCAGGAAGGCATGTTACTTCCCAGGGTCTTTTCTGTGTTATAGACCTCCATGATTCTATGACTAGGTCGATGGATCAAAACCTATCCTCTATTATTCATATTCACAGTGGGATGTAATATCTGCTGCTTCCCACAACTTGTAGGGCATCTGTGGTGCAGTGGTAGTGTTCCTGCTTCTGAACCAGGAGCCCTGGGTTCAAGTGGATCTGCTCCAAAGGTATGTAATGACATTTCTGAACAGTTTGATTAAAATAAAATCCATGCCAGTCCTTTCCAAATGTGTTTCACTTTCCGCCTCTAGGTTTTGGACATTGGGGACAGTTTGACCATTCCTGATGAATTTACAGAAGAGGAGAAGACAACAGGCATGTGGTGGAAGCAACTGCTGTCTGGGGCAATGGCCGGTGCCGTGTCTCGTACTGGCACTGCCCCTCTCGATCGGCTCAAAGTCCTAATGCAGGTATTCCTGACAAAATAATTGCTGTCTCCTCTACTGCTGTCTGTACTCTATTATAATTAAACAAAACAAAGCTTACATTGTCAGCAGTAGCTACTAAAAGTCTAGCTTTGTCCAGAAGACTAAGTCACATAGGATCCACAATGCATTGATGAGTTAGATATAAAATTGGATTGGTCATAGAAGACAGACAGACAGTAGTTGTGGATGAGTGTTTTTCTGTCTGGTGTTCAGTGAACAGTATTGGTATTGATATTCAGATCTATTATTCAGATGAAAATGTAAGTGGCCTGCTGAGAAAGTTTGCAGACCACGTGAAAATTGGAGGAATTATGGATAGTGAGGAAGGTTGTCGAAGGATATAGCAGGATATAGATCGGTTGGAAAAATAGCAGTTGGAATTTAATCTGGACAAATAGGAGGTTGATGGATTTTGGAAGGTCAAATGCAAGAGGAAAGTATACAGTAAATAGCAGGATCTGGATTAGAGTGTTGCTGGAAAAGCACAGCAGTTCAGACAGCACCTGAGGAGCAGGAAAATCGCGTTTCGGGCAAAAGCCCTTCATCAGGAATGCAGGCAGAGTGCCTGAAGGGTGGAGAGATAAATGAGAGGAGGGTAGGGGTGGGGAGAAAGTAGCTTAGAGTACAATAGGTGAGTGGGGGTGGGGATGAAGGTGATAGGTCTGGGAGGAGGGTGGGGGAAGGTAGCAAAGAGTTGAGTCTGTTTCAGGACTCCACCCTCCTCCCAGACCTATCACCTTCATCCCCACCCCCACCCTCCTCTCATTTATCTCTCCACCCTTCAGGCACTCTGCCTGCATTCCTGATGAAGGGCTTTTGCCCGAAATGCGATTTTCCTGCTCCTCAGGTGCTGTCTGAACTGCTGTGCTTTTCCAGCAACACTCTAATCCAGAATCTGGTTTCCAGCATCTGCAGTCATTGTTTTTACCTAGTAAATAGCAGGACCCTTAAGAGATTGATATACAGAAAGGTCTTGAGATACAAGTCCCCATAGCTTCCTGAAAATGGCAACACAAGTGTATAAGGTTATAAAGAAGGCATACAGCAAGCTTGCCTTCATCAGTCAAGTCCCTCCTCCCTACCTTTTATCTTCTCCTGCTGAACACTCTCTGCTCATTCCTGAAGAAGGGCCTGTGCCCGAAACGTCGAATCTCCTGTTCCCTGGATGCTGCCTGACCTGCTGTGCTGTTCCAGCAATAAAGTTTCAACCTTCATCAGTCAAGACATTGAGTGTAAAGGTTGGCAAATTATGTTGCAGCTGTATAAAACATTGCAGGTCTGTCAACATCTGTAGAGAGAAATTAGAGTTAACATTTTGGGTCTGATGGAAACTAGGAAAAGGTTTATTTTTGCTCAAGATACAATGGGGAAGCGGAGAAGAAATAAATAACAGGTGGAGATAGACCTCAAAGAGATAGAAGAAACGTCGGAGAGACAAAGGAGTGGATAATGGTCAGTCTAGGAGAACGAATAACTGCTAATGGGGATTATTATGGCTAACAATGGATTGTGTGTAATAACAGGAAAAAAACCACAGGAGGTATAATGCCTGCACATTTACTGGGTGGATAGCAAGAAACTTTTTCCCAGAGTGTGGAACTCAATTACTAGGGGTCATGAGTTCAAAGTGAGAAGGGAAAGTTTTAGGGGAGATATGCATGAAAAGTCCTTTACGCAGAGGGTGCTGGGGGCCTGGAATGCGTTGCCAGTGGAGATGGTAGAGGTGGGAAGAATAGCATAATTTCAGCAAAGGGATACAGATCTTTAGAAAATGGATGACAGGTTTAGATAGAGGATCTGGGTCAGTGGAGTTTGGAGGGCTGAAGGGCCTGTTCCAGTGCTGTAATTTTCTTTGTTCTTTTCTTTGTATAATGTAATCGTTTTTATTTGTTAGCATATGCTAATCAACTACTTTGTTCAATAATATACAGTATAACAAGTAATTTAGCATCATAATACACAGGAAAAGATTAATAATCTTCCACAATGAGAATGTGTGACAGGGTTAACACATGATTTATATCAGGTAGTACGGACCCCATAGGGAGAAATCGCAGTCCCTGGGTTTCAGGTTAATGGTGTTTGTGTAGTCAATTTATCTACATCTCCATGCTTATCTTTCTGCTAAATAAAATCAAATTACTGTGGATATTGTTATATTTTAACAAATTTTACTCTATTCTAACCAGGTCCATTCTTCCAAATCAAACCAAATGAATATGTACAATGGATTCAAGCAGATGCTTAAAGAGGGAGGAGTGACATCTTTGTGGCGAGGAAATGGGATGAACGTAGTGAAGATAGCACCAGAAACCGCCATCAAATTCATGGCTTATGAGCAGGTACTGTTGATATTGAGTTGTGTGTGTCAGCACCCTGGTTTAGGTCTGTGGGCATTGATGCTAAACTAGGTATCATCATTTTGGTACAATCAGAAAGGAACTGGATTCATAAATCTCTGCAGCTATAAGCTGCCATTTTTCTAATGTTGGACCAGAGAGCCAGATCAGTGTTGATGTTGGATATACTTTCAGGTCCAGCAGGTAGATTGGTATTGGACTTGCTGTTGGTTCTAAGTGGTAGATTGAGTCCAATATCAAGAGCTGGGTTGATAGCAACTCCCGGAGTTGGATTGCTATCATTTCGGGAGCAGGATCAATGCTGATTCTGAGAGCAGGATCATTACTGGTTCCTGGAGTGGAATGGATACTGGTTCTAGAAACCGAATTGATTCGGATTCCAGGAACCAGATTACTACCATGGGATGAAGTCAGTCTGGGTGAAAGCCTTTCTGTGCTTTTGAATTTCAGGCATTTGACCTTTCTTCCATTTTCTGCAGTATAAGAAGCTGTTCGCAAGGGACAAGCAAAACATCAAAACCTCTGAAAGGTTTCTCGCAGGATCACTGGCTGGGGCAACTGCACAAACTAGTATTTATCCAATGGAGGTAGGTCTGGACCATTGAAAAACCTGGATACCAGCTCTAATATTCAGCAGGTGATTGTAGATCAATTACCAAGTATTCCCAGCACAGAAACAGGTCCTTTCCGCTGAACATACCAGTGCCAGTGTTTATGTTCCAACAGAATTGCTTCTTTATACCCACTTTTCATTTCATAGAGTCATAGAGATGTACAGCATGGAAACAGACCCTTCAGTCCAACCTGTCCATGCCGACCAGATATCCCAACCCAATCTAGTCCCATCTGCCAGCACCCGGCCCATATCCCTCCAAACCCTTCCTATTCATATACCCATCCAAATGCCTTTTAAATGTTGCAATTGTACCAGCCCCACCACATCCTCTGGCAGCTCATTCCATACACGTACCACCCTCTGAGTGAAAAAGTTGCTCCTTAGGTCTCTTTTATACCTTTCCCCTCTCACCCTAACCTATGTCCTCTAGTTCTGGACTCCTCCACCCCAGGGAAAAGACTATCCTATCCATGCCCCTCATAATTTTGTAAACCTCTATAAGGTCACCCCTCAGCCTCCGACGCTCCAGGGAAAACAGACCAGCCTGTTCAGCCTCTCCCTGTAGCTCAAATCCTCCAACCCTGGCAACATCCTTGTAAATCTTTTCTGAACCCTTTCAAGTTTCACAACATCTTTCCGATAGGAAGGAGACCAGAATTGCACGCAATATTCCAACAGTGGCCTAACCAATGTCCTGTACAGCCGCAACATGACCTCCCTACTCCTGTACTCAATACTCTGACCAGCATACCAAACGCCTTCTTCACTATCCTATCTACCTGCAACTCCACTTTCAAGAAGCTATGATTCTGCACTCCTCACTATATTTCACATCCTCGTGTTTTTAATCCAGTTTACCCTTTAATTGTATTAATACTAATCATATCAACCATTCCTTGTGGGAGAAGTTCCATGTTCTCACCACTCTCTTGAGTAAAGAAATTTCTCTTGAATTCCCTAATGCCTATGTTAATGGTCTCTCGTCCTGATTTCCGTTGCAAATGGAAGCAGATTTCTTCATAACTTTCAAGATCTGACTGAATGGACTTTTATTGCAGAATCATAGAAGTATTTACCATGTAGAAGAAGACAATTCAGTCAATGTTTGCACTGACTTTCCAAATGAGTGTAATGAATTGGAGCCATTCTGTTGCATATTGTATCTATTTAAGCAATAATCTCATGTATTCTTGAACCTTCCATCAGCACTTCCAGGCAGTACTCTCCAGATCCACTTGACATTTCTCACATTTCATTTGCTTCCTTTGCAAGTAACTTTAAATCTGTGTCCTAATTCTTGAACATTTTATGTTTAAAAAAATTTGAGCCTTGTCTGCCATTCAGTTTGATCATGGCGTGACCCTGTAATACAACACCATACCTCTCCGCATACTGCTTAAGTCTTTAATATCTACAAACTTGGCCTCCACAGACATCTGTGGTAGAAAATTCCACTGTTTCACTACCCTTTAAATGAAGAAATGCTCCCTCATCTCTGTCCTAATTGGTTTTACTTTGTATCCTGAGACTGTGTCCTCTGGTTCGTTCTAGATTTCCCAACATCCTCCTTGCATCTAGTCTGTCCAATCTGTTAGGATTTTAACTATTTCAGTCAGATCCTCTCATCTTTCTAAACTGGAGTGAATGGGGGCAGCACGATGGCACAGTGGTTAGCACTGCTGCCTCACAGCACCAGGGTCCCAGGTTCGATTCCAGCCTCTGGTGACTGTCTGTGAGGAGTTTGCACATTCTCCCCGTGTCTGAGTGGGTTTCCACTGGGTGCTCTGGTTTCCTCCCACAATCCAAAGATGTGCAGGTCAGGTGAATTGGCCATGTTAAATTTCCCATAGTGTAAGGTTCATTAGTCAAAGGGAAATGGGTCTGGGTGGGTTACTTTTCGGAGGATCGGTGTGGGCTGGTTGGGTTGAAGGGCCTGTTTCCACACTGTAGGTAATCTAATCTAATAGAATACTTGGCCTAGTCGAACTAACCACTCCTCATTGGATAGTCCTGTCATCCCTGGTGTCAGCTTAGTGAACCTCTGCTGCACTCCCTCCATGGAAAGTAAATGCTGTTTTAGTAGGGAAATCAAAACTGCACACAACACTGCAGATGTGATCTCACCAAGGTCCTGTACAGCATGTAAGACATCTCTATGTCTGAAATCAAATCCTCTTGTAATGACGGCCAGCATACTATTAGCCTTCCTAATTGTTTGCCATAACTGCCTACTTTCATTGACTAGTGTATGAGGATACCCATATCCCTTTGTAAGTCTGCTTCCAAATAGAGTATTATTTAAATTAGAAATATTTAAATAATACTTTTTTTTCCACACCAAATGCATAACTTTACATGTTGCCACATTATACTGCATCTGCCATGTGTTTTCCCACTCACTCAACTTGCCTAAATCACCTTGAAGCCAATTTTAATTGTCCTCACAACGTTTAAAACTGCCCAGTTTCATGTCATCAGTAAACCTGGAAATGCTGCATTTTGGTCCCTAGTCTAGGTTATTCATATATTGTCATTAATAGCTGGGCCCAAGTATTAAGTCATTGCCTCCCACCTGGAAAAAGACCCATTTATTCTTAATCTCTTTTCTGTCTGTTACCAATTCTTAAATTGTGCCAATATATGAGCCTCCCTGCCTCATGTGCTTTAACTTTGTTCACTAACTTCTTCTGAGGGATCTTATCAAAAGCCTTTTGAAAATACAAATGCACTACATCCACTGGTTCTCCCTTATTCTATTAGGTACATCCTCAAAAAATCTCATTAATGCTTTCCAAATGTCTCAAATCATGTCTTTTACAATAGAGTCAGAGATGTATAGCACGGAAACAGACCCTTCAGTCCAACTCCTCCATGCAGACCAGATATTCTAAATAAATCTAGTCCCATTTGCCAACATTTAGCCTATATCCCTCTAAACCCTTCCTTTTCATATACCCATCCAGATGCTTTTTAAACGTTGTAATTGTAATCAAGAGACTTAGATTACTACATTACTGAGAGCTGACTGGCTGACTAACTCATGAATAGACTGCACTGTACAGAACACTGGCCAAACTGAATGACTGCTGACATTAGGAGAGAGTTTTTCAATTACAGTATCGCATGTCATAATATCTCAACAGTACAACGTCCTTATGACGTCCCTATTACTGATGTCTGGCTAAGTGTAGTTTTCTTTTCTATCCCTCCCTTTTTAAATCATAATTACATTTGTCACCCTCTAATCTGTAGTAATGGCTTCAGACTCCATAGAATTATGGAAGAATACCACCAGTGTATCCAATATTTCCAGGGTCACTTCCTTTAATACTCTGGGATATAGGTAATCAAGTCAGCCTTTAACCCCAATTATTTCCTCAGCACCATTTTTTTTCTTAATACTGATTTCCTTTAGTTCTGTCCCCTCACTGTTCCCTAACATTTCTCAGAGGTTATTTGTGTTATTTGTGAAGACAGAACCAAATTCCCCATCCCACAGATTACTTTGCCCACCTCCAACACTCTCCCTCCGCCTGGACCTCTGCCTCTGGCCTGTTACCTGCACTTGACCTGTTCATTGAAAACTGTCGATGTGACATTAGTCACCTCAATTTCTCTGCCTCTCCTCACCAATTCTAAGCTATCCTCCCAGGAACTGACTGCACTGCATACTCTCTGATCTAACGATAACTTTGTAATTAAGCGTGCAGATAAAGGTCAGGCTGTTGTTGACAGGCAGACTGATGTTGCAGAGGCTGAGCGCCAGCTCTCAGATACATCCTCCTATCTTCCCCTGGACCATGACCCCACCCTACAATGGAACATCAAGCCATTGTGTCAATCGCCGTCACCAACCTTATTTCATCTGGTTATCTCCCCACCACTACCTCCAAGTATGCCAACCCCGGATAGCCTGCTTCTACCTCCTTCCCAGAGGCCATAAACAGGACTGCCCATTCTGATGAGGCCAACTTCGACAAAGGAGCTTCCAAAATGTCCACCTTCTTCCCCGACCGAGGATTCTTAGCAGAGTTGTTGACAGGGCCCTCAACTGGGTCCAACCTATCTCCCACACTTCAGCTCTCACCCAATGTGTCCCCTCCCACAACAGCGATTGGTCCCCCTTGTCCTTACCAACCATCCCACCAGCATCCACATCCAGAGTATCATTAATCACTACTTCCACCACCTCCAGTGAGGTGCCACACCAGACACATTCCCCTCCCCTTCCTTGTCCATCTTCCATAGGGACTGTTCCCTCTGGGACCTGGTCCACTTTCATTCACTCCCAAGACCCCACCGCACAGCCCCATGCACTTTACCATGCAACCACAGAAAGTGTAACACCTGTCTGTGTACTTCCTCCCTCCTCAGTATCAAAACACCCAAACATATCTTCCAGCGCTTTACCTGCATTTCACACAATCTAGGAAAAAGTGAGGACTGCAGATGCTGGAGATCAGAGTCGAGTGTGTGGTGCTGGAAAAACACAGCAGGTCAGGCAGTATCCGAGGAGCAGGAAAATTGACATTTCATGCATAAGCCCTTCGTCAGGAATGAGGCTTGTGAGCCGGAGGGCTGAGAGATAAATGGGAGGGGAGTGGGGCTTGGGAGGGCGTCTGTCCTTGTTGCAGTTGGAGGGATGGGGTTAGAGGATAGAGTGCGGGAAGTGGATGAGATGCGCTGAAGTGGGAGGGGAAATTGCGGTCTTTAAAGCAGGAGGCACGGTGGGATTCGCTGGGTTTATAGAAGATGTCAATGTTGGGGATAGGATAAAATATGCAGTGGCTGACTTGCTCGTCCAGTTTAGAGGAACAATATAGCATGCCACACAAATCTTGTGTTTTGACTGTTTATTCGTGAACTCACGGGGAGAGAGAAGTTAACCGAATGTGGTCACAAGTCACTCCAATGAGATGCAGAGAGTTGCATGATTATATGGGTTACACTTTGCCCAGTCAGTACATAGAACATACAAAAGTACAGCACAGAACAGACCCTTTGGCCCATGATGTTGTGCAGAGATTTAATCCTAATGTAAAATATAGTAACTTAACCTACACACCCCTCAACTCACTGCTAACCATTTGCATGTCCAGCAGTCACTTACATGTCCCCGATGACTCTGCTACCACCACCACAGCTGGCAATGCATTCCATGCATTCACGACTTTCTGCATAAAGAATCTACCTCTGACGGCTCCTTTTGTACATTCCTGCTAATATCTTCAAACAATGACTTCTCGTAACAGTCAATCTTGCCCAGGGGAAATGTCTCTGGCTATTGACTCTATCTATTCCTCTCATTATTTTGTACACTTCGATCAGGTCTCCTCTCTTCCTCCTTCTCTCCAGAGAGAAAAGTCCGAGCTTATTCAACCTTTCTTCATAAGGCAAGCACTCCAGTCCAGGCAGCATCCTGGTAAACCTTCTTTGCACCCTCTCCAAAGCCTCTGTATCTTTCCTATAGTAGGGCGACCAGAACTGGACACAATATTCCAAGTGTGGTCTCATCAGAGACTTGTAGAGCTGCAGCAAAACCTCATGGCTCTTAAACTCGATCCCCCTGTTAATGAAAGCCGAAACACCATGTGCTTTCTTAACAACCCTATCCAGTTGGGTGGCAACTTTGCGGGATCTATGTACTTGCACACCCCAGATCCCTCTGTTCTTCCACACTGCCAAGAATCCTGTCTTTAATCCGATATTCAGCATTTGAGTTCAACCTTCCAAAATGCATCACTTCGCATTTATCCAGGTTGAACTCCATCTGCCATTTCTCAGCCCACTCTGCATCCTGTCTATGTCGTGCTGCAGCCTGCAGTAGCCCTCAATACTATCGATGACACCTTCAACCTTTGTCTCATCTGCAAATTTACTAATCCACCCTCAACCTTCTCATCCAAGTCATTTATAAAGACTACAAAGAGCAGAGGCCCAAGTACAGAGCCCTGCAGGACCCCACTCACTGTCCTCCAGGCAGACTACATTCCATCTACAACCTTCTGCCAGACAGCCAAATCTCCCTGTATCCCATACGTCCTGACTTTATGAATGAGCCTATCATGGGTAACCCTATCAAATGCCTTGATAAGTCCATACACACCACATCTGCTGCTCGATTGACCTGTCTTGACACCTCCTCAAAGAACTCAATTAGATTTGTGAGGCATGACCTTCCCCTCACAAAGCCATGCTGACTGCCTTTCATCACGCTATGCTTTGCCAAATAGTCATAAATCCTATCCCTCAGAATTCTTTCCAAAACCTTGCTGACCACAGACACAAGACTGACTGGTCTTTAATTTCCAGGGATTTCCCTATTACCCTCCTTGAAAAGAGGAACAACATTTGCCTCCTTCCAATCCTCCGGTACAACCTCCTTTCTCGCTTCCCGGAGCAGCCTAGGATAAATCTGGTCTGGCCCTGGAGACTTATCAATCTTAATGTTTTCCAAAATTTCTAGCACATCAACCTCATCAATCATGATCTGGTCAAGGCTGTATCCCAGCTCCTCTAAGTTTTCTTTTACAACAAGTTCCCTTTCCTTGGTGAAAACCGAAGCAAAAAAACTCATTTAGAGCTTCCTCTATCTACTCAGTCATGTAGTGTCTGGATAGTGCTAGTTAGTAGCTGATACGCAAGTGTTAGAATACAATAGGTTCTTGTAAAAGAAGAACACTCCCATGCTGGGAAAGAGTTCACTATCAGGTATTAATACAAGATCAACTACCTCACTGAGCTGGGAAAGTACAAACTTAGCAAGCAGACACTATTAAGAGATTCAAAATGGTTTCCAGGCTTTTAATACGTGACAAGATGGCTGCTTCCGATCTTAACAAGTCTCTCACAGTGGTTTCATTTTACGTTTCAGCAGATCAGGAGGGCAGTTCAGAAATATCAGGTGTTGTTTCCATTTACCCTCCAGTTTCCATTTGCCCTCACTGTGACAGTGGAGGATACCAAGGATGGACATGCTGCTGGAGAAGAGGGAGAGGGAATTAAAATGAATGGCAACTGGAAGGTCGGGTTGGGAAGTGCATGTACGGCGCAGACATCAGTTGCGTGGTTCTCTCCACCCCCTCAGCTATTCTAACCTCTTCCCATCCGAACATGGAGCTCTCCACTCCCTTCACTCCAACCCCGACCTCACCAATAAGGGGTGTGGTGGTAGCATGGTGAATTGACCTCTACATCACTGAGGCCAGACACCAACTCTCTAACACCTTGTCCGACTATCCTCAATTATGACCCTACCTCTGATCACCAAGCCATCAACTCCCAGACTATCAACAACCATGTCACTTTGGGAGATCTCCTGATAGAAACGAGTAGGTATGGGGTTGGAGAACTATCTCTTACCCAAAATCCACAAACCTGCCTATTCTGGTCAACCCATTGTCTCTGCCTGCTCCTGTCCCACTGAGCACATCTCCTACCTCAGCTCCGTTCTTTCCCCTTTGGTCAAGAAACTCCTCACCTACATTTGAGACATAACCCACACCCTCCACCTCTTCCAAACCTTTCAGTTCCCCAGCCCCCAACACCTCATCTTCACCATGAATGAAAACACCATTTACATCTGCATCGCTCAAGCCCTCTGTTTCTTCCTCTCCCGCAGGCCCAATCAGACCCCTACACTGACACTCTCATTTGCCTGGCAGTACTGGTCCTCACCATCAACAATTTTTCATTTGATTCCTACTAACCAAAGGGGTAGCCATGGGCACCTGCATGGGCCTGAGCTATGCCTGCCTCTGTGTAGGATTCATGGAACAGTCCCTCTTCTACATCTACACAGGCACCATCCCTTACCTCTTCCTCCGCAATATTGATGAGTGCATTGGTGCTGCATCGTGCTTCCGCAAGTTCGTCAACTTCACCAACACCTTCCACCCCGCCATTTAGAACATAGAACATAGAACATAGAAGAATACAGCGCAGTACAGGCCCTTTGGCACTCGATGTTGCGCCGATCCAAGCCCACCTAACCTATACTAACCCACTATCCTCCATATACCTATCCAATGCCCGCTTAAATGCCCATAAAGAGGGAGAGTCCACCACTGCTACTGACTAACCTCCTCTTCCTGGAACTCCCCGTCTCGGTCTCTGGAAACCGACTCACCACTGATATCTATTTCAAACACACTGACTCCCACAACTACCTCGACTACACCTCCTCACACCCACCCTCCTGCAAAAGTCCCATGCCCCCAATTCCTCCACTTCCACTGCATCTACTCCTAGGATGAAGCATTCCTCTCCAGGATATCCCAGATATCCTCCTACTTCAGTGACCATTTTTCCTCTTCTCAATAATTAAGGATGCATTTAACCACATTTCCTCCATCTCCCACACTTCTGTCCTCAAACCCCCTCCCCCTTAGTCCTCACATACCACCTCATCAACCTCCAAATCCAATGCATCATCTTCTGACATTTCTGCCACCTACAATCAGACCCCATCACCAAAAAGATACTTCTTTCTCTACCCTTGTCCACTTTCCACAGGGACCATTCACTCCGCAATTCCCTCATCAACTCTACACTCCTCATCAACTTCACCACAACATCCGGTACCTTTCCCTGCAACCGCAAGAGGTGTCACACCTCCCCCCACAGCTCCCCCCCACAGCTCCCCCCCACAGCTCCCCCTACAGCTCCCCCCACACCTCCGTCCAAGGCCCTAAACAATCCTTCCAGATCTGACAGATATTCACCTGCACTTCATCTAACTTCATCTATTGCATCCGTTGTTCCTGATGTGATCTCCTCTATATTGGGGGTAGCAAATGCAGACGCAGGGATTGGTTCATGGAGCATCTGCGCACTGCACGCATCAACCAACCTGACCTTACGGTTGCCATCCAATTTAATTATCCCTCCCACTTCCCTGACAACATTTCCATCCTCGGCATTCTCCACTGTTAGAGTGAGGCCAAATGTAAACTGGAGGAACAACAACTGATATTTCACGTGGAAAGCGTACAGATAAATGGCCTCAATAATGGCTTCACCAGTTTCAAAATCCCTCCTCCCATGTTTAATGCCACCCTTCCTCCTCGCCTCCCTGTTCATCTTCCTACTCACCTCTCCACTCCACCCTTCCCACTGACCAATCACAATAACTCTCCACGTGCATCCACCTATCGCCATCCCACCTACCCTTCCCCCAGCCCCACCCCCTCCCTCTATTTACATCTGGGCCCCTCCCCCTCCCCCTCCCCCTCCCCAGTCCTGACAAAGGATTTCAGTCCGAAACATTGACTTTACTGCTCCTCTAATGCTGTCAGTGCTTCTCCAGCTTCACACCTACTGACTCTGGCTTCCAGCATCTGCAGTACTTACAGTCTCCAAGAGTAAAAGAGCAACTAGAGAGAGGAGAGCCTTTTAAAGATCAACAAGGTCCTCTTTGTGTTTAATCTCAAGTGATGGGAGAGATACTAAATGAAAATTTTGCAAGAGTTTTACTAGAGAGAAAGAAATGAAGACGAGAGAACTCAGATGTAAATTTTGATGGTTTGAAAGAGTTCACATTACAGATAAGGAAGCGCTGGACATCTTAGATAACATAAAGGTGGATGAATCTCCGGGACTTGATCAAGTGTACCCCAGAATAGTGTGGAAAGTTACAGAGGAAATTGCGGAGCCTCTAACAGAAATATTTACATTATCAATAACCACAGTCTTTAAGTGAGGAAGGCAAATTTTACAAAACAGAGGAGTAATTCGGCTGTGATGGACTGGAGTGGACGGCTAAAGGATAAATCAGTGATAAACTAGCAGGGGGCAAAAGCAGACATAATCACTATTGCCAAATGGTTGTCAAGAAAATTACAGGGGAAGATTGAATGGAAAAATAAAGCTTAGGTAATCAAAAGCTCAGAACTGCAGCTTGCCTAGATATGTATAGAAAATACAAGGATCAAGTAAAAAAAAGAAATAAAATTAGAGAAGCATGAAAAAATATTAGCAAACACGATATAGAAGAATCCAAAGATGTTTTGCCATTATTTAAAGAACAAAAAAATAGTTAAGGCAAAAGTGGTACTTATCAGACATTAAGAAGGGAACTTGTCTGAAGATGCAGAGTATATGTTAACAATTTTAAATAAATGTTTTGTCTTGTATGTGAAATAAATGAACTGGAATCCTTCAAAGTGAATAAGTCACCATGTCCAAATGGATTGTTCTCTAGAATGTTGGAGGAGGTTAAGGAGGAAATAGCAGATGCTGTGAGGGCTATTTTCCAAATCTTCTCTAGACAAAGGTGAGGTACCAGGGGACTGGAAGAATGTAAATGTGGTTCTATTGTTTAAAAAAGGTACAAAGGAAATGCCAAGCAATTATAGGCCAGTTAGTCTTAATCAATCCTGAGAGATCAGATAAACTGTCGCTTAGAAAGGCATGGACCAATCTGGGATTGTCAGCATGGTCTTGTTAAAGGAATGTCGTGCCTTACAAATTTGATTAAACTTTTTTGAGGGAGTGACGAGAATCGTTGAGGGTAGTGCAGTGGATGTGGTCGACATGGATTTTAATGAGGCATTTGGCAAGGTCTCACATGGCAGACTGGTCAAGAAAAGTAAAAGCTCATGGGATATAAGGAAATGTATCGAATTGGATCTAAATTGGCTTAGTAACAGGAAACAAAAGATAATGGGATATGGCTGCTGTTGTGAATGGGAAGCTGTTTCCATTGGTGTTTCGCAGGACTCAGTGTTGCTGTTTGTTTTATACACTAACAATTTGAACTTGAATGTGTGGGGCACAATTGTTCAGATGACAAAAAAAATGGCTGTGCAAATGGCTGCATAGTGGATAGTGTAGGAGATAGTTGTAAACTCTAAAGTGGTATGGATGGTTTGGTGGAGTGGGCAGGAAAGTAGCTAATGCGAATCAGCTCTAATAAGTATGAGATAATGCATTAAGGGAGGTCAAACAGTAAAAGGTAATACACAATGAATGGGAATATACTGAGGGGGTAGATGAAGTGAGAGTCATGGCATGCAAGTGCAGAGATCTCTAAAGGTAACAGTGCAGGTAGAAAATGTTGTAAAGAAGGCATATGGAATATTTTCATTCATTGGAGAGGTGTAGTGTACAAAAGTAGGGATATAATGATGAAACTATATAAGACACATAGGATCTATCCCTGGTTGCTGAGGGAGGCGAGAGAGGAAATGGTATGCAGGGCGTTCGAATGAGGTGGATAAAGAATTGGTTGAGCAACAGGAGACAGAGTAGTAGTTGAAGGGAGTTTCTCGAAATGGAGAAAGGTGACCAGTAGTGTTCCGCAGGGGTCAGTGTTAGGACCACTCTTGTTTGTGATATACATAAATGATGTGGAAGAGGGCACTGTTGGTATGATCAGCAAGGTTGCAGATGACACGAAGATTGGTGGAGTAGCAGAAAGCAGCAGAGACTGTCAAAAAATACAGGAGGATATAGATAGACTGGAGAGTTGGGCGGAAAAGTGGCATATGGATTTCAATCCAGACAAATATGAGGTGATGCATTTAGGCAAGACTAATTCTAGAGCGAATTATACAATGAACGGAAGAGTCTTGGGAAAAGTTGATGGGCAGAGAGATCTGGGAGTGCAGGTCCACTGTAACCTGAAGGATGCTGCACAGGTGGATAGAGTGGTCAAGAAGGCATATAGTATGCTTGCCTTCATTGGACGGGGTGTTGAGTATAAGAGCTGGCAAGTCATGTTAAAATTGTACAGGATGTTGGTTCAGCCACATTTGGAATACTGTGTACAGTTCTGGTCGCCACATTACCATGGTAGGCTACTGCAGAAAATACGGAGATATGGCATTGAGGGTGAGTTGGAGGTTTGGATTAGGAATTGGCTGGATGGAAGAAGACAGAGGGTAGTAGTTGATGGCAAAGTTTCTTCATGGAGTGCCGTCACTAGCGGTGTTCCGCAAGGATCTGTTTTGGGACCATTGCTGTTTGTCATTTTTATAAATGACCTGGAAGAGGGGTTAGAAGGTTGGGTGAGCAAGTTTGCGGATGATACGAAAGTCGGAGGAGTTGTTGACAGTGAGGAAGGATGTGGCAGGTTACAGCAGGATATAGAGAAGCTGCAGAGCTGGGCAGAAAGGTGGCAAATGGAATTCAATGTAGCTAAGTGTGAGGTGATTCACTTTGGGAAGAATAACAAAAAGATGGGGTACTGGGCTAATGGTCGGATACTTGGTAGTGTGGATGAGCAGAGGGATCTTGGTGTCCATGTACACAGATCTCTGAAAGTTGCCACCCAGGTAAATAGTGCGGTGAGGAAGGCATATGGCGTACTGGCTTTTATTGGTAGAGGAATTGAGTTCCGGAGTCCTGAGGTCATGATGCAGTTGTATAAGACTCTGGTGCGGCCGCATCTGGAATATTGTGTGCAGTTTTGGTCGCCATACTATAGGAAGGATGTGGAGGCACTGGAACGGGTGCAGAGGAGGTTTACCAGGATATTGCCTGGTATGGAAGGAAGATCGTATGAGGAAAGACTGAGACACTTGGGGCTGTTTTCATTAGAGAAAAGAAGGTTTAGGGGTGACTTGATTGAGGTGTACAAGATGATTAGGGGGTTAGATAGGGTTGACAGTGTGAACCTTTTCCCGCGTATGGAGTCGGGTATTACAAGGGGGCATAGCTTTAAATTAAGGGGGGGTAGATATAGGACTGAAGTTAGGGGTAGGTTCTTCACTCAGCGAGTTGTAAGTTCATGGAATGCCCTGCCAGTAGCAGTGGTGGACTCTCCCTCTTTATGGGCATTTAAGCGGGCATTGGATAGGTATATGGAGGATAATGGGTTAGTATAGGTTAGGTGGGCTTGGATCGGCGCAACATCGAGGGCCAAAAGGCCTGTACTGCGCTGTATTGTTCTATGTTCTATGTTCTATGTACCAAAAGGATGTGGACGCTTTGGAGAGGGTGCAGAGAAGGTTTACGAGGATGTTGCCAGGTTAGGTTTATTTTCATTAGAAAAAGGAGATTGAGGTGGGACCTGATTGAGGTTTACAAAATGATGAAGGGTATAGACAGGGTGGAAAGAGACGAGCTTTTTCCCAGGGTGAAGGATTCCATAATGAGAGGTCACGCTTTCAAGGTGAGAGGTGGCAAGTTTAAGTGGGATACACGTGGCACAGAGGGTGGTGGGCGTTTGGAACGTGCTGCCAGCAGAGGTGGTAGAGGCAGGCACGGTAGATTCATTTAAGATGCGTCTGGACAGATGCATGAGTAGGTGGGGAGCAGAGGGATACAGATGCTTACGAATTGACCAACAGGTTTAGACAGTACATTTGGATCAGCTCAGGCTTGGAGGGCCGTAGGGCCTGTTCCTGGGCTGTAAATTTTCTTTATTCTTTTGTTCTATCTGTCTTTATACAAAAACAGAAGTTGCTGCTGGAATAGCTCAGCAGGTCTGGCAGCATCTGTGAAGAGAAATCAGAGTAAACGTTTCACATCTGGCGTGACCTTTCCTCAGAACTGATGGTAGCTAGGAAATGTTGGGGTATAGACAATTTCCCAGATGCCATCAGTTCTGAGGAAGGGTCACCGGACCTGAAAGGTTAATTCTGGGGGAAAGATTCTGATTGTTAACCCTATCTATGCATCTCACAATTTTATAATTTGGAGATGCCAATGTTGGACTGGGGTATACAAAGTTAAAAATCACACACACCAGGTTATAGTCCAACAGGTTTATTTGGAAGCACTAGCTTTCGGAGCGCTGCTCTTTCATCACCTCCAACCAACTGATGAAGGAGCAGCGCTCTGAAAGCTATTGGACTATAACCTGGTGTTGTGTGATTTTTAACTAAATAATTTTATAGACTTCTATCAAGCCTCCCTTCAGCTTCCGCCGCTCCAAAGAAAACAATCCGAGTTTTTCTAGCCTCTCCTTATTACTCATACCCTCTAATCCAGCATCTGCAGTCCTCACTTTCTCCTAGCATCCTAGTAAACCTCTTTCCTAGACCTCCACATCCTGTAATGTAGTGACAGAAATGAACGCAATACTCTAAGTGCAGCCTGACCAAAGTCTCAAAGTTGCAGCATGACACCCTGACTTCTGTACTCAATTCCTTGACCAGTAAAGTCAAGTATGCCATATGCCTCCTTTTACCACCCTATCAACTTGCATGGCCAATTTCAGGGAACTATGGACTTGAACCCCAAGATGCTTCTATACATCAATGCTGTTCAGAGTCCTGCCAGTAACTATATACTTTTTGTTAACATTTGATCTCCCAAAGTGCAGCACCTCATACTTCCCCAGATTAAGCTCCATCTGCCATTTCTCCGCCATATCTGCAAGTGATCTATATCCCACTGCATCCTTGGACAACCTTCTATACTATACTCAGCTCCACCGATGTTTGTATTGTCTGCAAACATACTAACCCACCCACCTACCTTATCATCCAAATCATTTATATACATCACAAACAGCAGAGGTCCTAGGACGGATCCCTGCAGAACACAATTAGTCACGGACCTCCAGCCTGAAAAACACCTTTCCGCCACTACACTGTCTTCTATGTGCAAACCAATTCTGAATCCATGTAACCAAGTTAATGTGTATCCCATGCATCTTAATTTTCTGGATGTGCCTACCATGAGGGACCTTTGTAGAAATTCATGTAAATAACATCCACTGCCTTATCCTCATCAAACACCTTTGCTGCCACCTTAAGAAATTAAATCAAATTAATAAGACATGACCTGTCCTGCACAAAGCCACGCAGACTCTCCCTAATTAGGCCATGCTTTTCCAAATATGTGTAAATCCTATCCTATGAATCCTCTCCAATAGCTTCTGACTACCAATGTGAAACCATCGGCCTATAGTTTCCTGGATTATCCCCATTTCCCTGCTTGAACACAGGAACAACATTAGTTACTTGCCAGTCCTCAGGGACCTCTGCAGTGGCTTGCAAGGTCAAGGCCCTAGCAATTTCATCTTTTGCCTCTCTCAGTAACCTGGGGTAGATACCATCGGACTCTGGGGGTTTATCCACTGTAATGCTCTTCAAAAGATCCAACACCACTTCTTTTTTGATCTTAATATGTCCCAGCATTTTAACATGCTCCACACAAATCTCACTGTCCTTATCCTTCTCCTGGGTCAACACCAATGCAAACTACTCATTTGGGATCTCAAGTTCCCTCCTTTATCTTTGCATAAATATGGTTGTGTTGGAGGCAAGAGGGTTTTTTCTTATGAAGAGAGAATGAGCAATTTAAGCCTCTTTTGACTCAATATTGGCTATCCTCTCCAGGAACCTGGGACTCAACTCAGACTGTCACTATCAAAAGTTTGAATTTTGACCTTTGCTTGCCCAGTCAGACTCTTTAACACATTGAAATGAAACACGAGAGTGAACACCAGAATCTTATCACTAGAATTTTTCAAAGCACCTTCAGCTCAATTCATCATCAAACCTTCCAATATAATTGCAAGGGAGGCAATGACCTTGTGGTATCATCACTGTACTATTAATCTGGGCGAAGTTCTGGAAATCTGGGTTTCAATTCTGTCACGATAGACGGAGGAATTTGAATTCCAGAGAAGTCTGGAACTACAAATCTAATGATGATCATGAAACAATTGTTGTTTGTTAAAAAAAACCCCACCTCATTCACTGATGAATAAGATATGCTAAGATTAGCATTTTTTCGATCCACTGAAACCTTTTCCGTCCCCCGGCTCTGATGGCTTACATCCTAGGATCGTAAAGACACAGACAATGCGGATGCATAGTTTGTAATTTTTCAAAATTCCTTGGATTTTGGAGATTTACTGGAGGGTTGGTCAACTGCAATGTGGTACCTCTATTCAAAAAGGAAGGAAAGAACAAGTGGGTAACCATAGACAATTAACATAATGCATGTTGTTGGAAAAATGTTGGAATCATTTTTAAGAAAGTAGTAGCATATCTGAAAAACATAATCTCATCATGCAGAGTCAGCATGGCTTCTTGAAAGTGAAATCATATCTGACTAAATTATTAGAGTCACTCGAGGGAATCTCAAGCAAAGCAGTTAGAGTGGAACCAATGAATATTTTATATTTAGATTTCCAGAAGGAGTTCAACAAGGTACCTCACAAAAGGTTAAGCCATAACGTAACAGCCAATTGTGTTGGAAGTTGAAAACTGATCGTTTTAAAAAACTGTTTTTTTCAGAACCCAGTGAATTTTGAAATATCGTAACTAATAGATTCACTATCTCTGCTGCTACTTCCTTTAAGGCCCAATGATACAGGCCAAAGGTCTCTGGAGACTTGTCTGCCTTCAATCCCAATTGTTTGCTTGGTACTTTTTCCCCTCGTGATGGTTGTTCCTCCCTTTCTATAGCTTCTGCAATACCTGTTACTATTGGGATGATACTAATATCCTCCACTGTGAAAACTGAAGCAAGGTGCCAACATTTCTATGTTCTCCACTATTAACTCCTCAATCTCATCCTCCATAAGACCAAATTTCACTTTAGTTACTGTCTTCCCTTTTATATATTTATGGAAGCTTTTGTAATTCATATAGTTTTCTTTCTTTTACCTCTGCTCATTTTATTAATTTTAGTACCCCTTTGTTGACATTTAAAAGTTTTCCAATCTTCCACCTGCCATTTGCCTTTGTAAGGTGATATGTTTTAGTTTTTAATCTTTGTTTTATCTTTAACTTGCTTGCATAGCAATGGATGTTTCTTCCTGAAAAAGGGCTCATGCCTGAAACGTCGATTCTCCTGCTCCTTGGATGCTGCCTGACCTGCTGGGCTTTTCCAGCAACACATTTTCAGTTTTGGTCTTCACACCCAATCCACTAGAGCCAGATCTGACCTCATTCCTATGTAATTATCTTTAACTCCAGAATGCTACAGTTTCTCACTTTCCAGCTGAATTTAAAATTCCAGCATACTATGATCACAAATACTGAGAGGATCCTTTACTATGGGATCATTAATGAATTCTGTCTCATTACACAATATTAGAACCAGCATAGCTTGCTCCTTTATTGGTTCCCCAAATTATTCCCCAAAAAACAATCTCTAATACATTTGAGGAACTATCCTTTGAGGTTACTCTTGCCAATTTGATTACTCCATTTAAAACCACTCATGATTATTGCTGTTCCTTTACTACAAGCCCCCAGTATTGTGGTTTATATTGCAGCACTACTTTTCGGGATCTATGGGTTACTCACATCAGGGACGACTTTCTCTAGCAATTTCTTATTTCTCCCCAGACTGATTCTATGGCTTCATCACCCCAGTGCTGATATTATTGTTCAACAAAGCTACACACCTACTTTACTTCCTGCCTGTCATTCTGAATAATTAAGATGTATAAAATTATCATAGACATGGACAAGAAGGAACGTTTCCCCTTTGGTGGAAGGATAATGACCTAGGGGGCCATATATTTATGGTAAGACCCAGGATGCGAGGATTGAGATAATTTAGAACTCAGCTCCTGTAAGAGTGTTAGAAGCAGAGACCCTCATAACGTTTAAGAAGTATTTAGATGTGCACTTGTATGCTAAGTCATAGAATGCTATAGGCTAAGTGCTGGAAATTGAGATTAGAATGGTTAGGTAGTTGGTTTTGACTGGTGCATACCTGATTGGCCAAAGGGCCTTTTTCTGTATTATAGACCTCTATGGCTCCTTGGAGAAAGTAAGGACTGCAGATACTGGAGATCAGAGCTGAAAAATGTGTTGCTAGAAAAGCGCAGCAGGTCAGGCAGCATTCAAGGAGCAGGAGAATCGAAGTTTCGGATTTCCTGAGGAAGGGCTTATGCCCGAAACGTCAATTTTCCTGCTCCTTGGATGCTACCTGACCTGCTGCGCTTTTCCAGCAACACATTTTTCAGCTCTATGGCTCCTTGACTAACTAGTCTTTTGTTCTTATATTTGAAGGTGCTGAAGACCAGAATGGCACTACGAAAGACTGGACAATATTCGGGGGTAGGAGACTGTATCAAGAAGATTATGAAGAGGGAAGGATTGATTGCATTTTACAAAGGTTATATTCCAAACATTTTGGGTATTATCCCCTATGCGGGCATTGATCTCGCTATCTATGAGGTAGGTTCAATACAAAAATCTTGAAATTTCCTTTATCTATTTGAAGGTGGGCCAGTAATCACTCACCCATCCCTCACTGTTCCATAAACTGTCATATGGATAAATGCTCAACATCTATCATCAAGTGTGACTTAGTAGCGTGACTACTTGCCAAGCTGGCTCAGTCTTGCAGGACATTGCCAGACTGAGCCTGGGACAGGTGATGGAAGAACCAAAAACTTGGAATAATCTTCTTGACCTTATCCTCACTAATCCACTTGGGGTAAATGCGCCTATCCATAACAGCATTGCTACCACAACACAGTCATTATGGGAATAAATTATGCTCACCACTACCATCTTAAGAGCAATTAGAGATAGACAATAAATCCTGGTCTTGTCAATGATGCTTACATATGTGAACGAATATTGAGAAACAAGGTAGATAGCGAGAAATTATTTCTGAGTTATGTGTCTTTGGAACGGTCTTCCTCAGAAAGTAGTGGTGGCAGAATTTATGAAAGATTTTTGATAAGCAAAGCAGTGAAATGTTAATGGGAATAGGCAAGAATGTGGATTTGAGGTTAAAACCTGTGAGTCAAGTTGCCGACTCCTACTTCAGTTTCATATGTTCATATAATCATTGTTACGTTGGAAAAGATAGAGCAAATAAATTCATAGTTCCTGAAATGTTCAAAGAGATAGAGTGAAGCACCAAAAAGGGAAGTATGACATGCCAGGTGGAAAATACAAGTGAGAAAAGGTAAATGGAACGTTGGGCTTTATGGCAAGAGGTAAGAGTATAAAGGGAGAGATAGAGACCCAGGGAAGTTAATTGCATCTAATTGAAAGAAATGCATTTAATGAAGGTGGCCAAAAAATAATGCAAAGTAAACTTTTGAGGGTAATCTTTAATTAATGTACAATCAAACAGTGAGAGCATCTTTGTTCATACATGAGGAATAAGAGAATGATCAGGGAGAAGGTAGGGCCGATCAGGGATAGCGTAGGGAACTAGTGTGTGGAGTCTGAGCAGATAGGGGAAGCCCTAAATGAGATTTTGCTTTGGTTTTCACGAAGGAAAGGAACCTTGTTATGAATGAGAACTTTGAGGAGCTGAGACACAAGCTTGACCAGATCAAGGTTGATGAAGTTGATGTGCTGGAAATTTTGGAAAACATTAAGATTGATAAGTCCCCAGGGCCAGACCAGATTTATCCTAGGCTGCTCCGGGAAGCGAGAAAGGAGGTTGCTAAGCCGCTGGCGAGGATATTTTCCTCCTCACTCTCCACGGGGGTCTTACGGAGGATTGGAAGGAGGCGAATATTGTTCCACTTTTCAGGAAGGATAATAGGGAAATCCTTGACAATTACAGAACAGTCAGTGTTACGTCTGTGGTCAGGAAAGTTGATAGGATTTATGACCATTTGGAAAAGCATAGTGTGATTAAAGGCGGTCAGCATGGCTTTGTGAGGAGCAGGTCATGCCTCACAAATCTTATTGAGTTCTTTGAAGAGGTGACAAGACAGGTCGATGAAGGTTGAATAACGGATGTGGTGTATTTGGACTTCAGCAAGGCATTTGATAGGGTTCCCCATGGTCGGCTCATTCATAAAGTCAGGAAATATGGGTTACAGGGAGATTTGGCTGTCTGGATTCAGGATTGGTTGGCTGACAGAAGGCAGAGAGTGGTTGTAGTTGGAAAGTATTCTACCTGGAGGTCAGTGTTGAGTGGGGTTCTGCAGGGCTGTGTTCTTGTGCCTCTGCTCTTTGTAGTTTTTATAAATGACTTGGATGAGGAGGTTGAGGGATGGGTTAGTAAATTTGCAGATGACACAAAATTTGGAGGTGGCTTTGATAGTATCGAGGGCTATTGCAGGCTGCAGTGTGACATAGACAGGATGCAGAGCTGGGCTGAGAAATGGCAGATGGAGTTCAACCTGGATAAATGTGAAGTGATGCCTTTTGGAAGGTCGAACTTGAATGCTGAATATAGGATTAAAGACAAGATTCTTGGCAGAGTGGACATACTGCATCATCTGCCAGAGTGGGATTCAAATCCATGTCCCCAGAGTATTAGCGTGGGATCTAAATTACTAGCCCAGTGATATTACCACTCTGCCTCTGTCCCCCCTACCTGGAATATTGGCATAAAAAAACAGAAATTGCTGGAAAATCTCAGCAGGTCTGGCAGCTTCATTGGGCAGAAATCGGAGTTAATGTTTTGGTTCATGACCCTTTTGCAGATACCTTCTACCATGTCCTTAGTCCAACCTCCACACACCAGTCCTTACAATCACATGGACTGCTACTACGTTGTCAGCTACTAATAATCCCCATTAGCAGCTAATCTAGTATGACCTTGACCTGCTCGTTTGTCTTTTTTCTCCCTCTTTGAGAGGTATCTGAACTTATCATTTACTCTTCCCCCTACCTATCTTCTGCATAAATACCACCTTAGTACAGCATGGAAACAGGACCTTTGGCCCAACTCGTCCATGCCAATCAGGTTTCCCAAACTAAACTAGTTCCATTTGCCCACATTTGGTCCATATCCCTCTAAACCTTTCCCATTCACTTCCATAAATATTGATTTCTCACCTCAGATGCTGTCAGATCTGCTGAGTTTTTCCAATAATTACTGTTTTCGCTTCTGATTTACAGCATGTACAGTTCTTTTTTTTTGGAATGTTGGCATTTATTTTAAAGAGAATGGAGTATGAAAATCGGGAAGTCTTGCGAGAACTATGTAAGGCACAAGTTGTACCACAGTTGGAATACTGCGATCAGTTTTGGTCCCCTGTCCACAGAATGTTATATTGGCATTGGTGGCTATCCAGAGAAGGCTCACTAGATTGATTCTAGGTGTGGAAGGCATTTTCTTAAGAGGAGAGGTCAAGCTGGTTATATCTGTACTTATCGGCATTTAAAACCACAACATGGAGCAGAAGCTTCTTGATTGGAAAACCCTTGACTGGTCAGCTCGATAACTCAGTGGTTAGCACCAGATCTCTGGGTTCGATTCCACCCTCAGGTGACTGTCTGTGTGGAGTTCGCACGTTCTCCTCACGTCTGTGTGGGTTTCCAGTGGGTGCAATAGTTTCCTCCCACAGTCCAAAGATGTGCAAGTTAGGTAGATTGGCCATGCTAAATTATCTATAGTGGACAGGGATGTTTAGGCTGGGTGCATTGGCCATGGGAGATGTGGTGTTGCAGGCCAGGGGTGGGGGTATGGGTCTGGATGGGGTGCTCTTCGGAGGGTCAGTATGGACATGTTGGGCTGGGTGGCCTGTTTCCACATTGTTGGGATTCTATGTAAAAACAAATCTTCTCCCAAAGGGTAGTGTATCTACGGAATTCTTTATCACACACAGAGGTAGAAGGTCGGTATATTCAAGGTTGAGATAGACAGATTTCTAATCAGTAAGGGAATCATGGGTTATGGGTAAAAGGCAGGAAAGTGACAGTGAGGATTATCAGATCAGCCAAGATCTTACTGAGTACCAGAGCAGACATAATGGGCTGGATAACCTGCTTCTGAACCTGGATCTTAGTACAGGGCATTGATGAGACTACTCCCAACGTATCACATACAGTTTTGGATTCCTTAATTAAGGAGGGGTGTAGAACAGAGAACACAGAACGTTACAGCGCAATATAGGGCTTTTGGCCCTCGATGTTGCGTCAACCTGTGAAAATAATCTAATGCCAATCTAACTTGCATCATTCCATTATTATCCATTTGTCTATCCAATACCCACTTAAATACTCTTAATGTCAGCGAGTCTACAGCTGTTGCTGACAGGCCGTTCCACGCCTCTAATACTCCCAGAGTGTAGAAACTACCCCTAATATCTGTCCTAAATCTATCACCCCTCAATTTAAAGCCATGTTCCCTCATGTTAACCTTAACCATCCAAGAAAATAGGCTCTCACTGTCCAATTTATCTAACCCTCTGATTATCTTATACGTCTTGATTTCATCACCTCTCCACCTTCTTCTCTCCAATACAGTCTCAGTTCTCTTAGCCTTTCCTTATAAGACCTCCCTTCTGTACCAGGCAACATCCCAGTAAATCTCTGAACCCTTTCCAAAGCTTCCACGTTCTTCCTATAATGCGGTGACCAGAACTGCACGCAATACTCCAGGTGCGGCCTTACCAGTGTCTTGTACAGCTGAAGCATGACCACGTGGGTCCGAACAACCCTATCAACCCGGGTGGCAACTTTCAGGGATTTATGCACCCAGACACCGAGATCTCTATGATCATCTACACTGCCAAGAATTTTACCATTATCCCATTACTATCCATTCCTGTTATTTCATCTGAAGGGAACTACCTAACATTTTTCCAATTAAACTCCGTTTACCACTTTGCAGCCCAGCTCTGATCTTATCTCTGTCTCTCTGTAACCCACAACATCCTTTAGCACTATCCAGAACTCTGCCTACCTTTGTATCATCCACACATTTACTAACCCAGCCTTCTACGTCCACATCCAGATCATTTATAAAAATGACAAACAGCATTGGCCCCAAAACTGATCCTTGCAGCACACCACTGGTAACTGAGTTCCAGGATGAATATTTTCCATCAACCACCACCCTCTATCTTCTCTCAGCTAGCCAATTTCTGATCCAAACCACTAAATCGCCTTCAATCCCAAAACTCCATATTTTGTGCAATAGCCTACCGTGTGGCACCTTATCAAACACCTTACTGAAATCCAAATACACCACATCAACCCCTTTACCTTTATATACCTGTTTTGTCACCTTCTCGAAGAATTCAATGCTAGTGAGGCACGGCCTACCCTTCACAAAACCATGTTGACTATCCCTAATCAAATTATTCCTTTCCAGATGATTATAAATCCTGTCTCTTATAACCTTTTCCAACACCTTACCCATAACCAAAGTAACCAAGCTCACTGTCTTATAATTACCAGGGTTGTACCGACTACCCTTCTTAAACAAGAGAACAACATTTGCTATCCTCCAGTCTTTTGGCACTATTCCTGTCGACAATGATGACATAAAGATCGAAGCCAAAGGTTCTGCAATCTCCTTCCTGACTTCCCAGAGAATCTGAGGATAAATCCCATCCGACCCACAGACCTTAGCTATTTTCAGATCTTCCAAAATTGCTAAAACCTCCTCTTTGTCAACCGCAATCCCATCTAATCTTGTAGCCTGTAACTCTGTATTCTCACTAACGTTTCCTTTTTCCAATGTGAATACTGACAAAAAGTATTCATTAAGCACTTCCAGTGCTTTCCCTGTAACCTTAGATTCCACGCACAATTTTCCACTACTCTCTTTGATTGGTCCTAATGTGGGACAAATATTGACTGTCAATCAGTTAGTAGATATAGAGTGGAAATTTGGAGTAACAGCAGGGAGCAGTGAATTGCAAAAGGTTGGCAGTATATTTTTACAGTTAAAATTAGTTATAAAGAAGGGAAATAAGAGTGAAAATGTTTACATGAAGTTGACTTTACCACAGTTCCATAACTTCTTACATGAAATGGAACAAGCCAAGGCTAGCCTTGAATGTTTCAGTTAAATTGCTGCATCATTATTCATCAAATTGTTTGAACTATAAACAAACCTCATTTTCTACTTGTTCAAAAAATCCATTTATACATTCAAGTAAAATAAATCTTCATTATTTATAACTTTGAATTGATAGTGAATCGTGTTCAGGAAGCACCTGTTGCCTTTATCAGTTGTAAATGTTAGCATAGTTTAACAGTGTAAATAAAATTATTCTGTGCCAAGTGTAAAAATTTTTTAAAAAGTGGGTGGCACAGTGGTTAGCACTGTTGCCTCACAGCACCAGAGACCCGGGTTCAATTCCCACCTCAGGCAACTGTCTGTGTGGAGTTTGCACATTCTCCCCGTGTCTGCGTGTGTTTCCTCCGGGTGCTCCAGTTTCCTCTCAGTCCAAAAATGTGCAGGTTAGGTGAATTGGCCATGCTAAATTGCCCGTAGTGTTAGGTGAAGGGGTAAATGTAGAGGAATGGGTCTGGGTGGGTTGCTCTTCGGAGGGACTTGTTGGGCTGAAGGGCCTGTTTCCACACTGTAGCTAATCTAATTACTCTAGTCTTTTTTTTTATTCCTGGTATACCTATAGAAGGCCTTAGGGTTTTACTTGATCCTATCCACCAACAACTTCTCATGTCCCCTCCTGGCTCTTCCTAGCCCCCTCATTAGATCTTTTCTGGCTAACTTATATCTCTCAAGCCCCCTAACTAAGCCTTCACGCCTCATCCTCACATCAGCCTCCTCCTTCCTCTTGACAAGAGTTTCAAATTCTTTAGTAAGCCATGGCTCCTTCTCTTGATAACCACCTCCCTGCCTGATAGGTATATACTTAATCAAGGACCCTCGGTATCTGTTCCTTGAATGAGCTCCATGTTTCAATTGTGTCCATCCCTTGCAGTTTTCCTTCCCCATTCTATGCATCCTAAATCTTGCCTAATTGCCCTTCCCCCCCGCCCCCAGTTATACCTCTTTCCCTGCGATATATAACTATCCCTGCCCATTGCTATTGTAAACATCACGGAATTGTGGTCACTATCACCAAAGTGCTCACCTACCTCCAAATCTAACACCTGGCAGGGTTCATTCCCCAGTACCAAATCCAATGTGGCATCCTGTCTACATACTGTGTCAGAAGACCTTCTTGCATACATTGAACAAAAACTTACCCATCTAAACTACTTGAACTATAGTATTCCCAGTCAATACTGGGGAACATAGAACATAAACAGTACAGCACAGAACAGGCCCTTCGGCCCACGATGTTGTGCCGAACATTTGTCCTAGCTTAAGCACCCATCCATGTACCTATCCAATTGCCTCTTAAAGGTCACCAAAGATTCTGACTCTACCACTCCCACAGGCAGTGCATTCCATGCCCCCACCACTCTCTGGGGAAAGAACCCACTCCTGACATCTCCCCAATACTTTCCACCCTTCACCTTAAATTTATGTCCCCTTGTAACACTCTGTTGTACCTGGGGAAAAAGTTTCTGACTGTCTACTCTATCTATTCCTCTGATCATCTTATAAACCTCTATCAAGTCACCCCTCATCCTTCGCCGTTCCAACGAGAAAAGGCCTAGCACTCTCAACCTATCCTCGTACGACCTATTCTCCATTCCAGGCAACATCCTGGTAAATCTGCTCTGCACCCTCTCCAAAGCTTCCACATCTTTCCTAAAGCGAGGCGACCAGAACTGCACACAGTACTCCAAATGTGGCCTAACCAAAGTCCTGTAAAGTTGCAACATCACTTCACGACTCTTGAATTCAATCCCTCTGCTAATGAACGCTAATACACCATAGGCCTTCTTACAAGCTCTATCCACCTGAGTGGCAACTTTCAAGGATCTATGAACATAGACCCCAAGATCCCTCTGTTCCTCCACCTCACTAAGAACCCTACTGTTAACCCTGTATTCCGCATTCTTATTTGTCTTTCCAAAATGGACAACCTCACACTTGGCAGGGTTGAACTCCATCTGCCACTCCTCAGCCCAGCTCTGCATCATATCTAAGTCCCTTTGCAGCCGACAACAGCCCTCCTCACTATCCACAACTCCACCAATCTTCGTATCATCTGCAAATTTACTGATCCACCCTTCGACTCCCTCATCCAAGTCATTAATAAAAATTACAAACAGCAGAGGACCCAAAACTGATCCCTGCGGAACTCCACTTGTAACTGGGCTCCAGGCTGAATATTTACCATCTACCACCACTCTCTGACTTCGACCAGTTAGCCAGTTTTCTATCCAACTGGCCAAATTTCCCACTATCCCATGCCTCCTGACTTTCTGCATAAGCCTACCATGGGGAACCTTATCAAATGCCTTACTAAAATCCATGTACACTACATCCACTGCTCTACCCTCATCCACATGCTTGGTCACCTCCTCAAAGAATTCAATAAGACTTGTAAGGCAAGACCTACCCTTCACAAATCCGTGCTGGCTGTCCCTAATCAAGCAGTGTCTTTCCAGATACTCATAAATCCTATCCCTCAGTACCCTTTCCATTACTTTACCTACCATCGAAGTAAGACTAACTGGCCTGTAATTCCCGGGGTTATCCCTATTCCCTTTTTTGAAATTCGCCACTCTCCAGTCCCCTGGTACCACCCCCGTTGACGGTGAAGACGAAAAGATCATTGCCAACGGTTCTGCAATTTCCTCTCTTGCTTCCGACATAATCCTAGGATATATCCGTCAGGCCCGGGGGACTTGTCTATCCTCAAGTTGTTCAAAATGTCCAACACATCTTCCTTCCCAACAAGTATCTCCTCTAGCTTACCAGTCCGTTTCACTCTCCTCTTCAACAATACGGTTCCTCTAGTTCGTAAATACTGAAGAAAAGTACTCATTCAAGACCTCTCCTATCTCTTCCGACTCAATACACAGTCTCCCACTACTGTCCTTGATCGGACCTACCTCCGTTCTCGTCATTCTCATGTTTCTCACATACGCATAAAATGCCTTTGGGTTATCCTTGATCCTATCCGCCAAAGATTTTTCATGCCCTCTCTTAGCTCTCCTAATCCCTTTCTTCAGGTCCCTTCTGGCTATCCTGTATCCCTCCAACGCTCTGTCTGAACCCTGTTTCCTCAACCTTATGTAAGCCTCCTTCTTCCTCTTTACAAGACATTCAACCTCCCTCGTCAACCAAGGTTCCCTCACACAACCATTTCTTTCCTGCCTGACAGGTACATACATATCAAGGACACGTCGTATCTGTTCCTTGAAAAAGTTCCACATTTCCACAACATCCTTCCCTGACAGCCTATGCTCCCAACTTATGCTCCTCAGATCCTGTCTTACAGCATCGTAATTACCCTTCCCCAAATTGTAAAACCTACCCTGTTGCACGCACCTATCTCTCTCCATAACCAAGGTGAAAGTCACAGAACTGTGGTCACCATCACCAAAATGCTCACCCACTAACAAGCCCATCACTTGTCCCGGTTCATTACCGAGTACCAAATCCAATATGGCCTCCCCTCTGGTCGGACAATCTATATACTGAGTTAGAAAAGCTTCCTGGACACACTGCACAAACACCGCCCCATTCAATCTACTTGATCTAAAGAGCTTCCAATCAATATTTGGGAAGTTGAAATCGCCCATGACTACTACCCTGTGGCTTCTGCACCTTTCCAAAATCTGTTTCCCAATCTATTTCTCCACATCTCTGCTGCTATTTGGGGGCCTATAGTAAACACCCAACAAGGTGGCTGCACCTTTCCTATTTCTGACTTCAGCCCATACTACCTCCAAAGGCAGATCCCCCTCGAACTTTCTGCAGCCGTTATACCATTTCTAATTAGTAACGCCACCCCCCCCTCCTTTTTTACCACCCTCCCTAATCTTACTGAAACATCTGTAACCAGGAACCTCCAACAACCATTCCTGTCCTTCTTCTATCCATGTTTCCGTGATGGCCACAACATCGTAGTCCCAGGTACCAATCCACGCCTTAAGTTCACCCACCTTATTTCTGATACTCCTTGCGTTGAAGTATACGCACTTGAACCCTTCTCTATGTCCGCAAGTTTTCCCTGTCAGTGCTACCTTCTCCACAGCCTCCCTACATTCTTGGACATCCTGACAAACAGCTAGCCTACTTGCTGGACTACAAGTCCGGATCCCATCCCCCTGCCAAATTAGTTTAAACCCCCCCCAAAGAGTGCTAGCAAACCTACCCCCCAGGATATTGGTGCCCTTCTGGTTCAGGTGCAACCCGTCCTGCTTGTACAGGTCCCACCTTCCCCAGAATGCAGTCCAATTGTCCAAATACCTGAAGCCCTCCCTCCTACACCATCCTTGCAGCCACGTGTTCAACTGCACTCTCTCCCTATTCCTTCCCTCACTGTCACGTGGCACCAGCAACAACCCAGAGATGACGACTCTGTCTGTCCTAGCTTTTAGCTTCCAGCCTAACTCCCTGAGCTCTTGAATGACCTCCCCACCCCTCTTCCTACCTATGTCGTTGGTGCCAATGTGCACCACGACTTCTGGCTGCACATCCTCCCCCTTAAGGATTCTGAAGACACGGTCCGAGACGTCTCGGACCCTGGCACCCGGGAGGCAACAAACCATCCGAGAGTCTCGCCCATGTCCACAGAACCGCCTGTCCGTTCCTCTAACTAGAGAGTCTCCTGTAACTAGCGCTCTCCTCCTCTCCCCCTTTCCCTTCTGAGTCTCAGAGCCAGACCTGCTATTTGGGGGCCTGTAGTAAACCTGGTCACTGCAGCTTCCCCCTGCTAGGCCGTCCCCCCCCAACAGTATCCAAAGCGGTATACTTATTGTTTAGGGGAACGACCACAGGGGATCCCTGCACTGCCTGCTTCCTCCCCTTCCCACCTCTAACTGTTACCCAGCTACCTCTGTTCTCTGGCGTAGCTATGTCCCTGTAGCTTCTATCTATCACCCTCTCAGCCTCTCGAATAATCCTCAGTTCATCCAACTCCAGTTCCAGTTCCCTAACTCGTTCTGTGAGGAGCAGGATCTGACTGCATTTCTTGCAGACGAAGTCGGCAGGAGTATCGGTGGTCACCCCTACCTCAAACATCCTGCAGGAGGAACATTCCACTGCCTGCGCTGCCATTAATCTAGGAGGAGAAAGTGAGGTCTGCAGATGCTGGAGATCAAAGTTGAAACTTTATTGCTGGAACAGCACAGCAGGTCAGGCAGCATCCAGGGAACAGGAGATTCGACGTTTCGGGCACAGGCCCAGAAGAAGGGCCTGTGCCCGAAACGTCGAATCTCCTGTTCCCCGGATGCTGCCTGACCTGCTGTGCAGTTCCAGCAATAAAGTTTCAACTGCCATTAATCTACACTTCGTCTCCAAAACAAGAACACTGAGTAGCTTACCTGTGGACTTTAAAGTTAGGTTAGAGGAGGAGAGTGTATGTAGGGCCTGGGGTCTAGAACACACCCACTCAAATATCAATCACTTACTTCCCGACCAGCTCTGCGCTCCCACCTCACTTCCGCCCAGCTCGCGCTGCTCTCTGCTGAGAAAAGACCTTGTTATGGGGGAAGTTAAAGTCCCCCATAACAACTATACATGCCTTGAAAGTGGTTGAGAGATGTTTCATTAAGTGAATCCTATGATAAAGGGGTTATGTTATGAGTACAGTTTGGAGAGTCAGACATCTTATTGGAGTTTATAAGGGTAGACATTGCAGAGGTACTGGCCATGGATGTTCAGCCTTTCTTCAGTTTAGGGTTATGCCAGGAGATTGGATAATTGCAAATTTTGTCAGAATAATCCCAGTAACTACAGGTCAATTAGTTTGAGTTCAATGATGCTAAAGCTTTGAGAGATTATAATTTGCAACAGAAAATGGTGAGAGTGAGGAACTTTATCGTAGTATGTAATTGTGATTTGGATGGGTATATGAACAGGAAGGGTTTGGAGGGATATGGGCCGGGTGCTGGTAGGTGGGACTAGATTGGGTTGGGATATCTGGTCGGTCTGCTTCCATGCTGTACATCTCTATGATTCGAAGTTGTGATAGGGAGATAATAAAGTATGTTGTCAAACTGAGATGAGCAAGATAAGGGAGGAGGCTCATATGGAGCATAAACATCAGCATGGGACAGTTGAGCCAAATGGCCTAATTCTGTACTGTTCATTTTGTTGGACCTGCACATCCATGCAAGTTTGCTTGCTCAGGATTTATATTGGAGAACGTGAGGACTGCAGATAATGGAGATCAGAGCTGAAAAATGTGTTGCTGGAAAAACGCAGCAGGTCAGGCAGCATCAAAGGAGCAGGAGAATCAACGTTTCGGGCATAAGCCCTTCTTCAGGAATGAGGAGGGTGTGCCAGGCAGGCTAAGATAAAAGGTAGGGAAGAGGGACTTGGGGGAGGGGCGTTGGGAATGCTATAGGTGGAAGGAGGTTAAGGTGAGGGTGATAGGCTGGAGTGGGGGTGGGGGCGGAGAGGTCAGGAAGAAGATTGCAGGTCAAGAAGGCGGTGCTGAGTCCGAGGGTTGGGACTGAGAAAAGGTGGGGGGAGGGGAAATGAGGAAGCTGGAGAAATCTGCATTTATCCCTTGTGGTTAGAGGGTTTCTCGGCCTAGGAACCCTCCAACCACAAGGGATGAATGCAAATTTCTCCACCTTCCTCATTTCCCCTCCCCCACCTTTTCTCAGTCTCAACCCTCGGACTCAGCACCGCCTTCGTGACCTGCAATCTTCTTCCCGACCTCTCCACCCCCACCCCCTCTCCGGCCTATCACCCTCACCTTAACCTCCTTCTACCTATCGCATTCCCAACACCCATCCCCAAGTCCCTCCTCCCTACCTTTTATCTTAGCCTGCCTGGCACACCCTCCTCATTCCTGAAGGAGAGCTTATGCCCGAAATGTCGATTCTCCTGCTCCTTTGATGCTGCCTGACCTGCTGCGCTTTTCCAGGATTTATAATGTCTGTTTACTATTCTGAATTTTTTTCTCAAACCCTTTCAGACATTGAAGAAAACTTGGTTAAATAAATATGCCAAGGAATCTGCTGATCCAGGAGTGTTCGTCTTGTTAGCCTGTGGCACCATTTCCAGTTCCTGTGGACAGCTGGCCAGTTATCCATTAGCCCTGATCAGGACCCGAATGCAAGCACAAGGTAAGATCATCCAATCTGTCTTATTCCTGACTTTAGCTTTCATTAAAAATTATGTAGTTTAGACTGATAGGTGTATAGCTAACACTCCACTCATAGAAAAGACTCTTCGGCCCATTGAGTCTGTGCCGATATAACTATCACTAAGGATGGCACGGTGACTCAGTGGTTAGCACTGCAGCCTCACAGCACCAGGGTTCCAGGTTCGATTCTAGCTTTGGGTGACTGTGTGGAGTTTGCACATTCTCCTCATGTCTGCGTGGGTTTCCTCCGGGTGCTCCGGTTTCCTCCCAGTGTCCAAAAATGTGCAGGTTAGGTGAATTGGCCATGCTAAATTGCCTGTAGTGTTAGGTGCATTAGTCAGAGGGAAATGGGACTGGGTGGGTTACTCTTCAGAGGGTCGGTGTGGACTTGTTGGGCTGAAGGGCTTGTTTCCACCCTGTAGGGAATCAAATCTAATCTAATATAATCTCAAAGTGTGCTAATCTCAATTTCCTACACTTGTCCCATATCCTTGACTGTTATGATACTTGAAACATTTACCTGAATGTTTTTAAAGGTTGTAAGGTTTCCAGCTTCCACTAACTTCCTAGGCAAATGCATTTCAGGTTCCCTCACATCCACTGAGTGAAAAAGTTTTTCCAAATCCCCTCTGAATCTCCTGCCCCTCACCCTAAAACTATGCCCTCTCATGATTGACCCCTCAACAAAGGGGAACAGCTGCTCTCTATTCACCCTGCCCATACCCCTCATAATCTTATACACCTCAATCATGTCACCCCTCTGTCTTTTCTGATCTAAAAAACCATCCAAGCCTGTCAAATTTCTCCTTATAATGTAAATTCTCAATCCCAGGCAACATCCTGGTGAACCGACAGGCCGCCTACTTGCGGAGCGATTCAGAGAGCACCTCTGGGCCACCCGGACGAACCAACCCAACCAACCTGTAGCACAGCATTTCAACTCCCCCTCCCACTCCACCGAGGATATGCAGGTCATTGGACTCATCCACCGCCAAACCACAACAACCCGACAGTCGGAGGAGGAGCGTCTTATCTTCCGACTGGGAACCCTCCAACCGCAGGGGATGAACTTGGACTTCACCAGTTTCTTCATCCCCCCTCCCCCCACCTTGTCTCAGCCGGATCCCTCCAGCCCGGCACCGCCTTCCTGACCTGCAGTCTTCTTCTTGACCTCTCCGCCTCCATCCTACTCCGACCTATCACCCTCACCTTGACCTCTTTCCACCTATCACATTTCCAACGCCCCTCCTCCAAGTCCCTCCTCCCTACCTTTTATCTTCTCCTGCTGAACACTCTCTGCTCATTCCTGAAGAAGGACCTGTGCCCGAAACGTCGAATCTCCTGTTCCCTGGATGCTGCCTGACCTGCTGTGCTGTTCCAGCAATAAAGTTTCAACTCCTCTGTAAGCGTCCAGTGCAAGCACATCCTTCCTGTAGTGAGGTGACCAGAACTGCACACAATACTCCAGCTGTGGCCTAACTAACGGACTGTACAACTTCAACATTCCCACCTTGCTGTTATGCTCAATGCCATGACTGATGAAAGCAAGTGTCTCATATGCTTTCTGAACTGTCCCATTCACTTGCTCTGCCAACTCCAGGGATCTGTAAATAATACCCCAAGATCTCTATGTTCTTTTAGCTACCCAGTGTCCTGCCATTTATTAAATACTCCCTCATCTTGTTTCTTCTTCCAAAGTTCATCACCTCGCATTTATCAGGATTAAATCCCATCTGCTACTGGTCTGCCAATCTGACCAACACATCTATATCTTCCTGTAATCTACAAACATCTTCTTTGCTAATAACCACTCCTACCAATCTTGCTGACATCTACAAATTTGCTTAACATTCCTCCCACATTTTCATCAACGTCAGTTATGTATATAACTAAGTAAACTAATGCAACAGGGATTTGGGAACCTGAACTGTAGTTCCCATGTCCAGGAGGTTGAGGGTAAGGAGGTTAGAGATAGGTTTACAAGGTCGTGAGAGGGCACCAGCAACCAGGATGTTGGTTCAAATGTGTGTACTTCAATGCCAGGAGATCTGGAATAAGATGGGTGGACTTGCAGCATGGATTGGTACCTGGGATTTCAATGTTGTGACCATTTCAGAGACATGGCTAGAGCAGGGACAGGAATGGCTGTTGCAGATTCTGGGATTTAGATGTTTCAGCAAGAACAGAGATGATGCTAAAAGTTAGGGGGGTATGAGGGTGGCATTGTTATTCAAAGGTAATATTACAACAGCTGAAAGAATGTTTGAGGAGTCATCCAATGAGGTAGTATGGGCTGAGATTAGAAACAGGAGAAGAGAGGTCACTCTGTTGGGAGTTTTCTATAGGCCTCCAAATTGTTCCAAGGATGTAGAGGAAAGGATAGCAAAGATGATTCTCGATAGGAGCGAGAGTAACAGGGTAGTTGTTATAGGGGTCTTTAACTTCCCCAATATTGACTGGGAGTACTATAGTTCAAGTAGTATAGATGAGTGAGGTTTTTTTCGATGTGTGCAGGAGGGTTTTCTGACACATTGTGCGGACAAGCCAACAAGGCTCGATGCCACATTGGATTTGGTACTGGGTAATGAACCCGGCCAGGTGTCAGATTTGGAGGTAGGTGAGCACTTAGGTGATAGTGACCACAATTCGGTTATGTTTACTTTAGCAATGGAAAGGGATAAGTATATACTGCAGGGCACGAGTTATAGCTGGGGGAAAGGCAATTATGATGTGATTAGGCAAGATTTAGGATACATAGGATGGGGAAGGAAACTGCAGGAGATGGGCACAATAGAAATGTGGAGCTCATTCAAGGAAGATACTGCAGGTCATTGATAAGTATAGACCTGTCAGACAGGGAGGTAGTTGTTGAGAGGAGGAGCCATGGTTTACTAAAGAGGCTGAAGTTCTTGTCAAGAGAAAGAAGGGGGCTTATGTGAGGATTAGGCATGAAGGCTCAGTTAGCGAGCTTGAGAGATATAAGTTAGCCAGAAAAGATCTAAAGAGAGGGCTAGGAAGAGCAAGGAGGGGACATGAGACGTTGTTGGCGGATAGGATCAAGGAAAATCCTTAGGCCTTCTATAAGTATATCAGGAATAAAAGAATGACTAGAGCAAGATTAGGGCCAATCAAAGATAGTAGTGGAAGGTTGTGTAGTGGAATCTGAGGACATAGGGGAAGTGCTTAATGAATACTTTTCGTCAGTATTCACATTGTAAAAGGGTAATGTTAGTGCAAATACGGAGATACAGGCTACAAGATTAGATGGGATTGAGGTTGAAAAAGAGGAGGTTTTAGCAATTTTAGAAGATCTGAAAGTAGATAAGACCCCGGGCCGATGGGATTTATCCTCAGATTCTCTGGGAAGCCAGGAAGGAGATTGCTTTGATCTTTATGTCATCATTGTCTACAGGAATATTGCCAGAAGACTGGAGGATAGCAAATGTTGCTCCCTTGTTTAAGAGGGGGAGTTGGAACAACCCTGGTAATTATAGGCCAGTCAGCCTTACTTTGGTTATGGGTAAAGTGAAAATCATCTGGAAAGGAATAATTTGATTAGGGATAGTCAACATGGTTTTGTGAAGTGTAGTTCATGCCTCACTAACCTTATTGAGTTCTTCGAGAAGGTGACAAAACAGGTGGATGAAGGTAAAGTGGTTGATATGGTGTATATGGATTTCAGTAAGGCGTTTGATAAAGTTCCACATGGCAGGCTATTGCACAAAATACGGAGTTTCGGGATTATAAGGTGATTTAGCGTTTGGATCAGAAATTGGCTAGCTGAAAGCAGACAGAAGGTGGTGGTTGATGGGAAGTATTCATCCTGGAGCTCAGTTACCAGTGGTGTGCTGCAAGGATCTGTTTTACATTTTTATAAATGAGCTGGATGTGGACGTAGAAGAATGGGTTAGTAAATTTATGGATGACACAAAGATAGGCAGAGTTGTGGATAGTGCTGAAGGATGTTGTGAGTTATAGAGGGACATAGATAAGATGCAGAGCAGATGCAGGGCTGAGAAGTGGTAAATGGAGTTTAATGCAGAAAAGTGTGAAGTAGTTCACTTCGGAAGAAATAACAGAAATGCAGAGTACTGGGCTAATGGTAAAATACTTGGAATTGAGATGAACAGAGAGATCTTGGTGTCCAAGTGCATAAATCCCTGCCACCCAGGTTAATAGGGTTGTGAATAGGGTTGGGGGCAGCATGGTGGCTCAGTGGTTAGCACTGCTACCTCAAGCACCCAGGTTCTATTGCAGCCCTGGACTGTCTGTGTGGAGTTTGCACATTCTCCCCGTGTCTGCATGGGTCTCCTCCGGGTACTCCAGTTTCCTCCCACAATCCAAAGATGTGCAGTTTAGGTAAATTAGCCATGCTAAATTGCCCATAGGATTCAGGGATGGAAAGGTTAGGTGCATGAGTCAGGGGTAAATGTAGGGGAATACTCTGGTTGGTGGGTTAGAGGATTAGAGTGGACTTGTTAGGCCGAAGGGCCTGTTCCCATACAGTAGGAATTCTAAGAAGACATACGATGTGTTGGCGTTGATTAATAGGGGGAATTGAATTTCGGAGCCACAAGGTCATGCTTCAGCTGTACAAGGCGCTGGTAAGGCCACATCTGGAGTATTGCGTGTAGTTCTGGTCACCGCATTATAGGAAAGATGTGGAAGTTTTGGAAAGGGTACAGAGGAGATTTACTAGGATGTTGCCTGGTATGGAAGGGAGATCTTTGAGGAAAGGCTGAGGGAACTGAGGCTGTTTTCATTGGAGAGAAGGTTGAGAGGTAACTTAATCGAGATGTATAAGATAATCAGAGCGTTAGAAAGAGTGAACAGTGAGAGCCTTTTTCACTGGATGGTGAATGCTAACATGAAGGGACATAGCTTTAAATTGAGGAGTGATAGATTTAGCACAGAAATCAGGTGTAGTTTCTTTACCCAGAGAGTAGTAGGGGCGTGGAACAGCCTGCTCGCAATAGCAGTAGACTGCCGAAGTTAAGGGCATTTAAATGGGCATTGGACATAATAATGGAATGGTGCAGATTAGGTGGGCATTAGATTATTTTCACAGTCAGTGCAACATCGAGGGCCGAAGGGCCTGTACTGTGCTGTAACGTTCTATGTTCTATAACAAACAGTAAGGATCCAGGTACTGATCCTTGAATCATAGAATTCTGTACAGTGTGGGAACAGGTCATTTGTCCCATTTGAGATTAGAGTGGTGCTGGAAAAGCACAGCAAATCAGGCAGCATCCAAGGAGGAGGAAAAATTGACATTTCGGGCAAAAGCCCTTCATCAGGATCCTGAAGGGCTTTTGCCCGAAACCTCGATCTTTCCTGCTCCTCGGATACTGCCTGACCTGCTATACTTTTCCAGCACCACTCTAAGATTAGATTAGATTCCCTACAGTATGGAACAGGCCCATTGGCCCAACAAGTCCACACTGACCCTCCGAAGTGTAACCCACCCAGACCCATTCCCCAACATTTATCCTTGACTAATGTACCTAACACACTGGGTAATTTAGCATGGCTAATTCGCCTAACCTGCATATCTTTGGATAGTGGAAGGAAACTGGAGCAACGGGAAGAAACCCATGCATACACGGGAAAAATATGCAAACTACAGTTGCCAATGGGTGGAATAGAAGGAAGTCCTGGCGCTGTGAGGCAGCAGTCCTAATGACTGAGCCACAGTGTCTTGTGATATACCATTGGACACTGGCCTCCAGCCACTCGAACAGCCTTCTCCCACTACCCTTTGTGTCCTATTACTAAGCCAGTTACATAGAACATAGAAAAGTACAGCAGAGAACAGGCCCTTAGGCCCACGATGACTTTGCTTCCACCACCTCAACTGGCAATGCATTCCATGCATTCACAACTCTCTGCGGAAAGAACCTACCTCTGATGTCTCCTTTATACCTTCCTCCCAATATCTTCAAACTATGACTTCTCGTACCAGTCAATCCTGCCCTGGGGAAAAGTCTCTGGCTATTGACTCCATCTATTCCTCTCATTATTTTGTACATCGCTATCAGGTTTCCTCTTCCTCCTTCTCTCCAGAGAGAAAAGTCCGAGCTTATTCAACTTTTCTTCATACGGCAAGCCCTCCAGTCCAGGCAGTATCCTAGTAAACCTTCTTTGCATCTTCTCCAAAGTCTCTGTGTCTTTTTTGTAGTAGGGCGACCAGAACTGCACACAATATTCCAAGTGTGGTCTCACCAGGGACTTGTAGAGCTGCAGCAAAACCTTGTAGCTCTTAAACCCGATCCCCTGTGAATGAAAGCCAAAACACCATGTGCTTTCTTAACAACCCTATCCACCTGGGTGGCAACTTTGAGGGATCTATGTACTTGCACACCCAGATCCCTCTGTTCCTTCACTCTGCCAAGAATCCTGTCTTTAATCCTATATTCAGCATTCGAGTTCGACCTTCCAAAATGCATCACTTCACATTTATCCAGGTTGAACTCCATCTGCCATTTCTCAGCAGTGCTCCACATCCTGTCTATGTCGCGCTGCAGCCTGCAGTAGCCCTCTATACTATTGACGGCACCTCCAACATTTGTGTCATCTGCAAATTTACTAACCTACCCCTCAACCTCCTCATCCAAGTCATTTATAAAGACTACAAAGAGCAGAGGCCTAAGAACACAGCCCTGTGGGACACTACTCACCACTGACCTCCAGGCAGAATACTTTCCATCTGCAACCACTCTCTGCCTTCTGTTAGTCAGCCAATTCTGAATCCAGATAGCCAAATCTCCCTGTATCCCATACTTCCTGACTTTATGAATGAGCCTATCATGGGGAACCTTATCAAATGCCTTGCTGAAATCCATATACACCACATTCACTACTCAACCGTTGTCGACCTAACTTAACATCTCCTCAAAGCACTCAATAAGATTTGTGAGGCATGACCTGTCCCTCACAAAGCCATGCTGACTGCCTTTAATCATGCTATGCTTTACCAAATAGTCATAAATCCTATCCCTCAGAATTCTTTCCACAACGTTGCTGACCACAGACGTAAGACTGACTGGTCTGTAATTGCCAGGGATTTCCCTATTACCCTTTTTGAAAAGTGGAACAACATTCGCCTCCTTCCAATCCTCCGGTACGCCTCCCGTTGAGAGTGAGGAGGCAAATATCCTCGCCAGTGGCTTACCCAACCTCCTTTCTCGCCTCCTGGAGCAGCCTAGGATAAATCTGGTCTGGCCCTGGGGACTTAGCAATCTTAATGTTTTCCAACATTTCCAGCACATCAACTTCATCAATCTTGATCTGGTCACGACTGTATTCGAGCTCCTCTAAGTTTTCATTTACAACAAGCTCCCTTTCCTTTGTGAAAACTTTGAACCAAAAAACTCATTTAGAGCTTCCTCTATCTGTTCAGTCTCCACGCACAAGTTCCCTCCACTATCCCTGATCGGCCCTACCTTCTCCCTGAGCATTTTCTTATTCCTCAGGTATGAGTAAAATGCCTTTGGGTTCTCCATAATCCTTCCTGCCAAGCCTTTTTCGTGCCACCTCCTGGCTCTCCTCAGTCCATTTCTGAGCTGCTTTCTAGCTAGCCTGTAATCCTCTAAAGCTGTGCTAGATCCTTACGTAAGCTGCCTTCTTCCTTTTGACGAGAAGCTCCTCTGTTCTTGTCATCCAAGGTTCCTTAATCTTACCCCTTTTTTACCTGTCTCAGAGGAACAAATTTGTGCATCACTCGCAACATCTGCTCCTTAAATAGTCTCCACATGTCTGCTGTGCCCTTTCTGTGGAACAATTGCTCCCAGGCTGTACTTTTCAACTCCTGTCTGATAGCGTCATAATTTCCCTTGAAAGGGTTCAGAAAAGGATTACAAGGATGTTGCCAGGGTTGGAGGTTTTGAGCTATAGGGAGAGGCTGAACAGGCTGGGGCTGTTTTCCCTGGAGCATCAGAGGCTGAAGGGTGACCTTATAGAGGTTTACAAAATTTATGAGGGGCATGGATAGGATAAATAGACAAAGTCTTTTCCCTGGGGTCGGGGAGTCCAGAACTAGAGGGCATGGGTATAGAGTGAGAGGGGAAAGATATAAAAGAGACCTAAGGGGCAACTGTTTCACACAGAGGGTGATACGTGTATGGAATGAGCTGCCAGAGGAAGTGGTGGAGGCTGGTACAATTACAACATTTAAGAGACATTTGGATGGGTATATGAATAGAAAGGGTTTGGAGGGATATGGGCCAGGTGCTGGCAGGTGGGACTAGATTGGGTTGGGATATCTGGTCGGCGTGGACAGGTTGGACCGAAGGGTCTGTTTCCATGCTGTACATCTCTATGACTCTAAATATCTTCCTTCAGTAACTGCTCATTTCACTCTCCAAGGCTAAGTAAAATGTGAGGCAATTGTGATCACTTTCACCAAAGTGCTCTCCCGCCATGATATCTGACACCTGTCCTGGCTGGTTGCTGAGCACCAAATCCAAAATGGCCTCTCCTCGTCAGTCCATCTGATCCATCTCACCAAGTTTCCCTCAATTCCATGTGCTTTAACCTTCTCAATCAGTCTATGTAGAAGCTTGTCAAAAGCTTTGTTAAAGTCCATATAAACTACATCAACTGAATTTCACTCATCCACACACTGGATCACATTTTCAAAAATGTCTAACAAATTTGTTAGGCATGACCTCCATCTGACAAAACCATGCTGACTATCCCTAATTAACCAATGCCTTTCCAAGTGGGTATTACTTTGCTCCTTCAGACTTTTCTCCAATAGTTTCCCTACCACTGACGTTAAACTCACCAGTCTGTAATTTCCTGGTCCATCTCTACTACCTCTCTTAAAACGTAGAACTACATTAATCATCCTCCTGTCCTCTGGCATTTCCCAATGGCCAGAAAGGAATTAAAAATTTGTGTCATCTCCCAAAACATCCTGGGATGCAATTCATCTGGATCAGGGAATTTGTCTGTTTTTAAGCCTGACAGACTCTCCAAATCCCATTTCATATTTCCAACTATGCACGTTTTTTCATCACAGACCCTTGTCCTGAATTCCACACTTACCTTCTCATTTTCCAGAGTGAAGACTAAAGAGAAGTATTCATTTACCACCCTTCCACTATCCTGCGGCTTCACACGCAGGTTGTCTATCAATTCCTCATGGGCCCTACTCTTTCTCTGGTTAACCACTTCTATTTAATGTATTTATAAAATATCTTGGGATTCTCCCTAATCCTGTTCACAAGTTATTTTTCATGTTCCTTTTTGCCCTTCTAATTACTTTCTAAAGATCCCTCTTGCACTTCTTGTATTCTTCAAGAATTGCTTCCTTCGGAATTGCTGAAAGCCCTATTCTTCTTCTTTATGCAATCCTGAATTGTCCTGGACATTCAGGGTCTGTGAACATATTGTTCCTACGTTTCCCTCTAAAGGGTATATGTTGGGGCTGTACTCCCCCCAGTTCCTTTTGAATGCCCCCCCCCCCGCCTCATTTGCTCTGCTGTAGACTCACCCACATGAAGCTGTTCCAATTCTACTGAGGCCAGATTCTGCTTTATTTTATTAAAATCTGCCTTTAAACTTTTCCCAAAAGCACTAGCACTTAGTGCTAATCATTATGTCCCATCCTTAATGAGACAGGGGGACTAGACTGATCCTGAGTTAACTTTGGCTTTATCTGGCCCAGGTTCCTGAGGACTGTTGTTTTGTGCTTGTTCCTCCTCCAGTCTGAATATTGCTTTCAGCACAATATTCCCACATGTGGTGTGAAATTTGTTGGGGTATGGCTTCCATTAATGGACTAATATTCTAGAGACCATAGCTTTTACTCATTATAGACTATTTGCTTTCAGTTAAAAATTATCTGAAAGTAATAATCCCGCATCAGTAAAAAGGATCATGAAACTGTCAGATTGTTGCAAACACTGACCTATTTTTAAGGGAGGAAGATTGTCATCTTTACCTTGTCTGGGCAACTTGTGACTCCAATTCCAGTTAAGGTGGCCCTGGCTCACCAACACCTTCTAAGAACAAGGGCAGTTATATAAAAAAAAGGGGGGAGAGATTAACTGAAGTTGGGGGTGTTTTTGTACTTACAGAGGGTGGTTTGTGAAAATTGTGGAACTCTGAGGGGAGTGTCAAACTCCGATCTCTCAACCTTCATTGATTTTCGGAGTTGTTTTAAAAAAAAATTCTGATCTCTGAACCCTCATTGATTTTCGGAAGCTGTTGAGCTCCGACATTTTTATACTGACAATGGGCGATTTTTAAAATGTAGTGATTAAGGCTGATCTACTTAAAATAGGTAGAAAGGAAGTGTGGAACCTTCTCAGAATTAAGAAAATTTGATTTGCCTAGATTGGTGTTAACTTAAATCAATACTTAAGTTACTTGATAAAAGAAAATATTGCAATATTTTAGAATAAAAGTTTTGATATTTTAAAACTAAAGTTTTGATAATCTGTAAAATGAATTAGGGTCTGTGGAAGTTTGATTGGGGAATAAAAAAATACTTTGAATAGTTACTACAAAACAGAAGTAGTTTTAAAACTGGCAATTATATTGATAAAACAGATGATTCATCCTCAATGTTAGTGAAATTATGTGAAAGATTTCCTGAAAAATCTAAAACCATTTTGTTATGTTATTTTAAATTGAAAAGCCATTTTGAGGTTAATAAAAATCTACATCCTAAGTGTAGCGTAGGATATCAGAAACTGAGGTTCACATTTTGCTGAATTTGAATGCAGTTAACAGAGAATCTGGTATCTTTGCAGCTTCACTGGAGGGATCACAACAGCTCAATATGATGAGTCTATTTCGAAAGATTGTGGCGAAAGAGGGACCCTTGGGCCTCTACAGGGGTCTGGCCCCAAACTTCATGAAGGTGATCCCTGCTGTAAGCATCAGCTATGTTGTGTATGAACGCATGAAGACTGCTCTGGGGATCCAGTCCAGCTAATAGTGGTCACATCTACTCAAGGAACCAAATTTCACTCCACAACAAATCCCATTCGTAGCTTCAGATACAGACTGGCAAAATACAGTTGCCAGATGCCATTCTCCTCATTCAGGAGAGAAACTAGAAAACATTTCTCCACACAAAGGATGCCAGAAGTGTGGAACTCTCCCACAAAGAAGTAACAGATGATGGGCTGAATTCATAATTTTAAATAGGAAATCACTTTTTTTTTGTTAAACAAGCCAAGGGCATCAAGGAATATGTAGCTAAAATAGGAAAATGCAGTTAGAATACAGATCAGCAATGATTCCATTCAATGATAGAGAGGTTTGAGGGGCAGAATGGTCTCTTGTTTCAGTGTTCTTGATTGCAAGGCTCAGTGAAACGTGGGGATTGCAGAACATAATTCTTGAAACATCATACAAAAATCCCTAAATGTCTAACATTAGAGCAGAACTTCCAAAGAACAAAGAAAATTTACAGCCCAGGAACAGGCCCTTCGGCCCTCCAAGCCTGAGCCGATCCAAATGTACTGCTTAAACCTGTCGGTCAATTCCTAAGCATCTGAATCCCTCTGCTCCCTACCTACTCATGCATTTGTCCAGACGCATCCAGTCCAGTCTCGTGACCCTGGACTCTAATGAATGACCTCTCGATGAGCCTCACCATGGGCCTTGACCTCAGTGCTACTGAAATATACATTCTGTGATACAATATCATTTTGCTCACAAGTCCACAGTTGATTTGGCTGTGCTTTCAGATCTGAGCAGAAGCACCTTCATCTGGTGTTAGTCAAAGAATTGACATTTCAAGATGACATGCATTTCTTTAAAAACTTTCCATCCACAGTCTGGTGGAATGTTTACCAAATCATTCAATCTCTGGTAATAAAATTATTCACATTTGTTTAGCTTTGCTTTCATTGTGCAAGTTATAATCAGCTTTTGCTTCTGGAAAACAAGCTCCATATCCAAATTATTTGTAATGACTGTATTTTCTCTTCTACTTGAATCTTGTGCTTCTCTAGTGGGTCAAGTTACCTAAAGCGATTTAAACCAGTGACAATGAAGACAGAAACTTGATTTTATTTTCCAAACCAGGTTGTGCTTTGACTGTGACTTATGCCATACTGAGTCTTAAACATATATCCCTGTATTGCTTCTATTTTGAGGAAAATAGAAGCTTTGAGTCAAAAAGGTTTGGCATATTGAGCAACTTTGGAAAATTGGTTTCAGCACCTGTGCTTTTATACTTTATTATACACATATTGCATGGATTTTTTAAGTCAATAAATCCCCTGATTAATTTGTAACAGTTTGTGGTAATATCTTAATATGTTGGCCTGCTTTTTCACTCATGCCATCTGATGGAAGGAGGGAGCCCAACCTCCAATCATGCACCAGCTAATTAACAGCTTTAAGATATAATCCATCAGCCCAATTTCTATGGCTCTTGTGGCATAGTGATAATATCCCTACCTTAGAGGCAGGAGGCCTGGGTTCAAGTCCCACATTTCTGAACAAGTTGACTATGTCTTTCTCAAATTTCTCAATCTAAATCCTTCATAAGGTCACAGACAAGCCACTCACCCACATTGAAACACTCTCACATAGATACACAACTTTAAAGTGATACAGTATCCATACTCACTATGAAAGGCAAACACAAGAATGGTTCCAGGAAGGAGGAACTTGAATTGGGGATAGATTGAAGAATTTGAGATAGTTCTCCTTCAGAGTGGCACAGTGGCTTGGTGGTTAGCACTGCTGCCCCCACAGCGCCAGGGACCCGGGTTCAATCCCTGCCTCGGGTAACTGTCTGTGTGGAGTTTGCACATTCTCCCCGTGTTTGCGTGGGTTTCCTCCAGGTACTCCAGTTTCTTCCCAAAGATGCCCCTGTCAGGCAGGGAGGACGTGATAAGGTAAGGGAACCATGGTTTACAACAGAAATTGCATCTCTTGTTACGAAGAAGAAGGAGCTTATGTGTTGATGAGGCAAGATGGTTCAGATGAGGCGATGGAGAGTTACAGATCAGCTAGGAAGGATTTAAAGAGAGAGTTAAGAAGAGTAAAGAGAGGACACGAGCAGTCTTTAGCAAATAGAATAAAGGAGAACCCTAAAGCTTTCTATAGGTATGTGAGGAATAAAAGGATGATTAGGGAAGGAATAGGGCCAATCAAAGACAGAAATGGGAAGTTGAGTTTGGATCCTGTGAAGATCGGAGAGGTGCTAAACGAACATTTCTCATCGGTTTTCACTCAGGAAAAGGAGGTATGAGATATTAGACTAGAAAGGATTGAGGTGAGTTACAAACAGGTGTTAGCAATTCTAGAAGGAGTGAAAGTAGATAAGACCCCTGAGCCAGATGGGATTTATCTGAGGATTCTCTGGGAAGCTATGAACATAGAACAGTACAGCACAGAACAGGCCCTTCAGTCCACGATGTTCTGCCGACCACTGATCCTCATGTATGCACCCTCAAATTTCTGTGACCATATGCATGTCCAGGAGTCTCTTAAATGTCCCCAATGACCTTGCTTCCACAACTGCTGCTGGCAACACATTCCATGCTCTCACAACTCTCGATGTAAAGAACCCGCCTCTGACATCCCCTCTATACTTTCCTCCAACCAGCTTAAAACTATGACTCCTCGTGTTAGTCATTTCTGCCCAGGGAAATAGTCTCTGGCTATCGACTCTATCTATGCCTCTCATTATCTTGTATACCTCAATTAGGTCTCCTTTCCTCCTCCTTTTCTCCAATGAAAAAAGTCCGAGCTATGGAGGAGATAGCAGAGTCTTTGGCTTTGATATTTGAGTCGTCATTGTCTACAGGTTTGGTTCCAGAGGACTGGAGGGTTGCAAATGTGCCCTTGTATAAGAAGGGCAGTAGAGATGACCTAGGTAATTATAGACCAGTGAGCTTTACTTCTGTTGTAAGAAAGGTTTTGGAAACCTAGCAAACAACAATTTGATTTCAAATAGTCAACATGGTTTCGTCAAGGGCATGTCGTGTCTCACAAACCTCATTGACTTTTTTGAGAAGGTGACCAAGCATGTAGATGATGGTAGGGCAGTTGACGTGGTAAAGTTGGACTTCAGTAAAGCCACATGGTAGGCTATTGGAGAAAATGCAGAGGCATGGAATTGAGGGTGATTTAGCAGTTTGGATTAGAAACTGGCTTTCTGAAAGAAGGCAGCGAGTGGTGGTTGATGGAAAATATTCAGCCCGGAGTCCAGTTACTAGTGGTGTGCCATAAGGATCTGTTTTGGGACCACTGCCATTTGTCATTTTTATAAATGACTTAGTCGCAGGCATAGGTGGATGGATTAGTAAATTTGTAGATGACACTAAAGTCGGTGGGGTTGTGGACAGTGTGGAAAAATGTTACAGGTTGCAGGAGGACTTGGATAAACTGCAGAATTGGGCTGAGAGGTGGCAAATGGAGTTCAATTCAGCTAAATGTGAGGTGATTCACTTTGGGAAGAATAACAGGAAGGCAGAATATTGGGTTGATGGAAAGATTCGTGGTAGTGTGGATGTGTAGAGGGATCTTGGAATACATAGATCCCTGAAAGATGCCACCCAGGTGGATAATGCTGTTAAGAAGGCATACGGTGTGTTAGGTTTCATTCGTAGAGGGATTGAGTTCCAGAACCGCAATATCTTGCTGCAT